>NC_090445.1:471318740-471954948 GCF_031143425.1 Pleurodeles waltl
TAGCACACATGCGAAAAAACCCTCTCCAAGTGGTTATGCTCACGAAAGAAATGGTTTTAGTTGCAAAAAACTGCAGGAAAGGAATATTTGTTTGTGTAGCTTCAAGTCTCAACCTTGCCCAGGGACTGCCGAAAGGTGCTGCCAATATTATCAAGTGAAGCAGCACACCCTGGCGGCCGTAGAAGTTGAACTTTTATGAATTGTGTGCGCAAGTTTGTTTCAGGCCAGGGAGACAGGAGGGGATGGGTCGGTGTTCTTAGCTCCAATAGCGTCTGCTAGGAGCTCAAGTCAATTTTTTAATAGCCAGCGTTTTCCTGCATCTAGGTTCTCCGAACCATGGCACACAAGGGGATAGAAGAAACAGGGTGTGGTGGGGAGTGGGGCTAAGGTGGCGTTACGAAACTTGAGGGGGACGCCATGCAAAGTACATGCAGCTACCCTCCAAACTCACTCAGGAACACTCAGGCGAGTGTACTCTGTTGAGTGGGTCTCCTGGAATTCATACCTTCCTATCGCCCCCCACTCCCCCCGCATCGCGGGGGCTGCGGGGCCCTTTCTTACGCCACTAGTGGTTTGCTCAGAGTAACACAATTTAGTCGAAGTTGGAAGCTCAGGCTAAAGTCAAGTTTCATGACAACAGCCTACACTGCAGCCGCTAGAACACATGCTTTTATTCCAGCTTTTCATGTAACAACCTTGACACGTGTCCAGTGTAAGAAGGTCATGGAGGCCTAAAAATCCTAAAAATCTTTTTGTAAAAGACAGGTTTGTTAGTAGCCATAACATCAGCTGGATGCATCTCAAAACACATTCCAGTGTTGCACAAGGACTGAGTACCTGTCCCGAACCACCATTTATTAATCCAGATATGATTCTTCTGACTTTTTGCCCATGTCACCATACTTCCTTGACAAGGGTCAGCTGCATGGGTAGACCTCGAAGGTAGGGCGGAGAGTGGAGGAGTGGGTCCAGAGGGTGTAGTGTCACGCCCGTGACGTAACAGGAACGCAGACACTGCCATTAAAAATGTATCCTGAAGGGTGTTGTGGGCGCAACCCCCTCCTACTGTTGCATGTTTAAGTGTGCCTACATAGTCACGTGCCGGAAATAATAAAGGGAGGCTCATACGGGAGGAGTGGTCAGAAGCGGTATCGAGGAGTCAATGAGAATACCACAACCCTCCGGATAATAGCGAAATGTGCGTGTGAGTGATTCATTACGCGGCGCTGGCATCATTGTGTAACCAAACACAACAGAGGGCATGGTAGGGATGGGCTCCAGGCTCCCCACCCAGTTGAGATGCGTCAGTAATACACATGGTGTCCTAAAAAAAACAGGGTTATGGTGTATACCCTTCAGGGTACCATTCTAAATCTCAAGAATTAGGGTGTAATTTAAGCAATGAGTAATGATTCCACATCCTTCTTATACCTATACGAACTGGAGGCCACTTTCTCTGAGTAAACCGCTTTTCTCCTCAATATCAAATAATGTTGTGTTAACAACTGAGTTTTGTGGGTTTCTTTAAGCACCCAAACAGAAGATGCTGTGCAATAACAACTGTAACACCATACCACTTAAAAATGAAAAGCATTGTTAAGTTTTGTGTATTTGTGCAGCGACCTATCAGTCACGCAGGTAACCTGACACTGAACAGGTGTACAGGTCTCATCTCAAAACTGTGGTGGTGGTGGGTGAGAGGGGGTGCTGAAGAGTCTATTCTTCAGCTTCTTGTGGAACTCAAATAGAGGAGGAGGTTCTGATGTGTAGTGAGAAGTTTTTTCACGCTTAAGGAGTGACTTTGTAGAAAGTTCACACCGGGATCTCTTTCTGTGTATGTGTGGGAGACGTGCAAGTAGGATTCCAGCTGACAGCGGTGTTTGGCTGTTTGATGGAAGGAGATGCAATTGTTCAGGTTTTACTGGCCTGTACTGTGTAGTGCAATTAATGTGTGAGTTAGTAGTTTGAACTGAGCGCGCTTATGTGTTGGGAGCCAGTAGAGAACCCTGAAGTGTGGTGTGATGTGAGACCTGTGACGAAGGTTAAGGATGAGTCTGGATGCCTCGTTCTTGATGGTTTGTAATCTTCAAGTGAAGTACTTGGTGATTGTGGCATAAAGGACATTCCCGTAGACCAGTCTGCTGGTGATGAGGGCATGGGTGACAGTTTTTCTGGTGTTGCTCAGTAGTATTTGAAGTTTTTCTTCCACATCCTCAGGATGTGGAAGCAGGAAGCTATGACAACATTGATTTGTGCTGCCATGCCCAGCTTTTTGTCAATGAGGATCCAGGGGGTCTGAGGTTGGCCATCCACCAGGTGGAGTCACAGGCTGAGATGTATTTTCAGAAGATCACTACTGTCCTATCAGTGTTGAGCTTGATACAGTTGGACTTCATCCAGGTGACAATTTTGATCATGCAGGGTGTAAACTTGTTCCTTGTGTTAAGGGCTTTGGCTGAGAGGGGCAGTATGAGTTATGTGTCATCACCGTATGAGAATGTTCATATTAGGGTCGCAGATGACACTGGCTTGTGGAGAAATAAATGTGTTGAAGAGAGTAGAGCTGAGGAATGAAGCCTGAAGCACTCCACAGATGTGGTTACGGACTTCTGAGGTGGATGGTGCTAGGTTGACCATTTGAGTTCTTCCCATCAAAAGGAGCAGATTCAGTGGAGAGAAGTTTTTCCTCATTGCTGGTGAGCAAGCCACTTGCTCTCTCATTGTTTTGTCCTGATGATGCCGTGTTGAATCACCGAAGGTCGAAACAAAACTGACAATATGCCACCTGAAGGAGATGTCTATTATTAATTATATTGTCTGTAATGGAATATTAATGAACTGGTAATTTCTGAATTAGTGCAAGTACCTTGTCAAATTATTCCTTTTTTTCACCGACCTATTTTATCTTTTTGATCACCACTTTTTGCCATCCACAGACCTTTTCCGAGCACTGTGTGGTCCCCCTGCACATTGAGTACTTACCTTTTGGTTTATTCTGATGCTTCTAATAACTATTTTAAATAGTATGAGCAAATACAATTATTCATTAGTGATTTTCCTTGGGCATATATTTGTTTATTGAGTCACTAGATAAGACAATACATTTTCTAAATATTATAAGTATATGATTGATGATATTCAGTTTTTGAATTATACCTTTTCGGATACTGTTGTAAATATAAATAATACCCTTGCCCTTCAACGTCTATGGGTGACTCTTGTTACATATGTTGTTACAAAGTGATGCAGCCACGTCATCTCAACTTTGTTTGCTTTTTATTTCTTTTGAGAATGCTGCACGGTATTTTGCTGATCAGTACAGCTTCCCCAAAAGGCACTGGCAACGTTATGAGGTCCCAAAGACAAGATTCGTTGCTATTGCCAATGATTATTTTGCATATTGCAACAATATAGGAAATGAAGTAGCAATGGTGTGTTAAATGGAGGAGCAATTATGGTAACTGGAATGATGTTGTTTTGCATACTAGGGCAATGTGGGAACTGGCTAAGGTGTTTTACTTATTGGGTACTTGGAAGCTAGTTTTGCAATGTGTGCTGTGATACTGCAGCAATGAAGGGTGGACACTGGCATGACGTATGCTTTACGTCCTGGGACCATGCGGACAACGGCATGGCAATGCCTTTTTTCTTTGTAGACAATGTGGAAACTGACATCTCAACACTCATTACATTTTAGACTGTGAAACTGGCCTTTTAATGAAGACAGTTATGCTTTACATACAGGCACTGAGTAGAAACTGGCCTGAAAATTGTGAATTACAAGAGAGATCAATGATTGTTTCTCATGTGATTTTTGGCGCAGAAGCTCAGTCAGCCAATATCACTTTCAAACGCAAATCTGGAAACGCAAATGGCGATGCGTGATTCACATAGGCGGTCAAAGTGGAAGCTGGCCCAGTAATATATGATTTACCCTGCGGATTTTGAATTGAAGCTCTACACATCTGAAGCGTCTCTGAATTTTAAATAGGATCTCTGTATCACTGGTGGGAACGGGACTGCTAGAATTCTAGTGAGAAGCCAAGCATGCCCGCTCTCGTGGCAGCTAAGCAGAAGCAGCAGCAACTCAAAGGCTGAAGTAGCGAAGTGAACACCATCAGATCGATTTTCCAGCAACACGTAATCTCAAAAGGCAACCGAAGCTTGTTGTGTACCTGCACGTAGCTGTCACTGAATGAACGAAAATCTTTATTGACATCAGAAAAATCACCCCTATTTTATTTTTCCTCCCCATCATTCAATAGTTATTGCCCAAAGAAATGTAGAATTGTGATTGAAGAGAAGGAACAAGTAATTAAATGCATATACTTGCTCCAGGAAGGAGGATCATGGCAATGAATGAATGTCTAGTTTGTCAGTAGCTTGAGGTATGACTTGAACTAGTGGGGCTGCTTCTATATCCAGCAGATTGCCCATAGAAATAACAAGTTGCAAAGAAAGGAGTTTATGGCAGTCTCTGCTTTGTATGCCACTGTGAGCAGGTCACAGCTCATTAGACATGGTTTAGAACGACCTTTCTTTTAAAGTTTCTGGGCTGAACACATTTTGCAATTTGTGCATATAGATGACCAGAGAATGTGTGTCTATGCTGTGCAGTGGAAAAGGAGACAGAGGGCTATTCTCAATTTAACCTCATCGTTCCTTAGATTACTGTTATCTATGGGGCATCTTACCTGTAAAAAGTGGTCAGACTCTCCAGTATTTATTTTCACCCTATTTCCAACAGCCCTATAGAGACAACACCCTATGAGGAGAGAAGTGGTTGAGGCCCCTGTGGCACAGGATGCAAGGATACAGGGGTTGAGAGATTTGGGGAACTATGACTAGGGCCCTCTCTCTGTGTTTCTGAGCATTTAACACGTGTGCACTTAACATGAAATCTGGCATGCCACATGTGTTACATATGTGAGGAACATGCAATAGTAATTTGTGCTGTGCATACTTAAGCAACATGGGAAATTGAATAACACGTTGCCACTATAGATCTGAAAAAGGCAGTGGGTGTGGGCTGCATGTATCATGCACACATAGGCTGTGATAAATGGCATCTCTGTGTCTCATCCACATTCCACTTCTTTTTGCCCTGTGGCAACACAGAGTAAAAAACACCCAAGGACCTTCATTCAGTATTACCTGGCAAGTGAGTGGAATGCAAGGTTTTATCGGCACACAAGGGGAAACTGATCTGGTGATAGGGATTTGGTAAAGGTGACAACTGGCTCAGCCATTTTGTGTTACATACCTGAGGCAGTGTGGAAATAGACATATAGTGGTGAATTGCATACGTGGACAATGTGAAAACTAGATAGCAGTGATGGCAATGATACTTAAAATAAAGATACAGGCCCATATTTATACTTTTTGACACAAAATTGCGCCAACGCAGTTTTGCGTCAAAAAAATTAGCGCCGGCTAACGCCATTCTGAAGCGCCATGCGGGCGCCGTATTTATTGAATGACGTTAGCCGGCGTCAGCCGGCGTTAGCCGGCGTTAGCCGCCGGCGCCGTCTGGTGTGCGTTAAAAAAAACGACGTACACCAGGCAGCGCCGGCGTAGGGGGATATGGGGCTTGGGCGTCAAGAAAAGGGGCAAGTCAGGTTGAGGCAATTTTTTCGCCTCAACCCGATTTGCGCCATTTTTTTTCACTCCCAAACCCCATAGAAATGACTCCTGTCTTAGCAAAGACAGGAGTCATGCCCCCTTGCCCAATGGCCATGCCCAGGGGACTTCTGTCCCCTGGGCATGGTCATTGGGCATAGTGGCATGTAGGGGGGCACAAATCAGGCACCCCTATGCCACAATTTTTTTTAAAAAAAAACACTTACCTGAACTTACCTTTATGTCCCTGGGATGGGTCCCTCCAGCCTTGGGTGTCCTCCTGGGGTGGGCAAGGGTGACAGGGGGTGTCCCTGGGGGCATGGGAGGGCACCTCTGGGCTCCTTCAGAGCCCACAGGTCCCTTAACGCCTGCCTTTTGCATTTTTTTTGACCCGCCCACTCCCGGGCGTGAATTTTGCCCGGGAGTATAAATCCGACGCACATGGCTCAGAGTCGATTTTTTAGACGGGAACGCCTACCTTGCATATAATTAACGCAAAGTAGGTGTCCACGCTAAAAAATGACGCTAACTCCATGGACTTTGGCGCTAGACGCGTCTAACGCCAAAGTATAAATATGGAGTTAGTTTTGCGTAAAAAAAAACTACGCAATTCCGGCGCAAACGGAGTATAAATATGCCCCACAATGTGAAAACTGCCATGGCAAAATGTGCCTTTTTATGTTAAAGTAATAGGAAACTTAAATGACATTGGTGATTTAGATAAATGGAAGTTACAGTGGCACACACACTTTGCATTTTGGGACAATGTTAAATCTGGCACAGCAATAGTGCATTGCTGTGTCAGTTTCTGGGGCAAGGGAGAAACTGTATGACAGTGATACTCTGCACGCATGCTTCAATCCTGGAACAATAACATGGAAACTGGCATGGCTATGGCGAACTTGGGAAATGTGGACGCTGGAATGAAAATGATGTTTAACAAAATTAACAATGTGAAACCCAGCATGGCAATGCATGTTTTATAAATTGCGGGCTATGTGAATACCAACATGATAGAACTAAACACAATCCTGGAATACAACTGTTAGTCTCTGAACACAGCAATCACACTGTAATAATGGTCAGTAAAGTTTATGAACATCACATTGGAGCATCTCAGCATTAGGTGTCAAGCTGAAGATTCGGTAAATTGTAAGTTACACTGTTGAGTCTTTCAGAATATTAGATTAGTTAAACTCCATTTGTGCACACTACCTTTGCAATCAATTTGTGCGTGATGCCTCTGTGCATTTCAGAGTTGGCCGTTTTATCAGGGGTCTTTCATGATTAGTTACTCAGTTCGATGATTTACTCCTGAAAACCAGCAAAACAACAATAGTCAGGCATATACAAAAAAAGTACAAACTAATCACATACTTAACATTGGCATCGATAATGATAAATCTGCTATATCTACTAAGAGGAACAGCTAAACATTTCAGTTGTGCTCAGTAGCAAACATAACCACAATTAAGCGCATGACAAGCGTGCCAAATGGGCATGCAATGAAAATATGACCTGAGTACAAAAGAGTAACATATTTAACTGCATATCAATAACCATACATCAAGTTTACGTTTACTAGATGTATCATCAACGACTGGAGCTTTTGTTATACATTCTGTGCTATTCTGCAATGTTTGACACAGCTACATCAATTTCAAGTCTACAAAAATGAATGATCAACATTTGCAAAAACGGAAATGTTCAACTTCCTATAGAGAGTTTATCAAGTTCTAGAAAATGTGGTAATGGCATCCTGCCCTCTGAAGAAATCTGTTACTGATCACCTATCTCCATTTCTGCTTTAATCCATATTGCTATCTGTCCTGTGTTCTGAGTGCCAGAACCAATTCTTTCCAAACACCGGCCATTTTACTGAGTCTTTCTTGAACTTTTCTGTCCTGTTTCGAAATATTTTCGAATATGACTTTCAAAACCCTCCTCACAACTCCTACATTTATTCCAGCTTCACCAATGTGTTCCTTTGCATTGCTTTTGTAAATGAGTACCTCCAAGAAGGAACATGTCGCTTAAAAGGATAACAGTTGTTGTAAGAGAGGCAAACAAGAGACAGTCATGAATAATTCACAGCAACCTTAAAATGTACCCAATGTGCTTATTTATGTGGCAATTTGTGTGAAATGTTTGCAGTCCTGAGAGGAAAATACGATGGCAAAGGTCAAGTTGTTCTTAATTAAACAGAAAAAAAACAGTGGAGCGGATGTAAGTGTTAAAAATATCATAAATTATCTAATCGGTGAAATGATGAGCGGTGCTTCACGGTAGTAATTAATAAAAGAGACAAACACTTGAATTGTAAATGTCAAAAACTGAAATTGGAAAATATAAGAATGCAGAACAGTGGACTCTGAGAAGGATGTTAAGCTCTACTGCTGTAAAATTGAATAACAAACATTAATTACCGAGTGGCATGGAAAGCAGGGGTTTCATCGCTGTCCATGCGTCCAAATGCCCTTGCAAACAGCAGCCTTGCAACAGAATCTTGAACCAGATTTTGGCTTGTGAAGCAGCTAACAAGCTGCTACGATGATGTCACGAGATGTTTACACCTATGAAGGAGTCAAGTGGGACTATCGAAGTCTGGTAACACCAAAAACAAGCTTGAGAGCCGTGAGAATTGTGGCATTCTGGAGTTGGCAAGAACAAATTTGGTAGTGGCTAAAGAGTACAAAAGGTTGGGGATACCACAAAGGACAAGGTGAGCAGCAAAGACTTTAAGTCAGGCAGCGCCAACATTTAATGTGAGAGCAGTGCAGAGCAACAAGAGCTTCTCACCACTTATTCGTGAGCACTTATACCTTTTTACTACCTCTGCTGTGAATGAGGAAGAGAGCAACCTCTTGTATTCATTATCTGGAATTAGTGGACACTATGTGCCAGTTGATCTAGAGCATCACAATTCAGTATTCTTTTTTGAGGATTTGGTGACCATGGGCCAGATATATCACAGGGTTTTACCCATTCTGTGTCTATGGGAAAATGTGTTCATACATATTGCCCCATATCCTGTAGTGGCAGCCTGCAGGTTAAAAAAATGTTGGGGCGCAATGGCACCAAACTTACCATATTTCAGGCTTCCCCTGCTGCGGCACTTCTCTCCCGTGTCCACGAGCAGAAATGGAAAGACTTCCTTCCTGCTCAGTGGAACGGGATTCCAACCAATCTGGAGCTGCTCTCATGCTGTTTTCAGGATGAGAGCAGCTTCAGGATTGGCGAACACAGGCTAACCCAGCACTCATTTTGAGGCTTGGGGCCTGTGCCAGCAATCCCCCGGCTGTTTGACAGCCCTGGGATTGCTGGATCTACAGTGCACATGTCGGACTGATCGTAGCTAGACAGCTGGCCAACCAGAAATGCGCACTGTAAGGGGCAGCAGTGTTCCTGCAATTGCAGGACTCAGCCCTGCCCTATTCCCTCACACTTACGCTGTACACAGCACGAGCATGAGGGCAAAATAAAATGGCATTTAATTAATATGCCATTTTATTTATGTTTGCCTGCTGCACTCACAGCAGGCGGGGCGACTCTACTCCCCAATTAAGTGACGGATGATGACATTAATAGCTATTCACAATACCCCAAAACAATGGAAATGTTAAGATATTAGGATACAAGTTAGAATATTAAATTTAAGGTCTGAAAGGTCAAAAAGTGCAAAATGTAGTGTCGTAATAGAGTCGACTTTGGCTCGCCTCACTTTAGCCATTGACTTTTATGTTTTGAATTATTTCCCATAGTTTGGATGGCCTGAACATTAAGGCAATAACATTTCATGGATGATTACATTATCCTTTTGTGCTTCTAGTATATTTTGATGACGTTTTGGTGACTTGGCTTAAAGTAACTCTTTTGTTAGACTGCAGCTCTAATATATGACACACAATCTGTAATTGAGCCAGTGTGTTCTTTTCCGACACACCTTTTAATTGCTAATTTATGTTTGTTTGTTTAAGAAGTCCTTGCTATTTGGATGCTGTTGCATTTTGTAAACACACAGTGCTATTCATTAATCAGTCTTGTACCTTTTGGTGTGAGCACCACCAGGATTTACTTTTTGAAAAATAATCTCAGAGTTTAAGGCGATTAACTTTGATTCGTGCTCTAGAGGTATATCTGAGTCCCTGAGCTCTGATCAAGAAGAGAGAGATTCTGTGTGTCTCCTTTCCAACTGTGCATCTCTCTAGTGGAAATTTGCTTGGGAAATTTCCGTTGGAGAGTGATCCCCAAGTAGGGATCCACCCACTAGACATTGGGGAGGAGGAAGCACTCACAATCATGGGCATGCCCGTCTCCCCTCAAAAAACCATTAAGCTGCTAAACACTGCCAGGCTGCTGGCCACACTTTTGTGCTTCTCCAGCCTTTCTTTTTATCTTTTCTTTAAAAAATATTTTCTATTACTGATCTAACATTGACTGCTAGTTTAGAGAGATAAATTAAATATGGCCACCAGTGTCACTACACATGCTCACACATGTGCGTGCATATGCACTGTGACGTTGGCAGAAAACATGAATTGGTTTTATCAGAAAACTCATTTCATTGGCATTGCATGCATGGGCAAGATTCTGCAAGCATGCACATGCATGCGATTGCAAACAAATATTTGAAAAGCCAACAACTCAACATTTCAGTGCCGAGACCTAGTGGCTTTGTCAATTCTTGTTTGATCTGAATGACTTGATAGCAATCATCATTCCTTTAGCATTTAGTTCATCAAGCAACAGGCTGAGGTTTCCATTTCTAATATCTACTTAAGTCATTGTGGGCACAGCAGAGTACCGATGTAATGGTGGCCGGTACATACAGTGACCAAGGCATGGGAGTACTGGGGGCTAATGGGTTAATGGTGAAATTGTTCTAGCAAAACATACATACCTAACTTTATGAAAGAAGGTCATCATAATTTATACAACAAAGCAAAAGATGTGAAATATTGATCAGCTAGACAGAGCCCTAATTATATTGTAGTGGGTTGCCTGGGATACTCACTCACAGCCTTTATTATCAGATGAATTGCATGAAGGAAGGAAGTCTGTGCCTTGCACATGCTCACATTCCTTTTATCTGCAACTCGACCTTTGTAGTATAATCCCAAACCAGTTGTCATCAGTGGCAAACAAATAAATTAATTGCATTCGATCGGATTGTTAGGCAAAATAAATACAATAATAATATTCTCATTGTACAGGAAACATCTGTGACGCCTTGAATTAGGCCAGTGATAAAGTGATAAAGATGAGATTGCGTTTCTGTTCTTCATTCAGTATTCTCTTTGTAGACAATTCCCAGGACAAAGCTGCAGTTCTTCCTGAAGGGTTGAACTGAACATTAATCCATCAGGGAAAAGGGATTACCCAATATCTCGTTTTCAAAATAAGGGAAGGGGGCAGGGATACCCAGAGGATGCAGAGATTGGTGAGGCAGGAGGGAGGAATATGGGAGGGGCATGTGGTACCGAAGGGAGGAGGCAATAAAGAGGGAAGGATGAAGGTAGGAGTTCCACTGAAGTAGGGAAAGAAGAAGGAAGAAAATAAAAGGGGAATGTGGAAGGGGCTCTTGTTAGGAGAAGAGATCTTGGGGTATTGGAATGGGTAGGATGATTAAAGAGAGAGGGCACACCTGATAGGTGAAGGAGGAAAAGGGATCCTCTGGCAGTGGAAAAGAAGGCAGAGTGAGAGGCAGATAGGTTTATCAGGGTAGGGAGACATGCAGAAGATGAAGACAAGATTGATTCATGAATAACACTGTTGGTCTGTACGATTTCGGCAGAAGGTTTAAGCCGTCTGCCGAAACTCTGATGGGGAGGCTGCCGCCAATGTGGATACCTCCCCGTCGAGCCCATTACAAGTTTCCCGCTAGGTCGATGGGCAGAAACAGCCTAGCGTGAAACACCCCACAGCATTGTCTCCAGTTCGTAATTGAACCTGCGGCAATGCTGTAGAGCACAGGGTGTACCAGCAGACAATGTACATTGCAATGGTGCCGTCCAGGGGGGCCCCTGCACTGCCCATGCCAAGTGCATCTGCACCCATTCTCTGCCATGAAATCGCTGGTGGCAAACTAAATCGTAATCCCTGGCAGATTAGGACCGCCACGACCGCCAGATCGCCGGGACGACTAATCCTGGCAGTGCTGGTGATCTGACCGTGGCATGACCACCACGTTGTAATATGGTGCTTGAACCACCGCATTGACGGTAGTGCGACCGTCATCCATGGACCGCCAGGTTTGTAATGAGGGCCTGTGTGTGTATGACATGCTACTGCATCCAAATAGCGAGGACATCCTAAACAAAAAGCAATGTTAGGCAAAGGAAGATAGGAAACAGAGCACAGGGTGTGCAGATGTAGAGGGTAGGTTCATGGCAAGCACTGGGAGATTCCCCGCTAGGTTGAGGGCTACTCATCTGCTGTCAGGACTGCATCAGTTGCCCATTCACCCCAGACAGCAGCCCTGAAAGAGCAGCTGAGCTGCTCCACCCAATCATAGTGCAAACAGTGCTGCAGCAATTTTCTGAATCTACAGTGCTAGCAGTGCTGTACAAATGGAAGCAAGAGGGAAGCATAATAAGAAGCATAATAAGCAGGTTGTCTCCTCTACTCACGGCTGTAGGGAATGGAGGTTTGCAGTCTGTTGTGGTTACATACCCGCAAGTATGCTGTTGAAAGCACCGCAATAACCCCCATGCCCCCCCACACCTCTTCTCTCTGTGTAATGTTACGGATCAACAAAGAACCATGGTCCGCCACATGCTGCCGTTGAGAGGTGGGGCATGGGAGCATAGGGAGAGTTAACGGGGCCGATTGCTCATACAGTGGTGAAACAGGCATAGTAATGCTGTTTCAAACACTGGAGAGTTTTCCCGATGATGACAATGGTGCTTTGTGTATGGAGGAAACATAGAAACATGGTACATAGCGTTAGCACTTGATGGATTCAGAGGCTATGAGTTATGTTTGAGAGCAATGTGTAATGAGACAGAGCAAGCATATTTTACATACTAGTGGTTGGTGCATACTGGAATCTACCAGGTAGGCCACTCTTGTGGTAGAAACTTTGCACTGCTGTGTTCAGTCTTTTGTTTATCAGAGAAGCTATTTTTTATGAGTATGTACATGATTTGCTTCCAGAGAGAAGTATTTCTGCCGGGTAATCTAGCATGAAGTATTTGAATATTTCATTAGTGCTCCTTCAGAGCAGAGCTGCCTATTAATTTATATGGCTTAAAGTTATAAAGAAACATGCTGGTAAACCTGTGCTATAAAATGCACAGTTGGACATAGTTTGATGTGCAGACCACCAAATCGCTTTGGGGAAGTTGGGCTCAGTCAGTGCATTGTGGAAACTGTAGTAGAAAACATTTTAGGGGTACCTATGGTACCCACACCAGCCCAGGACGTTTAGCATTGTGAGAAAGAGGGGAAGGTAGGAAGGTGAGGGGGAATGAGAGGTGTACAGCTGGTGTTAGAACATAGCAGATGGATGTTATGGAAATTGGTGGTTTATGGGAGAGAGTTGGGTCGCAGAGGGAAAATATGGGGCTTGAAGGGGAGGACAGTGAGGAATAAGGTGTAGAAATGGGAAGATAAGAGAAGGCTTGATAGATGGCCAAAGGGAAGTGGGGTGGAGAGTGTGAGTTAAGGGGGGAATACGTGTTGGAAAAGGGAAGAGAATGACAGAGGTAGGGAAGGAAGAAAAGAAGAAAACGTTTTGAGGAGAAGGGTAGGTGCTTGTGGCAAAGAGGTGAGGTAGGGTGGAGGGGATATTCGAGGTTCAGGTGGAAGGTGAGAGCAAAGAAATGGGTAGGGGAGTGGCGATACATAGAATGGGGGTAAACATAGAAATGTGGCAGAACAGACGCAGGAAGTGTTTTAAACTTCAATGAGACAATTTATGCCCATAGGTCTCGATAGCTTTAGTAGTGTAGGGCGTTTACTCAAGACGGCTGGTGTAGAGTGGGAAGCATACTACCCAATGCATTTTCCTGTGCAGGGCATTGATGTCACAAATCACTTGACAGGCATCCCACATATGTTTGATTGCTGCTCACAAACATGGTTCTGGGTTCTGTTGGATGGCAGGTGCACTTCTAAAGTGGTATTCCTAACTGGCCATTAGTTGTGGGGTACAGGCATTTTTGCCTCCTTCGCAGTGGGGAGATTGGCTAATGCTGCTCCCTGTTTACATTTGTGTTGTCTGTCATGACTGTGCCTTCAAAATGTTCACTGACAGCCTGAGGTGCCTGCATACCCGAGGCACTGGGCACCCCAATCTCAGAATCTTGGGGTCCACTCCATGTATGTAGCCCCAAAGCTGTAGGAAGCTTAATTTTGGTAGTCGGAAGCCTATTATATGCCTTTCACTCTGCACTACAGCTATTGTTTGCTAAGTATATGTTTCTGGTTTTGGACTCACATACTCTTCAAACGACCATTAATGTTTCTTTGGAGTCACACTCTGTGGACCAAGGCAATTCCAGCAAGACAGTCTGTGACATGATGGAAATGAAATTTGAACAAAGGACTTTAGCCAGATACCTAGATAGATAAATAGGCAGTTTACCCACCCCACATCCTTTGTTCTGGCCAACCTAAGGAATACGAGTCCAGTAAGAGCTGGATGCTGTGATGTCCATTTAAGACTATATAGGGGAGTCTATGACATGCCTGCCATTCTCATGTAAACCAGAGTGACACATTTCATTGACTGATTGTCACAGAACTGCTTAACAGGTATACAAACAATATACTTTGTAATCATTGGTTCCAGCAAAATTTGTGGGAACAAGCTTCCATCTCTCTGAATGCAAGATAACTGTGCGAGCCAGATCTGAATTCATCTTGTCCCTTGGAGAAATATACACATCTGCACAGAGAAACGACTGCACCAGAGGCGTGAAAGCATGATGACCACCCTCGAAAAAGTAGGAAATCTACTCAAAGACTGAGGGGAAATCTACTTCTGCTTTGTCCTTAAAGTAGAGGGAAGATTTCCGGGTGTCCTGAGGTCATCTTTATAGCAAACTAAAGTGGTCATTACAACCCTGGCGGACGGTGTTAAAGCGGCGGTAAAAAAAATTGAATTATGACCGTGGCGGAAACCGCCAATAAAGACAGCCACTTTAACACTCAGACCGCCACGGCGGTACAGACAAACAGCGCGGCGGTCACCGCCAACAGACAGGCAGAGAACAATGTACCGCCCACAGTATCACAACCTACCAATATGCCACCTTTTCCGGGGCGGATTCACCGCGGATAAAAACACGGCGGAAACAGGAATTTCGAAGGAAAAACGCTCACCTCTACACACTCCACGAGGAAGGAGGGCACCATGAAGCCGGAACTCCATATTCTCCCTGCAATAGTCTTCCTTCTCCTATACGAGGATCATCAACGCCGGCGGCGAAGACCACGGTGAGTACTGCACCTACGACATAGGGGAGGGGGGAGGCAAAAACACAGGGACACACCCAACCAACATCCCAACCCCCACCCGACCCTCACTCACTACAACACACACACCAATGCATATCTATACATTACAGTAACACCCCCCAAACCCCCCCGGAAGAATGCAAAGACAAAAGGAAATGAGTTGAACCATTGTAATATATCAAAATACAGTAAGCTAATATATACATATATATATATACACAATAAACAAAATATACACCACGATTAGTAGTGCAGGTATTGCACCATTCATAGTCTGTGGACCACTGGGCCCAAAATGCATGGGCGAGGCCCACACAAGATACCCGATCAAAACGGAGAGAACACTGCAGGGGCATCAGATAGAAATACAACAGGCACCTCAGGGGGAAGGGAAGGGGGGGCACCTCAGCCGCATAAGTGCACGACGCCAGATCCACGAGGGGTCTCCATGCCCATTGATGTATCCTGGGGAGTGCAAAGCCACAGTCTCTCAAGTCTCTGCAGTGGGTGGTTTGCCCACAGTACCATCCTGGGGAGTGCAAAGCCACAGTCTCACAAGTCTCTACAGTGGGTGGTTTGCCCACTGTACCATCCTGGGGAGTGCAAAGCCACAGTCTCTTAAGTCTCTACAGTGGGTGGTTTGCCCACTGTTCCATCCTGGGGAGTGCAAAGCCACAGTCTCTCAAGTCTCTACAGTGGGTAGTTTGCCCACTGTACCATCCTGGGGAGTGCAAAGCCACAGTCTCTCAAGTCTCTACAGTGGGTGGTTTGCCCACTGTAACATCCTGGGGAGTGCAAAGCCACAGTCTCTCAAGTCTCTACAGTGGGTGGTTTGCCCACTGTACCATCCTTACCATCCTGGGGAGTGCAAAGCCACAGTCTCTCAAGTCTCTACAGTGGGTGGTTTGCCCACTGTACCATCCTTACCATCCTGGGGAGTGCAAAGCCACAGTCTCTCAAGTCTCTACAGTGGGTGGGTTGCCCACTGTACCATCCTGGGGAGTGCAAAGCCACAGTCTCTCAAGTGGATAACAGTCTCTACTGGTTCTGGGGGGGGCTTTGTGCCCAGAGTGCTTCATCCTGCCAAGGACAGACGGAGTGGATGCTGTTCTCCACTGGTTCTGGAGGGGGCATGGTGCCCAGAGTGCTTCATCCTGCCAAGGACTGAGGTAGTGGATGCCTTCCTCCACTGGTTCTGGAGGGGGCTTTGTGCCCAGAGTGCTTCATCCTGTGCAGGACAGACGGAGTGGATGCAAGTCTCCACTGGTTGCGGAGGGGACTTTGTGCCCAGAGTGCTTCATCCTGTGCAGGACAGACGGAGTGGATGCTGTTCTCCACTGGTTCTGGAGGGGGCATGGTGCCCAGAGTGCTTCATCCTGCCAAGGACTGAGGTAGTGGATGCCTTCCTCCACTGGTTCTGGAGGGGGCTTTGTGCCCAGAGTGCTTCATCCTGCCAAGGACAGACGGAGTGGATGCTGTTCTCCACTGGTTCTGGAGGGGGACTGGTGCCCAGAGTGCAGTACACACCCGTGATGGTCCCAGTTGCGTCACTGCCCCTGCCGCAAATGGGCTAGCGGTGCATTCCATGGCGGTCTTTGCCCTGTTCAGCGGTCCCTGGCCTGTTCAGCGGTGCTTGAGTTGCCAGTGTCAGACCTGTTCAGCGGTGCATTCAATGGCGGTCTTTGCCCTGTTCAGTAGTCCCTGGCCTGTTCAGCGGTCCGTGCCAAGGTGGTCCTTCATTGCCCAGCAGGGCTGTGGCTGGCGGTCCTTCATGGGTCAGCTGGGCTGTGGCTTGCGGGGCCCTCCTGGCCAGATGGGCTGTGGCTGGCGGTGGCCTCCTGGCCAGTGACGATGGGGCTGGCCTCCTGGGCAGTGACTCTGGCGGTGGCCTCCTGGCCAGTGACGATGGGGCTGGCCTCCTGGGCAGTGACTCTGGCGGTGGCCTCCTGGCTAGTGACGATAGGGCTGGCGGTGGCCTCCTGGGCAGCGGGGATGATGGCGGTCTTCTCCGCCGTGAGCTCCTCTCAGACTTTGGAGATTTCTTCTGCCCCCTCCCCACCTTGGGAGGAGTCACAGCTGAGTTGACATTACCCCTGGGACCCTTGTGAGCGGCTTTGCTAGCTGGAGTCTTCCTCTTCTCCTGCCGGGCACTGTCCAACACTGCTTCACAGTGGGGGGACTGGCTGTGCTGTGGCTCCGTGCCACACTGGCTGTCCTGGTGGCCGGTGCACTCCACATACCTGTAACAACAAGCACCACTGGTCCCGGAGATTGTTTGGCTGAGGTGCTAGTACGGGACCTATGAGTTGGAAGGGGGAGGGTGGTGGGAAATAGGTTAAGGGGGGACAGGAAATGTTTTTTGGAGACACTGGAATGGGTAGCTGGAGGGGGTTTGGGAGTGGAGGAAGAAGTGGTGGTTGTAGGAGGTGTAACTTTTGTGGATTTGGGTGCAGGTGCATGGGCCGGAGGCTGTCGTGAGGTGGATGGCTGTTGGGTGGGTGTGTGCCTGCGTTTGTGTATCTTTGGAGGGGGCGTCACAGACACACTGGGAGAGGACACAGGGGACGTGGAAATGGTAGTGGGGGTGGTGACTGCACGTGAGCGGGTGTGGTTGTGGGTGTGCTGGAGCAGGACATAGGGGCTGTAGTGGTAGTGCATGTAGGTGTGAGTGTAGACGAGACTGGGAGGGAGGAGGGAGACGAGGAGGAGGGGGACACAGTGGAGGCAGTGGATGTTGGTGTGTCTGTATGTGTGTGATGCTTGCGTGAGTGCCTGTGCGATGTGTGGTGCTTATGTTTGCCTGAGCTTCCCTTGTGTGGTGAGGTGTGTGCAGGCTGGTCTGATGGTGTGCTTGGGATAGGCTGGGATACAGGGGATTGGGTCTGGGTGGAGGAAGTTGGAGGGGGCAGGCTAGATACAGGGACAATGGCTGCCATCAGTGCTGAAGCCAGAGTTTGCAGGGTTCGATGAAGGGCAGCCTGACCAGAATGAATGCCCTCCAGGAATGCATTTGTGTGTTGCAATTCCCTTTCTACACCCTGGGTGGCATTCAAAATGGTAGACTGCCCAACAGTGAGGGACCTGAGGAGGTCAATGGCCTCCTCACTGAGGGCAGCAGAGGTGACAGGGGCAGGGGCTCAGGTGCCTGGGGCGAAGGTGATGCCCACCCTACTGGGTGAGCGGGCACGGGGCGAAGGCTGAGGGGCTGCTGGGAGGGCGGTGCTGGTAGTGGGGGTGGCAGCTGTACCTGTAGAAGTGGGGGGCACAGATTTTGCCGCCACCACAAGGGAGCTCCCATTGGAGGACGAGTCCGTGTTGCTGGTTGCAGATCCTGTGACCGCCATGGTGCTCCCCTCGCCCTCCATCCCACTGGTGTATTCTGAGTCCGTGGTGTGGCCCTCAATGGCCATGTGGGATGCAGCTCCCTCGTGCTCCGGTGCCACTGTACCTCCGCCTGATGATGCTGATGCACACAAGAACAGGGAGACCACAAAAAGGGGGGGGCGACAGAAGAAAGACAGGTTGAGTGCATGGCTTACCGCTACCGTTGGCGGACAATACAGACACAGCAGCCCCCTGCACTCCGTCGCACTGTTGGGCTCTACAGATGCAATTCCTGGGATATGGCCAACATGGCTATGGAAGACATCTGCACACATAGATGACATAGGGGCATGAATACCTGTACTTGGCACTATACAGAGGTGGGGTGGGGTGCCACATGGCCTGCATTACGGAGGGGCCTAGCCTACGGAACTCGCACTGGCCTAGGGAAACCCACAGCCCTCCTCCCCTACCCAGACACCTTCACTGCACGCAAAGTCCACAGAATGATGTTGTACTCACCCCCTTGTGTCTGCTGTGATGCCCTCAAGCGCCCATCCAACTCAGGGGGGTCATGGTTCGACGGGCACCCCTCCCACGTTGGGAGGCCATCCCCAGCTGAGCCTCCGCCGTCTTCTAGCTCCAGCGGCGAATGTCCTCCCATCTTTTACGGTAGTGGGTGCTCTGTCTGTGGTGGACCCCCAGGGTCCAGACGTCCTTGGCGATGGCACGCCAAATATCCTTCTTCTGGTGGGCGCTGACCTACATGACATGTACAGGGGAAGAAGAGAAGTCATTACCAACTGTACCGTCTAAGTGAGTGGCCCACATCCCTACCCTTGCCATGTGGCACATGCATTCACAGTCCCTCATGCACGCAGAACTGTGCCCCCTTCATTCTTACAACCAGCCCTCTCCACACAGGCATAGCCCATACAACGTGCTCCCTGTGTACTTACCTGTTGGTCTGGAGGACCGTACAGTAGCGTGTACTGGGGGAGGACCCCGTCCACGAGCTTCTCCAACTCCTCTGCAGTGAAGGCAGGGGCCCTTTCCCCAGACGCACGAGCCATTGTCTCTTCCAGACCGAGGTCACAGCAGCACTTGCAGTGTAGGTCCTCTCCTGTCGAAGATCAGGTATTGAGTGATTGAACAGATAGGAAATGGCGGTGACGTCCACGGCGGTCACGTCCGCGGCGGTGCGTACCATCACCGCCGGCGTACATCGTCATTGGCTCCTGGGACCCATAGGGTCCAATGTTAACTAATGCAGCATTGCGCCGCGGTCTTCGACCGCCTACCGCGATGGTGTACAACGCTAGCGCAGTTACCTCACATCCCATTGTCCCAGTTTAGAGGTCAGGCAGCCGCCATTTCAGGGCCCACATGGCCTAATTACCAACTGTGTCACACATGCCTGGGCCTTGTCTCACAACACAAATACAGGCCACATTTTGTGTATGAATGGTGTTCTGTGTAGACTGTGGGTACATACCTCTGAGTTGTTTGACTCTGTGGTCGCTGTTGTCCTTCCTAGGCACCGTCCGCTAGGACATGTGAGGAGATGGCGGAATCCTCCGGTGTACCGACCGCTGGTGGACCTGTTGACAATGGAGGAAAGAAGTTTGATCATCACCTACAGGTTTGACCGTGCCACAATCCAGGAACTGTGTGCCCAGTTGGAGCCTGACTTGATGTCAGCAATCCGCCATCCACCAGGAATCCCCCCTCAAGTGCAGGTGCTATCAGTGCTCCATTTCCTTGCAAGTGGGTCATTTCAAACAACAGTGGCCATGGCATCAGGGATGTCCCAGCCTATGTTTTCCAACGTGTTGTCCAGAGTGTTGTCTGCCCTGCTGAAACACATGCAGAGCTACATCGTTTTCCCTCAGGTGGAGGATTTGCCTACAGTTAAAGGTGACTTCTATGCCCTTGGACATATCCCCCACATCATAGGTGCCATTGATGGGACCCATGTAGCTCTGGTCCCCCCCCACAGGAGTGAACAGGTGTACAGGAACCGGAAGAGTTATCATTCCATGAATGTTCAGATGGTATGTTTGGCAGACCAGTACATCTCCCAGGAAAATGCTATGTTCCCTGGCTCTGTGCATGATGCCTACATCCTGCGGAACAGCAGCATCCCTTATGTGATGGGTCAACTCCAGAGGCACCGGGTGTGGCTATTAGGGGACTCTGATTACCCCAACCTGTCATGGCTACTGACCCCAGTGAGGAATCCCAGGACCAGGGCAGAGGAACGCTACAATGAGGCCCATGGGCGGACTAGGAGAGTGATTAAACGCACCTTCGGCCTCCTGAAGGCCAGGTTCAGGTGCCTCCATATGACAGGTGGGTCCCTATTCTACTCACCAGTCGCACGGCAGCCCTCCCATTTCCCCTGTGTTCCTGTGCCTCCGTCCCCTGGACCGTGTGCCCACTGCCACTGCCCCCAGGTCCCTGTTGTTGTTGGGGTGGTGGGTTATCCTGGGTTCCCTGTAGTGGTGGACACACAACTGAGTGTCCTGGGGACGGAGGTATGGGAGGTATGGGCCTGCTGGGTGGGTGCTGTGCTGGTGTTACCAGAGGGTGGAAGGTCAGTGGTGGGCTGTGCCTGTGTGAGGAGAACTGACTGTCCCGAGGCCTATGGTAAAGTTTTGTAGGCCTATATTTAATACTGAAACTGATCTTGCACCGGCTGCCTCAAGAAAGCATGCAATTAGAAAACAGCCTGCCCCCACACCATACTTTGCACCCATCGACTTGCTAGAGCTTTTCATAAAGTCAGTAGGCAGATCTTGTGGAAGAGGTTAAATGCTTTGTTTGGAACCCCCACTACAAAGCCTTTTATAGCTCATATATTCTGATAATTGTGAAGTGGCACTGTAGGTGATTTAATCTTTATAACTAAACTGAGGCAGAAGCACATAGTATCATGCATCTTGTGCTATCATGTCCTAGTCCAACTGCAGTGGGAGGAATACTTGCACATAGGCTAACCATTGGCAATCACTCAGGTAGCATTCCAACCCATCCTTTTCTTGCCCACTAGACTACCTCAGATTATACGTAGCCTGGCCAAGGGTTCCATGGTCTCTGAGCCAAGAACTCCACACAATATGTCACTGACGAGGCCTAACAAGTCCAAAACCTGTCTGTGTTGCTTGCGTACCCTTCTGGAGAGGGCCTCGTCTGGAAGTTCAGGGCTGACTGTTCCCATGAGGAGCAGGTTCATTCATGATTTTCATAAAGCGAGCCTATGTCTAAAGAGGAACAGTGGATGAAAAATGATGGCTTGGTATATTATCCGGGGCAACAGTCAGTGATTAGACAATTTGCAAGAATTCCTCCCTTCACCTTTTGTGTGACTGATAAAGTTGGGCTCAACTTTGAGGTAGTGAAGGTGTATTGTTATTCTTGCACCCTTCTGGATGGAAAAGTTTCCTGGGAGCCCAGCAAGTGGGCAAAAAATATTAAGCTAGTGTGGTGGAGCAAGACTAACTTGTTTCCATTTTAATTGCTGTGGACCATCAGTGGCACCAGTCTTAAAGGCCTAAGTGGCCAAAATAGTGCTACTAATTACTTATGCTTCTCTATGTGTATGTTCAGTACTGACCTGAATTTGAGCAGAAAAGAGGGACCAATATAAAAATGATCCGATTATGCTCATTACATTGATCCATCTTAAAAAAACTAAGCATAGGGATAAATGTAGGATGCTATTTTTTTATGTCTTTCATGCTGCTGAGAACTGCTTGGGTCATTCCTGATAAAATTAAGAAACTGGCCTATGCTCTTCAATTTCCTGAAATCATATGCAATATTAAAATCACACACTTTGCTTTTAAGTGCTTTGCAAAACAATGAGACTTGATGGTAGGTTAAGAGTGATTGCCTTTACATTAAACAAGATATGTTATGCTAATCTACTTGTACAGTGTTACCCCAATAGGCTGCGTTGGTGTTAAGAGGAGAGAGGGTGAGGCAAGTGAGGTAGAGTAGGAGCTACAGCCAAGTAAAAAGCAGAGTATTCAACTGTTAATGAAAGGCCAGAAGATTGGTTACTTGCCACAGTTCACCAGGAAGAACGTCTGAGTGCTTGGCAGCAATATGATAGAACAACTGGGTGCCAAAGTGGGAAAGAGAAATTTGGGAATATTGAAGAAAATTGGGAGGAGCATAGCGAAGTATTCTAGAAGGCCTGTGTGCAAAAAGACACTGCTGAAGATACACAGGTCCCTGTTTAAGGAATGCTTGGTGAAACGTACAGATCACAGGGGGAGCTCCTCTATTATGGTGGAGGAGTGTTGCCCCCGCCAGTAGCGGTAGCTGCAAACCTTTTACCAAAAAACTATAATAAACTGTGTTTATAATCGTTTTTGGTAAAAGGGGTGGGGCCACATGATGTGATGAGCACTGAGGGGGAGTGCAATGTATCTTGCTTTTATAACTGGTAAATTTGTGCAAATGTGTGCAGATCAAATGGGTCACTGTTGTGTAAAATCTTTTCTAAGTTTTCTCAATTTCTTTGCTGATTGACAAAACAATGTGGGTGACGATGTATAGCTTGGAATCGGTTAGTTAGAAATGCTTTAAGCCAGAACAGAGCTATTCCCTGGATGGTTTGATGATGCATGCCATTACACAAGGTGTCATGGGACAAAGTGTCAAGGGGCACACCGAGGTCCAGAAGGATTAGTGCAGCCATGCAGTCATGATGTAAAATATCTATCGATTGGAGCAGCCTTAGTGTGTATGCACTGGAAGACTGCATGATATATCTGTGTATAGGAGTGATTACACTGATAGTTAAATGACACATACTTATTTATTTTTTATTTAGTTCTCTTGAAGCACTACTCACCAGGCGAAGGGTGTCAGAGGGCTTTGCATCACACACAGAGAATCAATAAATTATACAAGTGTGTAAATCAATGTACCGGAAATATTACTCAAGACAATGATGGTTATAAGGTGTAGGAATCACATGTTGTCCATACTTGTGACCATTATATGTTAAGAGTGAACAGTTAAGAGAAACACAAAGGGGGTCATTCTAACTCTGGCGGGCGGCGGAGGCCGCCCGCCAGAGTTCCCCCCTCCAGAACACCGCTCCGCGGTCAGGAGACCGCCGCGGTGATTCTGGGTTTCCCACTGGGCTGGCGGGCGACTGCCAAAAGGCCGCCCGCCAGCCCAGTGGGAAACAACCCTCCATGAGGATGCCGGCTCCGAATGGAGCCGGCGGAGTGGAGGATGTGCGACGGGTGCAGTGGCACCCGTCGCGTATTTCAGTGTCTGCAAAGCAGACACTGAAATACAAAGTGGGGCCCTCTTACGGGGGCCCCTGCAGTGCCCATGCCACTGGCATGGGCACTGCAGGGGCCCCCAGGGGCCCCACGACACCCCATACCGCCATCCTCAGGATGGCGGTATGGGGTGTCAGAATCCCCATGGCGGCGCAGCAAGCTGCGCCGCCATGGCGGATTCCCATGGGCAGCGGAAAGTCGGCGGTACACCGCCGGCTTTTCGCTTCTGGCCGCGGCTGTACCGCCGCGGTCAGAATGCCCGGCGGAGCACCGCCAGCCTGTTGGCGGTGCTACCGCCGACCCCAGCCCCGGCGGTCCTTGACCGCCGGGGTCAGAATCACCCCCAAAGTCAGGATATAAAATGTAATGCAGTGAGGGTGGTTGTCTGTACTAAGAAGACTTTTTAATTCCCAGAGGAACCCTTCTTTGTAATCCTCAAATAACAACTGATTGAGAAAAAACACAATATGGATCTAACTCATGACTTACAGTTTGCATGCAACTCCTTGATACCAATCACTGTGCTATATTAGAATGATTGCATCTTATGAACTAGAAGTAACAAAATTACCTTAGGGTCAAAATCAGTAGCCCACTCACCTATCTACATAAAATACAAACATCTGATGTGCATGTTAAACTTATGCATTGCAGCAGGCACCTTAACTTATTTATGCTACTTTATGAGTCAACTTTGATTGTGCAAGACACAAACTATCCCAGAACTGCATTAACCACCGGAGGTACCTTTTCACTATTATAACTGGCTAAACATTGCTGGGCACACAAGGATCTCTACAGCAGGTGTTATAACCCCTTTAGATATTTAAAAATGCAGCCTTATTGTGACCACTTAAGTAAGCTAGAACATAGTTGCTGTCACATTTGTCCTTGTTAACAATTTATTTGCAGCAGATGATTTTAGATATATGTTTAAGGTGACTGTCAGACTCTGCTTTTCAGGCTCTACCTTCCTGACTCCATCCACTTTCTCTGCCACAGTTTGATTCCTCCCCAATTTGTAGGTTGGCAATCAAGGCTTTAGGTTCTGTATAATAATGTGAAGAGCTCCAGCGATTTATCTGCTTCAGTGTGAGAGACAATGCGCTTGGAGGTACCGAGTTCACAAGCACGATATACTGTTTAAAAATCTTATTTATATTGTTCTATCTGATGTGACATAGTTGCTTCTCCAAATTGTTCTGTTGGAAAAGGCTGGGAATATCGATCCCCAAATACCCACTGGACAGAATATTGCTAACACAGGATCAAGGGGCAAAATATCAAAAGCTAAGTTTCTATACA
The DNA here is from genome assembly GCF_031143425.1 of Pleurodeles waltl. Classification (NCBI taxonomy): domain Eukaryota; kingdom Metazoa; phylum Chordata; class Amphibia; order Caudata; family Salamandridae; genus Pleurodeles; species Pleurodeles waltl. The sequence continues at coordinate 471,343,757 of NC_090445.1, forward strand.
TTTTATATACACATCTCAGCATAAATGTACCGTGGTGATATACATAGGTCTTCAAGGTACATACATAAGCAATGCCATTTGGTTCTAACCGCACAGAGAGGGAGAGTGAGAGAGAGGAGACTCAGAGAGAGAGAATTAAACATGAGCATTGGTAAATATAAGAAAAGTAATTTGGTACTAGGCGCACAAAGAGTTTGCTAGCAATAGGAGAGCAGAGTGCGTTACAGTATTCATTCACATAAGAGAAAAGCACAACTAAGTGATTTGTCCAAGGAAAGGGAAGGGGTGATGCTTCTGTAAAGATGAAAATCGTGGAAAAATAGAGTCGCCCTGATGTTTCCTCCTGCCAAATTTAGAAATGACCGCTAAGTTGTGAGTCATTCCTAAAGCATTGGCATGAACCTCTATCACAACTGTTCCTGTCAATGCTAATTACAGTTTGGTGCATGGCTCCATCAACATGATAAAGCCATGCGCTAAACTATTTTCTTTTTTATTTAAAAAAAATCCTGAAGTGGGATTTTCTTTTTGAAAATAACAAATAAAATGTTCCCCTTGTCATCGGAGTTCGCTCCCATGGGCGAGGAGAGCATTTAGCAAGTGTTTACTGCCCCTTACCACCAGGGTTTCCTTGTGGTGACTGGCAATGAAAACTTACCTCTAATACCCCCAATTAAATTAGGGGGACATAATTCGAAGTCTGCATCTGACGGCCCTTACTCCATCAGGCTGTGGAAGGGGGTTAATCCCGGTGGAGGGAGAGCAATCTCCACCGTGATTAAACCTAGGGTCTTCCCACATTTAAGGTTGCCGGGCAGACCATTATCTTGGAGGTATGTTGCGACAGAGTATATAACAGCCCCTAAATCCAAGGGTGCCAAGTGTTGATAGTAGGCATAATACCTCTGGTTTAGGTAGTTTGTCAAGGCAAATGTTGATATCACCTAATATGGTTCAATCTACTCTAAAGAAAAATATTCGGTGAGATAAAGGATGGCATTTTAAAACAGGCGACAGTAGCTTGGCCACTGTAGGAATAAACTAAGGCCCCGGCAAATGACACCTTAGATGAAGCATCAACCTTAAATATCAAACTTTGGCAAGATCAAAGTTTTCAGGCGGATACTGAAGCAAGAGAGTGAAGTATGATCAACAGTAGCTAATCCATCACCAGAAGCAGAAGTACCTCTTTGCTGCTGATTTTATATCCTTTCAGCACTGCAAAGCAATGTCAGACCAGAGGAATCACGGAGCCATGATTCTGTCAAGTACAGTAAAATGAGTTTCAGAGTAGTTATGAAAATGTGTATCTCATGCCTGTGTGTGGCGCAGGGAGCAGAAACAGAGCAGACAACTGACAGCATTTTAAGTAAGTAGTACCTGGTAACCAGCAAATTAGTACTGGGAACATATGGCCTAGCACCTGGAAGTGATTCTATGTCATTATCTTCCCTCTATGATTCTGCGTGTTATAAGAATTTCGGAAGAATTGTTTTATCTGATTTTGGATTATGTGTATTTTATTTTTGAGGACGTGTTCCGTGTTTTACAAGGAAGTGGTATGTGTGGTTGGGTGGATTTGAGGCCACTGGGAAGAAGCCCTCAAATTAATCTCAGTAAAGGAAAGGGCCCATTCCCAAAATTCTCAGTCTCAAAAACTTTACTGAGAAATGAGTCTGTTGATGAGGACTATGCCGAAAATATTCCCTCAAGAAGGTGTTTAGAATATGTGTTTTCTGCTCCATATCCGTAATAGATTTTCAGTTCCCAAATAGTCTGTTCTTCTTCTTGTGTTGAACATTTTTTCATTATTTACTGTTTCTCTCTGTTTGTGTTCTGTGTTTCTGAACGGTTTTCTTCTCCCTTGTGCGGTATACATTTGCAGATGCTCTGTATTCTGTCTCATAAGCTGTACAATTCCAGATTGATTGTTTTCTTTACTAGTACATAGGTGGCGGTTGTCTGTTACTCCTGTGCTACACATTTGTTGAATGGCTGTCACCTTCCATACTTTCTTGTTGCTGGATTTCGTTGTCACTTGTTCCGCTGTGTTCCTAATCGGGTCTCTCTTGTGTAGTGCAGTTCCTGATTCATTCACCTGTCTGTTCAAGTAGAAGTTTGTGATCAGTTGTCCTCTTTGACGTGTGCTACTCAGACTGGAAGTCCTATTTCCTTAAAGTCTTAAGTTAATGCTTGTTTGTTCACTCTCGTGCTGGGGAGTTCTTGTTGGGGTCCCCACTCTCACGTGTTGCATAACTCTAATTGAGTATTCTCTTTCTTTAGATGTTTTTATTTTTCAAACTGATTAAAAGTGCTGATGTGTATTGAAGTGAAAGTATCTGTCTGATAGGTATATTCTAAAGTGCTGTTAGGTTTCACATATATGTGTAGGGTGTATATGTCACCTCGTTGTTACTTCTCTTCTTGTGATGGACCTTTTTAGGAGGCTTGAGAAGTAAAAGAGAATTTGAATCAATGTCACAATTTAATTTGCAGTGCAACACATTTGGCCACACATTAATACCAGAAAGCGGTAGGTAAAGTTCAAATGTTTATTACAAGTTAAGTGCCAATTAAAATTAATTTCAAAAACATACTTGTAGGAGGCTGGCCTGGTTTGTAGTGGGTCCAGTTATCCCTTATTAGTGAAATGTAGTCAGTGTCTAGAAGCCAGGCTATCTAGAGGTAGCTGTAGGCAGAGCAGTCAAGGCTGAACTAGTAGACATGCAAAGCACTTGCAATACCACTGTAATCACACAGTACTCACACACAAGAAAGACAATACTCAGTGATACCAAAAATAAAGGTACTTTATTTTAGTGACACAAGGCCAACAATATCTTAGAGGCTATACTCCCTTATGAGGTAAGTATTATCCACAAAATATACACTAGTAACCAAATCAGGTAAGTAAACAGTCATAAAGTAGTGCAAATAGTGAAAATCACCATAGGTTGCAATGGGCCTAGGGGGAACATAAACCATACACTAAAATAGTGGAATGCGAATGTCGGTTTGCCACCTAGGCAAGAGTAGTGTGTAGAGGGGTGCTGGGAGTGTAAGAAAACACCAACGGTAATGAAAGTACCCCAACCCAGAGCCCAGGAAAGCAGGAGTAAAGTGCAGCAAGTTTCCTCAGAACACACTAGAAGTCGTGATAAAGAATTATGCAAAAAACAAGCAAGACTGCTAGACACCAAAAATGGATTCCTGGACCTGAAGACCTACGGAGAGAGGAGACCAAGTCCAAGAACAGCTGAAGAGCCCATGAGTAACAGGAGCCCCTGCTAACCTGGGTGAAGGTGCAAAAGTGGAACTTCCGGTCGGAAGAAAAAGTCAGAGATGTACCAAAGAAGACAGCTGTGGGTTCCTGCATGGTGCAAGAGATTTTCCAGATGAATGCAGGCTGGTTTTCTTCACTGGATTTCACCAAGAAGCCTTGGCTCATGCAAGAGACGCGTTTGGCAGGAAAGATGCTACCCGGGCCCAGAAGGGACCTGGAGGTCTCAACTTGGACTGAGGAGACAGAGGGGGCTCTCAAAACTTCAGAGAGCCCTCAGAAGACCAGGCAGCACCCACAAGAGTCGGAGGACACGGGGACAAAGGAGTTGCAAATCGCGGATGTTGCAGCACTATACAAAGGGATCCCACGCCTCCAAAGAAAAACTCAGGGAGCTGAGCGTCACAGGATAGAGTGCTGGGGGCCTGGGCTAAGCTGTGCATGAAGGATTTTTTGAAGAAGCGTACAGAAGCCATAGGAACTGCAAAACACGAGGTGCACTGGGTTACTGTCTGGCACGAGGAGGCAAGCTTTTACCTCCACCAAATTTGGACAGGTGGATCTTTGGACAGTCAGGGTCACTTTGGTCCACCACCTGTGTTCCAGGATCTGCGCTCGTCATCAGGAGAGGGGTCCCAGAGTACCAGTCATCGCTGCAGAGAGGTGCCTGCTGAATAAGGGAGATTCCTTCCGTCCTTCTGATGCAGGATGAAGACAGGCAGTCCTCGGAGTGTGCATGACCCCAAAACTGTTGCAGTTGCTGGCAGGAGCTGAAGTTACAAAGTTGCAGTAGCCTTCTTGGATACTTTGTTGCAAGTTGTAGAGCTCCTGGAGCATTTCTGCGGTTGATCCTATGGTAGAAGATGAAGAAGAGGTTGCAGAGGATTCCTGCTGGAGTCTTGCAATCCGAATCTGAGGAAACATCCATAGCAGAGACCCTAAATAGCCCTGAGAGGGAGATTGGTCACCTAACCAGGTAAACACCTACCAGGAGGGGTCTCTGAAGTCACCTACTGGCACTGGCCACTCAGATGCTCTCAGAGTTCCCTGTCCATCCTGAAAACAAGATGGTGGAACCCAGGGACACTCTGGAGGAGCTCTGGGCACCACCCTTGGGGTGGTGATGGACAGGGGAGTGGTCATTCCCCTTTCCTTTGTCCAGTTTCACGCCAGGGGCAGGGACTGAGGGTCCCTGAGCCAGTGTAGACTGTACCCTTCAAAGCATTTCCAGAGGCTCTGGGAGGATACCCCTCCCATACTACTAACACCCATTTCCAAAGGGAGAAGGTGTAACACCCCTGTCCCAAAATAAATGCTTTGTTCTGCCTTCCTGGGATTGGGCTGCCCAAGCCCAGGAGGGCAGAAGCCTGTCTGTGAGTTGGCAGCAGCTGGGGCTGCAGCGGAAACCTCAGAGAGCTGGTTTGGCAGTACTGGGGCTCCATGGTGGAGCCCCCAGGGTGCATGGAATTGGTCCCCCAATACCAGAATCAGTATGGGAGTACAATTTCCAATTCTTAGACACCTAACTTCGCCATATTCGGGGTTACCATTGTGAAGCTAAATATATATATTGACCTATGTGTAGTGTACACTAATAATGGCGTTCCTGCACTCACGAGGTCAAGCAAAATGGGCCTGGACGATGTTGGGGCACTTCTGCTAGTGCAGGGGTGCCCTGACACACAGGTACTAGGCACCTAGCGTTCAGGATCTGAAGGTTAGATACATAGATGACTTATAAGTGACCTGGTGCAGTGAACATGGCTGTGAAATAGTGCTTACACTATTTCACTCCAGCTGTAATGGCAGTCCTGAAGAAGTGTTTGTATGAGCTCCTTATGGTTGGCAAAAGAAATGCTGCAGCCCATAAGGATCTCCAGGAACCCCAATGCCCTGGATACCTAGGTACCATATACTAAGGACCTATAAGGGGGATCCAGTATGCTAATCTGGAGTGAACTATGTAGTCACTAGACTAGAGTGACACATTTGGAAACAGAGAGAGCATAAGTACTGGAGCTCTGATGACCAGGACTCCAGTGACACAGTCAAGCATAGGCGGTCATTATGAACACGGTGGTAAAAAACCCCGACTGCCGTGGCAGCGGTGAACAGAAGACCGCCGAGGGCGGTGAATAGAAACCCGCCATATAATGAACCAAAATCCCAAACCTGCCAAAAATCACCAGTCCATCAGTCACCGCCAGGACCCTGTCGGCGGAAATGCTGGATCTTCCACCCCGCCACCACCGAGCACACCCACATCCTGCCCTCCAATTAATGATGCACAAATCACCTTGGCAGTCAGTGGAAGTCGAACGACCATTGGCGGTGCTGACCGCCACGGGCGGCAAGTGGACCCAACAGCAAGAAGTGCACGCTATGGATAAGTTAGAAACCTACACACCTGACACACATCCACAACACCATAAAACACTCACATACACACCCCACAATCCTTCGCAACAAAACTAGGCCAAGGAAGACAGAGAGCATCAGAAGCAAGCACCGAACGCCACTATACACGAGACTCACACCTACCAACAGAAGAGCACCCTCACCGCGATTCCACCCCGACACCATTCACCACACTCACCATGTCACCCCCCAAACATCCACGCTACACAGAAAGAGAGCTAAGGAACATGGTGGACAAGATCCTGAAGGTGGAGCCACAAATATTCGGGGCTCAGGTGCAGCACACACCCATCGGCAGGAAGATGGAGCCATGGCAGACCATTGTCAACAGGGTCAATGAGGTGGGACACCATCCACGCACAAGGGATGACATCCACAAGAGATGGAATGACCTACGGGGGAAGGTCAGGGACATGGCATCCAGGCACCACATTGCAGTCCAGAAAACTGGGGGAGGACCACCACCAACATCACCCGACTACACCGACTGGGAAGAAAAGGTACTGGCCATCCTGTACCCTGAGGGACTCACTGGAGGAATAGACTCGGGTAAGTCGTCTATATTTACCACATATACATCACACCTTGAATGCATGCACCACCCCACCCCACCAACACCCACCAGGACCACTACCCCACCCAGCACACAGCCACTGAATCCACTCCCCCTGCATGCCCACAAACCCACTAACAGGCCCACATCCCTCCCCCTGTGCACAGCCACCTACCCCTGCAAGGATTCACAATGACACTACGCCACCCACAATGCAATTCCACATCCGAAGCAAAATGCAGTGCAAACCTCACAAAGGCACCCTGCACGGCCCCAAAAAGTCACACCTGCACCAAACAGCCCAGCCCTGTGCACCCCATCCGATCATGCATTTGTAACAGACATGTCCATTTCCCCCAACAGGCACCACCACCCATGCTACCCTTATGGACAGGACAAGGAGTGGTAGTGCCCCCAAGGGAGACAGGGAGACAGAGGCACCTCACAGGACACTGGGGATGGATCCCTGGACACTGATGAGCAGGCTGGCCCCTCACACAGTCCTGGACTGTCACCATCCAGCAGCCCCACCCAGGATACCACTGACACCCCTACCACCCAGCCAAGAACATCAGCCCAGGGCAACTGTCCCCACACCAGTGTATCTAGGCCACAGACTGGTAGAACACAGGTACAGAGGCCACAGTCCCCCCTAATAACAGACAGGAAGACTGGTCCCAGTACAAGTGGTACCGCCAGACCTGTGCAGGGGACACAGGCAAAGGGGGATAGGCCCAGTGGGAGGGCATCAGTGGCCCAGGGTGGAGGCCACAGAATGGATGCTGCATCCCAGGACATGATCTCTGAGGTCCTGGGGGCCTACCAGCATGCCCATGACAGATTGGCACAGATAGTATCCACCCTGGAGCATAGTCAGAGGATGCAGCCGGAACACCACCAAGAGGCCATGGAGCAGAGGAAACAGCACAACGCCACAATGACCAGCATAGCAGGAGCACTGCTGCAGCTGGTACAGACCCAGTTTGAGACCCACAAAGGACAGGAGGCTCCCACTACAGCACAAGAGACAGACCTGACAATGGCAGCATCAGCAGCAACGTTTCACAAACTACCCTCAGAGGAAACACAAGGTACAACCATGTCATCGCCTCTAGGTCAACAGCAGGCACCCAAACGGACCCTCAGGCCAAGATATGAGACTGGAACCCCTACCACAAACAAGCCCCTCCCAAGAAGTAACTCTGCCACAATCTGCCCACCAACCATCCCACAAAATCAACCACCAAACCTTGCTAACAATCAATGAGAACTCATGGAAGCTATGATGGACCCATCAATACCAACAACAAGGCTGCCACCATATTGGTATTGAGAACAACCAGCCATGACCAACTGCCATCACTGTAAATTGCACTATTCAATTCCTGCCAAACATAAAACACATATCACACCTGTAACACTTTCCCCGTCATAATGTGTGAACAAAGTGAAGTATGGAAGCAACTGGCTGATAACTACTTTATTGGTAATGCGTAGCATAAAAGTATACCTTTGTGCCTAAATGTTGTAAAAAAAAAAAAAGTATTTGGTACCATGCAGACCTGGACCCAGTTGCTAATAGTAGATTCAACCCCCCCAGATGACAAAGCACACTGACAGTATGTGCCACAAACACCAATGTCAGACCTTAGTCCCACATAGTTACTGGAAGTAGAATTGTATCAGTTGGGTCCTGGAATTGACATCTTCCCCTTCCTCGTCATCACCAACACTCTCCTCCCCTCTCTGAGGAAGCTGGTCAGGATTTACAGCACCATCCGCATCCAAGAGGGAGATAGAATTTCTCACTGCCATGTTGTGCAGCATGCAGCAGGCCACCACTACTCTACACACCTTTTCAGGCCCATAGGCCAGGGAACCCCCAGAGATATGTAGACAATGAAATCTAGCCTTCGGGAGACCTATTGTGCGCACTATCACCCTCCTAGTATGTCCATGGGCATCATTGTAACTCCTCTCTGCATCTGTCCCAGGATTCCTCACTGGTGTCAGGAGCCAACGCAAGTTGGGATAGCCAGAATCACGTAGAAAACTGTGCAAAACAGAGCAGTCAGTGTCAAGCCTCTGAGTCAGACAGCCTGGCTGTCTGCTAGGTGGCAGTTACTGAAAGAAACACCTACCTCTGTCCTATCATCAGATATGATGGCAGGGAGGCCAGTACTTTGGGGAAACCTCACATAGGACTGCAGGTGTCGTACAAATGCATTTAGAAATCTTTTCAGAATAATGCTGAGCATTGGCTGTGAAAATCCTGCACCCATGCCCACTGCCACTTGAAAAGAGCCAGTGGCCAGGAAATGGAGTGCAGAGAGCACCTGCACTTCAGTAGGGATAGCATGCTGATTACAATTTGCTGGAGTTAGTGCAGGATCCAGTAATGCACAAAGTTCGAGAACAGTTGCATGGGTGAGTCTGTAATTGATTATGATGTGACACTCCACCATGGTCTGCAAATCAACAAGTGGTCTGTACACCGATGGGGCACTTCCTTGCCACAAGTGTCGGTACCTAGGAGGGATTTGAAACACGTGTGAGGAACACACATACATAGGCACACATTGTCATTCTTTGTGCACTGCTTACTTGATTGTAGTGATTCAAAAGTAAAATGTTCTTGACAGAATTTCATCTAGAGCTGAATGAGTGAACAGGGTTTGATATGTGTGGTATTGTTAATGGTCACATGCATAGGTGTGTTAGGTGAACATTTGGGTCAGCATTGTGCAAATATAATTTTTATTAAGGCGTAGTTAAGGTCAAAATGTCTGCCCCCTGTAATCCAGAAATGTCGCTGTGGAAGTGACCTCATACCGCTAGCAGTTGACGTCACAGCGTAAGGCGGTGTTTACCGTCGTTCGCACCGTCATTGGTTAACATGAATGCCAATGGGGAACTCTGGCGTATAATGATCGCTGCCGGTGGTGACGGTGCACACTGCCGCAGTACGTACACAAATACGTCACCCCAACTTCACTTGACTCCCTGACCTTGTGCGAGTAGGTACTCCACTGAGTGTACTGCTGTGTCCTGCCTCTGGTCATGGAAGTGGCTCGTGTTGCAGGGGAAAGGGCCCCGGCCTTCATCCAGGAGGAATTGAAGAGACTAGTGGACAGGGTCCTGCCCCTGTGCGCCAAGCTGTATGGACGGCCAGAGGTACAGGTGAGCCGGGGGTTTTGGGGCACTGTTTGGGTGTAATGGATGGTGTTGTAAGTACATATGTGTGCACCTCTGAGCCTGCATGGGCCATGGTTCATGCCATGCTGCGTGCGTATGTCCTGTAAGTCTGTCAGTACTGTCCGTCCCATAGTGGACGTATAGCCAGCTATACATATTTTCCAAGTGCCTGACCTCTGTGTTACATTTCTGTGTCTCCCTTTTAGGTCAGCGCCCACCAGAAGAAGGCACTTTGGCATGCTATCGCCAGGAGGTGTGGACCCTGGGGGTCTACAACTGGCTGAGCACCCACTGCAAGAGGTGGGAGGACCTGCGGCGCTGGGCGCAAAAAATCTGTGAGGTCCAGCTGGGGAAGTCCTCCCAACGTGAAGGGGTGCCCGTCGGGCCCTGACCCTCCTCATGCTACGCATCCAGGCGGTGGCGTACCCATGCCTGGATGGGCGCTTGAAGGCTGCACAGCAGTCACAATGGGCCGAGTACTCATGTCACATTCTTAGCCCTTGATGGATGTTTGTGTGTGCATAAGGGTTTATGCTGCTTAGTTGCAGGGACTCTGCCTGAAGTCCATCTACATGATGGCCCCCGTAGGGTGTAGGGGTGTTTGGGTCAGGTCTCCTACACCTCGGGTGCATAGGTAGTGCAGGGGATGGGTGTAGAGCAGGGTTCTGGTCACTAGTGAGGGGCATGGCCATGGGCATATTGGAAGGGGTGGCCTGTTAGGGGGGGCTTCTGGGTGGGTGTATGTCTGGCCAATATGTTCACTCCTTTCAGCTATTTACAAGTGACTACCCTGTTTTGTCTCCCCATCCCTGTTCTCTTGTGTTGTTTGTGTACAGCATCATCATCTGTCGAGGGAGCTGAGGCACCGGCAGGTGGGGATGCAGCGGCCCATGGATCCTCTGAGGCAGAGTCATCGGACGCCAAGGGGACCAGTGGGTTGGAGGGCGAGGGGACTACCATGCGGGAGGCAACTACCACTGGAGATAGTGACTCCGATATCTCCTCCGATAGGGGCTCCCTGGCGGTGGCGGACCCTAGTGGGCACACCCCTACAGTATCATCTTCCGCCACACCCTATGCCATCACTGCCCTCCCTTTTGCTCCCCACCGAGTTGCCAGTGCCCGCTCACCCAGAAGGGTGGGCGTCTCCTTCGCCCCAGGCACCTCCTCTCCTTCCCCAGTCAGCCCTGCTGCCCTCACCGAGGAGGCTATTGACCTCCTGAGAACCATCTCTGTTGGGCAGACAACCATTGTCAATGCCATCCAGGGGCTAGCATCAGAGATGCAGCAGACCAATGCCTTTCTGGATGGCACTCACGGTGCCGTGTCTGGCCTACAGAGATCTTTTCAGGCTCTGGCCTCCTCTTTGACTGCAGGCAGTTTCCCTGGTCATTCCGTCCCCCCTCCAACCTCCTCTACCCCCTCCAGCACCCCATTCCCTTCACGTGTCCAAAGCAGACCATCTGACACCCAGTCAAGCACCTCAACACACAAAAAGCACACTTCTAAACACAAGCACCACACCTCCCACCACAAGCATTCGCACAGCCCATATACACATGCACACACTGCAACATCCACTTCCCCTAGTGTGCTCACCTCTTCCGCCTCCCTGTCTGTCCCCTCTACATGCACACCCCCAAGCACTGCACCTTCAGTCACTGTTGCTGAGACTATTCCTGCACTCACCACAATAGCAGACGTCCAGACATGCACCCCAGACACCACACCTGCACTCACCACAACTACTGTAGTTGACACCTGCAGCACACTCACCAGACTTGCAGACACCCACACAACATACATCCACACTGGCAGCCTGTCTTCTCCCACTGTGTCCACCCCCCTCCAAAAACACTCAAACACACCAAGACACCCACCCATCACACAGCCACCACACCTCAGCATACTGTCCAGTCACCTGCACCCACAACATGCACCCCTACACCGCTTACATCCCCACCTTCTGCCTCCCCTCCCACGCCCTCCTCCAGGCCCAACCCAATTGCACCCAAAAAATGTTTCCTCTCCTGTGCTGACCTCTTCCAACCCACTGGCCCACCCCATCTTGTCCCTAAGCGTGCGCACCTCCTTGCCCTTTCCACTCCTTCCACTTCACAATCCCCCCGTCCGCCCTTCACCTTCCCGTGCCCCTTCCCCAGAGAGGAAGAAGCGCCGTGCAGAACCAACTCCATCTGGCTCCACTCGGTCGAAGCACACACCCCCACCTTCCAAGGCCAAACCCAAACCCCCTCCACCTTCCAAACGCAAGTCCAAGCCCCACCCCGTCGCAAATCCCCACCCCCACCACCCTCTGCCTCTGTTCCCTGAGGTGCCTAGATGCCCCACTCTTGCCCCATTAGGTGGAGTACCGTGCACTTTTGGGAGTCAGGTTGGGGCTATTGTAGCACACACACGTCTAGCACTATGGACTGGCCATTGGCCTTGTTGTGAATAGTTAGCTCTGTGAGCTGAAATAAATATTTATGTGTGCCCTGCGTTTTGGCGGCAAACTCTTGTACCCTGGTCTCGCATTTCATTGTTTGTGGGTCTGGGGCATTTGTATGTACTATGGTCAGGTTGGATTTGCCTTGTGTCGGGTAAGTACCTCTTGCTGTGGGGTGTATGGGTTGTGCTGCTCTAAAGGGCCTATTGGAGCGTTGCAGGGTGGGTGGAGTGGGTGGGTATGTAACTGTGCCCTTCCCTCCCTTGTGTCATAGGTTGCGGTACTTACCGTTGTCATCTTCGTCGGTGGTCTTGGTCATGGAGGTATATGGCAAGGAAGAGGGCTGCCATGATCTACAGCTCTCTATCCATGTCTGCTTCGGCGTGTTGTGTGGGCTTCCGGTGAGTGTTTCCTTATATTGGGTTCATTTCCACCTGGCTTGGCGTGGCTTTGGTTCCCGCCCCAGAACTATCGACGGTCTAGTGGTTCATTGTTTGTTGGGCGGGTTGGGCCTTTGCGTCGGCCTGTGGGCGGACTTTGCCGTCATCGTCGGCACTCCTCTACTGGCGGTGGGTGGTTTTCAGGATGCCTTTGTTTCAGTTGGTTCTTTATTTGGTGGTCCGGACCACTCCTCTGTTGGCGGTTTTTACTGCCACTGCCGGCGGCGCGGTTTGGATCGCCTTGTTCATAATGAGGGCCATAGTGACAAAACAGTAAAACATACTGATATGCAGGCCACAAACCCTGAGCACTGGGGTACTGACTAGTCAACACATACTGACAATCAGGCTGAAATTGGGGGTAAAATGCCAAGAAAGATGGTACTTTCCTACAATACTATATAAGTACAAAATCACCAAAGGCAAAGTAAAACACCTAATGAGTTTATATCTCATAAGCTTAAGGCGTACAAAAATTTCAGTCACGGCATTACAAAAGATGAGAAATAGAATCTGATGATTTGTATATAAATTTCAGTCTTCTTGTCTAATCATTAGATAAACCTAAATACCCTGAACTAAGGAGAAATAAGTAGAAATCCTAAGTGATTCTCAGGAAGTAGGAAAGTGTCAGCATAGCAGAGACTTCTGTAAAAGTTCTGATGTAAGGGTGTTGCATAGCATAAAGCCACACAAAGGAATAAGGGTAGAGAGGTCTGTACCCCTCCAAGTCTGAGAGGAATCTGCTCTCAACTCACAATGTGAACACCAATTGAAAGTACTGAACCTTTGAGCAAGTCAAGTCAAGTCATCAATATAAGTAGTTTTCGATCTTCCTTACAGGTAAAATTGACAACTCCTCTCCGGTCTCTCATCCCATGGATTGAACATCAGGACAACCTTGGAATCTCCCGGCTCCTGGGACACAAACAGGAGCCTTTTCTTCTTAGTTCGTTAGCACTTCCTCATCCTTGCTAAAGTATCCTCCTGGACCTCACTATCACTAATACACAATATGCCTTTCACTAACTGTAGAATCAAACTAATGCACCTGCAAAGAAAGAACATGGCAACACAAGCAAAACTTCACCTTGAAGTTTAAACATAAGAAACCCAAATGCTTAAGGCCTTTAATTATGCTAACTTAATAAAATGGGCAATGCACATTTGAGATGCAGTTTCAATGCGGCAATATGAATAAAAAAACATAGATATAAATGTTAACAAGTACTGCAATTTGTCATGTTAAAGTCAGACACTAGAACACAAACATATATAAATCTCTAGTCTTCTACTGTGAATACACCTTCAAATATACGGTTTGGGTGCTCCACTTTAAATTAGTAACATTAAGGCACGCAATATACATGTTATTGTTTACATTATTATGTTACTTCTGTTACATGCAGCACAGCCAAAATTACGCAATACCAGCAGCTGTCATTGCAAGCAAACCCCAGTCTAAACTAACCATCATGTCAGAAGCGTGCTCTCATGAATATCTCCCATACAGTGTGGGTGAAGTCTCAGAAATCGGCACCTGATTTTTCCTTTAGTACGACTAACACCCATAGGCAGTTCCAAAGTAATGCATACTGATAGGGATAAAGGCAGAGAATTAGGCCAGGGTAAGACACGTTTCAGAGGCATATTGTGATAAATGCATTCATTCATAACATGACATCATCTTCAGCTTGTCATCTTTGGACACTTGGTGGCCGTGAGAGTAATCAAGTAAACAATTCCTTTTCAGGCATCAAAATGTGGTGCTCCCACCTCAGTGTGTGACAGAGTCATGTCAATGCACCTTTCCTACAATAAACCTCTGTTCAGACCTGTGAGAGACAGTCTTTCCCAACTACATAGTCACTGACACTTAGACCCTCATTACAACCCTGGTGGTAAACACCACTTACCGTTGTGCTGATGGCTGCCAACATACCGTGACCGCGGCGGTAATCTGCCACGGGTATTATGACCCATACATAGAAATCCGCCACTATACAGACACCCACACAAGTCTGCCAGACCAAAGGTCACTAATAAACTGGCAATAGCAAAACCCACACCGTTATGCCAACAGGAATACACCCACAGTATCACGACCCACGAATCAACGCGGCGGTCTTTCAACCGCAGTAAACCATTGGTGGTACTCACGGCCGCACTCAAAATACACACATTGGACAATTCAAATTACACACACCTAACACACATACATACATCACACCAATATAACACACACACCCATACTACCCATAACCCTTTACGAGAAAAAAAAGATTGCGAACAGAGAGAGACACAAGCCAGGAGCACCCACTCAATCTGAACCACAGAACACCATCACCCATACACCATCCATGCACCTCACAGCACACACCACAACACAGCACCTCATCCCACACATCCTCACACATATCACTCACACCACTTCCATGGCACCCCAAAGACAGCCCAGGTTTTCAGAGGAGGAACTAAGGGTCATGGTGGAGGAAATCATCCTGGTAGAGCCACAGCTATTCGGATCACAGGTGCAGCAGACATCCATTGCAAGGAAGATGGAGCTATGGCGGAGAATCGTGGACAGGGTCAACGCCGTGGGACAGTATCCAAGAACAAGGGATGACATCAGGAAGAGGTGGAATGACCATATGGCGGAAGGTGCTTTCTGTGGTTTCAAGACACCAAATTGCTGTACAGATTACTGGTGGTGGATCCCCACCTCCTCTCCCACAACTAACAACATGGGAGGAGCAAGTCTTGGCGATCATGCAACCTGAGGGCCTCGCAGGAGTAGCAGGAGGACTGGACTCTGGTAAGTCAAAGCTTTACTACTATATCCCCCCTACCTGCATGCTATCACAATCTCGTACCCCAACCCCATCACTCCACCAACTCACAAATACCCCACTAACACAACCCACCCATCTCCATACCAAGCCCTGCATGCACCCCCAATGCATGGACACCCATCACAGACCTGCATGGGCACCCATTACCCCAGCATGCCCAATAGAGAGACTCACCCAGCCCACAAAATCACCACTCACACAAGGCCAAGCAGACAAGGAAGTCACATTCATTGAGGGAAACACAGCCATGCACAAGATGGCACACGCAGATATATTGAGAAATGCATTTTCCTCCCAGCAGGACCCGTACCCAAAGTCACCGGAGAGGAGGTGCCAGCCACATCCAGCCCCCCAACAGAAGAGGCCCACAGTGATGACAGCAGCTCTGCACTCCTAGATCACGATGACCAACCTGGCCCAGTCCCAAACCACCACAGAGCCTCCCCCCTCAGGAAACACCAGCACAACACCCCCCTAGCGGGCCCATGCGCCCGTCCCAAGGATACGTCAATCAGCAGTGTGTCCACCACTACAGGGACCCCAGGCAAACCGAAAAACACAGGACGATCATGGACCTGAGGTCAGTGGCAGTGGACACACGGTTCAGGGGACAGAGGCACAGGACAACAGGGAAGCTGGGAGGACTGCTGTGCGACAGGGGGAGGACAGGCCCAGGGAACCGACCCTCCACGAGGCACTCTCAAGTATCATGGGAGCATACCACCATTCTCAGGAGACCATGGGCCTGGTACTGGCCAAGTTACAGGAGACTCAGCAGCTGCAGGAGGGACAGAACCTGGGGATCAGGGAGAACCTAACAAAAATATACACCATCCTGGTCACCATTGCAGGGGTGCTGGCTGACATGGGCAAGACCATGAGGGAGACAGTGGCACAACAACGGGTGCCTGACACTAGCCAAACCGAGGAACTGGGGCTAGTGGACAGGAGGTCATGCCACAGGACCAACAGGCTACCAGCACCCCACCCCCTGCAGAAGGAGAACCACCCTGCAAACGGTCCCTGCAATCCAGGCAGAAGACGACATTGCCAAGACCACCGCCAGGAAATAAGAGCCTCCTGATTGTCACCTTTCTGTCCCACTATGTCACCCTGTCCACCTTGAACTGCCATTGCTCCACTTCCTATGTCCCCTTGGACAATACACCTGTGATACCAATAGACTGGACTCCAACTGGACATTCCTCCACCATCACCCCAGCCCCTTGCACATACCCCCATACCTATTGGCACAAAAATAAGCACCCTTGAAACAAATACCATACTGGAGTCAGTGTCATGAATCAAAAAATGTATTAGTACAACATTATCAAAAGCATTGCAACGTGTATGTTCAGTGAAATATACTACAGGATGACCTTTGGTAGACAGCAGTACATATAGTAGGAGCCAGAATGGGACACATAGATCTGAGAATAGAGAATCCAAAGGGTACAGTCAGTGTCCATAGACAGAGGGTAAGAGGCTGCCATGTACAATGTCCCAAAAATTACTGAAAAGTAAAGTTGAGTTACAGACTCATACCTGTGTGTCACTGGAAGTACTGCAGTATAATGTTTGTTCTGTTGTCCACATCTTCTTCATCTGCCTTCTCTTCCTCACTGTCCACAGGCTCCACCACTGCCACAAGACCATCTCCAGGCTCATCCTCCTGCAGAAAAGGCACCTGACGTCTCAAGGCCAGGTTGTGCAACATACAGCATGCCACAATGATCTGGCACACCTTCTTCGGTGAGTAGTACAGGGATCCACCTGTCAGATGGAGGCACCGGAACTTGGCCTTCAGGAGTCCTATGGTTCTCTCAGTAATCCTCCTTGTACGCCCATGTGCTTCATTGTAACATTCTTCTGCCCTTGTCCTGGCATTCCTCACTGGGGTCAGTCGCCATGAGAGGTTGGGGTAACCAGAGTCACCTGTAAATATTGAAGGACAACTGTGAGACACACACTAACCCTTAGGGACAACCCCATACCCAGAAACCTACTTATAGTGGGTGGGGACCTTGGGCCCACCTATTAGCCACACTCGGTGCCTCTGGAGTTGGCCCATCACATAAGGGATGCTGCTATTCCTCAAGATATAGGTGTCATGCACAGAGCCAGGATATTTGGTATGGGAGATGTACTGGTCCGCCAAACACACCATCTGCACATTCATCGAGTGATAGCTTTTCCTATTCCTGTAAACCTGTTCATTTCTCAGTGGGGGAACAAATGCCACATGTGTACCACCGATGGCACCAATGATGTTAGGGATATGTCCCAGGGCATAGAAGTCAGCTTTCACTGTGGCCAAATCATCCACCTGGGGGAACACGATGTAGCTGCACATGTGTTTCAGCAGGGCAGACAACACTCTGGACAGCACGTTGAAGAACATTGGCTGAGACATTCCTGATGCCATGGCCACTGTAGTTTGAAAGGAACCACTTGCCAGAAAATGCAGCGCTGACAGAACCTGCACTAGAGGAGGTATTCCTGTGTCCTGGCGGATAGCTGACATCAGGTCTGGCTCCAATTGGGCACACAGTTCTTGAATTGTGGCACAATCCAGTCTGTATGTGATGATAATGTGTCTGTCCTCCATTGTCGCTAGGTCCACCAGGGGTCTGTACACCGGAGGATGCTGCCATCTCATCATCTGCCTCAGCGGTTGTAACCTATGGAGGAGAAGGGTGAGCAGGAGGTCATATTTCCACATAGAATGCACAACTGTTGCAGAATTTAGGTCACACAAGCAGTATGTGAAGTCGAGAGTCAGTTGGTGGGCCAATGTCTGCTGTGACGCAGTTAGGTGCCATGCCATGTGCCCCCCTGAAATGGCAGCTGCCTGACCTGTGAGGAGGGACAAGTGGAAATGAGGTAAGTGCGCTGTCGTTGTGTGCCGTCACGGTAGGCGGTCGATGACCGCCACGCAACTTCACATTGGTTATCATTGTGCCTTATGGGTTTCAGTAGCCAATGGCGATGAATGCCGGCGGTGACGGTACGCACCGCCGTGGACGTCACCGCCATTTTCTAACTATTCACTCACTTGCTACCTGACCGCCAACAGGAGAGGGCCTACACTGTAAGTGCTGCTGTGACCTGAGTCTGGAAGCGACAATGGCTACAGTGTCGGGGGAAAGGGCCCCTGCCTTCACTGTGGAGGAGTTGGAGAAACTGGTGGATGGGGTCCTACACCAGTACACGTTACTCTACGGTCCTCCAGACAAATGGGTGAGTATACTTTGAGCATGATGTGTGGGCAATGCATGTTTGGAGTGGTGTGGATGTAAGCCACATGTTGGGGGGTGCTGATGCGTCCTGGCCTGAGTGCTGCATGAGAGGTGGTCAGTGTATGTGCGTCAGGGCATGCGTGGGAACTGGGGGGCAATGAGTATGCCGGTCAGGACAGGTGAGTAATTCCTTTTCTGCTGTCTTTTCTCTCTAGGTCAGCGCCCACCAGCAAAAGGGTATTTGGAGTGCCATCGCCAAGGTGGTGCGGACTCTGGGGATCTATCACAGGCAGAGCACTCACTGCCGCAAGAGATGGGAGGACCTGCGCTGCTGGACCAAGAAAATGGCGGAGGCCCAGCTGGGGCTGGCCTCCCAACGTGGAAGGGGTGCCCATCGCACCATGACCCCCCTGATGTTCTGCATGCTGACGGTGGCCTATCCGGAGTTGGATGGGTACTTGAGGACATCACAATAGCCGCAAGGGGGTGAGTACAGATTCTGAATCCTGACTTTGCGCGCTTAGGAGCTAGCTGAGTGGGGGATGTGGGCTGTGAGTGCCCCTAGGCCAGGACGATCAAGGCAGGGTAGGTCCCTTGTGTGCAGGCTCTGAAGCACTCCAAACCCAATGGTGTAAGTGGGCATATACTACTGGGCAGGGTCCTGTGGGTGTCAGGTGTGCAGATGCTGGCATTAGGCATTGTACCCCATGGGCTTGTGACTACCTTAGTGACTGGTTGGGCATTGCCTAGTGCATAGGGCAGCTCCCTCTGTTTCGTGTATGCCAATGGTAGTGTTGTTGCTGGCATTGTCCAAGTATATCCTCTGTCTCCCCTCCCTTTTTGTTTTGTCACCCTGTCCTTGTGTGCATTAGCATCATCTGGCGGAGGAGCAGAGGCACCGGTGACGGAGGGAGCTGCATCCCACATGGCCCATTAGGCCGAATCTACCAAGGGTGAAGGCACCAGTGGGAAGGAGGGCGACGGAAGCACCACAACGGGGACAGGAGGGGAGACCAGTGACAGCGACTCCTCATCCGATGGAATCACCCAGAAGGGTGGGCATCTCCTTCACCCCAGGCACCTCAGGCCATGCCCCAGTCAGCCCTGCTGCCCTCAGTGAGGAGGCTATTGACCTCCTGAGATCCCTCACTGTTGGGCAATCAACCATTCTGAATGCCATCCAGGGTGTCGAGAGGCATTTGCAACAAACAAATGCATACCTGGAGGGCATTCATTTGGGCGTGGCAGCCCAACAGAGAGCATTTCAGGCTCTTGCCTGGCCTCAGCACTGATGACAGCCATTGTCCCTGTGTCTAGCCTCCCCCCTCCAACTTCCTCTACCCAGTCCCAATCCCCTCAACCCCAGCCTATCCGAAGCACTCTTTCAGACCAACAATCACCTAAATCAACACACAGAAGAGGCTCAGTCAAACACAAGCACCACACATCATCACACAGGCACTCCCACAAGCACCATCCCCATGCAGGCACACCAACATCCACTGCCTCCACTGTGTCCCCCTCCTCCTCGTCATCCACCCCCTCCCAGTATCGTCTCCACTCACACCTGCATGCACTACATCCTCATCCACTACGTCCATCATCAGCACACCCATCACAACACACCCCTCATGAGCAGTCACCACCCCCACAACCATGCACATGTCCCCTGTGTCCTCTCCCAGTGTGCCTTTGACCCCTCCTCCCAAAGTGCACAAATGCAAGCACCCACCCACCCAACAGCCATCCACCTCACAACAACATCCAGCCCATGCACCTTCACCCACACTCAGCAGAAAGACACCTCCTACAACCACTCCCACTTTCTCCACTCCAAACCCTCTCCATCTTCCCGTCCCAGTGTGTCTAAATAACCTTTCCTTGCATACTTTGACATCTTCCCTAGGCCTCCCCCGTCCTTCCCCTCGGGCCAGGGTGTCAAGATTCCAGGCCAGCACCTCAGCCATCAAGTAGGCGTTCGCTGTGGTACCTGCAAGTCCCAGGGAATCAAAGGGGGCACCCGTCAGAGCTGCCAGTGTGCCACCGACCCCTGCAAACGACCAACACATTCCGCCACCTGCCAGGTGAAGAAGGTGCCAGCATGCAACACTTCCAAGAATCACGACCTACACAGCAAGCCCTCCTCCAAAACTGCATCTGCCAGTGCCAAGGTCCCAGCAGCATCGTCTGCCAAGGTGGGGAAGGGCAAGAAAACCCAAGGCAAGGCACTTCAGGCCTCGGAGCCTCCAGGTCAGGGACTGGTGCCCACCATTAGTACTGATAGCCCAGCAACCTTAACCGCGGAAAGCACCGCCGCAGGCACCGCCATCTGCCCCGCCACCAGCACCGCCGCTGCCACAACAACAGTCAGCAGCATCATCCCCAGTGGGCAGCCGTCCGAGGCTGCAGGAGACGGCCTTGTGTCTCCGTCCACTACTACCAGCACCTGCACCACAGCCAGCACTGCAGCATCTCCGCCGCAGACACCGCCGCAAGCACTGCAACCTGCACCGCCATCTGCACCTCCACATGCCCAGCTGCTGCCACTACATCTGTCATCAGCAGCATCCCCAGTGGGCAGCCGTCTGGGGATGCAGGAGGCAGCCTGGACCCTCCACCCACCACTTGAACCACCACCACCAGCAGTTGCAGCCTAAATCGTTGCAGGATGGAGTCTGGCTCTGCCTCCATGGAGTATCATGCTACCTGTTCCCTGCAAGTCTCGTGCCTCAGACACCCAGGTGAGGGAATGGGAACTGGCACACCCCAGGTGCAGCATCACTGGGCACAAGACCCCCCTCCAGAACCAGTGGAGATATGCATCCACTATCACTTTCCTTGGCAGGATGAAGCAGACTGGGCAGAAGGCCCCCTCTAGAACCAGTGGAGATATGCATCCACTATCACTTTCTTTGGGGGGATGAAGCAGTCTGGGCACAAGGCCCCCTCCAGAACCAGTGGCGACATGCATCCACTATCTCTTTCCTTGGCAGGATGAAGCAGACTGGGCACAAGGCCCCCTCCAGAACCAGTGGAGATATGCATCCACTATCACTTACCTTGGCAGGATGAAGCAGACTGGTCACAAGGCCCCCTCCAGAACCAGTGGAACATGTCACCCACTTGAGAGACTGTGGCTTTGCACTCCCCAGGACCAAGCAGTGGGCAGAGCACTCACTTGAAAGACTTGGGAGACAGTGGCTTTGCACTCCTCAGGACCAAACAGTGGGCAGAGCACCCACTTGAGCGACTTAAGAGACTGGCTTTGCACTCCCAAGGACCAAGCAGTGGGCAAACCACCCACTTGAGACACTGTGGCTTTGCTCTCCCCAGGACCAAGCAGTGGGCATGTTGCCCCCTCCAGGAGCAGTGGCATAGTACCATCTTCCGACTGAGGTGCCCCCCATTTGCTTCCCCCTGAGGTGCCTGTGTGTTTTCGACCCTATTCCCCTTGCAGTGCTCTCTCCGTTTTGAGGCAGGAGTCAAGTGTGGGCTTCGCCCATGTTTTTTTGCCCACTGGGCCACGGACATTTGTAAAGGCCAGTGTACAGCCTTCTGTACACATAGTAAATATTTGTATATACTGTTGTGTGCAATCGTTGACTTTATCTGCATATTTCTAAATATCACTATTTGCACTCAATTCCTTTTGTCCTTGCATTCTTCCAGGGGTTTACGGGGTGTAAATGTAATGTTGATGTATGTGGTTATGTGTATGGTGTTGTGGGTGAGGGTGGGGGTTTTGCTTGTGTGTGTCACACTCTTTTTCCTCCCCCCCCCACCCCTGTGTGCTAGGTGCAGTACTCGCCGTGGTCGTCGCCGCCGCCTTCTTTGATATTCCTGGTGTATTAGCAGGTACACCAGCATCAGCAGGACCTGTAGTTCGGGCTCTATGGCGTCCTAGTTCTTTGTTGAGTGTCGACAGGTGAGTGGTTTCCCTTCTGTGTACTGATTCTGCCGTGCTTTTAATGGCGTTGGTACCACCCCGGAAAAGCTGACGGATTGGTGGGTTGTGCTAGGGTGGGCGGTACATTGTCTTCTGCCTGTCTGTTGGTGGTTACCGGCGCAGTGTTTGTTGCTACCGCCATGGTGGTCGGAGTGTTAAAGTGGCTGTCTGTGTTGGGCGGTTTACAGCATGATCGTTATCCCATTTTTTTTACCGCTGGCCTGTTGGCGGTATTACCGCCGCTTTATCACCGACCACCAGGATTGTAATGAGGGCCTTAATCAGTTATCCAAAATGAATCTCTCCTCAGCTCACTCTGAGGTATTGGCATGCCTGTGGGAATTAGTCTACATCAAGGCTACTCTGACCCTGATACAAGTCACCAAAGGATGTTCATAGGAGACACACACTACCAGTGTAATAACTGCTATCCATACAAGAAGTGGCTTCCACCTTAATAAACATACCCTTATGCGACACCTGCATTCCCCTCAGGGTAGAGTGGGAAATCAAGGCAACACTGAAAACATATTCAAACCAGCCCCACTCCTTTTCCCCTCTGCTGCTTTGCTCACTTTCTCAATACATTGCCCCTCCCTCTTTTTTTCTCTTTAAGCATCCTTGTGCCTGCTGCAAGGAATAGAATTAGCTTGGGAAATTGAAAGGGGCACCAGGAGAGGCATTGCCCCAAAAACCGGCTGCCAAGGGCTCCAAAAATGGTTGGTTGAATAGAAGACCTGTCCCGCTCTGAATTTCCTGGTGCTATGACAAGTTCACAATAACGTGATCTGAGCACTTCAATCAATCAATCAATCAATCATTGAATTTGTAAAGTGCTCTACGTACCCGCGAGGGTTTCAAGGCGCTGGGGGGGGCTGAAGTTACTGATCGAAGAGCCGTGTCTTGAGGAGTCTTCTGAAGGTGAGTAGGTCTTGGGTCTGTCGAAGGTTGGTAGGGAGCGTGTTCCAGGTTTTGGCGGCGAGGTATGAGAAGGATCTGCCGCCGGAGGTTTTTCGTTAGATGCGGGGGACGACGGCGAGGGTGAGGTTTGCGGAGCGGAGCTGACGGGTGGGGGTGTAGAAGCTGAGTCTGTTGTTCAGGTAGGTTGGTCCGGTGTTGTGGAGTGCTTTGTGAGCGTGGGTAAGAAGCTTGAAAGTGATCCTCTTGTCCACGGGGAGCCAGTGAAGGTTTCTCAGGTGGTGGGAGATGTGGTTGCGGTGGGGTATGTCGAGGATCAGCCGGGCGGAGGCGTTTTGGATGCGTTGGAGGCGTAGTAGGTCTTTTGCTGGGATGCCTGTGTAGAGTGCGTTGCCGTAGTCTAGCCCGCTGCTGACGAGGGTCTGTGTCACAGTTCTTCTTGTTTCTCTCAGGATCCACTTGAAGATCCTACGGAGCATGCGGAGTGTGTTGTAGCAGGAGGAGGAGACTGCGTTGACCTGTTTAGACATGGTGAGGGAGGAGTCGAGGACGAAGCCTAGGTTGCGTGCGTGGTTGGTTGGTGTTTGTGGGGTTCCAAGTGCGGTAGGCCACCAGGTGTTGTCCCAGGCGGAGGGGGTGGGTCCTAGGATGAGGACCCCAGTCTTGTCCGAATTGAGTTTCAGACCGCTGCTTTTCATCCATTTGGCAATGGATTCCATTCCCTCGTGGAGGTTGGTTTTGGCTGTGTGCGGGTCTTTGGTGAGCGAGAGGATGAGCTGGGTGTCGTCGGCGTATGTGAGAATGTTGAAGTTGTGTTGTTGGGCTACTTGAGCTAGGGGGGCCATGTAGATGTTGAACAGCGTCGGGCTGAGGGATGAGCATTGGGGGACGCCGCAGATGATGTTGATGGCTTTGGAGCGGAAGGGGGGGAGGCGGACTCTCTGGGTTCTGCCGGAGAGGAATGAGATGATCCAGTCGAGGGCTTTTCCTTGGATTCCGGTTTCGTGGAGGCGTGTTTTCAGGGTGTGGTGGCAGACTGTTTCGAAGGCGGCAGATGTTTCGCCGTTGTCCATTTGACGTCTGATGTCGTCTTTGTCGGCGAGAAGGGCAGTCTGAGTGCTGTGGTTTCGTTTGAAGCCGGATTGGGAGGGAGCCAGGATGTTGTTGTCTTCGAGGTGGCTGGTTAGTTGTGTGTTGACTATTTTTTAATTCACCTTCGCGGGGAAGGGGAGTAGGGAGATCCGTCGGAAGTTCTTGAGGTCGTTGGGGTCTGCTTTGGGCTTCTTGAGGAGGGTGCAGATTTTGGCGTGCTTCCAGCTTTCAGGAAAGGTCACTGTTTCAAAGGAGATGTTGATGGCCTTCCGTAGTTGGGGGGCGATGGTGGAGTCGGCCTTTTTGTATACGTGGTGGGGGCAGGGGCCGGACGGAGATCCTGAGTGGATGGAGTTCATGATCTTGCGTGTCTCTGTGTCGTTGACGTTGGACCAGGAGGTCAGACGGTTTGCATAGGTGGAGCTTTCGGGGGTGGAGTCTGGCGTGGGAGTGCCGTTGAAGCTGTCGTGGATGTCGGTGATCTTTCGGTGGAAGAAGGTGGACAGTGCATTGCAGAGCTCTTGGGATGGAGGTATGTCGTTGACATTGGCACTGGGGTTGGAGAGTTCTTTTACGATGCCGAAGAGCTCTTTGCTGTCATGTGCGCTGTTGTCCAGGCGCTCTTTGAAGTGGGATCGTTTGGCTTGTCTGATGAGTTGGTGGTGTCTGCGGGTGGCGTCCTTGTGGGCTGTGAGGCTGTCAGGTGTGCGTTTGAGGAGCCATTCCTTTTTTAGTTTTCGACAGTCACGCTTGGAGTTTAGGAGCTCGGCGGTGAACCAGACAGCTTTTCTTCTGGCTTGGTTGTTGGTGGGTTTCTTGAGTGGCGCGAGGATGTTGGCTCAATCGTTGATCCACAGAGTGAGGTTGTGGGCGGCGGTGTCTGGGTTGGTGGGGTCAGAGGGTGGATTCTGGGCGAGGGTGTTGGTAAGCTGGTCTTCCGTAACTTTGCTCCAGCATTGGCGGGGTGGTTGTTGAGTGCGATGGTGCTCGGTATGTTTCTTGTAGGTGAAGTAGATGGAGTGGTGGTCGGTCCAGTGGAGTACGGTGGTGTGGTTGAAGGTGACGTGGGCGCTTGAGGAGAAGATGGGGTCAAGCGTGTGGCCGGCGATGTGGGTTGGTGTGTTTACGAGTTGTCTGAGGCCGTGGTTTGTGAGGTTGTCGATCAGAGTAGTGGAGTTGGTGTCGTTGTTCTCCAGGTGGAAATTTAGGTCCCCGAGGAGGATGTAATCCGTTGAAGTGAGGCTGTGGCTCTCACACAACACATAAAGATTCCCATCCAGGAGCTCTCTACTTGTGCATGTTTCACCGATGAAAACAAACTCCTTCAGATAATCCATCAGACCAGGTACCAGTGCCATGCAGCCAGATCAGCCACAGCTGTGTGTTGTGCAAATGATTATGAAATTGATAAGATTTAATGAAGTTTTTGTGTAAGAGAGGTGGGCTGGCTGCCGCGACACAGCTGAAGTCACAATAGTCACAATGACACTGTTACCACTTGATTGAAGACCGATAAGGGGACCCCATGTTTTTGTTTAAAACTTTCGAGTATAACACTTTGGAGCAGAGGGTCACTTGGTTCAATTTAATCTTCCCCTTGATCTACGTAGAGGCTCTTGGAAACATGCTTTTTGCATGAAAAGATTCACTCGTGACCAAAACCACTCAAAATAACCTGTCTGTTCTATTGCACCAGGATTACTCTGAATCTCACGGAGATATTAACAGAAGCCCCCCACCATCTCCACTCACACAATCATCTCCCAGCCATGGACGTCTCCTCTAGAGGAAAAGAAAACATTTGCTTCTCTAATTGCATGAGTTTGTGTATCAGAGCAAGGCACGACACATTATCACATGCAAAGAAAGTCGATGTCGTGTAGATCTGCAAAATTTAGAGCAGAAATCAAAGAAGAAAGGGAGAACCGTGCAGCCAGACAGGGATCCCGTTAATATCCAAACAAGGCTGCGAAGGAGGGGGCCCGTTCCATACATTACTGCACTAAGTAATTCATGAAGGTGCCAGCACCAGGCCTTTCATCAACACTTACACTGCAGAGACCGCGTTCTCACCTGCCTCAGTCGCGTCTAGGAAAATCAACCAGACGCGGTTTTAACCGGTTGGCCGCCAAACCTCAGTAGCAATTTTCCTGTACTCTTGATTTTATGATTGATATAATTAATATGTTTTAATAATACTCACTCAAACTCAGTTAACTCTTGACACAAGACAGCTCTGGTGATGACAATGCAGTTAAACTATCATCTATCGGAGTGAAACAAAACAAACTTCGAGAAGCCATATGACGCCGCAATGTGCTACTTCCCAATTTTGAGGGGTGAATTGAAAATGTCCCCTTCTCTCTGCATGTATATTGTTGAACTAGAATAGGTACACACCCTAAATTACCAAATTCACCTGGTGGAAAGATTATTTGGGCACATGTTGGATTACCATATGGCTCTATGACTCAAGTACACAACTTTGGCATTCCTGGACATTCTTTTTACAAATCTTGATTTCTTGAGTCATAGTCAAATGTGTTCAAATGATCTAAGCCAAGGTTACTCTCCCCTGAATGTACAGATCTTGTAAATGAAAGCGTATGACATGAAACAAGAAGCACATGTGATTTGTTGACCTAAGGATAAGGTCATATTTAAATGAGTAAACTAAGCAGGGACATGCTAAACCTGCGGTCAGTGGGAAGAGGGCAGTATGGGGTGTTGTCCCACACCTGGCGCTAGTGGCTTATCGGCCTCTGCCGCAGAGGGGAACCTTAATTAAAAGGTCAGTAATGTGGCACCATCTGCTATCACGTAGGTACCTCTTTTTAGCTGAAAGGTGTAGGGCATTTTCAAGTATCATAAAAAGGATCCGTGGTTAGTTCGCCTGATAGTTAAGACTACTGATCAGTACCAAACACGGCGCATGTGGCTAAGTCATTACCCCAAGTACATTCTTTAAATGTTATGGGAGGAATTACTGGGGAGAGTGATTGTCAATTGTAGCTCCTATTATGAAAGAATAACAAAACATTTCTAGGCCTCCAGCTGTAGTACTAAGATTTTCTAGTAAGAATATCATTAACGGAACTATCATATTCTAAAGATTGCACCAAAATGTATTGCCAAATTGGATATTAAAGTAGAAAATCTACACCCGATGGCAGAATACCTTTAATTATAAATGATTTTTAAGATGACATTTACATCAGTCAATATTTCTGACTACCATAAGTTGGCATGCAAACCAATATTATTTGTATATTTCGTCATGAATCATCTTGAATGCCTCCTTCTCCAAGGAAACACACCAAGACCGATTAGAACATCTGTATCAAGATACTGCTGAAAAAGATTTTGCTTGATCCAAATGGGGAGCACTGGACTGCAACATCTTGATAAAATTGCATGGAGTTGACTTGGGCACCATGAATGTTTACACAGGTGCTCACTCCAGCTCCTAGCATTCATTGGACAAGGAGGAATTTCTCCTCCAAGGTTATAGGCGAACAGACGGATCCTGTGTCATCTCCCATTAAGTGACCTGGGATAACTGAAGAGTCATGCATCGAGCGGTGCCCATTGGAAGTGGATAAAATCTATAATCGATGACGAGCTATACTCAGCTGTCTAACTAGTTGTCTTATTACTTTGATTAAACTGTCATTAATGAAACAAGAAGACAGGTACAGCATACTGCAGAAGAAAGGCACTCATTTGAGATGGTTTTCAATGGCCAGTGGAAAAGAGGTCCTAGAAGGTAAAGCAGAGTGGATATTTATAACATTTGAACAGTCGTATGGAAAAAATAGGTGTATCTCTTAAGATTAGTGAAGATCGCTGTTTTACAAAGAGAGGCAGTTTGGATGGAAGCTTGGATTAGTCTTTGTAGGATGCTTATCTTCTGGATAGGTGGAAAATTATATTAAAGTGTAGTGATCGCAGCTGCATTCTATTTGTCCCTTTGTAGTTTTGGTAGAATTGCAATGAAACGGGACTTGTTGAGTGAGATAGGTGTAGTCACATATGGTTCACCTGTGCGTAATGCAGTGGCTTGGAAATGGAGAAGACAGTCACCATATTGGTCTGGTGTCAAGCCTCACTATAACGATGGGCATTCAAAGTAAATATCAGATTGTGAAGATATCGTAGCAATATTGCTTTTTAAAACACAAGTACATCATGTCGTGTGTAAGTATGAGCGCTCGTTATTGAGACATTTATGCCATCATTAGTGAAGTCATTGCAATATGGTTGCTAGATCGCATCATATATCATTTTAGTTCAAAGGCATAAGATGTTATATAGTGAATAGCCAAGTTATCGCTACTTTTAAATATATGCTGTCTAGTGTGTTTTTGCTTATGCCCCAAAATAATTGTGTTACATGTCTGATTATTTCAGTTATTCTTTGTTCCATAACATCTGTTATGTATTTTGTGGCAGTTTCTTAGCTAGATCTGTTAAGGGATACCGCCATCAGAAATCCCACCTTTTCTACCCCACGTTAAAGCATTATGCACAAGACTTTATTAATGGTGTTCTGTAGTGCTAATTTAACTTAAAAATGTTGGAGTATTGCACAGCAATAACATTTTTTACATTTTTGGCTGAGGAAAATGGCATAACCATTTTGACATTGAAGAAATTAAAAAAATGATTTGAGGGAGCTCAAGTATGTGCGTATGGCAAAATAGTTAAAGTTGTAATTAATTAAAATATGAAATAAACTACATTCAAAACATAGGGAGTTAAAGTTATAGAGCACCAGACAAGAAGGAATCTCCCCTTCAAGTTTATAGTTGGACAGATTGATCCTGCATCATCTCTAGTCTCAATTAGCAACATTTTCCAAGATCTTACTCACCCCTACCACTCTGAACATGCCAGCATTCAGTGACCAACCCTTCCTTTCTCTTTTGACAACAGGAACAAAAGAAAACCACACTTCCAAAAAGGTGGAGGAAAGAAAGGCCAATTTGATAGAATGTGAACAAAGTGCAATTAATGCTCCAGGCACTAGATGAAAACCTCTGCTAACACCTAAATCCAGTCCCATGGGTGCACATATAGTAGCATACTCAAACCTGCCCCAATTCCTGACCTAGGAAATAGCATTATATGTAGGCCCTCATATCTGGATAAGATGTATCTGGTCCATGTAGAGATTGTGTTACAGCAAATAGATTAGTAGGACGTATGCCAACCACTAAAATTGGATTCTGATCCACCATTCCCAGTCTCAGAAAGAGTGACAGCTGTAGTAGTTTCAGAATTTGCATGCCACACCCTAAGCTGACCCCAACTCAAAAGCACTTGTTGATGGCCTTGGAAGCCTGGGCCTCACTCAACAAGTAAAGGCACCTACCCTCCTGGACCCTATTTTTACCCTCTTCAACATCATCTGAGTCGTTGAGCCCACACCAGTCCCATGGACAGACCACACTATTGTCGAGTTCAGCATCCCCATCCTGGTTCGACGCATATGCACCACTGTCAGACCAGCCCACGGAAACTCGAACATTGCTCTCAACACCAACCAATCGAAACGCAGCAACAACTTCCTCAAAGTAATACAAAATTTCAACAATTGGATTACCTCCTGTGGTGACTCACTGCCCCCCCCCCACATATAACAATGCAACAAGCTCCAGACCCCAGACCAACTGGTGCATGGAGGAAATGCCACTGCAAACAACTGGAGCACAAATGAAGACTAAGCCAAGTCAATGCAGATAACGTTAAGAGGCTACCACCAAATGATCCTGATGACCAAACGTCCAGCTCTGGCAGACCACTTCAAAACCAATTGCTTGCCATAGCCAGAAAAACTCTGTCGTGTTACATGGAGTTCTGTGAACAGAAGAGTTTGGGTAAGATGTGCTGTTTGTGCTGATTTTCAGCACCAGGAGTTTCTCCCGCACTGTAAAATCAAGACGAACGGCATCATGTAGGGAGCCAGAGGTCGCTAATTTCTTTCTGCCACTTGAGTACAACAGCTTTCTCAATGCGAACAACACCTTTCTCATCGCGAGTGGTCATGTCCTACTGCAACCGCTCACGTTCAGAAATCGCCAACATAGCGATTTCTCTCACTTGCCAACTTTATATTGGCGAATGTGACTGCGAGCAAGAAATCTGCTCTGCGTCACCTTGCCGAGCTTTTTTGGAACTCCATGCTCCACGCGTAGTGGGGTAAACTGTGCGAACTGTGCTGGTGGAGCGGAATTCTTCACCCACCCCTAGTGGTGATCTAGTCCCACTCATGAATGATCCATGTTTCAGGGCAAAGTGATGCAAGTGGGTGCGGTTAAGACCACCTCATCAATTCAGGAGATTATGTCACTGAGAAAGTATTTATTATGTGAGGGAATTTATTCGAGTTGCAGAGTTCCTGCGAGCTACTCATGGTGGAGGAGCCTCCAGAATCCCATGTCTGGCCCAGCTGGGTCTCATGCAGACAGAGTGTGTCTGCAGCACCCATCATCTCTTATGATCTCTTGGGAGATCACACCTGTAGGCCTCAGAGTAGTAGTTAGCACCCCCACTGCCAACCCATTTTACCATGCCTCCCCACATTCTCACGCAGCTCCAAGGATCATCTGCCATCCACCCCACGCCTGCATATCTTATCTTCCATACAGTGAACATCCTATTCAGGGTCTTGTCCAGCCCCATTAGGCCACCACTCTCTAGGTCGGTATAGTATTACATATGAAAGCTGTGCAGGCTCACTTCCAGCCACTCTGGAATCTTCTTATCTCCGCCACACTTTGCGGATGTCTAAAAGGGTAAGGAAACAGTGCTTCAAGGTAGCTCAGACCTTTTGGGAATGCAGGCAGGTGCTCAGTTAGCAGGATTTCTAGCATCCCTTCTGCAAGCTGTGAAACCCATGGAGCAAGGGGAGTCTGCAAGATTTGGTTATTCCCGCCTCAAGCCTCGAAGACCAGGGCAACAGCCATGTTTTTCTCTTCTCCAACCTGCACTGTTATGGAGTTGCTTGTGTCTCCACCTGCCAGTCGAGGCTGGTCTGTTCCTATTGCAACAGGACCAAGACTGATTTGCAGATGCAAGTTTCTGCCTAGAGTGGCGTTGTGAGTGAAAATCATTGAAAGCAGTAACCAGTGGCTGAGTTTAATTCAAGTATTTATTGTATCACTTTGCTGTTTGTTGTAATAGATGCTGCTTTAAGAGTAACAAATATGCCAATGCATGTGTCCCATTCTCAGTGTACTACAGGACTCAAGGAACTCCATCTATAATTCATTGAAGAGACCTATGTAGGTAAAAAACAATCAAGGGTTGCTTGTGTAGCCATCTGTAGGGGCCCTAGCCTGGCACCTCAGGCTAAGCAGTTCCTGTTGGAGCAGTACCAGGACTGATTTTCCCATGGAAAGTCTCTGTCGAGAGTGACATAATGGGAGAAAGTTGAGGACCTGGAATTTGGCCAGCGATTATCAGTGGCTGAGATTAATCCAAATATTCCTTCCATTACCTTGTTATTTGTTGCCACACCAGAATCAAGCAGCTGTTTGAACATTAGCTGGTTTGCAGGATCATAGAGGATTGTGTTAGATTTCATGTTCCACCCACAGAGCCCAGGTAAGGCACAGCCATTTTGGCTGCCAGTCCTTCTACTATTGCACACAGATTTTCTGGATACCACCAATCATCTCTTATCCTTGGTCAAACAAATGCAGCAGAAACTGCTTATTTTTGCTTAAGTTCAGTTTAATATCTGCTTCAAATCACTACATATAGCGTTAGATCATTTGGCCTAATCTGCAATAACTAAATGCATCTCGGTTATCGTTTCTTTACTGCCAGAGACTATTTTAAACTGAAAACCAAAAATAGCTAAGGGACAGACTTGCTAACACTTTTCGCCTTGTTAGATCTGTCAGTCTTAGGGTGATTTTCCCCTGAACATTTTGTCTTCCTCCTCTGTTTTTGCTGATCTCATTTTTGCTGGTCTTAGAACTCTGGGCACCTTACCACTATTAACCAGCGCTAAAGTGGATGTGCCTACTTTAAAAAAAAAATGGTAATATTGGCTTATCTCCAGTTGCCATACTTAATTTACTTATAAGTCCTTGGTAAAGTGGCACTATGTGCACCCAGAGCCTGTGAATGAAATTATTCTAGTGGGCCTGCAGCACTGGTTGTGCCACACACTTTAGTAGCCCTTTCAAAAATGTCTGAGGCCTGCCATTGCAACCTGTGTGTACGGTTTTAAACTGCCATTTTGACCTGTCAAAATAAACCTTCAACCAGGCTCAAAACATCCCTTTTAATACATATAATTCACCTCTATGGTAGGCCCTAAACAGCCAGCAAGGCAGGGTGCAATGTATTTAAAAAGTAGGACATGCACTTTTAAGTTTTACATGTCTTCATAGTATGAAACTCTTACATTTGTTTTTCACTAGTGCAGGGCCTACCTCTCCCATAGGATAACATTGGAGGTACCTTATTACATTTAATAGTCTGTAATTTCCAAATGGGAACAGTAAACAGCTCATGTTTGGTGTCTTTGGATTTCTAATGCAATATCCTCTTTTGAAGTCAATTACAATTTTGAAAATGCCACCTTTAGAAAGTTGGCATTATCCTGCCTTAGCCATTTAGTGCTTGTGGCTTCCCTCATGACTGGTTGTAGGTGGCAGTTGGTCTATGTAAATTCCTCCTAGACAGTCACACAAAATAGAGAGCTTAGGTGTACCTGGATGCGCTATTACTGGCAATTTGGGAGGGCAGATCTCAGCACAGCCCAACGTACATTTGAATAGACCGTGTCTTGCCTTCCCAGAAAGGAGTACATATCCCCTAAACTTAGTCTGGTGCCAGAGCAGGGGTGGAAGGAAACCTGTGCACATCAAAGGGAAATCCCCTAGAAGTTTTTCCCATTTCAAAGTAGGCACTAGGTGTAAAATTGGACCTAAGACAACAACTCTTCAGTACACTTCTGGATCTGTGAAAGACTCTGCCAGGAAAGAGGACTGCCATTCCTTTTAACTGCTGCTCAGAAGGACTGCCTGACCCGCTGTGCTGACTTACTGGCCACCTGCGCTCCTGCCTGTGTGAGAAGAACTGAACTTGCAATCTGTACCCAGGACCATCAGAGGGACTCCATTGCTAAACCTATAATTTATTCTGACCTTGTTACTGTTGGGTCATTTTATGGACCAAACATAGGTGGGGTGACCCCTCTCTGATTCTGACAAGAAGAAGTCTTTTGGATTTCCGCCACCTTATATTATTGGAGCTGGTAAAGTCACCTTGTAGAATGAACCAGAGAAGTCCTCCCTGTTCTTTGTTTGGAGGTCCCAGAAAGGTTGTGCTGATAGCTTGGAGCTTTGATTAATGGACAGCTCTGGTTCAAACTGAAATAATACTTTTGGGGATTACAGTTAAATCAGACCTCAAGAATCTTACAACAGATAGTCTTAGTAAAGTTTGTAAGAATGTTCTACCTTGTTGAACAAATAGCAATCATCACCTTTTACACTAATTGAAAGGATCAGTATCATGACAATATCCATACTTTCAAGATTTCATTTCTTGTTTGATTCTATTCCATTTGAAGCAGATAAGAAACAAACCAATACAATTCAAATGTGGTTTAACAGTTTAACTGT
Source organism: Pleurodeles waltl (assembly GCF_031143425.1). Taxonomy (NCBI): domain Eukaryota; kingdom Metazoa; phylum Chordata; class Amphibia; order Caudata; family Salamandridae; genus Pleurodeles; species Pleurodeles waltl. The sequence goes on from NC_090445.1 coordinate 471,377,780, forward strand.
TGTGAGACTATCATGGATTTGTTTTGACCAGATTCACAATTCTACTGCTAGTGTTTCTTGCTAAATAAGTTGAGAACTTTAATAGCCTACAAAAGTAAGTTTTAGTGGGGTTTAGCCTTCAAATAATGTTGGAAGGCTAGTTAAGAGAAGTCTCTTTATATGTTGGCTGTCCCACAATTGACTTCTAGTTTGTAGTCTGGGGAGACATGGGGGGTCATTCTGACCTCAGCGGTAAAAGCCGCTTACCGCCGGTCAGAAGGCCGCCACAATACCGCCGCGGCCGCGGTCAGCCGCCACGGACATTCTGACCCACAACTGCAAAACCTCCAAAAATCCGCCCTCCACTGCAGTCCGCCACATCAGCGGCCAGCGGTAACCTGGAGAAGACCAAACCTCCACCGCCACGCCAACAGAAATACGCCCATCCCATTATGACCCGCAAATCCACGCGGCGGTCATTCAACCGCGGTATTCCATTGGCGGTACACACCGCCGCGGTCAAAATACACACACCTTTACAAACCCCTACCACATTGGACAATTTGAAAGGCACACACCTGAAACACATACACACACCACTCCCACACATCCAATACCATATAAAACACACACCCACATCACCCACAAACCCCTACCAACACAAACCAGAGACGAAGGAGAGAGAGACACATCAGAGAATAGATAGCCAGACACACAGAGGCACACCACAACATCACACACACCACATAGAAGCACAAAGCACCACACACCAACACACACATCATCACATACACCACCCCACACCTCATACACACCACCCCATGGCACCACAAAGGCACCCACGCTTTTCAGACCAAGAACTCCGGGTCATGGTGGAGGAGATCATAAGAGTGGAACCCCAGCTCTTCGGCTCACAGGTTCAGCACACCACCATAGCAAGGAAGGCGGAGCTCTGGCAGCGGATCGTGGACAGGGTCAACGCGGTGGGACAGCATCCCAGAAATCGAGAGGACATCCGCAAACGATGGAACGACCTACGGGGGAAGGTGCGCTCGATGGTCTCGCGACACAACATCGCAGTGCAGAACACTGGCGGGGGACCCCCACCCACTCCACCCGAATTCACAACATGGGAGCAAGAGGTACTAAACATCCTGCATCCTGATGGCCTCGCTGGAGTACACGGAGGAATGGACTCTGGTAAGTACAAGGCCAACCACTTCCCCCCCCTAGCATGCTAACCCCCACCCTCACCCCCAACCCCCCTGCACACATCCTCCCTGAGAATGTCTCTCCAGCACAACCCACCCAACACCAACCCCTGCATGCCATCCCCAAACTATGGACACCCATCACCTAAGCATGACCACTGCACATACCCATCCCCCCCCCACAAAACACCCTCACAACACCTCCCCCAAGGGAATGCCAGCACTGGGGGACAAGGGCACCCATAAAACGCAAGCTAATGCACACACAGAAACAATAACCATACCCTCTTACCCCATGCAGGACCCGAACGACAACACACCGGTCAGGAGGGACCAGAAATGTCCATCCCACCCCCGGAACAGGCCCCTAGTGATGACAGCAGCTCTGTCGACCTGGAACCTGACGACCAGCCCGGACCATCGGGGACCTCTGGGCAGTCGGTTCCCCTCACCCAGACACAGGCCACTGCAGACCCAACCCCCTCTGGGAACAACAGCACAGCTCCCACCCAGCGGGCCCATGCCTCTGTCTCTAGGACAGGTCAAGCAGCGGTGTGTCTACCACTACAGGGCCCCCAGGGTAACCCACCAACCCAACAACAACAGGGACCTGGGGGAAGTGGGAGTGGGCACACCGTCCAGGGGACAGAGGCCCAGGGAAACAGGGCAACTCAGAGGGCTGCTGTGCGACAGGGGGGGGAGGAGAGGCCCAGGGAACCCACTCTCCAAGAGGCCCTCACCACCATCATGGCAGCCTACCACCACTCACAAGAGACGATGGCGACGGTACTGGCCAGGTTCCAGGAGATCCAGGCACAGCAGGAGCAACGCTACATGGGGTTCAGCGACCAACTCACCAACATCTCAACCGCTATGGGGAGCATAGTCCAGGCCCTGAACCGTATAGAGGACACGTTTCGGGACCATGTGGCATCACACAGGGCCCCTGTCACTAGCCAGGAACAGGAACAGCCTACCACCTCCGCCGGCGCTAGTGGACAGGAGGCCCCACCACAACGACAGCCCACCAGAACCCCACCTCCTGCTGAACAACAACCGCCCCGCAAAAGGAGCCTGAGATCAAAAAAAACGACAGAGTAGGATGTCAAGACCCCTGCCAGCATCACATACCCCCTGAAGTCCTCCCACTGTTCCACATTGCCACCCTGTCAAACCTTGAACTGCCCCTGCTCCATCCTGCCACAGGCATATGGACAATGCACCTGTGAGACTGAGAACTGGACTCCGCCATGGACATTACTCCACCCTCACCCATCACTGTTTCACTATCATGTACCAATATCTATGCACTAATAATAAATCACACATTGCACTGAAATCAATCAGGACTCAGCCTGTCTTATTTACAAATGTATGACACATTACATATCAATTACGTATTATTAACATTGTAAATTACACATACCGAGGTAACTTAGCATTAGTCCATGGGCCAACCAAGCCGAGGTCACGCAGTGGCTCATACAGCACAGAAAAGGGAAGGGAAAATCAAACATCATGTTTATAGTTCTGGGGGGAAATCGACAAAGTTGAGATGCAGGAGGCTTTCAGGAAATGTAAAATGGCATGGGTGATTATTACCTGTGTGCTACTGGAAATACTGTTCTATTACTCTGTCCCTGTTGTCTGTGTCGTCCTCTGAGTCTTCCTCCTCTTCACTCTCCGCAGGCTCCACAGCTGCTTCAACACCACCATCTGCACCATCCTCCTGCAGGAAAGGAACCTGACGTCGCAATGCCAGATTGTGAAGCATACAGCAGGCCACGATGATGTGGCACACCTTCTTTGGTGAGTACATCAGGGATCCCCCTGTCATATGCAGGCACCTAAACCTGGCCTTCAGGAGGCCAAAGGTCCTTTCGATGATCCTCCTAGTTCGACCATGGGCCTCATTGTACCGTTCCTCTGCCCTGGTCCGGGGATTCCTCACTGGGGTCAGTAGCCAAGGCAGGTTGGGGTAACCAGAGTCACCTATTAGCCACACACGTTGTCTCTGTAGCTGCTCCATCACATAGGGGATGCTGCTATTTCGCATCACATACGCGTCATGCACTGACCCTGGGAACTTGGCATTTACATGGGAGATGTACTGGTCAGCCAAACAGACCACCTGGACATTCATCGAATGATAACTTTTTCTGTTTCTGTACACCTGCTCATCGTCTTTTGGGGGTACCAAAGCCACATGGGTCCCATCAATGGCACCAATGATGTTGGGGATATGTCCAAGGGCATAGAAATCACCCTTCACTGTAGGCAAGTCACCCTCCTCTGGGAAAATGATGTAGCTCCGCATGAGTTTCATCAGGGCAGACAACACTCTGCTCAAAATCTTTGAAAACATAGGCTGAGACATTCCAGATGACATGGCCACTGTTGTCTGGAATGACCCAGTTGCCAAAAAATGGAGGACTGACAAAACCTGCACCAGAGGGGGAATCCCTGTGGGTTGGCGGATGGGGGACATCAGGGCTGGCTCCAGCTGGGCACACAGTTCATGGATAGTGGCACGGTCAAGTCTGTATCGAAGTATTATATGGCGTTCTTCCATTGTCGACAGGTCCACCAGCGGTCGGTACACGCGAGGATTCGTCCTTCTCCTCGCAAGTCCCAGCGGACGGTGCCTAGGAAGGACAACATGGAGCACAGAGTCAGGCAAACCACAGGTACGTACAGACAGCTTGCACAGTTAAAGAATGGCAATGGGTTGAAAGGCGTGTATGTGTGGCAATGCAAGGCCTAGGCCTGTGTGTCGCAGTCAAAATTAAGCCATGTAGGCCTTTGAAATGGCGGCTGCCTGACCTGTGAAGTGGGACAATGGGATGTGAGGTCAATGCGCTGGCGGGGCACACCGTGGCGGTAGGCGGTCGAAGACCGCGGCGCAAAGCCGCATTGGTTAACATTGAACCCTATGGGTTTCAGGAGCCAATGACGATGTGCGCCGGCGGTCGCGGTACGCACCGCCGCGGTACGCACCGCCGCGGGCGTGACCGCCATTTCCTAGCTGATTGATCACTCGAGACCTGATCATCCACAGGAGAGGACCTATACTGCAAGTGCTGCTGTGACCTCGGTCTGGAAGTGACAATGGCTGCTGCGACTGGGGAAAGGGCCCCTGCCTTCACGTCTGAAGAGTTGGAGAAGCTCGTGGATGGGGTCCTCCCCCAGTATGCGCTACTCTACGGTCCTCCAGACCAACAAGTGAGTACACCGGGTGCACATGGAATGGGCTATGCCTGTGTGGATTGGGGTGGATGTAAGTTGGTGGGGTGGGGGGCGAATGAGGAGTGCAACGCACGACAGATGAGAGCATGTGCCATATGGCAAAGTTGGTGGGGGGGGCCAATCACATCTAACATGCAGGTCATTGATGATTTCCTCCTTTCCACCCTGTACATGTCAAATAGGTCAGCGCCCATCAGAAGATCGAGATTTGGCGTGCCATCGCCAAGGAAGTCCGGAACTTGGGGGTCCACAACAGACGGGGCACCCACTGCCGCAAGAGGTGGGAGGACATCCGCCGCGGAACAAGGAAGACAGCAGAAACACTGCTGGGGATGGCCTCCCAACCTAGGAGGGGTGCCAGTCGCACCATGACCCCCCTGATGTCCCGGATCCTTGCGGTGGCCTACCCTGAATTGGATGGGCGCTTTAAGACATCACAGCAGACACAAGGGGGTGAGTATCAGCACATTCTCCTATCTTTCTGCGCAGTGGAGGCGTCTGGGTGGGGGAGGAGGGCTGTGGGTGACATTAGGCCAGGGCGCTTTCTGTAGTGTAGTCCTCTCCCTTAGGCATGGCCCTGTGCCCCCGGCCCCCACCTCTGTAGGGTGACAAGTACAGCCATTGAAGGTCCAGCATCACCCATGTGCGCGTTTGACGTCTCTTGGCCTGTTGTCCTAGTCAGTAGTACTGAGTAGTGTACCCCGAATGCACGGCTTAGTGCATGAGGCTCCTGTGTCTGTCCTCTCCGCCAACGGTGTTGACATTGCATGCACTCAACCTGGTCTTCTTTTTTCTCCCCCCACCCTTTCTCTTCATCTTCTTGTGCATGTGTGCATTAGCATCATCAGGCGGAGGAGATTTGGCATCGGAGCACGAGGGAGCTGCAGGACACAAGGCCCCGGTGGGCCCAGGAACAGACACCGAGGGCACCAGTGATCCGGAGGGCGAGGGGAGCACCACGACGGGGACCGCTGGTGAGAGCAGCGACACGTCCTCGGATGGGAGCTCCCAGCGCACCAGCACCGCCCTCCCAGCAGCCCCTCAGCCTACGCTCCGTGCCCGCTCGCCCAGGAAGGCGCGCGTCTCCTTCGCCCCAGGCACCTCAGCCCCTGCCCCTGTTGCCCCTGCTGCCCTCAGTGCGGAGCTCATTGACCTGGTGAGGACGCTCATTGTTGGGCAGACGACCCTTTTGAATGCCATCCAGGGTGTGCAAAGGGAGGTGCAACAGAGCAATGCGTACCTGGAGGGCATTCATTCGGGTCAGGCTGCCCATCAACGAGCGTTCACTGCTCTGGCCTCAGCACTGACGGCAGCCATTGTCCCTGTTTCCAGCCTCCCTCTTCTTACTGCCTCCAGCCTGTCTCTGTCTCCTGTTCCTCAGCCTATCCCATCCACACCATCAGACCAGCCTGCACACACCTCAACACCCAAGAGCAGCTCATCCAGACACAAGCACCACAGATCCCACAAACACTCACCCAAGCAACACCCAGATGCAGACATTCCAACAGTCACAACCACCTCTGTGTCCCCCTCCTCCTCGTCTCCCTCCTCCCTCCCTGTGACGTCTACACTCACACCTGCATGCACCCCAACATCAGCCAGTGCTTCCGTCACCACCTCACCCTCCAGTACAGTCCACACTCGTGCAGTCACCACCCCCACTGCCATGTACACGTCCCCTGTGTCCTCTCTTACTGTGTCTGTCACCCCCTCTTCCAAGACACACAAACGCAGGCAGCCACCCACCCAACAGACATCCACCTCACGACAGCCTACAGCACCAGCACCTTCACCCAATGACATCACACCTGACTCTCCTACAACCACATCCTCTTCCTCCACTCCCATCACCACTTCTCCTACCCTTTACCTTGGACCTAAAAAGCTTTTCATGGCTAATCTTGACCTCTTTCCCTCCGATGAGCTCCCCCCTCCATCTGCAAAGAGTCCCAAGAGCACCGCAGCCACCACCAGCCCAGCTTCGAGTGTCACTGTTGTGCATGGGATCTGGAGTCCACCCTTTGCCAGCAGTGACACATCGATCAGCAGCAAGGACACGTCCAGCCCCCCCCCCCGGCAAGAGGACCCGCAAAAACAAGGGCCGCCGTGCGAGGACTGACAGGGCTGCCCCCAAGGAGCAATGTGCGGCCACTTCACCAGCCACACCATCTAGGGGAGGCAAGGGCCCGAGAGCCCCATCAAAGGAGCGGAAGGGCAGCAGGAGCGCGGAGAAGGTGGACCCCACATGTCACATCCCAGCTGGGAAGGAGGACACTAAGGAGGCCAGGAGTCCGTCCCCGAAGGGTCCAGAAACGTCACGGTCCGAGGGCGACTGAGCAGGGAGTCCAGGCCAGGTCTGGCTCCCTTGACCTGCTGGATGAGCACCGCTGAACAGGGCCCGCCGTGGAGAAGAGCACCGCTGAACAGGGCCCGCCGTGGAGAAGAGCACCGCTGAACAGGGCCCGCGGTGCAGAAGAGCACCGCTGAACAGGGCCCGCGGTGCAGAAGAGCACCGCTGAACAGGGCCCGCCGTGGAGAGGAGCACCGCTGAACAGGGCCCGCCGTGGAGAAGAGCACCGCTGAACAGGGCCTGCCGTGGAGAGGAGCACCGCTGAACAGGGCCCGCCGTGGAGAAGAGCACCGCTGAACAGGGCCCGCCGTGGAGAAGAGCACCGCTGAACAGGGCCCGCCGTGGAGAGGAGCACCGCTGAACAGGGCCCGCCGTGGAGAAGAGCACCGCTGAACAGGGCCCGCCGTGGAGAAGAGCACCGCTGAACAGGGCCCGCCGTGGAGAAGAGCACCGCTGAACAGGGCCCGCCGTGGAGAGGAGCACCGCTGAACAGGGCCCGCCGTGAAGATAGGCACCGCTGAAGAGGGCCCGCGGTGCAGAAGAGCACCGCTGAACAGGGCCCGCGGTGCAGAAGAGCACCGCTGAACAGGGCCCGCGGTGCAGAAGAGCACCGCTGAACAGGGCCCCGCCGTGAAGATAGGCACCGCTGAAGAGGGCCCCGCCGTGAAGATAGGCACCGCTGAAGAGGGCCCCGCCGTGAAGATAGGCACTGCTGAAGAGGGCCCCGCCATCTCAAGCACCGCTCCGCTGGGCCCCGCCGTCTCAAGCACCGCTCCGCTGGGCCCTTCATCTCAAGCACCGCTCCGCTGGGCCCTTCATCTCAAGCACCGCTGGGCCCTTCTTCTCAAGCACCGCTCCGCTGGGCCCCGCCGTCTCAAGCACCGCTCCGCTGTGCCCTTCATCTCAAGCACCGCTCCGCTGGGCCCCGCCGTCTCAAGCACCGCTCCGCTGGGCCCTTCATCTCAAGCACCGCTCTGCTGGGCCCCGCCGTCTCAAGCACCGCTCCGCTGGGCCCTTCATCTCAAGCACCGCTCCGCTGGGCCCTTCATCTCAAGCACCGCTCCGCTGGGCCCTTCTTCTCAAGCACCGCTCCGCTGGGCCCCGCCGTCTCAAGCACCGCTCCGCTGGGCCCTTCATCTCAAGCACCGCTCCGCTGGGCCCTTCATCTCAAGCACCGGTCCGCTGGGCCCCGCCGTCTCAAGCACCGCTCCGCTGGGCCCTTCATCTCAAGCACCGCTCCGCTGGGCACCGCCGTCTCAAGCACTGTTTATGGTTCACTGTGCCCACCATGCCTCCTCCTTGACCAGTGGAGACTGTCATCCACCTGATGGACTGTGGCTTTGCACTCCCCAGGATGGTACAGTGGGCAGCCCACCCACTGTAGAGACATTGAGAGACTGTGGCTTTGCACTCCCCAGGATGGTACAGTGGGCATGGTGGCTCCTCGTGGATCTGGCGTCGTGGACTCATGTGGCTGTGGTGCCCCCCCCTTCCCTTCCCCCTGAGGTGCCTGTAGTTTTTACATCTGATGCCCCTGCAGTGTTCTCTCCAAAGGACTCCGGTCTCCTGTGTGGGCTTTGCCCTTGTTTCTCAAAACTTTGCCCCACGGACATGATGAATTTGTAGGATGTGCAGGACTTGTTACTTCAGTTATACACTGATGTGTATATCATTTGTTTTCTTGTAAATATCTTTCATGGTTGTACGATAATTTTCAGGAGCTTTTTGGTACATAAATATTTATTCCAAATTTGATTATGTCATAGCATTTTTCAGGGGTGTTTGGGTGGTGTCACTGTGACTTGTTGCTCTGCATTGGTGTGTACATAGTTGGGGGGGGGGGGTCGCATATGTGTGTGCCCGTAACCTTTCGTCCTCCCCCCTCCCGTGTGTCGTAGGTGCAGTACTCACCGTTGTCGTCTGCGCCGGACTTCGTACTCGTGGTAGATGAGAAGGTAGACGAGAGCAGGTAGGATGTTTAATTCGGGTTCCATGCTGTCCTCCTTCCTCCTGGAGTGCGTAGTGGTGTGCGTTTTCCCGTTCGTAGTCTGTTTCCGCCGTGTTTTTATCGGCGGTGCTCCCGCCCCGGAAAAGGTGGCGGATTGGTGAGTTGTGATAGTGTGGGCGGTACATTGTCTGCCGCCTGGCTGTTGGCGGTGACCGCCGCGCTGTTTGTTTGTACCGCCTTGGCGGTCGGAGTGTTAAAGTGGCTGTCTGTGTTGGCGGTTCCCGCCAGGGTCAGAATTCCATTGTTTTGACCGCCAGCCTGTTGGCGGTTGGCCGCCGCTTTAACACCGACCGCCAGGGTTAGAATCACCCCCATGGTGATAGAAGGCAATTGTACATTCTAAGAATCCATTTAGTCACATTCAGCATCTCAAAGTTTATATATCTTAAATTGAAGTCATGGGTATTCTCTCTATGTGGCTCCTGCATCACCTTTACCCAACAGCGTAAAAAGCAGAGGTTAGGTCATTAAGTAAAACTGGAAAAGATTTGGCTAACCGGTATAACTATTTTGTGAGGCAGCAGAGAAGAGAAAGACATCTGTGAAGCAACTGTGGCTGGAAGCTCTAGTATCAAGATGAATGTCTAGTTTCAACACGTGTTTCTTAAAGCTGTCCAACTTTCTGCTGTACGATTCATTTCCTCACAGTCCATAGAGCTGTAGTCTAATGTACATAGTTATTTAGTCCCTTCTTTTGTGTTTTCTTGACTGTAGAGAATACTATTTAATAATATGTTCTACATTGGATCATTCCATGTCCTGGTTAGAACCTTGGAATGACAGTTGCCTGTGGTGTACTTGCTTGCAGCCTGGACATTCTCCTTTGTGAGCTCTTAATCTTCGCAATAAACTTTTATCAAGATCTACAGTTTTGTGCCTCATTGCTTCGTAACATGGGCAGTTGGACACTGGAGAAATTGTTTATGTTTTAAGACAGAAATATGGATTTGTGCCCTAAGTGGAAACTGGCGGCAGCCAATGACATACAAAAGTTTGTTTTATGCCTTGTTCTTCAGACATTCTGGCAGAATGTGTGAAAATGAGGCCCAACATAATTTTTCATGATAAAATGTAAGTGTTGAGCTAACACCATTCTGACTCGTGGATGATAAAGATTGCATCTCACCTTGACATGCCAGGAGAAATAGCTGCTATTTTATATAAAATTGGTGAGCATGTGGGGAACTTCTTTTAAATGGATTACTAAAACCCCTACACTCTCTGTCGAGTGGTTGAGGGCTTTGAAAGTGAAAATTATCACGGGGGCCTATTCATAAATTGTATTTTGTAGTTTTTTACTGGCATTACAAACAGTACTACTAGCATGCAACAAAATGTTATCTTGCTATCTTTTATGTGTAAGTATGTGTATTAATAGTAAATGGGGGGCAGAGGGTAGTGACTGAAAAATGGGGGATACTTGCTATTAAAAGCAAGGGAGTAAAAAAAGGAAAAAGGAGAGGTTAATGAGGGTTATGGAGGGGTTTAGAGAGGAACATGCGCCCATCACAAAATAGTAAGGCCATTACAATTCATAAACTATACTTCTCAAGTGACAACAGCCAAAAGAAGATAATAGTAAATAAATAGCCCAACACCACACATAGGCAGCCACTGATAGTGCTGCACACTCCCTTAGAAAATAAAGGAGACAGGGACTTAAATTAAAATAAAATTGTCAGCGAGGCCGGATCCTCGGGGTTTGCGCTTGCTCCCAATATGTCCACCTCTTGGCAGCTCCAAACTCTACTAGCTATCATAGCACAGAGTTAAAGAATGGCCAAGCGGGGGATGGGGTTTAGGTTGGGAACAGCGGGGAAGGAGACCTGTGGAAGCAAGAGTTAAGAACACAATAGCAAGATCATTCACATTAATCTTCATGAACTTTTTTTAAATTCTTTATGCTCTAATAACATGAGAGATCAAGAACTCTTCAATAACGTGACCTTTTTATAATCATATACTCTGAACATTGAACTCTCTCAAGTTAATCCTTAGAATAGCAATTACGTCACAACAACAGTCAATGATTACATTCGTTCCCAAAGAATTAACTGCTATAGGATTCATGAATTATATTGTGGAATAGGCAAACTGACTAAACTTGTTTTGTCTAGAAAGATCACAATCTGTTTGATCTAAGTTTCAAGATTCAATTGCCAAGAAATAATTGCGCACCTTATTGCCAGACTGCGCATCAAGACTCAAGTACCTAGAATGATGGCGCGCTCTGTCGATCTGAACTGCAAGGGTTAAGTACCAAGAATGAATCGCATACACTGTTGCCGATTCAACCATCAAGATTCAAATGCCTCGAAATGATCGCACACTCTGCCGATCTGAACTGCAAGGGTTAATTGCCAAGAATGAATCGTGCACACTGTTGCAGATTCAACCATCAAGATTCAAATGCCTCGAAATGATCGCGCATGCTGCCAATCCGAACTGCAAGGGTTAATTGCCAAGAATGAATTGCGCACATTGTTGCCGATTGAACCATCAAGATTCAAATGCCTCGAAATGATCGCGCACTCTGCTGATCCGAACTGCAAGGGTTAAGTGCCAAGAATGAATCGTGCACACTGTTGCCGATTCAACCATCAAGATTCAAATGCCTCGAAATGATCGCGCACTCTGCAGATCCGTAGTACAAGGGTTAAGTGCCAAGAATGAATCGCGCATACTGTTGGCGATTCGACCATCAAGATTCAAATGCCTCAAAATGATCGCGCACTCTGCCGATCCGAACTTCAAGGGTTATTTGCCAAGAATGAATTGTGCACACTGTTGCCGATTCTCCGAACTGCAAGGGTTAATTGCAAAGAATGAATTGCGCACACTGTTGCCGATTCAACCATAAAGATTCAAATGCCTCGACATGATCGCGCACTCTGTAAATCACAAAGCAAAAAACTCAAATGTTTCTAGAAATAGAGTTGGGGGACCTACCCCGACCTCCGCCTTACTGCCCTGCTTGAAGATCAGCAAGATAATGAGGACAGGCCCAGGAATTGTCCAAGTAGGCCTCCGAACAGGAGCCGAGGAAAATGCTGCTGCTCTGCACCCGGACCTCTGAATAGTGAGCACGTGGAGCTAGGCTGTGTTCCTTAAATAGACCCAAGCCCCGCCCATCTGCCACACCCAGCCAGGCCGCAGGAAAGGCTTGAAAATGAACAATACATTACAAACAGCATTAATGACATTTCAAGATAAATACCTGCAATGCAAAAAGTTAATATGCAATATCAACACATAATGCATGAATTATTACATTGCCTAAGGTTTGTCATTTTGCATTATGTTGCCGTAGAGCGCGCACTGTCCTGGTGTTGGCAAGAATGTCATAGTAAGTAATGTCCACCTGAAACATATTTCAACATCAACCAATCATAGCAAGGCTGACCACATAGGAATTGATTTCACACTCCAAGCCCTCACTATGTTGGTGAACATGTTTGTTGTTTTGCCTCTCATTTTCAGGAATAATCATTTGAAGAGGGGAGAGAGTGAGAAAAGGATCAACACCTTTGGCATGAACAAAGATGTTTTTATTGCCCACTCCCAGTCTATCTCTGCCTTGCCTATGTGAAAGGTTTAAATGCACTCCATTTCATGGCCATTGGATCTTTTCTAGAGGTACACCTGACAATGTTGGAATCTCACAGGCAAGCAAGTCTCTGTGTTTGCATCAGGTAATGAGATACATCAAGAGAAGAGTGCTCCAGTTTATCACCACACCACAGTCACTTTGCGGAACAGCAGAGGGTGAAAAGAGAATTGTAGGCCTTTGGCCACTTCCATTATGTGGTAGGTGCCATTGACTTCTGTGACATGACAATACACAACCACCTCATCAGACAGCACACTTTTTTTGCAACATCTATTTCTTGGCCCTTCATCAACATGCGAGCTGTCTATGATTTCAGGGGCTGCTTGGAAGCGTACATGACAGCTACATCTTCCAACAATCACCGCATGCACATCTCTGGGTTGCTTGGGATTGAGGTGGTATGTGGCTGATTGATAAGTATAAAAAATTCACACAGTTTACAAGTGCATCTTGGTGTGCCATCTCTACCCAATCATCACTACAGCACATTGCACACAGATTACTGTCACATTCACTCCATGTTTGTAGATATGATGTATTAAATATAGAAGAGAGGTCCCTTTTCACAATTTCCATGTGTTTGTTCCAGTGAATACCGGGTATCCTCACTCTCTTCCCTTTTACCATGCAGAGAGCCATCACTACCTCAACTCAGTTGGACACACCTACACAAGCTATTATAAAACACACTATTGGGATCCTTAAGTTACAATTTGGATGCCTTTACTGTATGGGGTGCTGGTGTACACGCCATGAGATGTGTGCAAGATTGAAGTAGCCTGTTACATGGTGCACAACATCGCCATGTGATGTGGCTTACATATAGACCTTGACCCTGATATACGGTCCATGATACCCGGGATCGGGGCCACAGTAGAGATCAGGGCATACAGGTACAGGATTGGCTAGTTTTGTTTTGTTGAACTGCTAGTTTGGTTGCTGCATTTATGTGATTGGGCAGTCTCTTGACGGTTATGAATGGTGGATGACTAACACACTGTCCACATATACCATCATGTGATACCTGCATTAAATCAGCAAAAAGTTGTCAACTAACATGATATGCTCTAGGTTAAAAACAGTTGACTCTTCATTTTGTTCAACAATATAACACTTAATAAAACAACGCATAATCACAAAATTTCACATACTACACTCATGTTTTAGGGCAAACGTATCAAAATTATTACTTTGCACGAATAGATTCTGTTCACAAATAATCGTTGTTTATTTCTTTTGTTATTTTATCTAATATTTAGAACTTTTGCTACTTGCAGAGGTCTCCCCTTGGGTGAAGACAGTTCCTCCTCCATGCAGAGGAGTTCCTCACCCATTTTACATCTCCATCCCGACTGCGGTGTCTCTGCCCTGGGATGCAGATCTCTGCCTACACCAACAAATAGGAAATTACATTGACTTAGCAGAAATGTTAGTATTGTCCCTCATGTCACAGTAATCATCTATGAGTGACAATCTATGCAATATGTTAATCAACATACTAATAGGTTTGTTGTAAAATGGTGTACTGAAAAGCCATGTTAATGTTCATTCACTCTAGGTCAGCAGTTGAAACCCATGTGGTATAGCATTTTAACTTTATGGTTAAATAACTATTTTGCCTTTATGTTATAATGCATGATGAAAACTAACAGCTTGCATTGAAACAATAATAGATTACATGTGCCAAATGTTTTAAAGGTAACATGCAATGTAGAGAATGTAGTAATGTGTTATAGTTTCAGGGTTAACATAGTCTTTAAGTTTTGAATTTATTGTAATCTGAGTAAGTCTCTTAGCTTATTAATAATACATTTATGGTTTAGAAGGTTAAATGTATATTAAATGCATAAATGAATGTGTCTAAGTGAGGCCTGCCTGCAAGGCCCTGCTTCATGACTCTGCAGAAAATGTTTTGTCATTCTTGTCAACGTGAGCTTTTCTTTCAGATATCGTTCTCATGAGAAAGCTAGCTTGGAAATAGATACTCTATTGTTTTATGCATAGCAGGCTTATGAATTAAACCTTGAGACCTGTACACTCTGGAACTGTGGAATACAAATGAATACAAATGTTTCAAAATTGCATGGAGGAGTACAGATAGAAATCAATCACATGAAGATCCTGAGAATTCGCACTGATGCCGCAATCTGAATCGTATGACTATTTGCCGTAGGGCATTTTCACCTTTTGGTCAAATGGAGTGATGGATGGATGAATCATCTTGCCCTGTGAACTCTAATATACCGTTCCCCAATTAGACTTTGGTTAGATTTTTCCATTCCTTGATGCTTGCTGTACCCCTTGGACTCTCTACTATTTGCCCCTTTGAAATGCGTTGCTGAGACTTAGAAAGATTTTTCCCCTAACCCAAAGAAGAAGACTCTTGACTGAGCTTCTGAAATGCTAACACCTTCCCTTTTCACTTACTTTTTGTCCACTTTAGTTAGTAACCTGTTGCTTCAAGATTTTACTTTTGTTCTTTTTGTGCTTTTTGCCTTTTTATCCACATGTTTTTGTCCCAGCACATGTTAAACGGATTTGCAAATTCATAGGGTTTCCCCATGTCTAGGTTATTAAGGATTGCAAGTTAGAACAGCTAAGTGAATAACAGGATTAGGCAGCACGTTCCTCCTTTTTAAATTCAGCTCTTGTGCGTTGCTGTCATTGAGTGTTTAGTATTTTTGATGTTAGTCTGTCTGAACTTTTTTAGGAGGTTTAGGCAACCTAATATGATTCTGTAGCTTTATAGTTTGGTTTTGAGAATTATCTATGTCACTCTAAGCATAAACTTGTAATAAAAACCCTTGAACATTATTTCAGCTTGGAATATCATTTGTGTGGCTAAATGAGTCATTTTGCAAATTTTATTGAATTTTGACATTTGTGATGCCTAGTTTCTTCACACCCTTACTTGCTGGGTGAAAATATTTGTCAACCCCATCCTAGCATACATCCTGTGAAGAAAAATATGCAACAGCACAATGGAGAAGAGGAAGTCAACCATTTTGTGATTATTTTGTGCCTCCCTCTCTTCACCACAACACCATTCCTCTCTGTCCTGCTGCTCCTAGCACTAATCTTGCCCCAAACATGGGTGAAGGACTTGATGAAAAAGCCCTCCCCTCTATTCACAGATGCTGAAAAGGACATCATCAACATTGACAAGCGCTCTCAGCTGTATGGGGTCTAGTGACCCAGCTGAGTAATACTGAATAGGTGCAAATTTGGCGGGACATCATCACACACTGCAGTGCAATGGGGTCCATAACTGGTGAGGAAGTTCTGCTGCAAACGTTTCAACTCCCCTCATTTCTGGGCCTGACTCAAGGTCCAGGACGTTATGAGCTTTTCTTCTCATCCAAATTTCCAGCACCCTCATATGACTCCACTGTACATTAGGGGCCTGAAAGCTGCCTGGCCGACTCTCCATGGTCACCTAGAAGATTCTGAGCAGCAGAGAGATGGTAAGTGTACTTTAGGAATATTAACTTAAGAGCACGTGCTTTGTGAGGATGATGTTCTTTCATATGTTCAGTTAGAGCTATGTTCTAACCATCCATGTTGTACTTACCATGTGTTATTTGTGTGTTATTAAATATTTAAAAGTTTTACATTGCTAACATGTAAGTATACTAGTTTATTTATTTTGGATTGACAAATTGTCTGATCTTTAAAATGTGAAATGCTTTTAAAATTCTCTGTTTGTATCAACATAACGGTTGAGATTTCCATTTTGTCAAATGTATTTTATTTATTTAAATCATTTGTAAAGCTAAAACTGTTGCCTAACAGTCATCCGAGCACTGATGAGGAGACATCACGGGTGGAGGAGACACACAGGAGGAGATGATCCCCCCTGAACCGCAACAGAATAAGACTACCAACAGCAACCAAAGAGCGAAAGGTGGTCCTCTAGATAACGGTCAGACGTGAGGAAACAGCCAAGTCGTCAATGCCTTATGAAAGCACAATAGATCAGGTATGCACCTCAAAGAATCTGGGAGGTGATTCCACAGAAGAGTTGCCTTAATCATAAATGCACATCCCCTTGTTTTGGACTTCCTAAATCTGGTTGTCTTGGCCAAATTTGCATCAGAGGAGCACAGATTCCTTAGGGCATACCAGCGTATTTTCTTTTGTAGAGGGACTGTGCCAAGATGTGCAGAGCTTTGTAGACAATACACAAGGATTTGAACATATCTCTTTGTCCAAGTGGGAGCCAATGTAAGTCTTTCAGTGCTAATGAAGCCAACAATCTTCTGGGCCTACTCAGAGCCAGTTTAGCCGCCACAACTTGGACTCTGTGGATCCTTTTGAGCAGGTACTCAACAGCACCTAGAAGCAAGGAATTTCAGTAGTCCACCCTGCTCAAGATCACACTACAGACTACCAGCACATTGGAGGATGGAGGCAGCAGAGGGAGGATCTTGCGCAGTGCTCGAATTAGGGAAAAACATGTGTGAGCGGTCTTATTTACATGAGCCACAAAGCTCAACTTCTGATCAAACAGAACCCCCAGATTATTGACCTCCTCCCCCACAACTGGAGACTCATCGGGGGAGGTAGGCCAGAAGTTACTAGAGGTGGCAAAGTAACTGGAGACTTGTTTGACAAGCAACAGAGAAGCCCAGTCTTGTCCCCATTGAATTCCAAAGCATTAGCAGTGAGCCGCTCCATGATATCTTTCATGCAGGCATGAAAAGCCTCAATGACATCCTGTGAGTACCCTCTAAAGAAAGAATTAATTGGATGTTGTCTGCATATTTCATCAGACTCACCCCATGAGATTTAATCAGTGAAATTAGTGGACTCATATAAATATTAAAAATGATAGGACTGATGGAGGAGCCCTGTGGGACCCCCTATGCTTAACAGGCCAAAATTTGGAGCAAAATGGTGAAAGGACTCCCGGCTGCTGCCTATCTGACAAACACGACTGAAGCCATTTGGCAGCTATGCCCTTCACTCCTATCATATTCAACCTCATTAGGAGCATATTGAGGTTTACAGTGTTGAATGTAGTGGATAGATCTAAAAGAATCAGGACCACAGATTGACCATTATCGACCCTCATTCTTATCTCGTCTGGCACAGTAAACAAAGCTGTATCGGTCCCATGTCCTGGTCGAAATTCAAATTGCTCCTCCTCTAGGAGGCCATTCCTTTCCCAAAAATTGGAGAGATGCTTACTGATCCACCCCTCCAAGATCTACAAAGGAGGAGGCAGAAAGGAAATGGGCCTGTAATTCCCAAAGACCAATGGGTCAAGCAATGTTTTAAAAAAAAATCACTATAACCTTTTTCCATGTAACTGGAACCAGGCCCAGTTGAAGAGACTGGCAGCTGATTTGACATAACACCAGAAAGAGTTCAAAAGAGAACTCCTTCCACACCTTAAGTGGTAGAGGATCATCGGGTGAGCCAGAAGATGTGGACTGCACCAGGAAATAAAATTCATGAGGAGAGGGGAAGACAAAGAGATCTAATGTCCCTTCAGGAGTGGGCTGCCCGGAGGAACCTGGGTCAGGTTATCAATATCCATGATGAATTTATTGATCTTTCCCTCAAAGAAATTGGCCAAGTTATCGCACATTTCTTAGGAGACAGGTGTAGTGCGATTGAGGCAATCTAATTTGTGCATTATATGGAATACTTTCTTAGCACTGTTAGGTGCAGCCAAGATGGCACTGGCATAGTAGTCCAACTTAGTTTTTGCAATTTCATTCTTATACTGCCTTAAAGCTGTTTTAAAAGTGTTCTTGTCCTTATCTTTGTAAGCCTTTTGCCACTGACTCTCAGCTTGTTTACACAAACGTTTTAAGGCTTTCGTCGTAGAATTATACCAAGGAGCTGCAGGTTTACCAGGAGCTTTTAACACTTTAATAGGAATAATCTGGTCTAAGACATTTCTAATTCTGGCCTCCAACTCTGCATAATTATGTTCTACTAATCTATCCAATACACAGGAGGAAACTGTGCTGAAATGTGTCCTAACATTCTGCTGATTAAGACGTTTATTGCAGGTCAGATTAGCTTTTTGTGGACCCCAAACCCTACCTTGTAGGGAGAAGGTCACCAGAAAGTGATCTGTCCTACATAAAGGAGACATGCCCCTTACAGTAACCTAATTATGAGTAGAAAAAAATACGGTCCAGACTATGGCCCTCATTCTGACCCTGGCGGTTCTCTACCGCCAGGGCCAACGGGGGCGGTAGCACCGCCGACAGGCCGGCGGTGCTCCCTTGGTCATTCTGACCGCGGCGCTTTGGCCGCGGTCAGAACGGGAAAACCGGCGGTCTCCCGCCGGTTTTCCACTGCCCCTTAGAATCCTCCAAGGCGGCGCAGCTCGCTGCGCCGCCGAGGGGATTCTGACCCCCCCCTACCGCCATCCTGTTCATGGCGGGAAAGCCGCCATGAACAGGATGGCGGTAGGGGGGGTCGCGGGGCCCCTGGGGGCCCCTGCCGTGCCCATGGCATGGGCACGGCAGGGGCCCCCTAACAGGGCCCAACTAGGCTTTTCAGTGTCTGCGATGCAGACACTGAAAAGCGCGACGGGTGCTGCTGCACCCGTCGCACGCCTTCCACTCCGCCGGCTCGATTCCGAGCCGGCTTCCTTGTGGAAGGTGCTTTCCCGCTGGGCCGGCGGGCGATCTGAATCAGATCGCCCGCCGGCCCAGCGGGAAAGTCAGAATACCCCTCGCGGTCTATTGACCGCGGGGCGGTATTCAGGCGGCTTCCGACGGGCGGGCGGCAACCGCCGCCTGCCTAGGTCGGAATGACCACCTATGTCTATCCCAGTGTGTGGGGTCCAAAACATCCTGTTGTAGTCCCAGATTATCAGTGGACCCAAAAAATCTGGCAGGCAGTCGCTAGTAGGTAGTTATAGTTAGGACCATGTTCCATAGAAAAAGCGTTTTTTTACTTGCCTATATCTCCGGCCCTGTTTGACGAACCTTCGCAAAAGTTTCCCAAAAGTGTTCCTGAGAATCTTGTTATGCATGGGAAGTTTTGGGGTGATCCATCAAGTGGGGGCCGAGAAATAGGGGGGTCAAAAAAGTTGTATTTCCCATGTAAATTCCCATAGGGATTTTGAACATGACTACAGCTCGAAACACTGAAGGGAATTACACCAAATTTGGCAGGAGGTAGCTTTTGGTCCAGAAAGAAGCATTTCTCTTATTTGGTGTAAATCTGTTCAGTAGTTTTTGAAATAGTAAAATAAAAAGAAATATAGCTTTCTAGAGGCGTAAGGATTCACAAATAATTCCTGAAGAGCAAGCAAATAGAAGCACTGTAATTGGCTGGCCACAACCTGAACAGAAAGTTGTGGCTACCATTTTAATGTTCCGGGACACGGGCTGAACGACAAAATGAAAAGTAGCATCATGGGTCAGGGTGGAAGTAACCTGACCTCATGGATGTGATATAGGAGTGTTTGAAGGGCAAATTATGGGTTTAAAATGTTTTTTTTTCACCGTGCATGATATTCATGAATTATTTGGTTGTGGCGGTAGTTGGATTAACGTATAGTAATGAAAATTATTATGCATTAAAAAAAAATAGAAATTCACTGAAAAAATCAAAGGTTACTCTGATGTTATAGTTAGATTCTCAATTTACTCATACAAAACCATAGAAATTCAGCAGTGACAGTTAGAGTTTTTTCAAGTAACTATAACTCATGCCCTAAGGGAACTATAACTCACACCTAATCCCTGGCTAATGGGGTAAAAAGCCCTCTTGGCCAATCAGAACACTTTATATTTTTAATTTGTGGTCCAAGTAGTCTTGCAGGATTCCCGCAGGACCAACTGCCAATATATATGTATATTTTGAACATACATTTCTTTAAAACTACTGAATAGATTTACACCAAATCACGAAAAGCACTCATTCTTAGTAAAGATCTTGCTTTCTGGCAAATTTGGTGTAATTCTGTTCTGCATTTTTCTCTCTGTATTGTTTCCTATGGACATTTCATGGGGACAAAGATTTTTGGGACTCCTCCTTTTTCTCAGCCCCTCTTGGCTGGATCACCATGTAACTTTTCAGAAAGCAGCTGGGGTGGATGATTTTTTTTTTCCGAAACCTTTGTGAAGACTCATCAAACCACACCAGAGTTATTAGCAAAAGAAAGAAAGATCTTCCTATGGACACTGACTTACATATATCTTGAATGTTGGGGCTGCCAGGGGGCCTGAACTCAATTTTCCGGCAGCACTGAGACCAGGAGAAGGTCACCCCGCCTGCCCGCATATCGCGCAACGAAGCACGTTTAAACAACGCTCTGGTCCCACTGTGCAGGATGCTATCTTGAGTATTGGCGCTGCCAGGGGGTCTAAAATCCATTTCCCAGCAGCACTGAGACCAGAAGGAGGTTGCCACGCCCACCCACATATAGCACCAGGAGGCACATTTAAACAACGTTCCAGCCCCGCTGCACAGAATGCTATCTTGACTGGGGCTGCCAGGGGGTCTGAACTCCATTTTACAGAGTCACTGAGACTAAGGGGAGTTCGCCCCACCCGCCCACATATTGTGCTAGTAGGCGCATTTAAACAACGCTCCAGTCCCACTGCACATCCAGGAGGTCTGAACTCCATTTCCTGGCAGCACTGACACCAGGAGGAGGTTGCCCCATCTGCATGCATAACACTCCAGGAGGAAGGTTTAAACAACGTTCCAGCACGCTGCACATAACGCTATCTTGACTGAGGCTGCCGAACTCCAATTTCCGGCAGCACTGAGACTAAGGGGAGGTTGCCCCACCCGCATATTCCATCAGGAGGCGCGTTTAAACGACACTCAGCCCCACTGAGCAGAACTCTGTCTTGACTCTTGGGGCTGCGGGGGGAGGGGTCCGAACTCCATTTC
Organism: Pleurodeles waltl; assembly: GCF_031143425.1. NCBI lineage: Eukaryota > Metazoa > Chordata > Amphibia > Caudata > Salamandridae > Pleurodeles > Pleurodeles waltl. The sequence continues at coordinate 471,399,061 of NC_090445.1, forward strand.
CCGGCAGCACTAAGACCAGTCCTCCTTCATATCGTGCCAGAAGGTGAGTTTCAACCGCCTTGCTGTGTGGGACTTTATCTTGACTGTTGGGGCTGCCAGGGGGTCCAAACTCCATTTCCTGCCAGCATCGGGCGGAAAGGGGGAACAAACCACAGACGCTCGTTGTAAGGGATAAAAGGCCACTTTAATAGAACAGGTCTGGTATAAAACAATAACCTTGGCTTTTTGCCTCACAAAACTACAAACCTCACTATACAATATTTCTCACCTAACCCCTCCCCCACCCTCTAAACTTTCCACCCCCCAAATAGCCCTTGAGCAATCCCTTCCCCATCTGTCCTGCTGCCCACCTTCTGCAGTTACCCCTGCCTTTCCTCCCTTGTGCCCCTTGCTAAAACCTCCCTGCCCTCAAATCTTTGTCATCATCCCCTTCCCCCCCAAAGCCTTTCCGTGTAAATCCCCCACCACCCAGGAAAACCCGCCAGGCATTTTCCTGCCCCCCCCCCAAATTAACGATCCCAAAGCTTCTCCCCCAACAAATCCGCGATCATAATCCTGAGATCCAAAAGATACAGCTCATTCCCCATGAAGGTCAAGTGAACCCCATCCTGTCGAAACAACTCACCCGACGATGTAACCAAATTTTCATGAAACAAAAAGGAAAACCCCTTTACTTGACAGAATTTCCTCATCTCTCTATTCACTTTTCTCCTCTGTTTTTCTATGCCTGTAAAGGAATATGCTCCTCTCCACTCCCGCCTAGGAACCATACAAGTCCAAACTATGTGTGTACCTGCCCAGCGTTCTTTAATCCTGACCAAATCCATCTTCATTGTTTTCAACAATCCAATGCCTGAGAAAGAAACTAAATCATTCTCCCCAAGATGAATAACTAACATGTCTGGGCAAATCCCTCTCTCAATCCTCCTCGAAAGAACTGACAACAACTCGCCCCATCTCATGCCACTCTTACTCACCCAAATGACCGTAATTCTCGCTCCATCTAAACCTAGTTGCGTTCCAAAATGCCTGGAAGCAGCTTGCTTCTCTGCCCACCGCACGAAAGAATGCCCAACTATCCAGACGGAACAGCTCCCATCAGGTCCCCCAACACAACCTACAAGAAAACAGCGAAAAACACATGTGAAAAATTCTTTGCAATTCCAAATTTTAAGAAAGAAGAAGAGAAAGAAGAGAAAGGAGAATATACAAAGTTAGAGAAAAGGAAAATTAAGAAGTACCCAAAAATAACAATGCACATAATAATAAAAAACATACAACCCCAACAACCTACCTGCAATCTGTTAACGGACGTAGCGCTTAAAACATTGTGATTTTCATCTCCCCAAACCCATAATAAAACCATCCAATTTTCCTAACGCCCTGGCTTCCGTAGCTGCTCCGATCCGAAATGAATGTGTACCATATCAACGCGGATCCAAACCCAACAAAACCAAAGACCTTCTCAAAACAACCATAAGTTGGTTAGCCGTTAAACTTGAACCATCCTCATGAATGAACACCAACCTTGATGACGACGGCAAGAACGGACAAATGGGAGATCCATCACCACTTAAAACCACCTCCTGTCCCCTCCCCAACTGATCAGTCTTAGATGCCCGTAACCAAAGAATAACAGCCCCTTTTCTTACCTGTACATGAGACTGTAGAATACCCTCCTGTCCCTTCAAACCCAAAAGCTCTGAAACCCGCAACGCTCCATGAAAAAGCCAAGACATACATAGCGAAAACAACTTAACCTCTCAATGAGAAAAACAAACATCCCACCAAACCCCCAGCAAACCCTGCAAAATCTGTGATGTTATGGGCCACCTTTGATCCCTCCTCGCCCCTACCTCCCTTGCCCAACCCGAGATCAGTCGTCTACACAGTTCTCCCTCAACCGGATCATAACCCCAAACGTACTTCCCATAAAAGGAAATACCAGACAATTTACCTGATATAGTAACTGCCGACAAGCCTAACTCAATTTGCTGCATTATAAAATGGATCGCATCCTCCCTCCGCATCTCACAAACCTCGAAACCCCCCTCCCGTTTTACTGCCCTGACTGTAAAAACTCCAACCAGGCCTGTTCATAACTCCTCCGAGTGGACGGAGCTATGGACTGCTGAACCAGCTCCAACATTCTCAATCTCCTAATTCCCATAACTCCCTGGGAACCGCCGTCTTCAGCACATCTGCTCCCGGTGCCAGCCCACGGAATCTCTGCCACTGGAAACGAGATAACGCATCAGCCAAATCATTATTAACACCTGGAACATATCTTGCCTTAAACAAAACATTAAACTGCAAACATTTTAGCAGAAAGACTCGCAGAAGCTTCAGAACTTTCTCATCTTTCGCCCTCTGTGAATTAACAAGATTAACCACTGACTGGTTATCCACATTGAACAACACATTTCTGTTCGCAAAGGTCGAACCCCACACAAACAGCGCAACCACTAAAGGAAAAAATTCCAAAAAGGCAATGCTATGCTTAGCCTTCTTCCAGCTTAAAGGCCAACTCTCCGCCGCCCAATGACTGTCCCAAAATAGCCCAAAACCATGGGCTCCAGATGCATCCGAAAAAACTTGAATCTGCCAAATCCAATCAACATCATCAACCAACATGGTAACACCACTGAATTGCTGTAAAACACCAATCCACATCCTCAAATCCTCTCTCACACTTGCCCGCAGCCGAATGTGATGGTGGGGCAGCACAGCCCCTTTCATTGCAAAACCCAAACGCCTACAAAATGGTCTGCCAACCTGAATAACTCTACAGGCAACATTCAAATGACCCAAGATACTCTGAGCCTGACGTAACTCCAATTTTGGCTTCTTAACCGCTTCCTCCACCAATGAAATCAACAGCTGAACCTTCTCTCGTGGCAACCTCACTTTCATCTGAACAGAGTCCAATTCGATTCCCAAAAAACTCAAACAAGTGAAAGGCCCTTCTATCTTCTCTTGAGCCAAAGGAACACCGAACTGGGCCATAGTCCTCTGAAATAGCACCAGCGCCTCACCACATTCACCAGACCGAGGTCTGCCCACAATTAAAAAATCATCTAAATAATGGGTAACAAACTTCACCCCACACTGAGCTTGTATAAACCATTGTAGAAAAGTACTAAACATTTCAAAAAGAGAACAAGACACAGAACAACCCATTGGCAACATCCTGTCCACGTAAATAGCATCTTCAAACTGCATACCCAACAATGAAAAATCCTCCGGGTGTACTGGCAACAGTCGAAACGCCAACTGAATATCTGATTTTGCCATCTCCGCACCCTGCCCGCATCCTTTTACTAATGAGATTGCATAATCCACTGATGCGTAATGAACACTGCATCTTCAGGAGCGATAAAGTCATTTACTGATGCCCCCGCAGGCCAAGACAGATGATGAATAAGGCGAAATTCCCCTTCCTGCTTCTTAGGTACAACTCCAAGAGGAGAAATAGTCAAATTAGGTAAAGGCCAACTATGGAAAGGACCAACAATCCTGCCCAAACTCACTTCCTTCTGGAGTTTTGCCCTTACCACCTCCGGAAACTGCTTCGCCGACTTCAGATTATTAGCCCATCTCCTCACTCTCGGGCCCTGATAACAAAGCTTGAAACCCTCTTGAAAGCCTCTTAACAAAGTCTTTGCCTCTTCTACTTGCGGGTAAAATTGTAACCAATAACCAACAACCTCTAAATTAATAGGAGTAAGGGCCTTTACCAGCCAATTGTTGTCCGTGAGCCCTACCTCTCTCTGCTCCTCTACCCTGCACCCCCTGTCCTGACCAATTGAATCCCCCGAAACATTGATAGGCCGGGTGCCTGCCTCCACAATTGGCACAATCATGTCTAAATTTGCACTGTTGCCTGGTGCACAACGCACTATTAAATAAATGCCCAACATGCCCCATTATGGGGGAACTGACCCCTGTGGCTGAAACCCACCCCAAATTGGGTGGGACGGGCCTGAAAGGGCTTATATTGAACAGGTAAGCCACTAGTAGTATGTGTTCCTCGCAGTTCTTAACCACTGCATCCACAATTCATTGTCAATCTCCCCCCAAACTTTCTCCGGGTAAATAGCCTTATGGGCCCGGAACTCCTCATCATAACGGAACCATCCAAAGCCCCCATAATCCATCTGGGCCCTTCTCACAACAGCCATATACTTGAACAATGCCACACAGAGATCCGGAAAACGTTCGCATAATACACTTGCATAAATTAAAAAGGCAGACGTCCAATTCTCAATATTTGTTGGCACCTTCGGTCTCTTCGCCAACTCCCACTCCTCCTCTTTTGATCCTTCCTTTGCCTGCACTTCCCTATGTAATAATTTAAAAACATAAATAAATTCACCTTTCCAAATTTTTTCCTTTAAATTCTGCGTGAGATGCGCCCCCAAAGGCATCGACACTCCCATATACAGCAACTTCTTACCTTTAGAACCCGCTTGTCCCACCGTACCCGATTCCCCTGTACTCACCTGACCCTCCACTGACTTACCTGTAACCACTTGAGTAGCATTAAGCAAACTTTCCTGCTTACTCTCAGTTAACCCTTCCCCTGTATCCACCTGAATAGCTACATCCACATTCTTGGCATTACGCACCAAATTTGATTCCCCCCCTAATCAACAAACCAGCCTCCCCAGATACCTCACCTCTGCGCAGACCGCCAACCACTTCACGCCGTGATGACAGACGATCGCCCTAGACCGCCTGTCCACTCGACACTGTCTTCGGGGCCGACACAGCCCGCACATCCAAAACCGGAGCTTCGTCCTCATAATCCAACTCCTCTTCGTCGGGAACTAAACCTGTATTAGTGCTCCGGCTAGCAGGAATCACCCGAGTGTCCCGCAAAAGAGGATCTAAAGACTCAAAATCATGAAATGGTGTCTCCCTCGCAGTCGGGCGAACCGCTCCGATTGCGCCATTTCTTCAAACCGATGTGCCGGAGGCGCCCTGACCTCCACTGGTACCGAAAAATCAGCTGGTCGCCCAAACCGCTGACCCTCCGAGGCCAACCCATGCTGCTCAAGAATATGGGCCTGATTACACCCAGAAAGGTACGCCCTTGCACCCCGCTGCCAAAAATCTAACCGCACCTGCGCAGAACCTGACCTTCCATCATCTGTGGTCACCCCTGAAATGGTACCCCGAAGCACCGCACCCTGCTCGTCCACAAACTCAACCTGCTCCCCTGCCCTGAACACTGACTTAGTGGCCACCTCCCACTCCTGCACTCTCCGCACCATGGGACTAACTACCCTTGGCACCCATTGCAATGACATGCTACTACAAGCCCTCTTGCATGCTTCAGACTGCTCAAAATGAACTTTACCAGTCAAGCCCTCAACCTCTTCAGTCTCCCCTTCCTCTTCTGAATCTATAATAATATTTGATTCCAAAATTTTTGCCCCCCCCTTCTGCCCGACACCTAAATTTGGATTATTGGGCTCGAGAGAGCCAAAAACTGCCCTTCCCGAGGGCGCGGCCATCTTGGCCGCCCCTCCCAATGGCCTTTCCTAAAAAAACTCTTCACTGCGCTCCCCACCGCTCTCTACGGCGAGTGGGGCTTTTTTTGTCACTTTTTGGAGCGTGCACGCGCGTTTATACGCGCGTGCTGACGCCCCACACGCCACCAACCAGCCCCTTGAGGGCACCGCACTCATCGCGCTTTGCAAGCACGCACTCACCACACTCGCCGCTTTACCCCGACCTGCACCCGCCGCCATGTTAATGGAGGAGCCTCGCCCCAGAGCCGCGACACGCTGCCTTAAAGACGAACCGGTCCTCCTAATCAAACGCGCGCCACCTCCTCGCATACCACTCACACCAGGTAAGCTTAACAAACCCTGTTCCATGCCTTCCGACCGCTCTGGTGACACAGAAACTTTCCTGCCTGCTACACTTTTAACTTCCTAAATTTCTTGGGGCTCTTGGGCGATGTACATGCCAAAACAGCAGCAGTAACACGCTCTGCTGAAGACCTCTTCGGCCGTTTTAACCCAACCCACGCCTGCTCTAAAACACCTTCTTTAATTAAATCCTCCCTACCAGCGTCCTGTAACACTTTCAAAGCCTGAACTACGCTATTCGCTGCCATGACAACCCCCTAACAACCAAATAAAACACCTTGACAAATTCGCCTAAAACGCCCACAAAAAACAGTACCGCGTTGTGTACAATGGCCAAAAGAGGACGCCTACTTCCAGCCCACTCCTAATATAACCACCCCAAGGATCCACCCCATCCTGTCTAATTAACCAATGATTTCTCCTATCTCCCCGTGGCCCGTTCCACCCGCCCGATAAGCCCGGGGGGAGACCGGGTTAAACCGCGGCTCCCCCCAAGCCCCCACTGAGACCAAGAGGAGGTATGTATATCACTCCAGGAGATGCATTTAAACAATGCCCCTGCCGTGCTGAACGGGACGCTATCTCTAATGTCAGGGGCTGTCAGGGGGTTTGAACTCCATTTTCCGGCAGATCTGAGACCAGGAGAAGGCATATTGCGCCAGGAGGTGCATTCAAACAATGCTCTGCCTCCGCTGCGTGGGATGCTATCTTGACTGCTGGGGCTGCGAGGGAGTCTGAACTCCATTTCCCAGCAGCACTGATTACAGGAGGAGGTCGCCCCGCCGGCCTGCATATTGCGCCAGGAGGCAGGTTTAAACAATGTTCCAGCCCCACTGCAAAGAGCGCTGTCTTGACTGTTGGGGCTGCAATGGGGTCTGAACTCCATTGTCCGGCAGCACTGAGACTAAGGGGTGGTTGCCCCCCATCGCTCTAGAAAGCACATTTTAGCAACCCTCCGGCCCCACTGCGCAGGATGCTATCTTGATTGTTGGGGCTGCGAGGGGGTCAAATTCAGTTTCCCGGCATTACTGAGGCCTGCAGGAGGTTGGCCCACGGCCTATATACTGAGCCTGGAGGCAGGTTTAAACAATGCTCCGGTCCTGCTCTGTGGGACGCTCACGGGCACATGCCTGGGTGAAGACTTGGCCAAGATTGGGCCCGTCTGCAGCCTGTTTCTATTGTTATTACCAAGCACAAAAGGGACCGGGGAAACCTGTGGTTGTAAAGAGGAAACAGCTGTCGTGCTCCTCTCCCAGTAAGTAGCATTTGTTTTCTTGTATCCAGCAGCCAGTGTCTTTACAGAGTGCACCTGATCCCAACCCTAGCTTTTCTAAACAGTCTATGGCATCACAGACTGGCGAGTATCTGCTTTCTGACATTTCACTGAGTAAGGTATTATGTGTGAGGATTGGTGATGTTCTCAACAAAAAACTTAAACCCTTAATTGAACGCCTAGACCACCTTGAGGGTCAGCTAACCAGTAAATCTAATTGTCCTTCCCCTGTATCTAGACCGACACTTGGGATTTATTTGCACCTTGCGGGGTACTACTGGGCATCCCCTGATTCTATGGCCAGTGGGTGAGCCAAAGTAGTGTCTATTGCTAATGATCCACCTCAAAAACTTTGTAATTCTGGTTCGCCTGATTCTAACTCTGGTGATGGGCACTTAGCTACTCCTTCTCAAATTACTTTGAGCCTTCCGCCTTCATCCTTTCCTTATGTGTTAACTTTAGCTGTTGTTTCAACCCACAAACCAGGCCAGCAGGAGTCTTAGGAGCAATTAAGAAATAAGGTTGCCGATTGGTTATATGTGCAGAAATGCTTTAATGCCTGGTGGCCGTATGAGATGTTCATGGTGAGGCGGGTTGGCTGGCTAGTCCACTCCGTAAAAAACATCAGGGGGGATTGTATTGTTGTAAATCTTCAAAGGCCTGCCTGTGTTTGAGAGATATTATGTAGCAAAGATTCTCGAAACACTGATAAGACCAAGGTTGTTACCCTCACACTAGGTTATTTTTACAAATCTTCATTTGCCATTTCATGCCCCCACCTCCCTAGATTGTGTACATTGAGCAGTATTCTCTGTTCTAATAGGTGTTCTGCACTTGGTTAGTTGGAACGGGTAGACTGACTTAGCTTGTGTCCGCCTAATACCACCCAGATGTCTCTCAGGGAACAGGAGTCTATAGGATTTATTAACACTTGTCTCCCCCCCCCCCACTGTGCAAGTGCCCATGAATGAGACAATGTACGTTCCTTATCCAACTTGCCCAACATTACCTCTGTGCCCACTATAGATGGTAGCCTAGGGGCCTTAGATCACATCAGTAGTGATCTTAAGGGCAGAGATATTGATTACCTTAGAATTCTGAGTTGGAATGGTGCTGGTCTTAGGTCAAAGGTTGCCTTGCTGGATTGGTTATTTTGTCGTTAGAGGGTATGATATTATTTTGCTCCAAGAAGCTTGGGACACAACGGCCATAACAGTTGATGGCTTTCAGTATTTTAGTGTCCCTGCAACTCCCTCATTTAGTGGGCATGCCTTGGGGTGTCAGGGAATCTGGGTTAGTACTGCTTTGGGTGGGAAATGTCTGATAGTTGGGCATGGGGAGAGAGCAGCTTCCAGGCTATAGTTATTAGATCAGCATTAACTCTGTGTGTTGTGAACATTTTATAATAATGATTTTCCTCACATTCCTAACTCTAGATTCCTCCCCTTTAATTAAATTTATTTCAGAATTAGCAGATGATATGGCTTCTTCTGGGCACTGGTTGTATCGTTGCCTTGGTGGTGACTTCAATGTGCAGTTGCCTGTGAACTATGAGGATCTACACTCAGAGTTCCATGTTACTATTGATCCTCGTAGTGCTGAACTAGTCTCTTTTCTTTCTCATTTTGATATGGTTAATGTGTTGGCTATTTTGGGTTCACCCTCTAGTGACGTTCCTACCTTTAAGGGGCAATAATAGATTCAATAATATATTATTTGTTTTTTACACGTAATTTGCAGGACCTAATAATGCAAGGCAGGATCCTTTCTTTATGCTGTAGTGACCATAATCCTATAGAGGCCCCATTATCTTTGTGCTTCAGGGGGAAGTACAGGCGAGATGTTGGTGCACATCATTTGAAACCCAGTAATGATAACTTTAGACTGGTTTGGAGATTCCCCACCTGCTCAAACCTTGGAAAAAGTAATTAAAGCTAATTTTGATCAGTTTGATCTTTCTTTGGCAGAAGAGCCTTATGGCTTTCGGGTGGTGGAAGCTTTTTCAAACGTTTACTCTGGGATCAGGAAGGCCCTTTTGAAACCGAGCAAATCAACTGGTTTAACTGAAGTTGCTCTGTAGCAAACTTGGCACTTTGGTCTGCACTTGGTGCTAAACTGAGGGGTCCTGCTTTAATGGCACAATTGCCCAACATTATAAATTAATCACAGCCAAGTGCTGCACAATGGAAAATTTTAGTCCAGGCCTATAGTCGGGTAATAGCGAGTTATTCTGGACCTCAGTGTCAGATGTTAAATGTACCATAAAATAGTCTAGCACAATTTCCTGTAATCTTTTTGCTAGTGTTTGGGAGGAACATCTGCCAGTGTCCCTATATTTAAAAAAGGGGATCGTTCATTTCCGGCACGTTATCAGCCAATATCGCTTATTGATACCACTGCGAAGATTCTTGGCCGAATTATTTGTAATAGGGTTATGGACTGGGTCTCGGATGAGTCTGTTCTGAACCATTTTCAATACAGGTTCTGGCGTAAAGTCAGAACCATTGAGTAATACCTTGCCTTAACATTAATTTGGTATAAGCAAGTCAACAGTCGCAAAATGTCCCGCTTTACTTCGCATTCCTGGAGCTCTCGTTAGAATTTGATTGTGTGAATCGTGATAAACTGTGGCACTCGCTTGCTGCCCGAGGTTTGGATTTAGTCTTAGTTCACTTTCTTGTTTACATGCACAAAGACATGATGAGGACAGGGGTGCGCATCAGTATGCAGGGTGATGTGACACGGGATATTCAAATCCACCATGGAGTGAGACACGGGTGTGTTCTTGCCCCTTATATATTAATGATTTGCAATTATACCTGATTCAGGCCACTCCTGATGTTCCAGTAATTCAGGGTAAACGACTGCCCCCACTTCTCTATTTGGATGATGTGGTACTTTTAGCTTGCACTCCCAGGGTTTTACTCTGATTAGTTCATGCATTTTCTGATTTTATGTCCTCTTTGGATCTTCAAACCAACTTTAACCAATCTTATATTGTGGTCTGTGGCCCTAAGCGCCGCCATTGATCGAATATGGCATTTGGCAATCGGAACCTGAGTAGTATAACTAGGTTTTCCTATTTCGGTATTATTTTTTCTGCTCAGGATTCATGGACTCCTAATATTGCTCAGCATTCTACTAAATTATCGCTAGCTATTCAGTCCCTTTGTAGCCTTCCTCAGCCCAAGGGTGGGGGTTCTTAGGAACCAATGCTAAAAATGCATAGCTCTCAGTGTATACCCATTGCCATGTATGGGGCTGAGGTGTGGGAAATTTCCAAATGTTAGGCTATTCAAGGGGAAGAGAATAGGTTTTGTAGAAGGCTATTGTCGGTCCTAATTCCAGTCTCACATTTTATTTGCCATAATAGATTAGGACTTCCTTATATTGAGGATTTGATTAGGGTGCGGCCATTTATGTTATGCTTGTTGTTTGGCAAAATTCGGAGGCTGTATTGACCAAGGAGATAATAAGGAACTGTTTGGTCTTAGATTACGGACTCCCGATTCCCTGGAATGCGTATGTAAAAAGTGAATTTACCAAAGTTGAATGCTAAGTTTGTTTACTGACCCGTATTCATGCATTGAGGTAAACAAGAAAGTTGCAGCCAAAGCTCCTTATGATTATGAGGAACGAAGACATCTAAGGGAAATGGAAGGAAACCTAGGCCCTCATTACAACCCTGGCGGTCAGTGATAAAGTGGCGGTAATACCGCCAACAGGCCGGCGGTAACAAAAATGGAATGACCTCGGTTGAAACCGACAACAGATACAGTCACTTTAACACTCCGACCGCCACAGCGGAAGTAACAAACACCACAGGGGTAAACGCCAACAGACAGGCGGAAGACAATGTACCGCCCACTGCATTACAACCTGCCCTTCCGCCAGCTTTTCTAGGGCGGTACCAATGCCATCAAAAGCAAGGCAGAAACAGAACACAGAAGGGAAACGACTCACCTCTCGACACTTAAGGAAGAACCACGACGCCATGGAGCCCGAACTGCAGGTGTTCCCCATGCTGGTATACCTTCTCGTACACCAGGAACATGAACGCCGGCGATGACAACCACGGTGAGTACTGCACCTAGCACACAGGGGAGGGGGGGAGGAAAAAGAGAGTGACACACACACGCAACACCCCCACCCCCACCCTCACTCCCAACACCATACACACAAACACATGCAACAACATTACAAATACACCCCGTAACCCTCAGGAATAATGCAAGGACAAAAGGAATGGAGTATAAAATGAGTGTAATAGTAGTAATTTTAAGAAATACAATCATAAAGAAAAAAAACAGTATGTACAATATATACAATATATACAAAAGGAGGGACAATGCCCACTAAAAATGTCTGTGGCCCACTGGGCGGAAACACATAGGCCAAGGCCACACTTGACTCCTGCCTCAATATAGAGAGAACACTGCAGGGGCATCAGGTTGAAAACACACAGGCGCCTCAAGGGGAAGGGGAATGGGGGGCACCTCAGCCTGAAGATGGTACAACGCCACTGCTCCTGGAGGGGTCTCCATGCCCACTGCTTGCTCCTGGGGAGTGCAAGGCCACAGTCTCTCAAGTGGGTGGTTTGCCCACTGCTTGGTCCTGGGGGGAGTACAAAGCCACAGTCTCTCAAGTGGCAGGTGTTGCTTGCACACTGGCTGGGCTGACGAGTACCTCCTTGGATCCTCTCACAGCTGCAGAAATCACAGTGGCCATGGACTGGGTGGCTGAGGTGTTGGGCTGGGTTCTGGCCACCCTGGCCCGAGGTGAAGGCGGGGGGGGTGGGGAATAGGTCAAGGGTGGCGAGGAAGAGCTTCTTAGGGACACTGGGGCGGGAAGAAGGTGAAGGTTTGGGAGTGGAGGAAGAGGGAGTGGTTGTAGAAGGTGTCAGTCTGCTGTGTTTGGGTGCAGGTGCATGGGCTGGATGCTGTTGTGAGGTGGATGGCTGTTGGGTGTGTGAGTGCTTGCGTTTGTGTACTTTGGGAGGAGGGTTCACTGACACAGTGGGAGAGGACACAGGGGACGTGTGCATGGATGTGGGGGTGGTGACTGCCAGTGACGAGCATGTAGTGATAGGCGTGATGGTGATGGAGGTAGTGGATGAGGATGTAGTGCATGCAGGTGTGAGTGGAGACGCTACTGGGAGGGGGTAGACGAGGAGGAGGAGGGGGACACAGTGGAGGCAGTGGATGTTGGTGTGTCATCATGGGGATGGTGCTTGTGTGAGTGCCTGTGAGATGAAGTGTGGTGCTTGTGTTTGCCTGAGCCACTTCTATGGGTGATTGCTGGTCTGAAGGTGTGCTTGGGATAGGCTGGGGTTGAGGGGATTGGGACTGGGTAGAGGACGTTGGAGGGGGGAGGCTGGAGACAGGGACAATGGCTGCCATCAGTGCGGAGGCCAGAGCCTGGAATGCTCCCTGTTGGGCCACCACGCCAGAGTGAATGAGCTCCAGGTATGCATTTGTTTGTTGCAAATGCCCTGCTACACCCTGGATGGCATTCAGTATGGTTGACTGCCTAACAGAGAGGGATCTCGGGAGGTCAATAGCTTCCTCACTGAGGGCAGCAGGGCTGACTGGGGCAGGGTTTGAGGTGCCTGGGGCGAAGGAGATGCCCACTCTCCTGGGTGAGCGGGCATGGGAAACACGCTGAGGGGCTGCTGGGAGGGCGGTGCTGGTACGGGGGTGGCGGCTGTACCTGTTGTTGGGGTGGGCACAGAGGTGCCCGCCACCGCCAGAGAGCTTCCATCGGAGGAGTAGTCGCTGTCGGTAGTGTCCCCTTCTGTCTCCGTCATGGCGCTCCCCTCCCCCTCCGTCCCACTGGTGCCCTCACCGTCGGTGGATTCGGCCTTCAGGCCCATGTGGGATGCAGCTCCCTCCGCCGCCGGTGCCTCTGCTCCTCCGCCGGATGATGCTAATGCAAACCCACAGGGTGACAAAACAAAAAGTGGGGGGGAGTCAGAGGATACACTTGGTCAATGCCAGCAACAACACTACCGTTGGTGTTCACAACACACAGGGAACACCCCTATGCACTAGGCCATGCACTACCAGTTACAATGCTAGTCACAAGGCCATGGGGTACAATGCCTAACCCCATTAGCTGCACACCTGAAACCCACAGGACCCTGCTCAGTAGTAGATGCACACTAACACTATTGGGGTTGGAGTGCATCTGATCTTGCCCATCATTGAACATACCCTGCCATGTTCGCCCTGGCCTAGGGGCACCCGCAGCCCACATCCCCCACCCAGGTAAAACCTTAACGCGCGCAAAGTCATGATTCTGATTCTGTCCTCACCCCCTTGTGGCTGCTGTGATGCCTTCAAGCATCCATCCAACTCTGGATAGGCCGCCGCCAGGATGCGGAACATCAGGGGGTTCAGGGTACGAGGGGCACCCCTTCCTCGGTGGGAGGCCAGCCTCAAGTGGGCCTCCGCCGTCTTCCTTGCCCAGCGGCACAGGTCCTCCCACCGTTTGCCCCAGTGGGTGCTCCGTCTGTCAAAGACCCCCAGGGTCCGCACCTCCTTGGCGATGGTACGCCAAGTACCCTTTTTCTGATGGGCGCTGACCTGCAGAAAAAATACAGCAGAAAAGGGATCAGTCATAACGTCCGGACTGTCATACTCATGACCCACCATATCCCTCCCATCCCCTTAAGCACATACATTACTCACCAAACATGCAGCACTCTGCCCAGGAACCCTCAGACCCCCCCCTACACGGGGCTTACGCACACAGCAATCCATACATTCATGGGCCACGCATCATGCTCACAGTGTACTCACCTGTTTGTCTGGAGGACCATAGAGTAAAGTGAACCATCCACTAGTCTCTCCAACTCATCCGAAGTGAAGGCAGGGGCCCTTTCCCCAGACACTTGAGCCATTGTCACTTCCAGACACAGGTCACAGCAGCACTTGCAGTGTAGGTCCTCTCCTGTTGAAGGTCAGGTAGCAAGTGAGTGAACAGATAGAAAATGGCAGTCATGTCCATGGTGGTGCGTACCGTCACCGCCGGCGTACATCGCCATTGGCTCCTGGAACCCATAGGGCCCAATGATCACCAATGCGAGGTTGCGCGGCGGTCATCGACCACCGATCGCAACAGCGCACAATGCCAGCGGAATTACCTCATTTCAACTTGTCCCTCCTCACAGGTCAGGCAGCCGCCATTTCAGGGGGCACAGGCCATGGCACCTAACTGTGTCACAGCAGACATTGGCACATCAACTAACTCTCGAGTTCACATACTGTTTCTGTAAATGAAGAACTGCATATTGATATTGACATATGTGTGAAATGACCCTCTACTCACCGTTTTTTCACCCTAGAGTTCAACCGCTGAGGATGAATAGGAGATGGAGACACCCCCGTGTACAGACCCCTGGTGGACCTGGCGACAATGGAGGACAGGCACATTATACTGACCTACAGAGTTGATAGGGCCACAATACGAGAACTGTGTGCCCAATTGGAGCCAGACCTGATCTCAGCTATCCGCCAGCCCACAGGTATCCCCCCTCTAGTGCAGGTCCTGACAGTGCTCCATTGCCTGGCAAGTGGTTCCTTCAAAGCGACAGTGGCCATGGCATCACGGATGTCTCAGCCAATGTTCTCAAACATGCTGAGCAGAGTGTTGTCTGCCCTGCTGAAACACATGTGCAGCTACATCGTATTCCCCCAGGTGGAGGATTTGGCCACAATGAAGGCTGACTTTTATGCACTGGGACATATCCCCAACATCATTGGTGCCATTGATGGTAAACACATTGCATTTGTCTCCCCCTGGAGAAATGAACAAGTGTTCAGAAATAGAAAAAGCTTTCACTCGATGAATGTGCAGATGGTGTGTTTGGCGGACCAATACATCTCCCATGTCAATGCCAAGTGTCCTGGTTCTGTGCATGATGCCTTTATCTTGCGGAATAGCAGCATTCTATATGTGATGTCTCAACTCTAGAGGCACAGGGTGTGGCTATTAGGTGAGCCCATGATACCCACCCAGTTGATGTAGGTATATGGGTGTAGGTTTGGCCCGAAGGGTGAGTGTGTGCCTAACAGGTATCCCTTGAATATTTGCAGGTGACTCTGCTTACTCCAACCTCTCATGGCTACTGACCCCAGTGAGGAATGCCAGGACAAGGGCAGGGGAACGTTACAATGAGGCACATGGGCGAACAAGGAGGATCATTGAGAGAATCTTTGGCCTCCTGAAGGCCAAATTCCGGTGCCTCCATCTGACAGGTGGATCCCTTTACTACTCACCCAAGAAGGTGTGCCAGATCATCATTGCATGTTGCATGTTGCACAACCTGGCCTTGAGACGCCAGGTGCCTTTTCAGCAGGAGGATGAGCCTGGGGATGGTCATGTGGCAGCGGTGGAGCCTGTGGACAGTGACAAAGAAGAGGCAGAGGAAGAAGATGTGGACAACAGAAGTACACTCATTCAACAGTACTTCCAGTGACACACATGTAAGACACTGTAACTTCACCTTCCATTGCAGTTTTGTGTTTGACATTGTACATGGCAGCCTGATTTCCCTATTTTTATGGCCCCTTACTGTACCCTTTGGCATCTCTATTTTCAGATCTCTGTGCCCTACTCTGGCTTCTGGTGTGTTTACTGCTGCCCACTGTAGGTCATACCTATGTAAATATTACGGTACATTTGAAGTGCAATGTTTACAGTTTGTTAAACTAATACATTTATCATAGAATTCACAGACTCAATACTTGAATTTGTTCCAAGGGTGTTTATTTGTGTGCTAATAACTGCAGGGGGTATTGAAATGGACTAGGTTGCTGATGAAGGAAAGTACAGGGTAGAGTCCATTCTATTTGTATCCCAGGTGCGGTGTCCAAGGGGGCACAGGAAGTGGAGCAATGGCAGTTCAAGGTGGACAGGGTGACAGAGTGGGACAGAGGGTGACAATCAGGAGAGTCTTATTTGCTGGCTGGGGTCTTGGCAATGTTCTCTGGCTTCTGCCTGGATCGCAGGGACTGTTTGCGGGGTGGTTTTCTTTCTGCAGGGGGTGGGGTGCTGGTTGCCTGTTGTTCCTGTGGCGGGGCCTCCTGTCCACTAGCGCCGGTGGAGGTTGAGGGCTGTTCTTCAGTTTGGCTAGTGTCAGTGGCCCTTTGGTGTGCCACTGCCTCCCTCATGGTGTTTGCCATGTCTGCCAGCACCCCTGCAATGGTGACCAGGGTGGTGTGGATGTCCCTCAGGTCCTCCCTGGTCCCCAGGTACTGTCCCTCCTGCAGTCGCTGGGTCTCCTGCAGCTTGGCCAGTATCTGGCCCATGGTCTCCTGGGAATGGTGGTATGCTCCCAGGATGTTGGTGAGTGCCTGGTGGAGAGTCAGTTCCCTGGGCCTATCCTCTCCCTGTCGCACAGCAGTCCTCCCAGCTTTCCTGTTGTCCTGTGCCTCTGTACCCTGAACCGTGTGCCCACTGCCACTGACCCCAGGTCCCTGATCGTCCTGTGTTTGTGGGGTTGCCTGGGGTCCCTGTAGTGGTGGACACACTGCTGATTGACGTGTCCTGGGGACAGAGGGATGGGCCAGCTGGGTGGGTGCTGTGCTGGTGTTTCTTGAGGGGGGAGGCTCTGTGGTGGTTTGTGACTGTGGCTGGGTCACCGACTGTCCAGAGGTTCCTGATGGGCCAGGTTGGACATTGTGATCCAGGCGTGCAGAGCTGCTGTCATCACTGTGGGCCTCTTCGGGGGGGACTGGATGTGGCTGGCACCTCCTCTCCGGTGACGTTGAGGGTGGCTTGTGTGAGTTGTGCTTGGTTTGGCTAACTGATTGTCACTAGTGTGCATGCTTTGGTGAAGGGTGTCCATGCAGGTCTGTGATGGTGGCCCATGCATTGTTATTGCATGCAGGGCTTGGCATTGGGATAGGCGGGTTGTGATGGTGGGGTATATGTGAGGTGGTGGTGTGATGGGGTGAGGGTAGGGGTTGTTGTTTGTGATGGCATGCAGGTAGGGTGGGGGATAATGTAGTAAAGATTTGACTTACCAGAGTCCAGTCCTCCTGCTACTCCTGCCAGGCCTTCAGTATGCATGATCGCCAAGACTTGCTCCTCCCATGTTGTTAGTTGTGGGGGAGGTGGTGGGGGTGTCCTCTGTACAGCTACCTGGTGTCTTGCTAGCACAGAACGCACCTTCCCCCGTAGGTCGTTCCACCTCTTCCTGATGTCATCCCTTGTTCTTGGGTGCTTTCCCACGGCATTGACCCTGTCCACGACTCTCCGCCATAGCTCCATCTTTCTAGCAATGGGCGGCTGCTGCACCTGTTATCGGAATAGCTGTGGGTCTACCGGGATGATTTCCTCCACCATGACCCTGAGCTCCTCCTCTGAAAACCTGGGGTGTCTTTGTGGTGCCATGGGTGTAGTGTGAGTGATATGTGTGAGGGTGTGTGAGGTGATGTGTTGGGGTGTGTGTTGTGAGGTGCGTGGATGGTGTATGGGTGATGGTGTTTTGTGGCTCAGATTCAGTGGGTGCTCCTGGCTTGTCTCTCTCTCACTTGCTAAAATGTTTGGGTCATAAAGGGTTGTGGGTATTGGGCGTGTGTGTTTTATATTGGTGTGGGGGTGTGGTGTGTGTGTGTGTGTGTATGTGTCAGGTGTGTGTATTTTGAATTGTCCAATGTGGTGTAGTTTTGTATGTGTGTGTGTATTTTCGAGCGTGGCGGTGTGTACCGCCAATGGTTTACCGTGGTTGAATACCGCCGCAGTGATTCGTGGGTCATGATGCTATGGGCATATTTCTGTTGGCGTAACGGTGTGGGTTTTGGTACTGCCAGTTTATCACTGACCTTTGGTCTGGTGCACTTGTGTGGGTGTCTGTATAGTGGCGTATTTCTCTGTGTGGGTCATAATACCTATAGCGGTATACCGCCATGGCCACAGTATGTTGGCGGCAGTCAGCATGGCGGTAGGCGGCACTTACCGCCATGGTAGTAATGAGGGCCCTAGTGTTGATAAATATCTCTGCTTGAGGGAACTGAACTGCTCAACTGACTATATTTGGCTTGACGGTACTCATTGGAAACGTTCTTTGCTCTTCTGTTTTAGGGCAGGCACCATACAATATCTGCTTTGCTTTCCCATGGGACTTGTACATAACCTTGATGTCAAGTTGTGCCCCTGTGATGAGTCACCCGGACAAACTTTGCTTCATTTATATTTTTTTGCAAATTTTATGCAAGCTATACCAAGACCTTTTTAATCTCACTTTTAAAGAAATCTTATTATGATGTTGGACTGTGTAGAACTGCTTTGAGATTCTTGCTGCTACTCACTAATGAAGTTGGCTTTTATGTAGGGTCTTTTATCATGTATGTGCCCGCAAGGCTATACTGTTTTAGTAATTGCATTTTATTGATTTACTGCTTTGCTGCTATGATTGTTATTGTATGTTTTTGTGTACTTTTATGGATGCTCAAATGCATCCGAATAAAGGTATTTATTGATTGAGTGAACTACAAACAATTGCTTTCTTGCTATTTACAAGTTTTGCTAAATAATGAATGCATTGTATGTCAGCCAAAGATAATGTTTGGCTAAATGTTTTGAGATCAGAAAGTACTTTTTAAATGTATTACACTTTGAATATCAGCAAAGAATACAACATACCTAAAACTTTCCTATGAGGTAAATGCAACATCAAGCGTCCAACACTAATGAAAGTTGGACACAGGTTTTGTAGCATAAACTATACAGATTTTTATTTCAGAAAAACAATTATAGTGGACATCTTAGTGATTCAGCAGTATTTGGTGACAGTGCTATTTTATTTAAGTGGTTTTCCTAGTCCTTGCCTGTACAATGGTTGTGGTGAGAATGGTTGAGATTGTGCTTGTATTGTAGGGGAGTGTGTTTCTGGTGGTTGAGTTGGTGGTGCCAGAGGGTGCAGTGGTACAGGCAGAGATGGTGCAAGTGGAGCTGGGAGGGGTGTGAGGACGGTAGATGGTGTCTTCCTTATACAATGATGAATCCCCTGCATGTGTTGACCGTGAAGAGTGACATTTTCATTTTTTTATTGTCCATCATCCTCATGGCCAAGACATGTTGCCTTGCACTCTCTTACAAAAGATATCTAATGATGGTCTTCATGCATATTTACATGTATTGGTGAACGTTTGCAATGTCATACAAGCCACAGGTCTACCTGTCAATCATCTGAGGGAGTCCTTTGAAGGAGACAACTATGTCACAGAGAACAGCACACATTGCATGAATATCCTCCTGTACATTTACTTAGTGATGGAAAAACTGAGCCTCCACACAGCAGCTGTCTATACTAGCCCCTGCTTCATCTGTGGCCATCTGTCATGGCCAATAGGTTGTACAATTCATAGAGGGGTGCCATCTGGGTGGTTATGTGTGTGTGGGGGGAATAATCAATGGGCATACCTAGTACTCACCACAGGTGTTCTCTCCCTCAGTTGATTGACAGAAGACCGGAAATGCATCTTCAGTGGAGGAGCATGTTGGAGATTGCATAGAGGTGTCTGTTAGTCGAGGGCAGTGTGGAGGAGTTTGTTGTGCACAGGGAACCAGCATTGATGTCTGCTTAGCTAATGGTTGGGGACTGGCAATCCTCAGAAGTGATTGAGTAGGAACACTGCTTTCGGGCCATAAAGTGGCCTTCTGGATAATGTCCTGTGTGGGGACACAATGTCCTCCTCTTCATTCAGGTCCTCTTACATAAACAGCTCCTCCTCTTCTATCTCTTCTGTCAAGCAGTACTGACATTTTTGCTTGCAAGAGGATTGGATTCTCGGATTGCTCGCTGTTTTCCACTTGTGGATGGGTTTGCATTATTTTCCGGCACAATGCCCCCAGTACTTGGAAGAGGAATATTTCAACAGTTAAAGTACATCATATCCAGTTGTGTCTGCATTTTAACATAGTGCTTTAGTAAACATTGTTTTGCAAATAAAGATAAAGTTATTGCTATGTGTGTGAAAGATAATGATAAAATGAAGTGCTGATCCAGAGATGAAACTATTACTTCTCAACAATGCAAACTCACCAGCATCAGCCATAGTTTGGAGAGCCTCCAGAAGGTCAGCTACTGAATCTATGCCCTTGTAATTGGTGTTTCCAAATAATCTCCAGATCCAGCAGCTAGTAAAATAGAAATTATGTACAATTAATATTATCACTCCATAAAATTCATCAGGAGCACACATGCTCTCACATTGGAAGTAAGTAAGAGAAAAGGAAAAAAGCAACACAATTAAGACTTACAAATGTTGGTTTATATTCAAAATAGAGTCAAGTGATTTATATAAAGGACTAATAATAAGGTACAAAAGTAAAGAACATAGGTTCCCAGATTTACCTAACAAAGGATGGTAGAGGGCCTTATAACAGCATCAAGGATATCCCGTCATATAATACCTGCTGATGTTGTCAAGGTAAACACCAATGGCTACTGTAGGATACAAGCTGACAGGAGAGAGAGGCATAGATAGGGGAGTATACAATCCAAATCATACAGAAAGGTGTTATTTAAAGGGTTAAAATAATCTTTTTGAGACACATGCACAGATTCCTTTCCTGCAATTTTATATAATCCCTAAAAGATATCATTAGCAAGTTTAGGTGCTATTGGATAAGATCAAACATAAAATCTTAACTTATTGAGCATGGGGCCAAAAATGAAGTGTGAAAAAGATATATTGGTACAGTCAATTATAAAAAAGAAGTGAGATCCAAAAGCAAAAGAGCAGTCATTTAACTTACCAGTTTACACCATCTGTCTGCTGTATGGTGCCACCCAGTGTGTTGGTGCCCTGCTAGATGCAGATTTGAAAATAGTATATGATAGGGTATATGGCAGGTTTAAAAATAGTATATCATAGGGTAAGAGTATAAATGGCAATGTTACATTTGAATTAAAACCACTCCAAAAACATGGTGTTAGGATTTAACTAAACAAGTGACAGAAGTAGACTATAGTGTGTTAGTGAGATTGGTAACATAAAGACATACCTTGTGTGTAGATGGGTGGTGTTGCAAGACCTAACTTGTATGCTGCCCTGCTGATATTGCTGTCTCAGCTGAAAGAGTTGCAGTGTGAAAGGATTATCAAAATAATAAATCATTATTAATTAATAGGGATTGTGTTAGAGGATGTTTTAGAGTGATACATATGTGAAGTGCATGAAACAATGTAGTTATGAGTAAAGGCCAGATATGTTTGAGTGACTGAAGGTCTGCTTTTGGAAAGAAACAGAGAGAGAACGAGATGTCAGAGAGAAAAGGAGGAGGGGGTTTATATTCTTACCTGGCACCACATTAGTGCTGTCAGAAAGAAGCAACCCATACCACGGGGGCATTGTGGTGAGGGCAACATACTGAAGAGGGGGGAGACAGAGATAAAGTGAGGTTGACTCTCCAGGCAGATGTTCAGCCAACAGAATCCTGGAGAACTTCTCTTTCACCCATCTCTTCTTATCTTGTCATATGTATGTCCCCTGTGGTGCTGGCATCCTCTCCCAATGAGCTGACAGTCTTTCACCTTCTACCATACATCTGTCTTCTGTATTCCACCAAGGGAGAATGTAGGCAGCCTATGTATTTATTGGTAGCATTGTACAACAACATTAACTACAAGGACTGCCTCCTCCTCAGTGAAACGCAGTTTCCTCTGGAGCAGGGTGACCTTCATGGCTTTGCCTTAAGGTCAGCAAGACAAAGATGACAAAGTAGATCATCTGGCATGAGTAGTATTTATCTTGTTGGAAGTATGTAGGATTATTTTCAGATGAATATATTTTTTGCATTTCCTCCATGCGGAGGTCTCCGCTCTGGTAACATGTGCAGAGATCTTTCCCTCATGTGCGGAGGTTCTCCAAAGTATGTAGAGATCTCCACCTTGAGTGTGGAGGCCCTGCATGGTATGCAGAACATAGAATACATTTGTAGCAATACTAGTATTAATTTTACAGATTAAATTATGTTTTTTCAGACTCCACTCACCAACCTGAGGGGTTGGAGACATGTGCGTCCACACTTTGTAATAAATTTGCATTTGTAAATATTGAACAGCCTAATGTAGTGAGTCTCCTAAAAAATGTAAGAGGAACACACTTTTACTCCGGGAAAAGTTAACCTTTGTGAATAGTCCCCATGGAGCCTAAAAATCCATATCCATTAGGAGGGCCATTATAAGCACTAAATGGGCATGGAGAATTGAGGCATCATGTTCTCTGATTTAGCCCACTGCACAGTGGAGTGGCCTCATGGTGTTTACTGAATACTGAGGTGGGCCTTCTGCAGATTGAGCATAGCACATAAGTTTCGTATAAGGATCCTATGGTCTTGCGATTATATGTCAAAAGGTAATATGAGGCAAAAAAAAAATGTGGACATAGTTTCAGACGACAAGTTATCAAAGGCACCTACACATGGGGCAAGCTCAAGCAAAGGGAATTAAACTCATATCTTTTTCACTTCAGTAAGATGTACAAAGTTCTTCATTGCTGCCACTAATAGGAATTTAAAATGCTTTGTACTTCTAGTACAGTGTCCTGGTGCCCTGGTTTGCATTCTTTTCTCAGATCAATGGATGAGCTTGAAGGCCTTGTTTGGAAAAGGTTCCTTAGAAATAAAAGGTCAATACCAGTGAAGTTAATGAGAGCAGAGGTACTATGTATTTCTAATTGGGCTTCGTCATTGATACATTTATTAAAATTATTTCTATTTAATCCATGGCCTCTCAATACCAAGGAGAGCACAAATACCTTGAGATAATAGATACAACATATTTTTCGTGCAAAATCAGTCAACTATATTTCTTTTTAAAGAGTATCTTAGCATTTTAAATCTGGAACAACTCACTATTGATCTCACAACCACTCTACTTATATTTTAAATGGTAATGAGATTAAACTTTACAAGAATAAGCAGGAAAGAAGGCTATAACTAACTTGTGAAAAGTCATTTCTGCTAAGCATTGTGAGGCCTTGGTTGAAGACATAGAGAGGTGACTGAAAACTATGAGATAAGAAAATATTTTATGAAATTCCAAGCTGGCCCCTTTTCAATGATGTGGGCCACAGGGACATAGGTCAATCTTCCAAGACCTGACAAAGTTTTGCATCCATGTCTCAATGGATTGGAGACCATAGCATGTCATGCTAAACTGTATTAGTATCTGCCAATACAACAGATTATAGGGCCGGTGTATCAATATAATGGTTTCAAAACCAGTTACAATTTGTGACTGGTATTTCTGTGATCAGCACAAAATTTTAAGAACCAACCTATAAACTAATAGGATGGTTTCTAAAATTCTCAATCAGGGTGGGCTGCATTACAACCTATTTAACTAATACTCATTAGATAGGTTGCAAATTGTGACTCACTCCTGTTTAATACACCCAGAGGGATGGTGGCCTGCAGGGTTCATCAGACCACCATGCCTGTCATTGCTTTCAAATAAAGATTTTTTTTAAACATCCTGATTTCCATAAAGGAAACAGGGCAGCTCTTTAACAAAGTTTTCTTTTTCTGAACGTTTTTTATGAGACTTGGCAATGGTTCTCTGGACTTCTGCCTACTCACCCTGCACCTTTGAAAACGATTCACAAAGTGGGGTATCTCAAGGGGTACCAATCCCTATTGTGAATAGGATACCATAATTGAGAGCCATTAACTTTTCATGGTTTGCGATCCTAATTTTATGGGATTTTAAGCGTAATAATTTCGAGATTTTAAGCGTCACAAAAGTTTTCCTTCTCCTAAAATGGAATTTGTACATAAGAAAAAACCTAATTTGCAGCTGATTTTGTAAATTGAAGGGTTTGCAATTACAAAATAGCTTAATACATCTAGCAATTAGACTCAAATCCATATATATATATATATATATATATATATATATATATATATATATATATATATATATATATATATATATTACTGATGATGCAAATATCTTACTAATGAGTGAGAAAGCAGTTGTTGAAACCATCACATTTTAAAAAAGTGACTTTGTAAGACAAAGTGATATTTGTGTGTCTCAGTATAAATTGCATGCGGTTTTACTTAACCTATGTACAAACATCTATTAAATAAGTATACAAGCAAACTGACATTACTGTGCTGTGTGCCAAACTGTATGTTATTATTGGTAATGATATACATAAGATATATTTTAATGTAAAATGGGATGCACTGCATAAGTTTTGAACTGGGTTAAGTTTCAAAAGACTTGTGTTCTTTTCTCAGCCAGTCAGTTGAAAGCTGTAACAAAACTTATTGTCAAACTGCCTATGTGATTGCCTCACTGAAATGTAATAAAAAACATTACATTTCTCCTATTTGATGGGAGGCCTTGAATATATGTCATCCAGTGTCTACTTTGTTCATGTGGTTCCAGGAGGTCAGCACCTTCACTCCTTTTTGAGTAAGGAAACTTAGGCCTTATTATGACATTGGCGGTAAATCCCACTTACCACCATGCCAACTGCCCCCAACATACCGCCGCCACAGCGGATATCTACTCATCATATTATGACACACACACACCAATCTGTCACTATTCAGACACACACACACAAATCTGCCAGCCCAAAGGTCAGTGATAAATTGGCAGTAACAAAACCCACACCGTTACGCTAACAGAACAACACCCACAACATTATGACCCACGAATCATAATGGTGGACATTCAATGGCTGTAGGAAGGTAGCCTCTTTCTAGCATTGTTACCCCCACTTTTGGCCTGTTTGTGAGTATATGTCAGAGTGCTTTTAGTGTCGCACTGGGATCCTGCTAGCCAGGACCCCAGTGCTCATAGTGAAAACCCTATTTGTCAGTGTGTTTTATATGTCTCACTGGGACCCTGCTAGCCAGGACCCCAGTGCTCATAGTTTGTGGCCTGATTGTGTATACCTGTGTAGTGCCTAACTGTGTGACTGAGGCTCTGCTAACCAGAACCTAAGTTTTTATGCTCTCCCTGCCTTTGAATTTGTCACTATAGGCTAGTGACCACTTTTACCAATTTCAATTGGAACACTGGAACACCCTTATAATTCCCTAGTATATGGTACCTAGGAACCCCGGGTATTGAGGTTCCAGGCGATCCTTATGGGCTGCAGCATTTCTTTTGCCACCCATAGGGAGCTCAGACAAATCTTACACAGGACTGCCGCTGCAGCCTGAGTGAAGTAACACATACAATATTTCACAGCCATTTTTCACTGCACTTAAGTAACTTATAAGTCACCTATATGTCTAGCCTTCACTTGCTGAAGGTTAGGTGCAAAGTTACAAAGTGTGAGGACACTAGCAAAGGTGCCCCCACATAGTTCAGGGCAATTTCCCCAGACTTTGTGAGTGCGGGGACACCATTTCACTCGTGCACTACATATAGGTCAATACCTATATGTAGCTTCACAATGGTAACTCCGAATATGGCCATGTAACATGCCTAAGATCATGGAATTGCCCCCCCATGCCAAATCTGGTATTGGGGTGCCAATCCCATGCATCCCTGGAGCTCCACTATGGACCCCGGTTACTGCCAAACCAGCTCTCTGGGGTTTTCTCTGCAGCTACCGCTGCTGCCACCCCACAGACAGGGATCTGCCCTCCTGGTGTCTGGGCAGCCCAGTCCCAGGAAGGCAGAACAAAGGATTTCCTCTGAGAGAGGGTCTTACACCCTCTCCCTTTGGAAATAGGTGTTAAAGGCTGGGGAGGGGTAGCCTCTCCCAGCCTCCGGAAATGCTTTGAAGGGCACAGATGGCGCCCTCCTTGCATAAGCCAGTCTACACCGGTTTAGGGAACCCCCAGTCCCTGCTCTGGCACGAAACTGGACAAAGTAAAGGGGAGTGACCACTCCCCTGCCCATTACCACCCAAGGGGTGGTGCCCAGAGCTCCTCCAGTGTGTCTCAGACCTCTGCCATCTTAAATCCAGAGGTGTGAGGGCACACTGGAGGCCTCTGAGTGGCCAGTGCCAGCAGGGGACATCAGATACCCCTCCTTATACGTGCTTACCTGACTAGGTGGCCAATCCCCCTCTGAGGGCTATTAAGGATCTCTCCAGTGGGCTTTTCCTCAGATAACAACTTGCAAGAATTCACCAGAGTTACTCTGCACCTCTCTCTTTGACTTCTGCCAAGGTTCGACCGCTGACTGCTCCAGGACACCTGCAAAACTGCAACAAAGTAGCAAGAAGACTTTCTTGACTGTTTCTTGGTGGTGCATGCTTTGGGGGCTGCCTGCCTTCATCCTGCACTGGAAGCCACGAAGAAATCTCCCGTGGGTTGACGGAATCTTCCCCCTGTTCCAGAAGGCACCAAACTTCAGCGTCACCGGTACTCTGGGACCCCTCTCATCCTGACGAGCGTGGCTCCTGGAACACAGGTGGTGGACCCAAGTGACCCAGACTGTCCAGTGGTCCAACTGTCTAAATTTAGAGGAGGTAAGTCCTTGCCTCCCCTCTCCAGACAGTAATCCTGTGCAACCCCATGAACTGCAGCTGCTAGGGCTTTTGTACACATTTCAAAATAATCCTTTGTGCACAGCCAAGCCCAGGTCCCCAGCACTACGTCCTGCATTGTTTAACTCCCTGAGTTGACCTCCGGCTTCGTGGGACCCTCTTTTGTAGTGTTGAGATGACCGCCATGTTCAGTCTTCTTGAACCTGTTTTTGAGGACTTCTGCGGGTGCTACCTTCTTGTGCTTGGGCTCTCTACGTCTCTGTCTCCTCTCCCAAGTGGCAACATCCTGGTCCTTCTTGAGCCTGGGCAGCACCCTTTTTCTTCAGCTGTGACTCTTGCAGCTAGCAAGGCTTGTTTGTGGTCTTTTGCCAAAGAAACAACTCTGCATCCCCCAGCACTCCGTGGCACATCTTCTGCATAAAGGAGAAGTTCCTAGCACCTTTCGTTGTTGCAGAATCTTCAGCTTCTTCCATCCAGAGGCAGCCATCTTGCACCTTCATCCGGCGTTTAGTGGGCTCCTACCCCCCCGGACACTTTCACGACTCTTGGACTTGGTCCCCTTCCTTTGCAGGTCCTCAGGTCCAGGAATCTGTCTTCAGTGCTTTGCAGTCTGTTGTGGTCTTTGCAGAATCCACTATCACGAGTTTAGTGTGTTTCTGGGAAAATAGTAGTACTTTACTCCTACTTTCCGGGGTCTTGGGGTAGGGTATTGTAGGAAGGTAACCTCTTTCTAGCCTTGTTACCCCCACTTTTGGCCTGTTTGTGAGTATATGTCAGGGTGTTTTTACTGTCTCACTAGGATCCTGCTAACCAGGGCCCAGTGCTCATAGTGAAAACCCTATGTTGTCAGTATGTTTGATATGTGTCACTGGGATCCTGCTAGCCAGGACCCCAGTGCTCATATGTTTGTGGCCTATATGTGTTCCCAGTGTGGTGCCTAACTGTATCACTGAGGCTCTGCTAACCACAACTTCAGTGTTTATGCTCTCTCTGCTTTTAAAATTATCACTGCAGGCTAGTGACTAATTTTACCAATTCTCATTGCCACACTGGAACACCCTTATAATTCCCTTGTATAGGGTACCTAGGTACCCAGGGTATTGGGGTTCCAGGAGATCTCTATGGGCTGCAGCATTTCTTTTGCCACCCATAGGGAGCTCAGACAATTCTTACACAGGACTGCCACTGCAGCCTGAGTGAAATAACGTCCACGTTATTTCACAGCCATTTTACACTGCACTTAAGTAACTTATAGGTCACCTATATGTCTAACCCTCACTTAGTGAAGGTTAGGTGCAAAGTTACTTAGTGTGTGGGCACCCTGGCACTAGCCAAGGTGCCCCCACATTGTTCAGGGCAAATTCTCCAGACTTTGTGAGTGCGGGGACACCATTACACGTGTGCACTGCATGTAGGTCAATACCTATATATAGCGTCACAATGGTAACTCCGAACATGGCCATGTAACTAGGATCATAGAGCCCGGGTACTGCCAAACGAACTTTCCGGGGTCTCCACTGCAGCTACTGATGCTGCCAACCCCTCAGACAGGTTTCTGCCCCCCTGGGGCCTGGGCAGCCTGGTCCCAGGAAGGCAGAACAAAGTATTTCCTCTGAGAGAGGGTGTTACACCCTCTCCCTTTGGCCTCTGGAAATGCTTTGAAGGGCACAGATGGTGCCCTCTCTGCATAACCCAGTCTACACCGGTTCAGGGATCCCCCCAACCCTGCTCTGGCGTGAAACTGGACAAAGGAAAGGGGAGTCACTCCCCTGACCAGCACCTCCCAGGGGAGGTGCCCAGAGCTCCTCCAGTGTGTCCCAGACCTCCGCCATCTTGGATGCAGAGGTGTGAGGGCACAATGGGCAGCTCTGAGTGGCCAGTGCCAGCAGGTGACGTCAGAGACCTCTCCTGATAGGTGCTTACCTTTCTCTGTAGCCAATCCTCCTCTGTGGGCTATTTAGGGTCTCTCCTGTGGGTATCTCACCAGATAACGAATGCAAGAGCTCACCGGAGTTCCTCTGCAATTCCCTCTTTGACTTCTGCTAAGGATCGACCGCTGACTGCTCCAGGACGCCTGCATAACCGCAACAAAGTAGCAAGAAGACTACCAGCAACATTGTAGCACCTCATCCTGCCGGCTTTCTCGACTGTTTCCTAGTGGTGCATGCTCTGAGGGCTGTCTGCCTTCACCCTGCACTGGAAGCCAAGAAGAAATCTCTCGTGGGTCGACGGAATCTTCCCCCTGCCAACGCAGGCACCAAACTTCTGCATCACCGGTCCTCTGGGTCCCCTCTCATCCTGACGAGCGTGGTCTCTGGAACACAGGAGCTGGATCCAAGTGTCTTTGACAGTCCAGTGGCCCTTCTGTCCAAGTTTGGTGGAGGTATGTCCTTGCCTCCCCACGCCAGACAGTAATCCTGTGTACTGCGTGAACGGCAGCTGCTTGGGCTTCTGTGCACTTTTGCAAGACTTCCTTCGTGCACAGCCTAGCCGAGGTCTCCAGCACTCCGTCCTGCATTGCCCAACTCGCTGAGTTGGAGTCCAATGTCGTGGGACCCTCTTTTGTGACTCTGAGTCGACCGCTGTCCTCAAATCTTCTAAGTGCGTGTCCAGGTGCTTCTGCGGGTGCTGCCTGCTTCTGCATGGGCTTTCTGTATTGCTGAGCGCCCCCTCTGTCTCCTCCTCCAAGGGGCGACCTCCTGGTCCTTCCTGGGCCCTGGCAGCACCCAAAATCCTCAACCATGACTCTTGCAGTTAGCAAGGCTTGTTTGCTGTCTTTCTGCGTAGAAACAACTCTGCATCCTCCAGCACGCCGTGGGACATCTTCTGACCAAAGGAGAAGTTCCTGGCACCTTCCGTTGTTGCATAATTTTTGGCTTCTTCCTCCCAGAGGCAGCCCTTTTACACCTTCATCCTGGGTTTAGTGGGCTCCTGCCCCCCCCGGCCACTTGCGTGACTCTTGGACTTGGTCCCCTTCCTTTACAGGTCCTCAGGTCCAGGAATCCGTCTTCAGTGTTTTGCAGTCAGTTGTTGTCCTTGCAGAATCCCCTATTTCGACTTTACTGTCTTTCTGGGGTAGTGGGGTAACTTTACTCCTACTTATCAGAGTCTTGGGGTGGGGTATTGTGGTGATGTGGTTAGAACCTGGATGTGTCACTTGGAATCGTGTGACATCGTATAGTGTGATGTCACAGGATTCCAGGAGTGAGACGGTGAGAAGCGACGGTTGGTTGCGGTGCCTGTGCCCCTTTTCTACGATTATTGATCTTATTTGTTTTATTGGAATAAAGATACTCATCAAAAAAGGTATTCACGACGACTCATTTCAAGTGACGACGAGTGGAAGGAACCAAGATGCTCAGGAACAGAAATGAACTCTGAATTTTTTAAGCGATTGTGAAACCAAGAGAAGTTTTGAAAATACAGATCGGGTGTTTATTACGGCAAGAACGGCAAGTACAGTAACTGTTGTGGAGGTGTGAGGGGCACAGAGTTTTCACGTCAAGAAGGCAGTTACGAATTAGTTTGTTAACTGCAGCGCAAGACAATCCAGTTTAAGGCGCTCGTGCAGCAAACAATGAAACAGACTGTTGCGCGCATGATACACACGCGCGCAAATTGTGTATTCAGGAGCTCGCGCGGAAAACATTTTAACAGCATGGTATACGCGCATTAATCGGGTACTTCATCGATTAAGGATCAAAGTTAAACTTATTTAAGCAAGCAGAAACTGTGATTCTCACCTTTGGCTTTCAACTGTTCTTCAGGTTCCAGTGTTACTGTTTTTTTGTGCATTTCCTGTTAGTAACTTATTAGCAAACTAGAAAAAGGACTCAAGTTTTTTGGCACTTTTCTTGTCGGCCATCTTACATTGGGAAGAATAAAAGGTATTCACGACGACTCATTTCAGGTATCTTGGACACCCTTAGTGTTTTCTTACACTCCCAGCGACCCTCAACACACTACACTAGGCCTGGGGTCCATTCATGGTTCACATTCAACTTTTGGAGTATATGGTTTGTGTTGCCCGTAGGCCTATTTCTCCCTATTGCATTCTATTGTGATTCTACATTGTTTGCACTACTTTTCTAACTGTTACTTACCTGATTTTGGTTAGTGTGTAAATATTTTGTGTATATTACTTACCTCCTAAGGGAGTATATCCTCTGAGATACTTTTGGCATATTGTCACTTAAATAAAGTACCTTTATTTTTAGTAACTCTGAGTACTGTGTTTTCTTATGATATAGTACTATATGATATAAGTGGTGTAGTAGGAGCTTTGCATGTCTCCTAGTTCAGCCTAAGCTGCTCTGCTATAACTACCTCTATCAGTCTAAACTGCCAGAACACCTCTAATCTACTAATAAGGGAAAACTGGACTTGGGACAAGGTCTAAGTACCACAAGGTACCCACTATAAGCCAGGCCAGCCTCCTACAGGTATCTTGGACACCCTTAGTGTTTTCTTACACTCCCAGTGACCCTCTACACACTACACTAGGCCTGGGGTCCATTCGTGGTTCGCATTCCACTTTTGGAGTATATGGTTTGTGTTGCCCCTAGGCCTATTTCTCCTTATTACATTCTATTGTGATTCTACATTGTTTGTACCACTTTTCTAACTGTTACTTACCTGATTTTGGTTTGTGTGTATATTACTTACCTCCTAAGGGAGTATATCCTCTGAGATACATTTGGCATATTGTCACTAAAAAGTACCTTTCTTTTTAGTAACTCTGAGTACTGTGTTTTCTTATGATACAGTACTATAAGATATAAGTGGTGTAGTAGGAGATTTGCATGTCTCCTAGTTCAGCCTAAGCTGCTCTGCTATAGCTACCTCTATCAGTCTAAGCTGCCAGAACACCTCTAATCTACTAATAAGGGATAACTGGACCTGGCACAAGGTGTAAGTACCACAAGGTACCCACTATAAGCCAAGCCAGCCTCCTACAGGTATCTTGGACACCCTTAGTGTTTTCTTACACTCCCAGCGACCCTCTACACACTACACTAGGCCTGGGGTCCATTCGTGGTTCGCATTCCACTTTTGGAGTATATGGTTTGTGTTGACCCAGGCATATTTCTCCCTATTGGTTTCTATTGTGATTCTACATTATTTGCACTACTTTTCTAACTGTTACTTACCTGATTTTGGTTTGTGTGTATATATTTTGTGTATATTACTTACCTCCTAAGGGAGTATATCCTCTGAGATACTTTTGGCATATTGTCACTAAAATAAAGTACCTTTCTTTTTAGTAACTCTGAGTACTGTGTTTTCTTATGATATAGTACTATATGATATAAGTGGTGTAGTAGGAGCTTTGCATGTCTCCTAGTTCAGCCTAAGCTGCTCTGCTGTAGCTACCTCTAACAGCCTAAGCTGCTAGAACACCTCTAATCTACTGATAAGGGATAACTGGACCTCGCACAAGGTGTAAGTACCACAAGGTACCCACTATAAGCTAGGCCAGCCTCCTACATTGGTGGTGCAGCGGTGGGATAAGTACTTGTAACTGCTTTATCACTTTGTCATTGGTGCTGTTCATGAGAAAAACATATACCAAATATTTCAATATATACACATTGAACCAAAACAGTTTACTGTTCTGCTCCAAAACTGTCTACAAAGTTTCTGAAAAGTTCTGAAAACTTTAAAAAGTTTTCAAAAAGTTTGAAAAGTTTTTTCTCTGTACTTTCAAAAGTTCTAAAACTTTTTCCCTCTCTGTCCTAAACCTTTTCTATCATGTCTGCAGTAGAGCTCACTCCCAAAATTGTTCAAGCAACCTATGAGAGTTTAAACTTTAAAAGTTTGAGGGGTCTCTGCATAGAAAGAGGTTTAAGCATTGGTAAGAATCCTACCAAAGACTTTCTCTTCAACCTTCTCCTAGAAAATGACCAGAACCAGTTTGGCCCATCCCAGGAACAGGAGGTAGGAGGGGAAGGTACCCAGTCAGACTCAGAGGAGTCCCCTGAAGAGATTGGGGAGGGTTCTTACAAAGACCTGCCACCTAGCAGGCCACCTAGTGACACTGGTAGTGGGAGGGGGTCACACATTAGTAGGGCACCTTTCACTCCAAAAGGCCAGGTTACTAGGGTCCAGCCAGTTAGGCAGCAATATTTATAAGGGGATTCCCTGAACATAATGCACGTAGCTCAGACAGGGAAATAACCAAAGTAGGTAAAAACTACTACAAAAGCTGCTAAGATAGCCATGAAGATACCATCATCTTCACGTACCAATACTATGGTCTGAGATGATACTAACTATATGTGACTGACCAGTAGAGTATTTTTAATAGGCTACTCAGTTTAGGTACTCAAATAACAGAATCCTATTACATAATTGATACAAGCTTATTCCAGCCAGTTAGGGACAGGTCTCTTTCTGCCAATTCCCAAATTTCCTCTGTATCTCACCATTCCCAAGCCTCCCACCCTGAGGATAACTTAATGGAAAGGGAACTCAGAAAGCTGAGGTTGTAAGAGGCCAGGCTGAAGCTTAAACAGCAGCAGCTGGCCTTAGACAGGGAATCTCTGGATGTAGAGAGGCAAAGGCAGAGATTGGGGTTAGTTCCCCATGGTGGCAGCAGCAGTGTTTTTTAAAGCAATCCTGTTAGCGAGCAAGATTCCAGAAACCTGCATAAGATAGTCCCCCCTTACAAGGAAGGGGGTGACATTAACAAGTGGTTTGCTGCACTTGAGAGGGCCTGTGTGGTACAGTTGGTCCCTCAAATGCAGTGGGCTGCTATCTTGTGGCTATCTTTCACTGGTAAGTGTAGGGATAGGCTCCTTACTGTCAGAGAAAGTAATGCTAACAACTACAAAGTTTTTAAGGATGCACTCTTTGATTTGGCTTAACCACTGAACAATACAGGATTAAGTTCAGAGACACCAGAAAAGAGTCCTCTCAAGACTGGACAGACTGTAGACTGTTCAGTGAAGGTCTTGGAGGGTTGATTACATGGCAGTAAGGTGACTGACTATGAAAGCCTGTATAATCTGATCCTGAGAGAGCATATTCTTAACAATTGTGTGTCTGATTTGTTGCACCAGTACTTGGTGGACTCAGATCTGACCTCTCCCCAAGAATTGGGAAAGATGGCAGACAAATGGGTCAAAACAAGAGTGAACAGAAAAGTTCATACAGGAGGTGACAAGGATGGCAAGAAGAAAGATGGTGAGAAATCTTACACACAAAAAGCCTTGGTGCTATGTGTGTAAAAATAAAGGCCATAGGCCAGGGGATAAGTCCTGCCCAGGTAAACCCCCTGAGTCTACCGCCACTAATACATCAAACTCTAGTGCCCCTAGCGGTAGTGGTAATAGTGGTGGGACTGCTGGCAACAGTCAAAATAAGGGTATAGTTGGGTTCACTTATGGGTCCATCATAGAAACTGGGGGAGTCAGTCCAAAGACAGTTTCTGTCACATCTGGTGGCACTGGCCTTGCCACACTGGCTGCTTGTCCCCTTACAATGGATAAGTACAGGCAGACAGTTTCAATAAATGATGTTGAGGCTCAGGCCTACAGGGACACAGGTGCCAGTATCACTTGGGTGACTGAAAACCTAGTGTCTCCTGCACAACACATCATTGGACAACAGTACAAGATTATTGATGTCCATAACTCCACTAAGTTCCTTCCCTTAGCTATAATTCAGGTTAGTTGGGGTGGAGTTACTGGCCCTAAGCAGGTGGTAGTATCACCTAGCTTATCTGTAGACTGTCTCTTAGGTAATGACCTAGAGGCTTCAGGTTGGGCTGAGGTAGAGTTTAATACCCATGCAGCCATGCTGGGCATCCCTGGGGGTATTGCTTCCTCTCATTTCAGCTGAAATGAAAAAGCAAAGGAGAGACAAAGGCCTGAAAACTCAGGATCCTTCTCCAACAACAGGTAAAGAGGGCATGAAAGTATTCCCTACCCACCCTTCCATTCAGGATACCATTCCTGTGGTGGGAGAAACCTCTCTTGGGGTGGCACCTGTACCAAGGGAACCATCAGCTAGCACAGCTGTACTCACTGAGGTAGAAGTACCTCTCTGTGGGATAACTAATATTGGTGAGAAAAAGTGCACCATTTTAGTTAACATGGAGCATCCCTCCAAAACTCTCAGAGAACCTTTAGTGCAGCAACCCTGCACTGCCTCACAAAACTTAGGACAGCAGCCCTGCCCTAGAGTGGCACTAATAGGACAGCATCCCTGCCCTGCTCCAACTCAAGAGAAACAGCATCCCTGTTCTCTCTTACAGCCATAAGGGCAAAGTTTTCACCCAGCTATGGCTTTATTGAGACAGCATCCCTGTCTGGCATTCTCATCACTTGATAAAGGGACAGTGGACAATTCCCACTGCTCTAAACTTAAACGTATTAATAGGAACTCTGAGAATATAACTTCACATAGTTGGCTAGCT
Organism: Pleurodeles waltl; assembly: GCF_031143425.1. Taxonomy (NCBI): domain Eukaryota; kingdom Metazoa; phylum Chordata; class Amphibia; order Caudata; family Salamandridae; genus Pleurodeles; species Pleurodeles waltl. The sequence goes on from NC_090445.1 coordinate 471,434,107, forward strand.
AAAAAACTTCAAACAGGGTGGTTTACATCCCCACAGGGAAGTAACCATATAGTGGATGATAAAGGGAGTAACCAATCTATTGCAGAGCTACTCTCCAATTATCACCAGTTATACAATAAAGACTCAACTGGCCAAGGGTAGCCTTATTTTCCTTAGTTTGGGGGTGGGGGGGGGGATGTGTAGGAAGGTAGCCTCTTTCTAGCCTTGTTACCCCGACTTTTGGCTTGTTTGTGAGTATATGTCAGGATGTTTTTACTGTCTCACTGGGATCCTGCTAGCCAAGACCCAGTGCTCATGGTGAAAACTCTATGTTGTCAGTATGTTTGATATGTGTCACTGGGATCCTGCTAGCCAGGACCCCAGTGCTCATATGTTTGTGGCCTATATGTGTTCCCAGTGTGGTGCCTAACTGTATCACTGAGGCTCTGCTAATCACAACCTCAGTGTTTATGCTCTCTCTGCTTTTAAAATTATCACTGCAGGCTAGTGACTAATTTTACACATTCTCATTGGCACACTGGAACACCCTTGTAATTCCCTTATATATGGTACCTAGGTACCCAGGGTATTGGGGTTCCAGGAGATCTCTATGGGCTGCAGCATTTCTTTTGCCACCCATAGGGAGCTCAGACAATTCTTACACAGGACTGCCACTGCAGCCTGAGTGAAATAACGTCCACGTTATTTCACAGCCATTTTACACTGCAATTAAGTAACTTATAAGTCACCTATATGTCTAACCCTCACTTAGTGAAGGTTAGGTGCAAAGTTACTTAGTGTGTGGGCACCCTGGCACTAGCCAAGGTGCCCCCACATTGTTCAGGGCAAATTCCCCGGACTTTGTGAGTGCGGGGGCACCATTACACGCGTGCACTACATAGAGGTCAATACCTATATATAGCGTCACAATGGTAACTCCGAACAAGGCCATGTAACATGTCTAGGATCATGGAATTGTCATCCCAATACCATTCTGGGGACAATTCCATGCATCCCTGGGTCTCCATCATAGAGCCCGGGTACTGCCAAATTAACTTTCCGGGGTCTCCACTTCAGCTACTGCTGCTGCCAACCCCTCAGACAGGTTTCTGCCCCCCTGGGGCCTGGGCAGCCTGGTCCCAGGAAGGCAGAACAAAGGATTTCCTCTGAGAGAGGGTGTTACACCCTCTCCCTTTGGAAATAGCTGTGAAGGGCCTGGGAGGAGGAGCCTCCCTTGGCCTCTGGAAATGCTTTGAAGGGCACAGATGGTGCCCTCTTGGCATAAGCCAATCTACACCGGTTCAGGGATCCCCCCAGCCCTGCTCTGGATCGAAACTGGACAAAGGAAAGGGGAGTGACCACTCCTCTGACCAGCACCTGCCAGGGGAGGTGCCCAGAGATCCTCCAGTGTGTCCCAGACCTCCGCCATCTTGGCTGCAGAGGTGTGAAGGCACAATGGGCAACTCTGAGTGGCCAGTGCCAGACGGTGACGCCAGAGACCCCTCCTGATAGGTGCTTACCTTTCTCTGTAGCCAATCCTCCTCTGTGGGCTATGTAGGGTCTCTCCTGTGGGTATCTCACCAGATGATGAATGCAAGAGCTCACCAGAGTTCCTCTGCACTTCCCTCTTCGACTTCTGCCAAGGATCGACCGCTGACTGCTCTGGGACGCATGCATAACCGCAACAAAGTAGCAAGAAGACTACCAGCAACATTATAGTGCCTCATCCTGCCGGCTTTCTCGACTGTTTCCTGGTGGTGCATGCTCTGAGGGCTGTCTGCCTTCACCCTGCACTGGAAGCCAAGAAGAAATCTCCCGTGGGTCGATGGAATCCAACCCCTGCCAACGCAGGCACCAAACTTCTGCATCACCGGTCCTCTGGGTCCCCTCTCATCCTGACGAGCGTGGTCCCTGGAACACAGGAGCTAGATCCATGTGTCTTTGACAGTCCAGAGGCCCTTCTGTCCAAATTTGGTGGAGGTACGTCCTTGCCTCCCTACGCCAGACAGTAATCCTGTGTACTGCGTGAACTGCAGCTGCTTGGGCTTCTGTGCACTTTTGCAAGACTTCCTTCATGCACAGCCTAGCCTAGGTCCCCAGCACTCCGTCCTGTATTGCCCAACTCGCTGAGTTGGACTCCGACGTCGTGGGACCCTCTTTTGTGACTCTGAGTTGACCGCTGTCCTCAGATCTTCTAAGTGCCTATCCAGGTGCTTCTGCAGGTGCTGCCTGCTTCTGCGTGGGCTCTCCATGTTGCTGAGCACCCCCTCTGTCTCATCCTCCAAGGGACGACCTCCTGGTCCTTCCTGGGCCCTGGCAGCACCCAAAATCCTCAACCACAACTCTTGCAGCTATCAAGGCTTGTTTGCAGTCTTTCTGCGTGGAAACAACTCTGTATCCTCCAGCACGCCGTAGGACATCTTCTGACCAAAGGAGAAGTTCCTGGCACCTTCCGTTGTTGCAGAATCTTTGGCTTCTTCCACCCAGAGGCAGCCCTTTTGCACCTTCATCCAGGGTTTAGTGGGCTCCTGCCCCCCATGGACACTTGCGTGACTCTTGGACTTGGTCCCCTTCCTTTACAGGTCCTCAGGTCTAGGAATCCATCTCAGTGTTTTGCAGTCAGTTGTTGTCCTTGCAGAATCCCCTATCTCGACTTTACTGCCTTTCTGGGGTAGTAGGTTAACTTTACTCCCACTTTTCAGGGTCTTGGGGTGGGGTATCTTGGACACCCTTAGTGTTTTCTTACACTCCCAGCGACCCTATACACACTACACTAGGCCTGGGGTCCATTTGTGGTTTGCATTCCACTTTTGGAGTATATGGTTTGTGTTGCCCCTAGGCCTATTTCTCCCTATTGCATTCTATTGTGATTCTACATTGTTTGCACTACTTTTCTAACTGTTACTTACCTGATTTTGGTTTGTGTGTATATATTTTGTGTATATTACTTACCTCCTAAGGGAGTATATCCTCTGAGATACTTTTGGCATATTGTCACTAAAATAAAGTACCTTTATTTTTAGTAACTCTGAGCATTGTGTTTTCTTATTATATAGTACTATATGATATAAGTGGTGTACTAGGAGCTTTGCATGTCTCCTAGTTCAGCCTTAGCTGCTCTGCTATAGCTACCTCTATCAGTCTAAGCTGCCAGAACACCTCTAATCTACTAATAAGGCATAACTGGACCTGGCACAAGGTCTAAGTACCACAAGGAACCCCTATAAGCCAGACCAGCCTCCTACAGGTATCTTGGACACACTTAGGGGGTCATTACAACCCTGGCGGTCAAAGACCGTCAGGGCTGTTCCGACGGAAGCACCGCCAACAGGCTGGCGGTGCTTCCCATGGTATTACGACTGCGGCGGTAGCGCCACGGTCGCACCGCCGGGACCGGCGGTTTACTGCCACTTCAGTCACGGCGGTTTTAATCCGCCAGGGCAAGCGCTGCTTGTAGCGCTGCCCAGGGGATTACGAGTCCCCCTACCGCCAGACTTTTCCTGGTGGATTGAACCACCAGAAAAACGCTGGCGGTACTGGGAGTCACGGGGCCCCTGCACTGCCCATGCCACTGGCATGGGCAGTGCAGGGGCCCCCTGACACGGCCCTGTGCAGCTTTTCACTGTCTGCTTTGCAGACAGTGACGCGACTGGTGCAACTGCACCCGTCGCACAGCCGCAACACCGCCGGCTCCATTTGGAGCTGGCTCCTGTGTTGCGGCCGTGATCCCCGCTGGGCCGGCGGGCGGAAACCAGGTTTCCACCCACCGGCCCAGCGGGGATCTCAAAATGACCGTGGCGGGAGCGTGGCTGAATTGGCGGCCGTCCGGCAGTCCAACCTTGGCGGGCGGCTTCAGCCGCCCGCCAAGGTTGTAATGAGGGCCTTATCCATGGAGGACCTATAAACCACCCACGCACCCTATATCACACACCCCAACACATCACCCTACACACCCTCACACACACCACTCACACTACACTCATAGCTACACAATGACACCCCAGATTCTCAGAGGAGGAGCTGAGGGTAAAATTGTGGAGGAAATCATCCGGGTAGAGCCACAGCTGTTTGGATCATAGGTGCAGCAGATATCCATTGCTAGGAAGATGGAGCTATGGCGGAGAATTGTGGACAGGGTAAACGTCGTAGGACAGCACCCCAGAACAAGGAATGATATCAGGAAGAGATGGCACGACCTACGGGGGAAGGTACGTTCCATTGCAGCAAGACACCAACTCGCTGTACAGAGGACTGGCGGTGGACCCCCACCTCCTCCCCTACAACTAACAACATGGGAGGAGCAAGATTTGGCAATCATGCATCCCGAGGGCCTGACAGGAGTAGCAGGAGGACTGGACTCTGGTAAGTCAACTCTCCATTTCTATCACCCCCCCTACCTGCATACCATCACATACCCACACCCTCATCCTCACTCCCATCACTCCTTCACTTCTCACACACCCCACCATCACATCTCACTCATCCCAATTCCAAGCCCTGCATGCTCTACCAAAGCATGGACACCCCTCACAGCCCTACATGGACACCCATCACTAAAGCATGCACACTAGAGACAATCAGCTAGCCCACCAAATAACAACTCATACAAGGCAAAGCTGCCAGGGCAATCACAAACATAGAGGGCAACCCACCCATGTGCAAGATGCCACACACAGAAATTATAACACTGCATTTACATCCTCACAGGTATCCCAGCCAATGTCACCGGGGAAGAGGTGCGAGCAACATCCAGTCCCCCCACAGAAGAGGCCAACAGTGATGATAGCAGCTCTGGTCGCCTGGATCAGGATGACCAACCTGGCCCATCAGGGACCTCCAGACAGTCGGATAACCAGACACAGTCTCACACCACCACAGAGCCTCCCTCCTCAGGAAACACCACCACAGCACCCACCCAGTGGGCCCATACCTCTGTCCCCAGGACATGTTAATAAGGAGTGTGTCCACCAATACAGGGACCCCAGGGCACCCCACAAACCCAGCACAATCATGGACCTGGGGTCAGTGGCAGTGGGCACACAGTTCAAAGAACAGAGGCACAGGACAACAGGGAAGCTGGGAGGACTGCTGTGCAACAGAGGGAGGACAGGCCCAGGGAACCGACCCTCCAGGAGGCACTCACAGCGATCTTGGGAGCCAACCAACATTCCCAGGATACGCTGGGCCAGATTCTGGACAAGATGCAGGAGGGAGTTGAAGGGATCAGGGAGGACTTGAAGTCCATTAACACCACCCTGGTCTCCATTGCAGGGGTGCTGGCAGACATGGCCAACAGTATGAGGGAGGCAGTGGCACACCACCGGGCCCCTGACACTAGCCTGACTACTGAACAGCCCTCCACCTCCGCTGCCGCTAGTGGACAGGAGGCCCCCCACAGGACCAACAGGCCACCAGCACCCCTCGCCCTGCAGAAGAAGAACCACCCCACAAACATTCCCTGTGATCCGGGCAGAAGCCAGAGACTGTTGCTAAGACCCCGCCAGGAAATAAGACTCTTCTGATTGTCACCCTTCTGTCCCACTCTGTCACGCTGTCCCTCTTGAACTGCCTATGCTCCCCTTCCTATGCCTCCTTGGACACTGCACCTGTAATACAAATAGACTGGACTCTACCCTGGACTTTCCTCCATCATCAACCCAGCCTATTGCACTACCCCCTCTTCTTCAGAGCACTGCAATAAACACACTTTGAAAAATACAAGTATGGTGTATGTCAAATGATTTCAAAACATATTAGTTTTACAAGGTTTAAACAGTAATGTTTACATAGGTAAGACCTGTAGTTGGCTGCACTGAACACACCAGGAACAATATTTGGGCACCATCATCTGCAAACAGAGATGCCAAAGGGTACAGTGAGTGGGCATAGAAGTAGGAATTCACAGCTTGCTGGTGACAATGTTACACATCAAACTGTAAATGAAAGGTGAAGTTACACAGTCTTACCTGTGTGTTATTGGAAGTATTGACGAATGACTGCACTTCTGTTGTCTCATCCTCATCCTCTGCCTCCTCATCTTCACTGTCCACAGTGTCCACTGCTGCCACACGGCCATATCCAGCCTCCTCCTCCAGAAAAGGCACATGGTGGCGCAAGGCAAGGTTCTGCAACATACAGCATGCCACGATGATCTGGCAGACCTTCTTGGGTGAGTAGCACAGGGCTCCACCTGTTAGATAGAGGCAACGAAACCTGGCCTTCAGGAGGCCAAATGTCCTTTCTATTATCCTTCTTATTCACCCATGTGCCTCATTGTAATGTTCCTCTACCCTTGTCCTGGCATTCCTCACAGGGGTCAGTAACCATGAGAGATTAGGGTAACCAGAGTCACCTGCAAATATCGAGGGACAACTGTTAGCCACACACTCACCCCTAGGGCCCACAACATACCCATACACCAACATCCACGGGTGGGAACTAGGGCTCACCTATTAACCACACCCTGTGCCTCAGGAGTTGGGCCATCACATTTGGGATGCTGCTATTCCTCAGGATAAAGGCATCATGCACAGACCCAGGATACTTAGCATTGACATGGGAGATGGATTGGCCCGCCAGGCACCCATCTGGACATTCATGGAGTGAAAACTCTTTTGATTTCTAAACACCTGTTCATTCTGCCAGGCGAGGGGACAAATGCAGTATGTGTTCCATCAATTGCCCCAATGATGTTGGGGATATGTCCATTGCATAGAAGTCAGCTTTCACTGTGGCCAAATCCTCCACCTGGGGGAAAACGATGTAGCTGCGCATGTGTTTAATCAGGGCAGATAACACTCTGGTCAGCACTATTGAGAACATTGTCTGTGACATTCCTGCTGCTAAGCCCACTGTCACTTGGAAGGAACCAGTTGCCAGGAAAGTGAGCACTGACTGAACTTGCACAAGAGGGGGGATCCTGGTTGGGTGACGGATAGCAGATATTAGGTCAGGCTCCAATTGGGCACACAGCTCCGTGATTGTGGCCCTGTCAAGTCTATAGGTAAGGATAATGTGCCTGTCCTCCATTGTTGCCAAGTCCAACAGGGGTCTGAACACGGGGGATGTCTCCATCTCCTATTCATCCACAGCGGTTGCAATCTATGGGGCAAAAGAGTTAGCAGCTGGTCATCATCTGTACATAGCAACCACTACAGTTCTATACATATTGTGACTGTTAGATTATTTAGGTATGATAGGTCCAAAATGTGAATTTGTGTAATGTGACGCAGTTAGGATCCATGGCCTTTCCCCCCCCCGAAATGGCGTCCGCCTGCCCAGTATGAAGGGACAGGTGGAAGTGAGGTAATTCCGTTGGCGTTGTGCGCCGTTATGGGAGGCGGTCGAGAACTGTCGTGCAACTCCTCATTGGTTGTCATTGGGCCCTATGGCGTACAGTGGGCAATGGTGATGTACGCCGGCGGTGACGGTATGCACCGCTGCGGACGTGACCGACATTTTCTATCTGTTCACTCACTTGCTACCTGACCTTCAACAGTAGAGGACCTACACTGCATGTGCGGCTGTGACCTGTGTCTGGAACCAACCAGGGCCCCTGCCTTCACCTCAGCAGAGTTGGAGAGACTGGTGGATGGGGTCCTACCCCAGTACCGATTGCTGTATGGACCTCCAGACCAACAGGTGAGCACACCGTGAGTACGATTCATGGGCCATGAATGCATGAGTGCTGTGTGTGAAGGCCTCATGTGGGGGGGTTGACGGATGGGCCCTGGGAAGCGTGCAGCATGTATGCTGGGCCATGTCTGTGCTAATGGGGATTAGAAGGGCCATAGTGGGCCATACGTGTAACAGGCAGGACTGTGGAGCTAATACCTTTCCCTGTGTGTGTTTCCCTGCAGGTCAGCGCCCATCTAAAGAAGGGTATATGGCGTGCCAGCGCCAAGGACGTGCGGACCCTGGGGATCTACGGCAGGCGGAGCACCCACTATCGAAACAGTGGGAGGACCTGAGATACTGGGCAGAGAAGACAGTGGAGGCCTAGCTGGGGAGGGCCTCCCAAGAAGGAAGGGGTGCCCGTCGAACCCTGACCCCCGGATGGCCCTCATACTGGCGGTGGTTTATCCAGAGCTCGATGGGTGCTTGGGGGCATCACAGCAGCAACAAGGCGGTGAGTACAGTGCCCTTAATTACAAATTACTTCTGGTGGGGTGGTATCCGGGTGGGGTGTGTGGGCCTTGTGGGTGCCCTTAGGCCAGGCCTGACATTGCTGAGTAGGTCCCATGTTGGGCAGGGTTCCGATTTGAAGGTCCTCCAACACAGCTAGTAGGCATCCACTACTGGGCAGGGGTCTGTGGGTCTTACGTATGCTGCAATTGCTGTTAGGTGTCCCTGTCCATGGGCTGGTGATTAGCATTGTGACTGGTAGTGCATTGTCCAGTGCATAGGGCTGTTCCCTTTGTGTTGTGTACGCCAACGGTGGTGTTGGTGCCGCCATTGACCAAGTGTATCCTTTGTCTCCCCCCCCTTTTTGTTTTGTCACCCTGTCCTTATGTGCATTAGCATCATCTGGCGGGGGAGCAGAGGAACCGGAGACAGAGGCAGCTGCATTCCACAGGACCCAGGAGGCCGAATCCACCAACAGTCCAGGCACCAGTGGGATGGAGGGTGAGGGGAGCACCATGGCGGAGACTGGAGGGGACAGTTCGGACACGGATATCTCCTCCGATGGAAGGTCCCTGGTGGTGGCGGACACCTCTGTGACTACCCCAGCTACAGGTACAGCTGCCACCCCGTACTAGCACTGCCCTCCAGCAGCCCCTCAGAGAGTTTCCCGTGCCCGCTCTCCCAAGAGGGTGGGCATCTCCTTCACCCCAGGCACCTCAGGCCCTGCCCCAGTAAGCACTACTGCCCTGAGTGAGGAGGCTATAGACCTCCTGCGATCCATCTATGTTGGGCAGTCAACCATTGTAAATGTCATTCAGGGGCTGGCAGCCCAAATGCAACGGTCCAATGCATTTCCGGAGGGCATTCACACAGAGATCCAGGCTCTGGCCTCCTCATGATGGCAGTCATTGTCCCTGTTTCCACCCTCCCCCCGCCAACTTCCTCCATCCAATCCCATTCCCCTCAACCCCAACCTATCCCAAGCACACAGGCAAATGAGCATGCATACAGAACAACACACAAGAGTGGACATGGCAAACACAAGCACCACACTTCATCCCACAGGCACTCACACAAACACCATCCTGATGCAGATATACCAACATCCACTGCCTCCACTGAGGCCCCCTCTTCCTCCTCATCCACCTCCCTCCCAGTAGCGTCTCCACTTACTCCTGGATGCACTACATCCTCATCCATTGCCACCATCACCAGCACACCTATCAGTACACACCCCTCACTGGCAGTCACCACCCCTGTGTCTTCTCCCACTGTGTCTGTGCCCCCTCCTCCCAAAGTACACAAACGCAAGCACTCAGACCCCCAACCAGAGCCATCCACCTCACAACAGCATCCAGCCCATGCACCTGAACCAAAACCTTCCTCCACTCCCAAACCTTCTCCCTCTTCCCACCCCAATGTCCCTAAGAGGTTTTTCCTCTCCACTATTGACCTCTTCCCTACCCCTTCCCCCATCCCGCACGTCAGGCCAGGGTGGTCAAAACCCAGGCAAGCACCTCAGCCACCCAGTCCATGGGCACAGTAGTGTCCCTAACAACTCCAGGTGGGAAAGGATCCCGAGCACCAGCCAGCCAGACGGAAAAGGGTGCCTGTCCCAAGTGCTCCAAGGAAGGGCAAGGAGCCAGCCCCAGCTGTAGGGAGGAAGGGCAAGGAGCCAGCCCCAGCTGCTGGAAGGAAGGGCAAGGAGCCAGCCCCAGCTGCTGCCAAAAGGGGCAAGGAGCCAGCCCCAGCTGCTGCCAAAAGTGGCAAGGAACCATCCCCAGCTGCTGCCAGGAAGGGCAAGAGACCTGCACCAGCAGGCAGTAAGGACAAGGGGCCTGGTGCTGGGACTCAGTCGGAGCCCCCACCACCAACCATGGTGGTGCAGCCGTCAGAGGCTTCAAGGGATGGGCTGGAGCCTCCCCCGCCACCACCAGCTCCACCAGCAGCACCACCACCAGCACCACCAGCAGCAGCAGCAGCCCCAATGGGCTGCAGGGGATGGGCTGGAGCCTCCCCCCATCACCACCAACTCCACCAGCAGCACTGCCACCAGCCCCACCACCAGCAGCAGCAGCCCCAGTGGGCAGCCGTCCAAGGCTGCAGGAGATGGGCTGGTGCCTCCCCCCACTACCACCAGCTCCACCGCCACCAGCCCAACCACCAGCAGCAGCAGCCCAAGTGGACAGCTGTCCGAGACTGCAGGGGATGGGCTGGAGCCTCCCCGCACCACTACCAACTCCACCAGCAGCATCGCCACCAGCACCTGCACCACCACCAGCAGCAACAGCCCCAGTGTGCAGCCGTCTGAGGCTGCAGAGGATGGGCTGGAGCCGCCCCCCACCACCACCAGCTCTGCCAGCAGCAGCAGCCCCAGTGGGCAGCCGTCCAAGGCTGCAGGGGATGGGCTGGAGCCTCCCCCACCACTACCAGCAGCACTGCCAGCAGCACCACCACTGCCACCACTGAACAGCCGTCTCTGCTGGCAGACAGTGTGTAGTCCTGCATCCATGGGCTATTGTGCAGCCTGGCCACTGCAAATCCTGTGGGTATGACACCCATCTGAGAGACTGTGACCCTGCACTCCCAAAGGTCTGCATCACTGGGCATGATGCCCCCTCCAGAACCAGTGGAAAAGCCATTCACTCACCCCATCCTCCCCAGGATGAAGCTCACTGGGCACGATGCTGCCTCCAGAACTAGTGGAGAGGCCATCCACTCACCCCATCCTCCTCAGGATTAAGAGCACAGGGCACGATGCCCCCTGCTGAACCAGTGGAGAACCAATCCACTCACCCTATCCTCCCCAGGATGAAGCTCACTGGGCATGTTGCCCCCTCCAGAGCATGTGGGCAAGTCACCCATCGAGAGACTGTGGCCTTGCACTCCCCAGGACAGAGCAATGGGCATGTTGCCCCCTCCAGAGCATGTGGGCAAGTTACCCACTCCAGAGACTGTTTCCTTGCACTCCCCAGGACAGAGCAATGGGCATGTTGCCCCCTCCAGGACCAGTGGCATTGTACCATCTTCCTTCTGAGGTGCCCCCGTATCCCATCCCCATGAAGTGCCTGCCTATTTTTGACCTGCTACCCCTGCAGTGTTCTCTCCGTGTTGTTGGAGGAGTGAGGTGGGGCCTTGGACTTTGTGATGTGGCCCTGTGGTCCACGAACATTGAGGACTGGGCAGTGTCCCTTGATTTGTACATATTGTTAGACTTTTCATTCTTGGCGTGGTCTCCCTTAACTTTTTGCCTCTGTTCCCCAGGTTGTTAATGTGTGCTGGACTCTGATTATGCTGTTTTTGTTACTCTGGGCACTTACCACTGCTAACCAGTGCTAAAGTGCAAGTGCTCATTTACAAAATGTATATGTAATTGGCTTATCCATGATTGGCATATTTGATTTATTAGTAAGTCCCTAGTACAGTGCACTAAAGGTGCTCAGGGCCTGCAAATCAAATGCTACTAGTGGACCTGTAGCACTGGTTGTGCCACCCACATAAGTAGCTCTGTAATCGTGTCTCAGACCTGCCACTGCAGTGTCTGTGTGGGCAGTTTTAACTGTAAATGTAAGTGGGTACACTTGCCAGGCTTAAACCTTCCCTTTTCTTACATGTCAGACACCCCTAAGATAGGCCCTAGTTAGCCCCAATGGCAGGGTGCAGTGTATGGTTAAGTTAGGAGATATAGGCCCTCATTCCGACCCTGGGGGTCATAGACCGCCAGGGCCGCGGGTGACGGAAGCACCGCCAACAGGCTGGCGGTGCTTCCTTGCCCATTCTGACCGCGGTGGTAAAGCCGCAGTCAGAAAAACGGGTCCGGCGGTTTCCCGCCGGATTTCCCCCGGCTGGGCGAATCCGCCATGGCGGCGCTGCAAGCAGAGCCGCCATGGGGATTCTGACCCCCTTACCGCCAGCCTGTTTCTGGCGGTTTTTACCACCAGGAACAGGATGGCGGGAACGGGTGTCCTGGGGCCCCTGGGGGCCCCTGCACTGCCCATGCCAATTGCATGGGCAGTGCAGAGGCCCCCTAACAGGGCCCCAGCACGCGGCTGAGAATCGACGCTCGCCGGAAACGCGACTGAAGAATCGATACACAGAGCAGGAGAAACTACACGCAGCATTGCTGACTGAGGTTGGGAGATCGCAACCCACGCTGCGTGGTTTTCGGATCATTGGGCAGCTGGATTTCTGATGCAAACCATTCTTGTGCGTGCAAAAACAATGCAAGGCCTGCCCGGATCCCGGTGCGGACCGAATCGACACATCGCTCTCCTGCGGAAAGAAGAACCGACGCATGCCAATTCGACAGAAGGGGGAAACGACGCAAGGTCTCGCTTGTGAGTGATATCGACGCATCGCAAGCCCTTTTTGATGCACACCTGCCCGTGCGGGGTTATTTTTGACACACACCAGGTACATTTTCATGCTAGCAGTGCTAGCGTGTGTCTAAAACTACTTAAAGACTCTTTTTGATTTTTAATTGATAACTTGACTTGTGTATTGTGAACTTTTGTCTTTTTGGTCTTGTTTTGTTTAGATAAATATTTCCTATTTTTCTAAACCTGTGTTGTGTCATTTTGTAGTGTTTTTATTAAGTTACTGTGTATGTTGGTACAATTACTTTACACCTAGCACTCTGAAGTTAAGCCTACGGCTCTGCCAAGCTACCAAGGGGGTAAGCAGGGGTTAGCTGAGGGTGATTCTCTTTTATCCTGACTAGAGTGAGGGTCCTTGCTTGAACAGGGGATAACTTGACTGTCAACCAAAGACCCCATTTCTGACACATATGTATATACTTTTTTATTTGGATGCATGTATTTCTTCAATATTTATCTTACTACACTCACTTTAATCTATTGTAGTTGTCCTTGCATTATTCCTGAGGGGTACGGGGTCAATATGTAATGTTATTGCATCTGCTTGTGTGTATGGTGTTGGTGGTGGGGGTGTTGCGTGTTGTGTGTGTGTGTCACTCTCTTTTTCCTCCCCCTCCCCTGTGTGCTAGGCGGCTGTACTCACCGTGGTTGTCTTCGCCATCATTGGTGTTCGTAGTGGAGCAGCACGTAGAAAAGCATGGGGAAGACATAAAACTCGGGCTCCATGGTGGAGAGGTTCTTCCCAGAGTCTCCACAGGTGTGTTGTTTCCCTTCTGTGCAGTGTTTCCGCCAAGCTTTTGATGTCGTTGGTACTGCCCCGGAAAAGGTGGAGGATTGGCATGTCTTAATTCAGTCGGCGGAACATTGTCTTCCACCTGGCTGTAGACGGTTACCGCCGTGGTGTCTGTCGATTCTGCCCTGGCAGTCAGTGTGTTAAAGTGGCTGTCTGTCTAAGCTGTTTCTGCCGTGGTCATAATTTGGCTAATTACCGTTGGTGGTATTAGTGCCACTTTATCACCGACCACCAGGGCTGTAATGAGAGCCTTAGTGTTGCATATTTGACCGTGACCCAGAGCAAGAAACACAGCCTGAAAAAGAGGAAAGAAGGAAGTAGTGAAAGATAGGAAAATAGTGACAAATGGAGCAAGGAACGATGGAAAGATCCTGAAATAGTGAGATAAAGAGACAGGGAGTATATGATGATGGATGAGAAACACATCGAGTGAATCAAAACTAGGAAGCCTGGGATTTAACAACCCCAACATTTGACAGTGCCAACGCCAGCTCCCACATAAACCTTTGGAAAACAGTTTAAAACTTTGAGCCCCTGCATTTACAAACTAAGCACATAAGGCTGGATGTACGAAGAATTTGCAGTTTGCAAATTGGTTGCAAATGGGTTTGCGAAGTAAAAAGTGTTTTTTTGCGATGTCCGAAAGCCATTCAAATCTTTTTTTGTGATGTCTATGTTTTGCGAACTGTAAATTTTTGTGACTCAGGTTTGCGAATCACACAAAAAAAATCTGTGATTGTGACTTGGAAACCGTATGTGCAAGATTGTTGCAATTAGCGCTCAATTGAAAAAGGTCCTTTTGCACAAGCAGTTTACCACCAATTCAAATTAGGTGTAACTGTGTGCAAGCTATATAAGCTGGCCCAGAATGCATCAGGGATTTCCACAATGGTTTCATTGTATGTGATTGTGAGGAGGATACGAGTACTGGCGGCTCAGCAGAGGAGGAGGCAGAGACAAAAGAGGATTTTCAGAGTCAGGCTGACTATTTTCCAACAAACTGAAGAAGATTTTTTTTTACAAATGCAAGCTATGTGGTGCTGTAATATGGGAGATAATCGGATATTGAAAGACACATCTAGAAAGTAGTACTCTGTGCAGCAATTCTATACCCACCCATGTTCAGGTGCTCTTTGCACCTTTTGGCCTTTGGTAGTTACCAGGGTGTGATTGCTGTTGCTGGTGGGGTGTCTCAAAGTTCGCTTTCATATTTTTCTTTGTGCAGATTTCTAGATGCCATGCTTATCTACATCACCCGCAATATATAACTACCCAGAAATACACAGAAAATGCAAAGCACAAAATTAAAATTTTACAGGATTGCAAAATGTCCACGTCATAGGGAGTATAGATGGAACAAATGTTTATTTTTTCCCCTCCATCTCATCTGCAATATTTGTTTAGAAACAGGAAAAACACACATTTCATCACTATCCAAGTTGTGTAATACAGACAATTTAATAACTAATATTGTGTTACAATACCCAGGAAGCACCCTGACTCCTTCATGTTTAGGCACATTGGAATATACAGACAGCTGGAAAGGGTGTGATGATGCCTATTGATTAGTAATGATACTAAATATAATGACACATATGTTTGCATATGCAAAATGAACGAAAGCTGAAAGTTATTTGTTTCAGGTGATAGTGCGTATGCCCTATGTCCCTGGATTTGCCATCATGCCTATACCACACAACCCAGCACATTGTCGCAACGCAGCTGTGACTGAGAGGCCATTAGGGCTGCTGAAACTCATTTCTGGTGCCTACATAAAAGTGGTGATGCCTTACACTATGCTCTGGAAACCCCATGCAAGATAGTGGCAACATGTGCCATTCTACACAATAATGTGACCAGGAGAGGCCTACATGTTACATAGGCAGACTCTGATTGGTTGGATGAAGATCCTCAGCCACCTGTTTAACAGCTTGCTGAGGAGAGTAGGGCAATGAAGGGGAGACAGCGATGGGACCACAGATTCAAAATTACTTTTCAAGGTATGTCTGAAATTACAATTGAAATGAAATGTACCACACTTGTTTGATGCTTTAAGTACAGCAACTTTTATTGTCAGGCTCTGTTTGAATATTTGAACCCATTTTAACTGCTACATGAAAATGTAACATAATGTCAACATCCAATGTCGGTTGCATCACAGAAAACACAAATATACAGTATTAGTGGTGTTTCATGAGCTGTGTCTTTCACTGCTTCTTGCTGTGTCCTGAAAGGGTTGTGCCCACATGTTGAGCAGCAGGAGAATGACTTCTGCAGCATCGCAGTGTATGTATATGTGTGACAGAGATGCTGCTGATGAAGGAGATTTCCTACCTTGAGGTTCAGCACCTACCCCACTAGCTATTTGGGCAGTTTGTAGTGCCTCAACTGTAGAATAATCTGCCACTAAAGTGCCTATTTCCACCTGTATCGTAACTGTCCGCTTGAATAAGGCTGAAGCGGCACGTGCCAATCTCCCAATTGAATGGGTTAAACCATCCATTCTGTCTTCAGTGCTTCTCTCTCTACTTCTTTGATTGGCATTATCCTCTGCCATTTGTTGACATACATTTCAAGGGAATTGGTGAGATTGTCTATTTCAGTGTCCATCTTTGCTTGGTTTTCAGCCCAATGATTGGTCACATTAGTGAACGCAAATTAAATGTTTTGGTGTATGTACTGTGGTTTCAGTTCACTATTTTTATCTGCTTGTGTTGCAGTGCTTAATTTGCAGCATGGAACCCTGAAGGCCAGCTAACAACTGGGCATTTTCTGCTGTAGCTTCAGACAACAATGCTTGGTTGCCATGAGACTTCTTATGGAGCTGAGTGTAAGCGCGCATTGGGACACACTGCTATCGTGGCCTCACAGTTGGCTGTAGAATTGAACTGTGAGGCAGTTGGACATCGTCCTAATCCACTGATGGTGCCTGTGAGAAGTATGAAGCAAGGCTAGAGTGGCCAGGAGGTGTGGTTGGCTTACTCTCTCTTTCTATGGGGATTTTCCACCACCATGAATGAGTCGTCCTGTCCCTCCACATTAGACCCATCATTGTTTTCCTCAGGTTGATCTGTTTGAAAAACTGGATTTACAATTATTTTTTGTATGAGAGAAAAACACTTAATATTAGCTATCATTTGCTTAATAAATGTCTAGCACTGACTAAAGTGAGTGAATTTTTGACTACATGTCCCATAATGCACTCTGAAAGTCTATTTACAACTCCTTAATGCCAGCTCTGTATTGTGTTAATTGATTAATGGATGAAGAAGGGTAACATTTAGGGTAACAGTTGCAGTTCTTTACTTACTTTGAGATGTGCAGGTGCTGATGTATCAATACTTGCAAATCCCATAACTGCCCCTGGCTCCAAGGTAGTCTCCACCATCGACTAGAGTGTAGTGGGGGTGTATTACAGAGGGGCCACCTCCTTTTGCCCTGGACTCACTCAGCCATGTTGAAACCTTTTTCTCTGTATGTGACCTACGCTCATACCACCTCTTCTTAATTTAATCAATGAAGTGCTGAGTTATCCCTACAGCATTGATTTTCTGCTTCATTTTTTGCCAGTTTCTTTTTTCTCTGAGACTAGGGGACGGTCATGGACGACCTGTCAAATAAGAGGCCATGGTTGTTTCAGCACTCGTCAGTCAGGATCTTAGGTTCTTTTTCCAAAAACATTAGTTTTCCTTTTCTTTTCCCACCTCCTTTTATGGGTTTTGGGTGGCCTTTACTGGGTTTGAAAGATGTGGCTTGCTGGTCCACGACACAATTAGAACAGGCATCTCTTCTGTACCTCCACTCTGATTACTTTCCAAGCTTCAAATGAGAAGCACTTCCTCATTTTGAGGTCATTACCCATAACCAGGAAGTGCTTTTTTGGGTTGCGGTCTGTTAAGATGAGGCAGGAAAGAAGAGTCAAATGAAGATTTATTAAAAAATGACCAACCCAAACAGGATCCGTGCTACGTCTCTCCTCAACCGACAACAATTCAAACCATACCGCATCCTGGAACATCAGCGTCACTCAGGCTCCAGAATGTGAGTCCTGGAACACTGATTTCACCGAGGTTCCAGGCCTAGCACAAGCTAGGAACAGGAACATTACAACACATCCCCCTCCCATACATTAATATCTCAAAAGCCCAGAAAATGATACAAACAATGTAACAAAATGTACCAGTATTAAAACAGAATAGCAGATCACGAGTCAAGATAAATAGTCTTTCATCCAGAGTGTTTTGAAACGTAACCTGGATGAAACATTAGGGCGTGGTAACTCCTTAGATGTTTCCTTGAAATTATTTCTTCTTTGATCTTCCAAAGTAGGGGAGTCTTCCACCACACCTCTCCATTTTGCAATTCTGGACATGCTCCACGCATCCCCATTGTCAAGAATCACAATGTTTTTCTTTACTTCTCTGATGCGGAAAGGGCCCTTGAAGGATGATTTACCCTTGGTTTTAAAACAAGGGTTCTTCACCAGTACCAGGTCACCAACCTTCCACCTAGCCCTAGCAACACAATGTTTGGCATCAAAACGCAACTTGTAATTATGTTGGTACCTCTCCCTGAGACCAGGTACCTTATCAAACTTCTCTAGATCCAGATCGACCCGTGCCAGACTGTTACCGAACCATGCCGGAAACAGCTTAGTGCAACCCAACCTTCCCCTCATGTACTCAAAAGGAGCTATGTTGGTGATGCTGTTTGGAGTGTTGCGATGTGCCCACCACAAATCCCTCAGGAGATTAGCTAAAGGAGTTCTGGTTTCAATAGCTTCTTGCACACAGGCCTTCACCATTCTATTCATACGCTCAGCTAGACCATTGGCTTGTGGCAGATACAAAGCTGTCCTCAAGTGCACAATAGCTAGGGAGTCCAAAAAATGCTTCATGTCTTGCGATGTCAATTGTACCCAATTGTCCGTAACTAAATGACTAGGTATACCCTCCTTAGAGAATTCTATTTCTAGAAACTCAATTACTGTACGGGTATCAACTGAGTTCACACATTTAGTCACCACCCATTTGGACGCATAATCCACCATGAGTATAATATATCGTTCGTTCGCTGGTAAGGGTTTTTCCGGAATCTCAATAGGGGAGAGTGGCGCTCTCGCCACAACCTTACTTTTGTCATTACGTGCGCAACTCATACAGTCTTTCACAACTGCCTCAGCTTCACTGTCCAACCCTGGCCACCAGTAAATGGCCCTAAGTCTAGATTTGGTTAAACTCCTGCCCAAATGCCCTTCAAGAGCCAGATTCAGAATTTTGTTCCTCACACTCTTAGGAGGTATGGATTTGCTTCCCCTAAATAACTCACTTCCATTTAAAGAGAGTTCATCTCTCACATTCCAATATCCATTCAATGAGTCAGGAATGTCCCTAAACTCTGGCCATCCCTTAACAATGAATTATCCAAGCTTATGTCTGTCCGAATCACTCTCCACAGCCAATTTCCACTCCTCTTCGTTGATAGCCATCTCACTTACCCAATTGATAAAAACCTCATCCTCAACCTCCTCACTACTATCAACCGAAAAACGGGACATTAAATCTGCCACAACATTCTTCGGCCCAGGCACATATTCCACGACAAAGTTGTACTTCAATAAACCTTCTGACCACCTTCGTATTCTCGGGGTCAACTCTTCATTTTTCCTGGGGGAGAAAATTTGGACAAGATGTCTGTGATCAGTCCTCACCCCGAAAGGTAAACCCCACAAGTAAAATTTAAAGTGCTTGACTGCCCACATACACGCAAGTGCCTCTCTTTCTATGACAGAATAGTGTTGTTCAGCCTCCTTGATGGAACGAGAAGCAAAGGCTATTACTTTCTCCTCTTGACCCACTCTTTGGATAAGAACAGCCCACAAACCCTTGACACTTGCATCAGTGTACAAATAAGTTATGGCACACACATCAAAATGCCCTAAGGTGGGCATCATTCCAATACAGTTCTTTACAAAAGAGAAAGCAGTCACGCATTCTTCCTTCCAGACAAACTCACAACCCTTCTTCAAAAGAGCTCTCAAGGGTTGTGTCACGCTAGAAAAGTAGGGAATAAATTTAGAGTAATACTCCGCCAACCCTAGCAATGACCTCACATCATCTTTGTCTTTGGGTTCAGGTGCACGAATTATAGAATCAACTAGTTCTAACTTGGGTCTGATTCCCTCACCAGAAATAGTATGTCCCACGTATGTCACAGAGAAAGACATTTTTCTTTCTTGACAGTAAGACCAGCCTCCGCTAACTTGCTCAAAACTTCTCTTAAAATCTTGTTGTGTTCGCCCACTGTTTTACCATGAACTAATATGTCATCCTGGAAACATAATGTGCCAGAGATTTCCCCCAAGATCTTTTTCATAATGCGTTGAAAACACGTGGCCGCAGCGGCCAGACCAAAAGGCATCATCAAAAACTGATAAGCCCCAAAAGGTGTTACAAAAGAGGTGAGGCGCCTGGACTCAGGGTGCAAAACAATCTGATGATAGGCCGAGGATAAGTCCAACACACTAAACACCCTTGAACCACCTAAACATGACAACTCTTCTGTTATGTTAGGTAGGGGTTGACGATCTATCCATATATACTTGTTAAGGACTCTGAGATCTACACACATGCGGATACGCTTCCCATTATTCTTCGGTGCCAATACAACAGGGGCCAACCACTCCGAAGATTCTATCTCTTCAATAACCCCTGCCTTTAATAGCCTGTTCAGTTCTGCTTTAAGATGTTCCAACATCAACTTAGGTACTCTTCTGACTTTATGTACAACCGTTGCTGCATTTTCTTTTAGTATGATCTTGTGTTCAAAATTGATCAAGCAACCTAAATTTTCACTAAACACACCTGGGAATTCCTTACAGATCTCCATCGAGTCATTCGCATTACTCACCACCATAACTTGATTATCTGAATTGGGATCTAATTTAATACCAATGTCCCGTTGGTGTCGCTAACCTAACAGATTATTAACACGTTTGGCTACATAGACCTTTCCTATAGTAACTTTGTCTCGGAACTGTATTTTCATGACCCTGTACCCAACCACCTCTATTTTGGCACCCCCATAGCTGACAGGGTTGATGTAAGGTTTAATTAGAGAGTCTAGAGTCTCTCCGAAAATTGCCTGCCAGTTCTTATCGCCAACCATAGTGTAGGGAGAACCCGAGTCTGCTAGAACCGTAACTGTTCTATTATCAAGTTTAATGGTATACTCAGGCATGATCACAGGTCCCTCATCTACCATGCCAGTATTGTGCTCGACATGGTCAATCTCCTGTCCTACATATAATACCATCTTGTTATTATTTTCGGTGACAGAATCTATGTTGCTTTTGTCATTGTTGCAAACTCTAGCATAATGGCGCCTCTTTCCGCACTTCCTACATTATGAATTTAGCGCAAAACAATTAGGACTGTTTGCTGCGTGACCCGTGTTGCCACAGCGGTAACAACGTAAAGTTTTAATGTCCCTTTTCTTTTTTTGGGTTGATGCTTGTGTCTTACTGTCATTGCCAACCCTTAGAACTTCTTCTTGGATCCTTGGTACTTGTACAGTAGAGAGACTATCCCCTTCAGGATGGTTCATTTCTTTGATCCAGTTGCTAGTACTTTCCATTCCTTCGACAATTGCAATCGCTTCCCTCAAGTCAGGGTTCTTCGTCAATAGTTTCTCTTGGACTTTTTTGTTATTGGTGCAACGCACAAGTTGATCACGAATAAGAGAGTCTGTGATTTCACCGAAATCACAAGTGCGTGCTAATGTGCGTAAAGCAGCAATCAAATTTCCTACACTCTCCGTATTACCCTGAGATCTGGTGAAGAATTTATGTCTTTCTAACACAACATTGAGTTTGGACTCAAAATGTGCCGCCAGGATTACTACCGACATCTCATAAACATCTCTGGGTTCACCATCAGCCCCACCAATGGTCAAAGGTTCTAGACTGTCATAGATATTTCTGCCTTCAATACCCAGATTGTGTAGAAGAACCACTTGTTTTCCAGCTAGAGAGAATTTTTCTCCACCTATGGCTATTAAGTAAGAATCAAAAAGGTTTTTCCATCGTTTCCATGGAAGGATGGGGTCGCCTTTGTCCGATAAAAAAGGAGGTGGCTGGGACATAATAGTTGTAGCCATGGTGATTTAACGCAAAGTTATATCCGGAACTGGTAGAGAATGACTCGAGTTATTTAAAGCACAGTGCGCAGTCTAAATTTCCTAAAAAAAATAAATGAGGAAGAAATAAGAAAAAATATATATATACATATAGTCTTCTCTATAGCGGAGGCGTAGAGCGTGTAAAAAAAATGTGTGCAGAGCAAATAGCTGCAGTCTAGTTTTTTTTTTGTTGCGGCCGTAGCATCATGAGGTGAACGCAGAGAAAGAGTCTAGATCTTTCCATAAAGGCCGCAACATCAGGAAGTGCGCGTTACGTTAGATCTGTCACGTTCCAAGTGTATAAAAAAAACAGTGCGTGCGAGGGAGGGCGCGAGCCAAAAGCCGAAAGCTAAATCTTTCTGCGAAATCTTTCGGGGGCAAACTTGCCTGAAGGCAACGGCAGCCGTCTGCTGAGGAAAATGTCTTGAATGCAGCACAACGCTGAAATCAGCCTCATGCGCTCAAACGAACAGGACCAGAGCCAAGAGGAAAATGTCTTGAATGCAGCACAACGCTGAAATCAGCCTCACGCACTCAAACAAATAGGACCAGAGCGGATCTTCAATGAACAGGATCGGTGTTTAGGTCTCCCAGCGGTGAAAGCAGCCGACAGCGTAGCGCGGACCCATAATCAGCAGGAAAGTCTCTACTGGACGTAGGTTCGTGGGTTCAGGGTTGGTTACTTCCCTCGTTGCCAGTGTTAAGATGAGGCAGGAAAGAAGAGTCAAATGACAATTTTTTATAAAATGACCAACCCAAACAGGATCCGTGCTACGTCTCTCCTCAACCGACAACAATTCAAACCATACCGCATCCTGGAACATCAGCGTCACTCAGGCTCCAGAATGTGAGTCCTGGAACACTGATGTCACCGAGGTTCCAGGCCTAGCACAAGCTAGGAACAGGAACATTACAACACGGTCGCATTCACAATTCGCGACCTGGGTTGCAAACTTGGTAATGACAAATTGCAATTAACAAAATAATGAATTGACCTTTATGCAAGTCACACATTCTCAAGGTAAACCATACATACATACTGATTTCTGATTTCCTACTTGCAATTTGCTAAAAATAGCTAATTGGAAACCGCAAATTAGTACTTTTGTATATCTAGCCCAAACATACTTAATCCATTATTTTGCTTAGAGGCATCATATCACACTGATTCCGTACTTGTTTTTAGAATGTTGAGCGTATACCCTTTTCTAAATTCTAAAGTTTATTTTCATTTTTTTTTGTTAAAATTTAGCTTTTTAGGTCTTGCCTACGAACAGCGTTAGCTCTCCACTAGCATCAGCCTATTGTCTCCAATGTAGACTTTGCGTGGGCTTTGGGTGTTCAAGATTTAATGGCTTTTTTTTTTTACTTATCCCAGGTTTACTTCTTCTTTTCGATACATTGTTTCCTCCGTATTCCTGTGCTTCTCCCACCTAAGAGACGTTTCAGTCTGATTGTTTCTTTTTAATTAGTGTTATAACTTTCTACTGCTGATGTCAGGAACTGATTGCAAACCATGACAGAATATGTTATCTTCCGCTCTCCTCTTGTCCTCCTTGCTGCCCCTTTTTTCCCACCCTAGTGGTCTCTTCATTTAAATATTAGCTTCCCTCCAGCACTTGCTTATTTCCTCCCACATTCCATGCTCCACCCATTGGCCATTTCTGTATTACAGGTGGCCATCTCTGAATAATTGTTAGACCATTCCAAGATGTTTGCAATGTGTACACAACTGTGCACACAAGCACACACAAGGTGGCCATCTTGGAATGCTTTTTCTTTTGCTTTAAGAAAAAGCATTTCAAGATTCTAAAATCAAACAGAAAAACTTTGGAAGATGGCCCCCATGCATGTGCACATATTGCAGTCAATTTCAAAGCAGCCATCTTGGAATGCTTTTTTGTTTGCTTTAAGAAGAAAAATTCCAAGATGGATGCAGTGAATATGCATGCATGATAGCCATGTCAGAATGATTTTTATTAAAGCATTCCAAAATTGCTCCTCTGTGCCCAAATTCTAATAGTTGGTGGCCATCAGGAAAAACAAAAAAGCAAGGTAAAGAATTTAAGTATTATTAGTTTGGCGGAATAAGTTCTAGGAGCTCTTCTCAATCGCACATCATGTTATGCTACTTCAAAGGTTCTAATGTGTATTTAAATAGGCATAAGGATATCATTTTGGTTTGTTTAGTATTTCTATAAGTACTATCTTTAATGAATGAAAATATGCGCAAGTAGTAATTCATTCACTGTTCTGTTGCCAGGCATATTACTAACCTAGAAAGTTATAATACTATGGTGGTCATTACAACCCTGGCGGACGGTGTTAAAGCGGCGGTAAGGCCGGTGGTAAAAATTTTGCAATTACGACCGTGGCGGAAACCGCCAACAAAGACAGCCACTTTAACACTCAGACAGCCACGGCCGTACAAACAAACAGCGCGGCGGACACCGCCAACAGACAGGTTGAGGACAATGTACCGCCCACACTATTATGACAGGCCAATCTGCCACCTTTTCCGGGGCGGATTCACTGCGGACAAAAACACGGTGGAAACAGGAATTTCGAAAGGAAAACGCTCACCTCTACACACTCCACGAGGAACGAGGACACCATGGAGCCGGAACTCCAAATCCTACCTGCAATAGTTTTCCTGCTCCTGTATCAGGAGCACCAACGCCGGCGGTGAAGAGCACGGTGAGTACTGCACCTACGACACAGGGGAGGGGGGAGGCAAAAAACAGGGACACACACACGCAACACCCTCACCCACTACAACACACACACTAATACATATCTATACATTATAGTTACACCCCCCAGCCCCCCCGGAAGAATGCAAAGACAAAAGGAAATGATTGTAACCATTGTAATATATCAAAATGCAGTACGCAAAGACATACATATATACACTATCAACAAAATATACACCAAGAATAGTAGTCCAGGTATTGCACCACTCATAGTCCGTGGACCACTGGGCCCAAAATGCATGGGCGAGGCCCACACACGATACCATATCAAAACAGAGAGCACACTGCAGGGGCATCAGATAGAAATACAACAGGCACCTCAGGGGGAAGGGAAGGGGGGGCACCTCAGCCGGATGAGTGCACGACGCCAGATCAACTAGGGGGCTCCATGCCCATTGATGTATCCTGGGGAGTGCAAAGCCACAGTCTATCAAGTCTCTACAGTGGGTGGTTTGCCCACTGTGCAATCCTGGGGAGTGCAAAGCCACAGTCTCTCAAGTCTCTACAGTGGGTGGTTTGCCCACTGTTCAATCCTGGGGAGTGCAAAGCCACAGTCTCTCAAGTCTCTACAGTGGGTGGTTTGCCCACTGTTCAATCCTGGTGAGTGCAAAGCCACAGTCTCTCAAGTCTCTACAGTGGCTGGTTTGCCCACTGTTCAATCCTGGGGAGTGCAAAGCCACAGTCTCTCAAGTCTCTACAGTGGGTGGTTTGCCCACTGTTCAATCCTGGGGAGTGCAAAGCCACAGTCTCACAAGTGGATGCATGTCTCCACTGGTTCTGGAGGGGGACTGGTGCCCAGAGTGCTTCATCCTGTGAAGGACAGACGGAGTGGATGCATGTCTCCACTGGTTCTGGAGGGGGAATGGTGCCCAGAGTGCTTCATCCTTTGAAGGACAGACGGAGTGGATGCATGTCTCCACTGGTTCTGGAGGGGGACTGGTGACCAGAGTGCTTCATCCTGTGAAGGACAGAGGTAGTGGATGCATGTCTCCACTGGTTCTGGAGGGGGACTGGTGCCCAGAGTGCTACATCCTGTGAAGGACAGAGGTAGTGGATGCATGTCTCCACTGGTTCTGGAGGGGGACTGGTGCCCAGAGTGCTTCATCCTGTGAAGCACAGAGGTAGTGGATGCATATCTCCACTGGTTCTGGAGTGGGACTGGTGCCCAGAGTGCTTCATCCTGTGAAGGACAGAGATAGTGGATGCATGTCTCCACTGGTTCTGGAGGGGTACTGGTTCCCAGAGTGCTTCATCCTGTGATGGACAGAGGTAGTGGATGCATGTCTCCACTGGTTCTGGAGGGGGACTGGTGCCCAGAGTGCATCACTCACCCCGTGACGGTCCCAGTTGCGTCAGTGCCCCTGCCGCTCATGGGCTAGCGGTGCTTGATTTGGCGGTGCCCTGTTCAGCGGTGCTTGAGTTGGCGGTGCCTTGTTCAGCGGTGCTTGATTTGGCGGTGCCCTGTTCAGCGGTGCTTGAGTTGGCGGTGCCCTGTTCAGCAGTGCTTGAGTTGGCGGTGCCCTGTTCAGCGGTGCTTGAGTTGGCGATGCCCTGTTCAGCGTTGCTTGAGTTGGCGGTGCCCTGTTAAGCGGTGCTTGAGTTGACGGTGCCCTGTTCAGCGTTGCTTGATTTTGCGGTCCTTCATTGCCCAGCTGGGCTGGGGCTGGCGGTCCTTCATTGGGCAGCTGGGCTGTGCCTGGCGGGGCTCTCCTGGGCAGCTGGGCTGTGGCTGGCGGGGCTCTCCTGGGCAGCTGGGCTGTGGCTGGCGGGGCCCTCCTGGGCAGCGAGGATGGGGCTGGCGGTGGCCTCCTGGGCAGCGAGGATGGGGCTGGTGGTGGCATCCTGGGCAGCAAGGATGGGGCTGGCGGTGGCCTCCTGGGCAGCGAGGATGGGGCTGGCGGGGCCCTCCTGGGCAGCGAGGATGGGGATGGCGGGGCCCTCCTGGGCAGCGGGGATGATTGCGGGCTTCTCCGGCGTGCTGCTCCTCCCAGACTTGCCGGGTTTCTTGTGCCCCTTCCCCACCTTGGGAGGAGTCACAGCTGAGTCCACACTCCCATTGGGACCCCTGGGAGCGGCTTGGGTGGCTGGAGTCTTCCCCCTCTCCCGCCGGGCACTGGCCAACTTCTGGTGCTTCACAGGGGGGGGACTGGCTGTGCTGTGGCTCCGTGCCACACTGGCTGTCCTGGTGGCCGGTGCACTCCACATACCTGTGACAACAGGCACCACTGGTCCTGGAGATGTTGTGGCTGAGGTGCTACTTCGGGACCTATGAGTTGGCCGGGGGGGGGGAATAGGTCAAGGCTGGACAGGAAAAGCTTTTTGGAGACACTGGGATGGGTAGCTGGAGGGGGTTTGGGAGTGGAAGAAGAGGTGGTGGTTGTAGGAGGTGTACGTTTAGTGGCTTTGGGTGCAGGTGCATGCGCTGGAGGCTGTTGTGAGGTGGATGGCTGTTGGGTTGGTGTGTGCCTGCATTTGTGTATCTTGGGAGGGGGTGTCACAGACACACTGGGAGAGGACACAGGGGACGTGTGTATGGCAGTGGGGGTGGTGACTGCACGTGAGCGGGGTGTGCTGGTGGGTGTGCTGGTGAGGGACGTAGTGGCTGTAGAGGTAGTGCATGCAGGTGTGAGTGTAGACGAGACTGGGAGGGAGGAGGGAGGCGAGGAGGAGGGAGACACAGTGGAGGCAGTGGATGTTCATGTGTCTGCATGTGTGTGATGCTTGCGTGAGGGCCTGTGGGATGTGTGGTGCTTATGTTTGCCTGAGCTTCCCTTGTGTGGTGAGGTGTGTGCAGGCTGGTCTGATGGTGTTCTTGGGATAGGCAGAGGTACAGGGAATTGGGTCTGGGTGGAAGAAGTTGGAGAGGGGAGGCTAGACACAGGGACAATGGCTGCCATCAGTGCTGAGGCCAGAGTTTGAAAGGATCGGTGAAGGGCCGCCTGACCAGAATGAATGCCCTGCAGGAATGCATTAGTTTGTTGTAACTGCCTTTCTAAACCCTGGATGGCATTCAAAATGGTAGACTGCCCAACAGTGAGGGACCTGAGGTGGTCAATGGCCTCTTCACTTAGGGCAGCAGGGGTGACTGGGGCAGGGCCTGAGGTGCCTGGGGCGAAGGTGATGCCCACCCTCCAGGATGAGCGGGCACGGGCGAAGGCTGAGGGGCTGCTGGGAGGGCGGTACTGGTAGGGGGGTGGCGGCTGTACCTGTAGATGCGGGGGCACTGATGTTGCCGCCACCACAAGGGAGCTCCCATCGGCGGACAAGTCCTTGTCGCTGGTTTCAGCTCCTGTCCCCGCCGTGGTGCTCCCCTCACCCTCCATTCCACTGGTGAAGTCCGAGTCCGAAGTGTGGCCCTCCATGACCATGTGGGATGCAGCTCCCTCGTGCTCCGGTGCCACTGCTCCTCCACCTGATGATGCTAATGCACACAAGAACAGGGAAACCACAAAAAAGGGGGGGGGGAACAGAAGAAAGACATGTTGAGTGCATGGAATACCGCTACCGTTGGCGGACATGACAGACACAGAAGACCCCTGCACTACGTCGCGCTGTTGGGCTCTACAGTGCAATTCCTGGGAAATGGCCTATAAGGCTATGGACGACATCTGCACACATAGATGACACAGGTGCATGAATAGCTGTACTTGGCACTCTACAGAGGTGGGGTGGGGGGCCACAGGGCCATGCCTTACGGAGGGGCCTAGCCTACGGAGCTGGCCTACGGAAACCCACAGCCCTCCTCCCCCACCCAGACACCTCCACTGCGCGCAAAGTCAGCTGAATGAGAGTGTACTCACCCCCTTGTGTCTGCTGTGATGCCCTCAAGCACCCATCCAACTCAGGGTAGGCCACCGCCAGGATCCTGAACATCAGGGGGGTCATGGTTCGACGGGCACCCCTCCTACATTGGGAGGCCATCCCCAGCTGAGCCTCCGCCGTCTTCCTGCTCCAGCGACGAATGTCGTCCCATATTTTCCGGCAGTGGGTGCTACGTCTGTGATGGACCCCCAGGGTCCGGACATCCTTGGCGATGGCACGCCAAATATCCTTCTTCTGGTGGGCGCTGACCTACAGGAAATGTACAGGGGAAGAAGAGAAGTAATTACCAACTGCGCCGTCAAAGTGAGTGGCCCCCATCCCTACTCTTGCCATGTGGCACATGCACCCACTGTCTTTCATGCACGCAGAACTCTGCCCCCTTCCTTCTTTCAACCAGCCCTCTCCACACAGGCATAGCCCGTACAACATGCTCCCTGTGTACTTACCTGTTGGTCTGGAGGACCGTAGAGTAGCCTGTACTGGGGGAGGGCCCCATCCACGAGCTTCTCCAACTCCTCTGATGTGAAGGCAGGGGCCCTTTCCCCAGACGCACGAGCCATTGTCTCTTCCAGACCGATGTAATTGTAATTGTAATTGTAATCGTATTTATATAGCGCTTACTACCCCTGACGAGGCGTCGAAGCGCTTTTCGATGAGTAGCACGCTACTCCGGTACCAAACAAGAATTAGTGATGGATTAGTATAATTTAATAAGGAGTACAGTTTTAGTATTATTATGAGTTAATTTGAGTTGCGGATATGAGAGTTTGTTAGTTAGATTGACTGGAGTAATGGAGGGGTGGAGGAGGAAAGAAATCCAGAAGTGTTAATTGGGAGTTTATCCTTCATTTACTCAATCCAAATGCTTGAGATGAATAAAAGGGGAGCGGAGGGGAAAGAGGATGTGGAAGGGTTAGGGAGAGCATAGTAGCAGGGTGAGATGAATGCAGGAGAATTTAGTAGGGTTGTGTGGGAGGTCACAGAGGTAGAGTGAGGTTTGGTGAGTTAGATGTGGAGGTGGAGGGAAGAGCTTAGGCAGAGATATTTAGGAGATGAAAGTGGTCGAAGGGATTTGGGATGAGTCCGAGTGAGAATGGAGGATAGTTTGATAGAGACATGACATAAGAGTGATGAGAAGATAAGTGTGATAAAAAGAGAGCAGAAATTCGTAGATATCTAGTATAACAACCCAAAAAACCAGGAGCCATGCAATGATCCACAAACATGCCAGGCACAGAAACAACATATACACATACATACACATATATATATATATTTGTACACACACACACATGAATACACACACATATACACATAGAATACATAATTAGAATCATGGGTAAAAAATACTTAGTCAGACAGGTTTAAAAGAGTGTGTGTGTATTTTATTGTTATTGGTTTAGTTTCTGTAAAATGAGCATCATGGCCTACCCAACCGGAGTATTTTCTACGAGTATGTCAGTAAGCGTTACCAAGCATGTTTTATACGCCCCGTATATATTGTACACTAAGGGTACGTGATGGGCCACGGGGTAAACGTCTCCAGCAACCTTATGTGCCTTTGGCAATGTGATTGTTACTAGTGCGTCTTTGTGGAGATGTCATTGTGCTTCTGAGCATCAACAACGCACCACCGGAATCGGCGGTAAAAACGCATTGGGGTCGTTTTGGAAAGCTGTCCATCATCCTGGTAAAAAGCGGGAATTCCTTTACCTACTTCGAGGTGGACGGGGGCGTGGCTCAGCGGGCGGAGCTTACAGGTGCTTTATAAAGGGAGAACCTTCTACTCTGTGTCTCCAGCAGAGGAAGATAGAACCCGCGCGTCTCAGTCAGATACAGATTACGCTCCAGTACATCATCAGTTCACCTCCAGGATGGATTCTAGATCTTTTTCTGCTATGGGATCTCTGAGCGCACAACCTTGCTTTATCTTTGCCAAGCCCAAGAGTTAGGGTGGCTTGTCCTTTCCAGAAGCTGAGCTTTAACTGCGGCACCTGCTACGATTATATTTTGTAAGTGCTTCCTTTGAGGTTTAGTTTCTGTAAAATGAGCATCGTGGCCTACCCAACCGGAGTATTTTCTACGAGTATGTCAGTAAGCGTAACCTAGCATGTTTTATACGCCCCGTTTATATTGTACACTAAGGGTACGTGATGGGCCACGGGGTAAACGTCTCCAGCAACCTTGTGTGCCTTTGGCAATATGATTGTTACTAGTGCGTCTTTGTGGAGATGTCATTGTGCTTCTGAGCATCAACAACGCACCACCGGAATCGGCGGTAAAACGCATTGGGGTCGTTTTGGAAAGCTGTCCATCATCCTGGTAAAAAGCGGGAATTCCTTTACGTCACAGCAGCACTTGCAGTGTAGGTCCTCTCCTGTCGAAGATCAGGTATTAAGTGATTCAGCAGATAGAAAATGACCGTCACGTCCGCGGCGGTCACGTCCTCGGCGGTGCGTACCATCACCGCCGACATACATCGTCATTGGCTCCTGGGACCCATAGGGTCCAATGTTAACCAATGCAGCATTGCGCCGTGGTCTTCGACCGCCTACCGCTACGGTGTACAACGCCAGCGCAGTTACCTCACATCCCATTGTCCCACTTTACAGGTCAGGCAGCCGCCATTTCAGGGGCCCACATGGCCTAATTACCAGCTGCGTCACACATACCTAGGCCTAGTCTCAACACACATGCAGGCTACATTTTGTGTATGAATGGTGTTCTGTGTAAACTGTGGGTACATACCTCTGAGCTGTTTGACTCCCTGCTTGCTGTTGTCCTTCATAGGCACCGTCCGCTGGGACATGTGAGGAGATGGCGGAATCCTCCGGTGTACCGACCGCTGGTGGACCTGTCGACAATGGAGGAAAGAAATTTGATTATCATCTACAGGTTTGACCGTGCCACAATCCAGGAACTGTGTACCCAGTTGGAGCCTGACCTGATGTCAGCAATCCGCCATCCCACAGGAATCCCCCCTCAAGTGCAGGTGCTATCAGTGCTCCATTTCCTTGCAAGTGGGTCTTTTCAAACAACTGTGGCCATGGCATCAGGGATGTCCCAGCCTATGTTTTCCAACGTATTGTCCACAGTGTTGTCTGCCCTGCTGAAACACATGCGGAGCTACATCGTTTTCCCTCAGGTGGAGGATTTGCGTACAGTGAAAAGTGACTTCTATGCCCTTGGACATATCCCCAACATCATAGGTGCCATTGATGGGACCCATGTGGCTTTGGTCCCCCCCCCCACAGGAGTGAACAGGTGTACAGGAAACGGAAGAGTTATCATTCCATGAATGTACAGATGGTATGTTTGGCAGACCAGTACATCTCCCATGTGAATGCCATGTTCCCTGGCTCAGTGCATGACGCCTACATCCTGCGGAATAGCAGCATTCCTAATGTGATGGGTCAACTCCAGAGGCACCGTCTGTGGCTATTAGGTGACTCTGGTTACCCCAACCTGTCATGGCTACTGACCCCAGTGAGGAATCCCAGGACAAGTGCAGAGGAACGCTACAATGAGGCCCATGGGCGAACTAGGAGGGTGATCGAGCGGACCTTCGGCGTCCTGAAGGACAGGTTCAGGTGTC
Organism: Pleurodeles waltl; assembly: GCF_031143425.1. Taxonomy (NCBI): domain Eukaryota; kingdom Metazoa; phylum Chordata; class Amphibia; order Caudata; family Salamandridae; genus Pleurodeles; species Pleurodeles waltl. The sequence goes on from NC_090445.1 coordinate 471,465,727, forward strand.
TGCATATGACAGGTGGATTCCTATTCTACTCACCAAAGAAGGTGTGCTAGATCATTGTGGCCTACTGTATGCTTCACAACTTGGCTTTGCGACGACAGGTGCCTTTTCTGCAGGAGGATGGTCCAGATGGTGGTGTTGTGGCAGCTGTGGAGCCTGTGGACAGTGATGAGGAGGAAGGAGAGGAAGAAGACATGCAGAACAGGGACTCAGTGATTTAGCAATATTTCCCGTGAAACACAGGTGAGAATACATTCCTGAGTACTACATGTACTTTTACACTTCTACCTCTATCCTGTCTGTCGTTTTCACCCAGTGTATGGTCACTGAGTTGTCACTTTCCCTTACGGTTTCACAGGTGTGGGTCCCAACGTGTGTCATCTTCTTAGATTCCTCAAGGACTAGAGCTGTGTGACATAGGTATGTTGAAATTACTATTTCAAGAACATTTTGTCACTGTAATTGCAAATACACTATTTCGAAATCACAGACAGACTCCAGATCTTTTGGTGCTTTAGGTTTGTTTATTTAAATACAAAATATTGGAGGGGGAAGTTAAATGGTGAAGGGTGATGGCGGAGGAGAGTCCAGTCTATTAGTCCCACAGGTGCATTGCCCATATGGGCATAAGAAGTGGAGCTGGGGCAGTTTCAATATGGTCAGGGTGACAAAGTGGGACAGTGGGATGACAATCAGGGTGGTCTCATTTCTTGGCAGGGGTCTTGGCATCGTGCTCTGTCTTTTTCCTGGCTCTCAGGGACCGATTGCGGGGTGGTTCTCCGTCTGCAGGGGGTCAGGTGCTGGTGTGGCGGTCCTGTGGCAGTGCCTCCTGTCCACTAGCCCCGGCAGAGGTGGTGGGCAGTTCATCGTCCATGCTAGTGTCAGGGGCCCCTTGTAGTGCCACAGTGTCCCTCCTGGTGTTGAGTAGTTCCTTCAGCACCCCTACAATGGTGCCCAGGGCGGAGCTGATGGTTCTGAGTTCCTCCCTGAAGCCCATATTCTGTTCCTCCTGCATGCGCTGGGTCTCCTGAAACTTGGCCAGTACCGTAGCCATTGTCTCCTGGGAGTGGTGGTATGCTCCCATGATGGAGGAGAGGGCCTCGTGGAGAGTGGGTTCCCTTGGCCTGTCTTCCCCCTGTCGCACAGCAGCCCTCCCAGTTCCCCTGTGTTCCTGGGCCTCCGTCCCCTGGACCGTGTGCCCACTGCCACTGCCCCCAGGTCCCTGTTGTTGTTAGGGTGGTGAGTTATACTGGGTTCCCTGTAGTGGTGGACACACAGCTGATTGACGTGTCCTGGGGACGGAGATATGGGCCCGCTGGGTGGGTGCTGTGCTGGTGTTTCCAGAGGGGGGAAGGTCTGTGGTGGCCTCTGCCTGTGTGAGGGGAACTGACTGTCCAGAGGCCCCCAATGGTCCGGGCTGGGCATCTAGATCCAGGTGGACAGAGGTGCTGTCATCACTGTGGGCCTCTTCTGTGGGCATGTGTGGACCCTCCTGTCTGGTGACGTTGGGTAGTGGTCCTGCAGGGGTGGAAAGGCATGACTATTGCATCTGTGTGTGTCATGGTGTGCAATGGGTGGGTGGCCGTGTACCCCAGTGCTGGCATTCCTGTGTGTGAGCTTGTGTGATGATGGTTTAGGGGGGTGTATGGGTATGTGCAGTAGGCATGCTTTAATGATGGGTGTCCATGCATTGTTGTTGCAAGCAGGGATTGGTGTTGGGATGTGTGGTTTGTGATATTGGTACATTTGTGATGAGTTGGAGTGATAGGGTTGGGGGCGAGGGTCGGGGTATGTGATAGCATGCAGGTAGGGTGGGGGATGTAATAGTTAAGATTTTACTTAGCAGAGTCCATTCCTCCACCGACTCCTGCGAGGCCCTCAGGATGCAGAATTGCCAAGACCTGCTCCTCCCATGTTGTTAGTTGTGGGGGAGGAGGCGGGGGTCTGCCGCCAGTCCGCTGAACTGCCTGGTGGTGTCTTGAGACCACGGAACGCACCTTCCCCCGTAAGTCGTTCCACCTCTTCCTGATGTCCTCCCGATTTCTTGGGTGTTGTCCCACTGCGTTGACCCTGTCGACTATTCTTTGCCATAGCTCCATCTTCCTTGCAATTGAGGTGTGCTGCACCTGTGATCCAAATAGCTGTGGCTCTACCCAGACGATTCCCTCCACCATGACCCTGAGCTCCTCCTCCGAGTACCTGGGGTATCTTTGCCGTGCCAGGGGGTGGTGTAGGTGATGTGTGGGGTGGTGTGTGTGGTGATAAGTGTGGTGATATGTAGTGGTGTGTTGTGTGAGGTGCGTGGAAGTTGTGTGGGTGATGGTGTTGTGTGCCTGTGGATGCTAGTTTGTTGATGGTGGTGTCTGTCTCTGGCCTTCTCTCTGTAATTGTGGTCGTAGGGGTTTGTGGGTGATGTGGCTGTGTGTTTTATATAGTATTGGGTGTGTGGGAGTGGTGTGTGTATGTGTATCAAGTGTGTGTATTTCGAATTGTCCAATGTGGTGGTATTTTGGTGATGTGTGTGTATTTTGGGCGCGGCGGTGTGTACCGCCAACGGAATACCGCGGTTGAAAGACCGCCACGTGGATTTGTGTGTCATGATAGTGTGGGCGTATTTCTGTTGGCGTGACGGTGGAGGATTTGTTTTCGCCAGTTTAACACTGACCTTTGGTGTGGCGTACTTGTGTGGGTGTCTGAATTTTGTCGGATTCCGAGGTGTGGGTCATAATAGCTGTGGTGGAATTCCGCGGCCGCGGTGGTGTGTTGGCGGTCTTCTGCACGGCGGTGAGCGGCTTTTACCGCCAATATTGTAATGACCGCCTATGTGTTTCTTATGAGGTAATTTCCTAAATCTTCAGTGCAGTGTTTTTTTCTGTTTTTCATTTAACATATCCTAAATCCTTTGAAGTTTTTGTAGGAACATGTTATGGTTTAGAGGAGTATTCTGGCATGTGATCAGGGCATTTCATACTAGAACATATTTTATTATATCTTATTTTCAAGTTTGTGGGTAAAGTGAGTGTTGTAATCAGGATTTTCTGTACTGCACTGTAAAATGGACGGGAAGTACAATGTGTATATTAGTTGAGATAGTGAATGGTAATACTTGACACCAGATAAACAATTGATTATACACATATTTCACATATTTAGGCAAGTTATGTAGAATAAGTTTTGCATTGTTACTGAGTGTGTAATATATGCATATAAACAAAAATAAACAGCAGGAAAATAATTATCCTGTTGTGTCAAACTTGGGGGCTAAATTTCAGTTCCTAAGCAAGCCCCTGTTTTTGCAGAAATGAGAAACCCTGCTCTGTAGAGTTTTTCTGGGCATAATTACTGGGTGTAATAAACATCGTCCCCCTGCATGTTTCCTGAATCAATTTCTGCAGGTCAAACCAGCCGTCGAAGTGCATTAAAAAAAGTGTAGGAACTGTGGTGCTGCATGCAGTGGGGCACAGTCAGTGAGAGTGGGGCTGGGGTCAAAGGTTTGGCTAAGAAACCAAAATGTTCTGTAAGTTTTTTTGTTTTTTATCTTCAGGTACCTTCATATAAAATACTGTGCAGCTTAAATGAAAATAAAATAAAAATGTTGGTATTCAGTGGGAAATGCATTGTAGTACATTATGAAATCCCATATTTAATGCACTACAGAGGTTGGCGTGTAACCAAAAAGCTACAGAATTAAATCTTGGTTGGTGCAGTGGAGAGCAGTGGCTTGTGTATTTTTAGTGCCAAGAGATTAGAGCCTTTAACAGAAAGGACTTTGAATGTGGAAGTCAATTTTTTAAGTTTGCATCACACACAGTATAATATAGACTGCTACAAAATGCACAAAAAGGTAAAAAATAACATGGTGCTTCCAAAATATATATTTTAGTAATACCCAGACTGTACATAATGATATTTTTAGGTCAAGCGTAAGTGTACGACCTCCTGTATACTTTAGTATACATCTCTGTGGGGTTAAATCCTTCCCCTACTTCTCATTTATTTGTTTCAGTGTTTGTTAAAGATATTTGCTTGCTTGTGGGCAGTCCTACCTTTCTGTCCTTCCTTTTTTTCTTTGGTCTTCCCAAGATGCAGGGATTATGTACAATTTCATTATGCTTTGTTGTGTTTATCTGTTCATGGGAGGAACATTTTTATTTCTTTCCTTCTCGTGTAACACTGTGAGTGGGTGTATGGTCAACTCTGATGTGAGGCAGCTTATTTGACGTTTGTCAGGCACGTAGTGCAATAACCCCATAAGAATACCAAGTTCAGTGTGCGTGTTCAATTAAAAGGATCCTTATGACGCTTGTGAGTCACTGTCCATATTGCACAACCCTCCTTCCTGCACTTGTTGCTCGCCCGGAATGGGTGCTTTTGTGAGAGGTGCTTTCCATTCCACAACATTCAGGTGCTCCCAGGGCACCCACTAGGGAATATGCACAGCCAAGCTGACTTTGCTGCTATCTTCAGGACGCTATGCATGTTGGGTGCTGAGGCTGCTCCTGTGTCACATGCTGGTGCTGCTATTGTGGTGCTAAGGTTGTGTTCCTTTTACCCTCTCTCCCGTCACAAACCCAGGCATCATCTGCCCACCCTCTGATTGAGGTGCTATTTCTTTTCTTCAGCGGCCACCAATGAGACTCTTTCTTCATCAAATGAATGTATTTCTAGGACACGTTTGTGACAGAAGACCCTGACTTCGTGTGTAAGAGGGTTTAGCAACTGGAATTAGAGCTTGCCTCACCACTTCCCTATGCATCGTGTTTTTTTCATGACATTTAACAAAAGTATTGCATTGAGTGCCAAATAGTGTGGTAATGGTTTTCAGCAGACAGTACAACTTCAAACTGCATAACATCACGCGGCTTGCATCCAAGGGTTTTAGGAGTTTACACATATGGACTTGTGGCACAGCAGAATGTTTGCAAGCAATATTAGCGACTGGCTCCAGGTGCTTCTAAGAATGGTTTGTGGCAGGTGATTGTTCATGGGACTTCTAGCGACACAGTGTGCTACTGCAGCAATACAGCTCCAGGGACCTCTAGTGACGCCGTGTTACACTGCTGCCAATGATCTTTTGTGGCTCAGGGATGAATGGTAATGGCATGTGGCACAGAAGTTAACTCTGGTGCACGGTCCCTGGGTCTAGAAGTGGGCATGCAAACTAATGGTGAAAGCTGAGCCACTGGTCTGGCTTATCTTTAAGAGCCTGTGCTCCATCCCAACCATTAAAACATAGCTAAAAGCTTTTTTGCATTTTTCTATAGTGCAAACACCGTCTTCTGGTTGAGTTTGCATTATACAAATCTGCAAAATAGAGTGTTCTTGACTTCCAAGTGTTCTAAAATGTGGAAGGTCCTGTTTAATGTTTCATCATAGCACGCTGCCATAACAGAATTCTTGTTAAAGTTGCATAACATTTATAAATAGAGATGGATCTCTATGCTTCTATGATTTCTTTCTATTCAGGTTGTTTGTATTGTCTGAACTAATGGACCAGTCTCAGTAACCTGTGCAAACTTCTCCATATTGTAGGTTGCCTTATAAATGAATTGCCAGCAGATGAGTGCAGACTGATGACTGGTGTCTCTGTGTCGTGCACTTGGTGTGGGTAAATCGGTCTGTATTAGGAAGAGCTTGTGGCAAGGCTGTTGCATGTCAATAAGAGCTGCTAACTTTGGACCTGGGAAACCAGGTTTGATACTCAGCGTTAGCTCACAATCCGGTGATTCTGGGCAAATCAATCACCTGTGCCTATAAAAAGTGAATGGGTGTCTTTGTGTAATGTGAGTTATGCTGTTGTAAAGCATACCAACATCTCGGGTTGGGTTCGTGCCATATAAAACTGCAAAAAAAAAAAGGTTAGTTCTATTAACATCTTCTGCCCTTGCAAACTTGTAGACAAAGCTGTCGTCTGGCTTCAGGGACCTCTTATGACATCCCTTGGTACTGCAGTCTGTTGCAGTGATTACAACAAACATAATTCCACTCCACACCACATACACTCACTACACTACACTTCAAACCAAAACACACAGGTAAAAGACACTGGGTCAGATGTATCAAATGATTTTGCATTTGCAAACGTTGCGAATCAGTGAATTCCACCGTTTGCAAATGCAAAATCACCTTTCACAATGTATTAAAAGGGATTCGCAGTGCAATTTTAAGGAATCACTAAAATAGCGATTCCTTAAAATTGAGACTAGATTTTGTGAATCGCAGACTGTGATTCACAAATAACGAATTGCAATTCAATGTATCAAGCATCCGCAAATTGCGTTTAGTCACAAAATGGGTTTTTGCATGTGCAATTTACCATGAATTAAACTCAGGTGGTAAATAGGTGCAACCTATATAAAGAAGCCCAGAATGCATCAGCCCTTTTCAACAATGGCTGGACTCTATGTCATGGCGAGGAGGATGAGGATCCTGCCAGGTTTGAGGAGAGGGAGGAGAAGACAGGAGCACATTTTTAGAGGGCACATTACCCTATTTGATCAGAGAGAGGAGGAGATTTATGACAAGTACAGTTTGAACTCTGCCATTATACTTGACTTAATAGTCGATTTACAACCCCTACTGCAGCAGCACACACACACACACAGAACCTATGCCAAACCCATTCAGGTACAGGTATTATGCTCCCTGCACCTCCTAGCTTCAGGAAGCTATCAAGGGGTCATAACAGCAGCTGGAGGTGTATTGCAAAGTGTGTTTTCACACTTCTTTATGGCATTCCTAAATGCTATGTTAACTAAACATGATCTACACATAAAATTCCCCAACAACCCACAAGATTTGCAAAGAACAAAATTTGAATTTTACCAGGAAGCCCAATTACACACGTCATTGGCTGCATTGATGGGACACATGTAGCAATCTGTCCACCATCTGCATCAGAATATATATAGGAATAGGAAAAGTACACATTCTATGAACATCCAGGTCATATGCAAGGCCTCCAACATAATAACTGATCTAGTGGCCGGATACCCTGGTAGCACACATGATTTATACATCTTTAGGCACAGTGGAATACACACAAGACTCTTTGCTGGGGAGTTTGGCAAAGGATACCTACTTGGTAATGTAACAGTGAACAATGTTGCATAACGTCTATGTGATGTCACAGATAACAAAAACTAATTTTACACTCCTGTCATTCTAGGAGACTGTGCATATGCAGTGTGGTTCTTCATCTTGACACCCTATCTCAATCTTGCCACGCCAAGTGAATGGAGAAACAATGTGATGCACAGGAGGGCACATAGCATGATTGAGAGGACCTTCGGCCTGCTGAAGATTAATTTCCACTGCCTGCATAAGAGTGGGGGCGCACTACAATACATTCCGGAAAACACCTGCAATATCGTTGCCACATGTGCAATGTTGCACAACATCGCAACGACTAGAGGCATACTAGTCGAACCCACAGAGACAGACGCCGATGAGGATGATGACCCCTTGCCACTCCTTCACCCAGCAGACAGAACCAGAGCAGCAGAAGGCGGCAAAGATGTGCTGCGATTCCGCGCAACTATTTCTGATGTAAGTAGTGACAACATCACGTCTACTTTCATTTTTTTCTGTAGGTATCATATTTATTGCCTTGACTTAAGGTGATATATGTGTGACTAGGACATTGGTATGCACAATACACAATCAGGTCCCAATTACAGTGTGATACTATTGACATCATAGTATCAATACATTGCTACATGATGTGCAAGGCCCTGTACTTCTCAACATTACTTTTAACGTCCACGCACTCCACTTGAACACTCATTAGGCTCAGTAGCACCTCTTGTTGTGTGGTCAGAGACAGAAATGTGTTTGGAACTGCGATGCCTAGGATTTATCACAGGGGCTGTGACACTGCTGAGGCTAGAGAGCTCCTCACTATTCCCACCACCCATATCGCTGTTTGCAGCACTCTGGGCTGTCTGCATTGTCTCCAGTACATTGGTGACTTGCACCAATCCTCGTGCAACCTCCTGACTGCAATGTGCCATTTCCACTTGCATGCCCACAGCACGTCGTGACAGCAAAGCAGTTGTGTTAGTGAGCCAATTAACAGATCTGTTGAACCCATCCAACCTACCCATCAATTGGTGATGGTGCCTACGGTGGGTGACATGCTCCTGCTGCATTACAGTGCAGAGATCCTTAATGGCATTTGTCATCTACCTTACGCGTTCTGCTGTAGCTTGCTGTTCCTCATGCAGCTTGCACATGTTGTGATTGAGAGACACCAACTGCCTGTGCATTGATCTCATGTGTTACATTGCAGGTGCTGCACTTTCAACATGGATGCCTCAAGACCGCCGAACAGTGATGGGCCCTCACCTTCCTCTGTGCACTGTCTGCCTTCTTTATAACGCCTCCTAAGGGGTGTAGACTGACGCTGGAACAGGGACTGCTGTCTGTGGGTGCTTCTACCCTCTAAAGGTAGTGTGGGAACTTCTTCCTGCAATTCATCGGAGTCCAGAGTAAGCTCAGGGAGGGGTAGCACTCTTGTCCTGCATCGTGTTGGTGCTGGTATGATGGACTCACTGGTGTGTGAATCTGACTGTGGCTGACTTTCATCATTCCCCACTTTTTCACTTTCTGCTGCGTCAGGGCCCGGAACATCTGCAACAACAATGCGCAGCATGTCATTCATGATGCTCAACATGCATTTGTAATCTTACAGTTACTTTCATGATAAACATTTCCCCTAACATAGTGTCTCTAATTGCATGTCGTGTTGTTTCTCTGTTTGGTTTTACACTATATTGCTATTTATGTAGTAGATACACCTTTGGAGTTTGGACTACCACTCCCATAAGGCATTGTTGTATTGAATGGAATATGTGGCATGGACTACTTATCACAGTGCATAGTGCCATTGCCATTTTCTAAGTGACATTTGTACATGCACATATGGGGATTCAAATCATTACTGCCCTCACCTTTGCTTGTGCCGGGTGCGCCTGAGATGTCAATGTCAGTGACACCACTTACGGCTTCAGGCACCATTGTTGAATCCACCATGTCTTCTAAGGGTCTGGACGGCGTCTGGGTGGGTGGTCCTCTGCCAGTGCTCATTGACTCCTTCAGCCTGCTTGCTACCCTCTCTTTGGCACTTGATTGCAAGTCGTACCAGCGCTTGCGTATCTCCTCAATTGAATGCAGCGCAACACCCACCACTCATATTTTGGTCTGGATGTCAGTCCATATTTTCCTCTTCCTACCTTCTGGGACCTGTAGTGAGTGTTTGCCAAATAACTGCCCATGGTTCTTGATCACCTCTTCTGTGAGCATGTCCAATTCCTGCTCACTGAATTTCAATTTTCTTTTTCTCCCTCCTGCGTGCCTGCCATTCCCATAAGTGGCCATTGCGTTTTCTGGTCCTGGCAGACTCTCCTGAGTGCCTCCCTGGTGCTGTGCTGGGTCTCTCTGCCTGCTCCTGTGGCTCAGGCTTCTGGAAACAGCATGCACTGACTCAGTTCCTGGTTGCGATGTCATCAAGCTGCTCCAGAATACAGAAATTTCAATTTGCTATTTCCAAATACCGATTCGCTATTTTACTGAATTGCTATTTGGTACTCGCTATTTGCTATTGTGAATTTTAAGAAATCGCAAAACATTCTGCGATGGTGTTGTTCCATTGCATTTTGTGATTCCCAGTTAGTGATTCAGTAAAAATTGCTATTTGGTATTAGCAAATGCGAACCTTCATACATCTGGCCCATTGTCATTTACAATGCCAATAGCTCTAACTCTCGTAAATGTGATACCTATTGCATTGCAAATGCTTGTTTTACATTACTGTCCCTTCAACACCACCAGAGGTAATAAGCACTCTATAAATATATACAATTACAATTAAAAGAATGCACTTTTGCTCTTTGCACCACCACTGAAAGAGAAAAAATATTTGTCATCCCAGGTTTAGAGGTATTTGATCAATTAGATTTGGTACTAACTCCCAGGCATCTTTTACAATTGCAGATTACCCTTTACATTTGCAGATTAACCCTTTGTGCACTTGTGCATTTCTTTCATGCAAGCAGGCGCCCCACAATGAAGGCGTGTTTAGCTGTCTCCGTGGCTTTGGGTTCACAGCAGAGGGGTCTCACTGAATGACACTTCAGCTGAAGCATTTCAATTATTGGAATTAATCGCCGTAGGGCAGTTGTTTTTTATACGAAAAGTAAGGGAACGGGTTTTCATAAATAAAACAAAAGTATGGGCAGGAGGTGCCCCTCCATTCCCCCTACTTCGACCTCCTGGTCAAACCTGTTGGAATTTAGCACATACAAATGCTTGCTAGATGTTTTTGCAAAATGTAGCATAAATTGAAACTATTTTTCTGGGCATTCACAGTTGCACCGTTGTGAGTATATTACTCTTAAAGAGTTTGGATGAAAACATGTAAATATCATCTACATGCCTCTGTCTTCTCCGAACATCCTTGTTTGTTTTATTTCACAGTAACTGTGCTGTTCAGTGCATACTTTAGTTTGTTACATTATTTAAGCCGTGTGGTTTGATTCCAGGAAAACAACTTCTGCTAAAAACATGTCACATCAAAGATAGTAAATTGAAACACACAAACGTTTGCTTGGAAAACGAAACACACAACAGTTGCTACTTTTGGAAAATAACTTTGAACTGTAAATGTTTTTTTTATTTTATTTTGCGGATTTTTTGGGACAGTACCTTGTGTGCTGCGAGGGAGGAACTGTTTGCACCAGCTGCCCCAGGCTGATATATTTCCTTTGTCTGCAGAAGCTCGCCTGTACTTATCTACTTTTGTCTCTGTTCGAGGGACCTGTAACCTTTTGACAGTTTCCGACTGGTGGCAGCTTAGTGGTAGTTTATATGGTGTAGTATCCCAATGACGTACGATAAGCTCAACCTGTTTGATATTTATTTTGTGTGGGAAGAATAATTTCAAACGACAGTGAGCAGGGTAGTGATCACGAAGTCTTGAGTGTGTTTGACACCATCACTATGAAGTCCTCATTTCAGATTTCACCCACTGGTGCTCAGGAACACCCCTTTGTGTAAATGAGGAATTTAAAAAGGAGGATGAGGTTTGGGTGTTTCCCTGAGTAAAAACACGATCAGATCAACTCTTCTACAGTGCCTAGACAAACATATTTTGCACCACAGCATTTCTATGCGCAGTAAAAATACTTGACTTCTCAGAAGTGGTAAAGTCAACTCCAATCTTATTGGATGAGACAGATGGATTCAGCTCAACTGGGTAACAGCTGCCCATCTTCTATGAGCTGCCAACATAGGTCTCTGCCCCTCAGCAGCTCCCTGAAGAGGTACCTCGTGGCCAAAAGTGTGTAAATCCTGCCGGAGTGCTCCTGGATTCGAGGAATGTGAACTGCCTGTTTCCCTAGCGCTAAGGGCCCTCTGAATTCTGTTGGTTTCCCTTGCTGAAGATGTCTTGCCTCTATGGAAACATTCAGCACGTCAAAGATGTCCAGAGAATCTGACCAACTAACCCAAGATGTTCTCCCTATACTTATCAGAGACCAGGGGAAGGCTGCTCAGAACCTACCCATCAACTGCTCTTGTGTCTCCCGGAGCCATAGTTCTATCTGTTAAGCATGCGCCTCTCCCTAAACAAACCTCTTTTGTAAAATTATCTGAGCGCATGCTTGTTCATCCCGAGTATCATACAAGCCTCCTAACTCCATGTCATGGGCACAGGTCTCTCACCAGACTCATTCGCCTGGAGATCTGTAGAAGACTACGGAAGCCACTGTTGTGGATCCCCTGTAACTGCTGGACTAGGCAGGAGACCAGCACCTTGTTATCCTGAGTGCATTTTTATTCGAAATGGTATGTTAACAGTGCTTTCTGAGGCTTTCTCTTCTTCTAGCAGACATATGGTATTGTGGTTCATTGATTTGTACTGAAGTGTACATTTATTGGATGGAGTTGGCTGATACTGTTGTTCAAAAACAAGCTATATGCCGTCAGGAAGGTTCAGACCGCCATTAGATGTTACATTCTCTGCATACGTTATAGTTTACCTTATTAATCAGTTATCTGGAATGTTTGTACTTTATATTGCATATCACTGTTGCGATTTGGTCTTCAGTTTTGATATTTCCCTTTTCCCTTTATCCCCCTTTTCCCTGATATCCCAACAAACATAGGAAACGTATTTTCTTAATGACATTTTAGAACATTATGTGTTTTATTACATACATTTACTGTTCTTGTCATTCCATTTTGTGATTATTATTTTTCAATAAAGCTGATCAAACGTAAAGGATGGAATTGGCAGTGTAATGTAGTGTGCCAATGTTGCATGTGTTATTTCGAAACTTTGGCATACATTTTTAGTTTTTGAATATTTGCCTTTATGGGACCTATGTGTATTGTGTACATGACTTTATTCTGGTGACTGTTGGTATTTTCTGTGCTATTTGTGAGTATAGTTATTTGTAACTAATAATTATTAGTTTCATTAACCATATGCAGGGCCACTGGAATTATGCGGCAACTGGGGGCTAAATTATGCGGCAGGGTTGAGTAAATCATGCAGCAGGAAAAGGCAAATTATGCAGCGGAGTGCGACACATTTTGTTATAGTATTACGTCATTATTTTGTCATTTTTAAACTTGTTAACACTGTCTGGGCATTGGTTGCACCCCGTTAGTACCAGTTTAACATCCAAATATTGCACTGAGCAGCACAAAGGTGGCCAGTTGACCGTTGCAAAGGGCTTCTCCTTCGCAGCAGCACATGTTGCTGCGTGTTTAACTAACTTTTGACCCGTTTGAGGTAGACACAAATTTGTTTTTTGTTAAAATCTGAAGATTATGTGGGAGATGATGGATTATCTGACAAATGCTGCAAATCAATAATTCTGCGAAATTTACAGTGGCCACACAGTAGAATAATTCCAGTGTCCCTGACTGACAATTTGGAATGGTTATATTACATTTATAATCATTGTTATTCACAGATTCTATTCAGTGCCATTTTGAAATTATTCACTATAATCATTGTTAAAGTTGCTGACGTTCTGTTCTTTGTTACAGTGTTTAAAGTTGCAATGCTGCCAGTATTAAATGTAAGCCGCCACAGGATTCAGATCACTATTAAAACAATTAATATGTGACTCGCACATGTGCAAAGGGTAGAAGAGACAAGGAGTTAGTGTTTAACTTTTGAGATATCCTTTGACTTTAGCTGAAAAGGATCAAACGCTGCAAATCTTGTGCTATGAGGTCAAACATCAGTGTTTGATCAGCAAAGGCCGTCACAAGCAATGGTATAATGATAAATGATAGGGCTTTCCTGCAGCAGTTGACTCCAGGATCTCACCACTCTCCAAAGACTTTAGACTGACTTCCAGCCCGTGAAGGTTTGGAGGGCTCCTCTGCAGTGAAGAGGCTGCAAGGGCCTGCATTACAACCCTGGCTACAAGGTACAATTGAATGGGTGCAGAACCATTGGGCATGGTTTAGAGTTCAGCAGACAGGTTACACGCATAACAGATATCCTGCCCTCCCTATTACAAGTGGCATTGGATATAATGCACTTGTAAGATGGAAGTAACCCATCCTCCGAACTCTATATCAGACGCTTTGTGTTTCTCAAAGTGGGGCAGCTAGGAGACAATGAGAGTGAACACGTTACGAATTACTGGAAAGTAACTGTGGAATGATTCACAGCAAGAAAGAAGTTAGGGGAAGCATTGCAAAACTGATGGAAGTCTCCATTAAAATGAAGTGCAGTGGTAGCCTTTGCAGAAATAGAACAAATTACTATAACCTGAAATGACCAATCACAAGGTGAAATAATGAATTTTAACATTGCACCTGATTTGCCAGAGTTGGAAGGAGTTCCATTGAATGTTCACATTATAGATCTAGAGAGTGAGTTATGTTATGGGTATATGTAGAGTGCATGGAGGGTTTACTGATGCTGAAAAGCAGAGGAGGTGTGGATTGAGACTAGGCAATAAGCAATGTCTACTATTTCTTGCAAAATTTGATAACAGAGGCGGCAAATCTGATCTGCAGAGATACGTCATTACAGGCTTTGGGAGAGAGGTAGGAGAAGGCACTGCAGTCAAAACTGGTTCTACATTTGGGCAGTATGTCTGCGAGTAGGAGCCAGGTTGAGTGAAGGCGTCAGGTAGGTCTGTGGAATTTAATGCAATTATTAAGGTAGATGGGGCCGATGTTGTATATGGCTTTGTATAGGTGTGGGAGGAGCTTGAAGCATGCCCATATATAGATGGAGCCAGTGGAGATCTTTGATGTGGTACAGGGGGAAGTCTAAGTTTGAGGTTGACAGCTCAGTTCTCTATGGTCTGGAGTATCCTGGTCAGTTGTTCATTGATTCTTATGCAGAGTGCATTGCCATAGTCCAACTGGCTGGTGATGAGAGTCTGGGTGACAGTTCTGTCGGTGTTGAAGGGAAGCCACTGGAAAATCTTCTTGAGAGTTTGAGTGTGTGAAAACAGGAGATGGAGACTGCGTTCACTTAGCCTGTCATAGTAAGCTGGTGATCGACTAATATTCTGAGGTTTAGCGTTGGGTGTGGGTCCATTAACAGAAGGCTGTCGGGTCCCATAAGGATGTGCCTTTGCCAAAGATGACTACTCCTGTTTTGTCTGTGTTGAGTTTGAGGCAGTTGGTCTTCATCTATTTGGTGACTTCAGACATGCACATCTAGAAGTTGGTCCAAATATTTAATGTTTTGTTGGACAGGACGAGCGTGAGCTGGGTGTTGTCTGTGTAGGATTCATTACTGATTCTATGGACATGAATAATGCTGATGAATGGGGCAATGTAGATGTTTAACAGTGGGGGACAGAGCAAGGATTATTATGGTACTCCACAGATGAATTCAGCAGCAGCTGAGATGAAAAATATCAGGCTGAGTCAATTTCTGTGACCTTGAGAAAACAGCAGATACTGCAGAGTGTGGAACCGTGAAAGGGATGGGTGGGAAACAGTTCGAAGGTGGTGGATAGATCAAGAATGATGAGGGCAATGGTGCCTTCTCTGTCCATGATTAATCAGATGTCGTCCGTGGTGGTGATCAGGGCGATTTCAGTGCTGTGGTTGGGTCTGACAGGACGGGTAGCAGGGAGATGGGGCAGTAGTTGGCTTGTGTTTTAGGGTTCGCTGGGGGTTTCTAAAAGAGAAAGATTCCAGGCATCTGGGAAAGTGGCTATGTTGATAAAGCCATTCAGTATTAGGGTGAAAGCTGAGCTTATGGGGTTGAGTTGTTTTGTAAATAGGTGATGATGGCTGGGGTCTAGTGTTGCTCCAGAGTGTATGGAGTGCATAGTCGCTGCAGTTTCTTGAATGTGATGGTGGGCTAGGTGGTCAGGGTGGTTCTCTTGGCTATGGAAGTGACAAGCAGGGCAGCTGAAAGGGTGGAGAGGTCTACTTAAGACACAAAGGGGGTGATTCTGACCGCGGCGGACGGCGGTCGCCGCCCGCCAAGCGGTTCCCGCCGAAAGACCGCGGCGGTCATTCTGGCTTTCCCACTGGGCTGGCGGGCGACCGCCGAAAGTCCGCCCGCCAGCCCAGCGGGAAACACCCTTCCCACGAGGAAGCCGGCTCAGAATGGAGCCGGCGGAGTGGGAAGGTGCGACGGGTGCAGTTGCACCCGTCGCGAATTTCAGTGTCTGCAAAGCAGACACTGAAATTCTTTGTGGGGCCCTGTTACGGGGGCCCCTGCACTGCCCATGCCATTGGCATGGGCACTGCAGGGGCCCCCAGGGGCCCCACGACACCCCATACCGCCATCCTGTTCATGGCGGGTGAACCGCCAGGAACAGGATGGCGGTATGGGCTGTCAGAATCCCCATGGCGGCGCAGCAAGCTGCGCCGCCATGGCGGATTCCCATGGGCAGCGGAAAGTCGGCGGTACACCGCCAGCTTTCCGCTTCTGGCCGCGGCTGTACCGCCGCGGTCAGAATGCCCGGCGGAGCACCGCCAGCCTGTTGGCGGTGCTACCGCCAACCTCCGCCATGGCGGTAATTACCGCCCGGGTCAGAATGACCCCCAAAGTTGTTGCAAATGTTGAAGATCTTGCTGCTGAAGAAGAGAGATAGCTGGGTGCCAAGGTCATGTAAAGGAGTGATGATGGCGGAGCTTGCTCCTGGATTAGTGAAATCTTTCACAATGGCAAAGATTTCCGTGGCATTGTTGGTGCTGCTTTCAGTGTGCTCATGAGGGTGGAGCATTTGGTGGCTCTGATTTGTTGATAGTGTTTTGTGAGAGTTGATCTGTATTTGATCTTGTCGGTGTCATCCTGGCTTTTCCTCCATGTGCGTTCTATCTGTGTGCAGTGGTGCTTGAAGAATTTGAGCTCTTCTGTGTACCAACTTGCTTGTGGTCTGGTTCTGATGACCTTGGTGTGCTTCAGTGTGGCCAAGGTATCTGTACAGGTGGTCATCCAGGCCTTGAAGTTGGACATGGATCTGGGGTGGTCATTGATGTGTTGTGGTCAGTGGTGTAGGACTCTGAGATCCACATTCTTCAGAGACCTTGTTCCAATGTCGTTGTGAGGGTTTGGGAATGGTATTTCTGAGGTGGTGAGGGATGATTATGTTGAAATGCATGAGGGCATGTTCGCACCAAATGATCAGTGTGGGCTTGTCCACTATGATTTTGCTGAAGATGGTGCAGTTGGGGTCCGGTAGGTGTCCAGCAGTGTGGGTGGGGCCTTCCCTCTGGTGGGTGAGTCTGAGGTTTGCCAGATCCTTCTGCAGGCTGGCTGTGTTGGGGTCAGTGAGGTCCTGCAGGTGGTAGTTGAGGTTACCTAGGAAGGTAAAGGCACTGGAGTTGAGTGCTGGGAGGGCGTGGCGAAGTCTGTGACTATGCTTTTGAAGTTAGCAAGGGTAGGGAAGAGAGGGAATGGTAGATAAAGGTGCTTCTCAGGATGTAGTGGGGTGATTTGGAGTTTGAAGGTCAGATGTTGCTGTTGATGAATGAGTGTATTCAAGAGTCACCAAACTCTGGGCTAGGACAGCGAAGGGCATAAGAAGAGCTGCTGAAAATATGCCAATAAAAAGGAGCCAAATTGAGGTATGTTCAAGACATTTGGATGTGGAGTTAAGAATAGTAACTCTATATTTGGCTAATTATACCTAACTTCCCAATATTTTGTTTTTCAATATTGAGGCCGCTATATTTTACTGTCATCATATTTTTGTACTCAATATTCTGACATAGAACCAAATCTCAGAATGTAAAACAAACATATCTTCCACCCTGTCCACCTGGAAGGTAGGATGAGACATAAATTGCAACAAATTCATCTATCTCTTGTTCTCCTATCACCATCACACGTAACTCCCTAACATTTACTTTGGAATTTTCTTGTACTTTTGGAGAATTTGATAAGGTATAACACTTCTGTAGCTCATTGCCCATTACCTTCTGACCCACCATGAAAGTGATTCTGCCTTTAGCTCTCTTCATTGATGATCAGGTGATGATGAAAGGTATAAACAAATGTCACCTGTACTCAGACACCCACTCATAAGCAGTACATGACTCAGAGTAAAAACATGGCTGCTTTTCCATTTAGGAAGCATTGGGGGGCTTCTCCTTTCTCTCACTGTATCATGGGTCTGGCAATCACTACAACACCCTAAACAGACAGGGCTTCCACTCAAGACAAGACACACCATGTCTGTTTTAAGGGTTTCTCTTCCACCAAGTAACTTTTTTGTGAGAAGAGCCTCAGACCCAGCGGGTGAGTGTCATTATTTGTAAGGCACCTACTACCCATTGGGTCTCTTAGTGCCTACTATAAGTATCATTGACCAACTGCCTATAATTTTCCCAGACAGTTGTTTTGATTATTAGTCTTGGACTTGCATACCTCAGGACTGCATAGTCTCCTGCCATATGTAATTTTTCTTGACCAGTATCAGTGTTTTTTTGTTTTGCTCTCATCCCCAACAATCCTACAAGCTGCCTGAGTATGGACTCCCTGTTAAAATGGGCTGAGATCCCAGAGGAATGCTGAGAGGTCACGGGCCATCGAAAGTACACCCCTCTTTAAGAGAATGACTACTGCCGTTTGTAATTGGGATTTGTGGGACAGGTGGTGGTTGCACTGCAATCTTCAGGTAAGACAGGCCTTCTTACGTGTCACCTTCAAGAGGAGTTGCCAAATGGCCTCTCTTTGTAAATAATTTTGCCAGTCACTGTTTACATAGTATTTGAATTACATATCATAGTAATATGTGGGGAAGGTTTGTGTATAATTTCCATCTTTGATAGGATTAGTGTATAGACCGTGTGCACTTACGTGTGGTGGACTTCATTTTGATTCCATATGTGTGAGGCAACCTGAAATGGTTTTGTGCATTCCTTCATTCCCTAGAATTAGGCTGTACAGGAATAGAGTGTCCTTTGGTTGGTGACATCATGGTCTCTTCTGATAAGACTTGCTTCCCTGTCTCTGTCAGAGCTCTCTCGGCTCTTCTCCCTTTTCCTGTTTGATTTGCATCTGTGATGGATATATCTGGGCCCAAGAAACATCTGTATCTGGTCTTAATGAAACAAGCCTGAGATGTGTCCTATTGTCCATAGCATGAGCTGATCATGCAGGGGGCATTCAGGATTTGTTTGGGGGATCTCCCAAACCTTGTACAGTGTGAGAGGGGTGATTGATCAGCTCATACTTTGTTACTAAATCCCTCAAGAACACAGACAGAGGGGTACACCCACACATTTAATTGCCTTAGTGTGGCTGTCAACATGTTCCCAGTGGCTACACTGCCTTTACAGTGCAGCCATTGAGAAAGGTATGAAACTGGACAACAACAAAAATGCTTCTGATAAATACACAAGAAGCATTTTGTTTTACGAAAATCAAAGCCAGGAAGCAGGGGAGAATCATCCCTCTCTTCCCAAGTTTCACGTTTTTATATTTTGCCATAAATGCCCCTCAGAGGGCGATCTCCAAGCAGGGATCCACAACCATGAACACCAGAGAGTTATGTTTTTTATGGGAGAACGACCCCTTTGGGCAAGAGCCAGTGCTCTTCGGACTCCACGCAATACAGTATGTCTGACCCCCAGAGACAAAAATTGGGGGTTTGCCCCCACTCTGACCCACCGGGGTTAGAAAGCTCACTAGGCACCAGGGATTTAAAAAAACAAGAGAACTGGGTGTGAGTCACCCTGCAAAAAAAGGGCCATGCCCCACCCCATAAGGGGCATGCATTCTTAATGCTTCCCCAAGCGGGGCAGATAGGGAGGTTTGCCCCAAGAGTAGAAAGCCCACTAGACAGCAGGCTGTTATTTTTTAGTAGGAGGTGGTCCCATGGGCAAAGACCAGTGTTCCCCTCCATATCCAGGCTAATACAGTCTTTTTAGATCCTCAGTGGGTAGATTGGAGGACCACTAGACACAAGGGATTTCAGATTGTCAAAAACAAAAAGGATGAACGTGGATTACCCAGGCATTGGACCATTACCCACCCAGATAGGTTAAGCAGTTTATCTCCCCCCCCAGCCCCCATGTAGAGGGCAGATAAGGGATTTTTCCCTGTCATTCTCCAGGGGTGGTAGAAAGCCCACTGAATACCAGGGATTTCAGCATGGTGGAAAGCAAAAAGGGTGGAGGAGGCCCACCCTAGCACATAGCCCTGCTATCACACCAAAAGAGGTGTACAGACTTTCTGCTCCTTCTCGAAGGCAGAAGTAGGTCTCTGCCCAATTTCCTCCTGGAGGTTAAAGGTCTACTAGACATCAGGGATTTCTGTTTTCAGTGGGGGAGTGGCTCCTTGAGCAAGGGCCAGAGCTCCCCTCCCCATCCAGGACAATACAGTCTTTCTAAATCCCCAATGAGCAGATTGGAGGTCCACTAGATACCAAGGATTTCCGTGTTTCAGAAAACAAAATAAGTGGGGCCTGCCCTTCCTTTCATCGGAGCATGCTTCTCCCGAAGCATGCAAGTAGTGTGGTTTGTCCAAATATGCTCCCTTGTGGGAGTAGAAAAGGCCAACTAGAAACCAGGAATTTCTTTTTTGGGTGGATAAAGAAGGCCATGGGCATGTGCCAGTGCTCCCACCTCCCACCAAGAGCAATACAGTTTTTCTGCCCCCCCCACCCCTGGGGACAGATAGAGAAGATTGTCCCCAGGATGCACGCCTTGGTACTGAATACCAGGTATGTCTGGATAGTGGAAAACAAAAAGGGTGGGGGAGTCACCCTACCCTAGAAGAGGCATAGAGTCTTTCTGCCACCCCCATTCTTGTGGGTAGAAAGGGTTATTAGCTCCCAATCTATCTGCTGGACTGTATAAAACCCACTAAATATCAGGGATTTCTTTCTTGAAAAGGAAAGCATCGTCGTGGACAAGGGTCAGTCCTACCTCAATCCCCACCCAAAGCAATACAGCCTTTCTTTATTTCCTTTCAAGGGTGCTATGACTAGCCAAAGAGGTGGGGCATTGTTTTTATCCAGAGAAATGTGGCAACACAGGGTGGAAGGAAGTTTGTGGATCATCACCGATTCTGGATCTTTCACAGAAATGTGGATAGAGTGCATGATTTTAGCCAAAGTTTGGAGTTTGCAGGTATTTTGACAATGAAATGGTGGGATACATGCAAGTTACACCATCCTGTACTGTCCTGGTTGTCTAGTTGTCAGACATGTTTGGGTTTTATATCTTTCTCTGGCTAGTGACTCATCCTAAGCCCAGATTATGCAATTATCAACAACACCAAAAGGGGTTGCTTTTCATGACACAAATTTGAGGTCTGCACATCACATTTTTGGGTCTTTCTGTCATGGAAACTCAGCCCAGCCGCACAAGTGGGGAACCATTCTTTATTGGAAGAAGGAAGTATGGGAGCACAGAATAATGGAACGTATGCTATTATCAATTGGATTTCTTTCCATTTTTGGATTCCAAATGTAAGCCGGTATTTAATAACAATGACATTTTGCAAAATGGCCCTTAAATCATATGGTAGTATGGGTAACCCCAAATTCAGATGTGTACAAATACTATTCCTAAGTGCTTGTCATTGCAAGCTGAAGTTCACTTGTTGGCTACGAGTATTGCATGTTTTTGACAAACAACAAAGCCAATATATCCTGTGACCAGAAGGGCCTTGCAGACATATTCCTTTTGTAAACTGCCAATCGAGACAAAAAATTACAGATGAAAACCTGCCACCAAGTGCTGCTTTTTCATACTTTCATAATTTTTTTATACTTCAGTGATTAGTTTATTTTGAAAAAACACGAACAAGCTACACAAATGACCGCTTGATGAATTTCGAATTTTATCTATTTTTCACAAACATACAGCTTTCTTGGTTGATCCACAGGTTTGACATCTGTTTCCACTGCAAGCTGCAAGATTAGCATGATAGATTGGAGTGTGGTAGATTAAACTAGGGTGGAGTGGGGTAGAGTTCAAAGTTGCAAGTAGGTTCAAAGTGCAAAAAAACAGGAAAAATGGAGAGCCTGTAGAAAAAAGTAAAAAATGTGATACACAAGCATTGGCAAACCCAATAGGCCTCACCTATGAGAGAGCTATTGACTTTGGCAATGTGTTTCACCCATTATGTACACCGGTGTGGCTGCTGTTCAACATGGCTAAAGGTTAGTGGCATGGAGTGAGGTGGGGTAGATTGGGACAGAGTGGAATGGGAAGGTTTGGGCTAGAGTGGACTGGGGTAGATTAGCATAGAGTGGAGTGGGGTAGAGTGGGGTAGCATGGAGTGGGGTAGATTGGAGTGGGAGACTTGGATAGATTAGCATGATAGATTGGAGTGTGGTAGATTAAACTAGGGTGGAGTGGGGTAGATTGGGGTAGATTGGGGTTGAGTAGATTGGGGTAGATTAGAGTGGGGTAGAATGGTATGAGAACGATAGGGGTGGGATTGATTAAGTTGGACTGGGGTAGAGTAGAGTGGGTTATATTGGGGCAGACTGGAGTGGATTCGTGTAGATTGGGGTAGAGTGGAGAAGGGACTGGGGTTTACTGGAGTCGAGTGGTGTAGACTTGAGTTGAGTCAGGTAGATTGGACTGGGGTGGATTAGGGTGGAGTGGAATAGACTGGAGTGGGATAGACTGTGTGGATTATAGTAGGGTAAATTGGAGTGAAGTGGGGTGGAAAGGAGTAGATTGGAATGAAATAGATAGGAAAGGGGTAGCTTGAAGTGGGGCAGTTTAGGGTAGATTGAAGTGGAGCAGATTAGAGCGGGTTGGATTGGGGTGGAGTGGGTTAGATAGGACCAGAGTGGAGTAGATTAGAGTGACATGTGGTAGATTGGAGTAAAGTGGAGTGGGGTAGATTGGAATGGATTTGGGTAGATTGGAGAGGAGTCGATTGGGGTAGATTGGAGGGGGATGGATTGGGGTGGAATGGGGTCATGTAGATTAGAGAAGGATGGGGTGGTGTGGATTGGGATTACATGGGTTAGATTGGACTGGGGTTGAGTAGATTTAGGTGGTTTATGGTAGATTGGTAGAGATGTGAAGTAGGGTAATTTGGGTAGAGTGGAGTGAGGCAGATTGGGAAGATTAGAGTGGGTAGATTGGATTATGGTAGATTGGGGTAGATTGAAGTGAGTGGGGTGGAGTGGAGTTGGATAGACTGGAGTAGAGTCAAGATTGGAGGGGAGTGAGATAGATTGGGGAAGAGTGGAGTGGGGTGGGGTAGATTCAGTCAATTAAGTCAGTGGTTTCCAGTGCTCAGCGCCAGCACTTAATTATCAACATTAGCGCTTGTGAGAATCTGCCACAAGGTGGTGCTGCCTGGCTAATTTAGAGTTGACCAGAACAACAGGTTATTATTAATTCAATAAACAATTACTATTACCTGCCTTCAAAGCCATTCTTATACTGTAGTGTTGGGGGCCTGGAATATTTTTGCCACACTTGTAAGAGTGTGATGGTTAACAGTTTTGTTGTTGCAATCATTGGCAGCATGGCAGGAGCAGTGTGTGGTGCAAGTTAGAGTGGCCTCTTGAAGCTAGCTCTGGTACTTATTCCTTTTACAAATTATGCACTGGGTAGATTAGAGTGGAGTGAGGTAGATTGAGTTGGAGTAGAATGGGGTATGTTGTGTGGATTAGAGTAGGGTTGATTGGAATGCAAAGGGGTAGATTGGAGTGGAGAAAATTGGAGTGGGTAGATTGAAGAGGGATTATTAGAGTGGGGTAGTTTGGAGTGGGATAGATTGAAGTAGTGTGTAGTAGACTGGAGTGGAGTGGAGTAGGGTAGATTGGAGTGGGGTGGGGTAGATTGGGTGGGTGGGTAAATTGGGTTGGAGTAGATTGTAGTGAAGTGGGGTTGATTGGGTGGAGTGGCGTAAATGGGAATGGATTAGATTGGCATAGATTGTAGCAAAGTGGAGTGTGATGGGGTTGAGTGCAGTACATTGGGGTGTAGTGGGATGGATTGAAGTGGACTGAGGTAGAGTGGAATGGGTTAAGTGGTGTGGAATGGAGAGGCGTAGAGTGGAGTGGCATGTTGTGCCGTGAAGTGAGTAGCATAAATCATAGTGGTGATGAGTTGACTGGCATGGCGTGTCATAGATTGTCTTAGAGTGAAGGGGCATAGAGCGGAGTGACATGTTGTAGAGTGAAGTGGAGTATTATAGAATGGAGTGACGAGAGCGATATAGTGTGGAGCGATAGAACATTTAGCTCATCTTCATTAGGCGATTAAGCTTTTCTTCCCTCAAAGGGATTAACTTAGAGAGTTAGTTCACAACAAAATATCATTAATTTACAGTGTAACCAATTTGACACACAACGAAGACCCAAATTGTAAAAAAGTTAAGTGATTTTATTACAAGGTAACAGTCAGGTTAATGTAAACACATCTCAGAAACATCCCGTAGAGACACAGAATAACCATAGGATAGCCAAATCTCCATAAGAAATATAGACGGATCAGCATAAGATAATCAAGAATTCAGTTAGAGCATAACAAAATATCGGCCCTCATTCGCCGGGCGGCCGCCAATGCGGCCGCACTCCTGCGGGGTCTATTTTGAGATTCCCGCCGGCCCAGCGGGGATCTTGGCCGCATCAAGGGAGCTGGCTCCAAATGGAGCCGGCGGTGTTGCGGCTGTGCGACGGGTGCAGTTGCACCCGTCGCGCTTTTCACTGTCTGCTATGCAGACAGTGAAAAGCTCCATGGGGCCGTGGCAGGGGGCCCCTGCACTGCCCATGCCAGTGCCGCAGGGGCCCTGCGACTCCCCTTTCCGCCAGCCTTTTCATGGCGGTTCATACCGCTATGAAAAGGCTTGCAGGAGGGGGACTCGTAATCCCCGGGGCAGCGCTGCAAGCAGCGCTGCCCTGGGGGATTACAACCGCCGCGACAAAAGTGTCGGGAAACCGCCGGTCCCGGCAGTGTGACCGTGGCACTTCCTCCGCGGTCGTAATGCCCAAGTTTGTACCGCCAGCCTGTTGGCGGTACAAACTCCAAAACAGCCCTGGCGGTCTTTGACCGCCAGGGTTGTAATGAGGGCCATCAACAGTAATACCTGCTGTTCTGAGAAAAGTAGTTTTTTCCTCTTACACATGAGTACAAATCTAAGAGCATCAACATACATTATCAGTAAAGGGTAATACACAAATCTCAAAAAGTCAAAGTTATAGCAACAAAAAAAAATCATATGCATAGGCAGAAGAGGAAGGGAAAGAAGTTGTCAGCATTTCAGAAGTTCTGTCAAGAGTTAAGTATAAGTATTAACCAAAATCAACATAGCCTGGGGACAAAAGAAAAGTCAGAGGTGTGTACCTCTCAAAGTCCAGGGAAAAGTGTCCAAAATCAATCTGTGAGAATGTTAGTTAATTCCACACAGTTCTGTTAGTCAACACCCTCTTCCCACCACCTGAAGCTCCATTGAATTCATCTGTCGCACAATGTAAATTGCAGCATCTGCAGTCTATCTCAGACCAGTCCTCAGAACGTTGCTGTCCTTGGTCCTCTGCACATCGTTTGCAACATGTATGAATAAAGGACAGTCAGCTCACGTTCGGTTTCTTCGTGTTCTTCCATTAAGGCCTTTTTCACAAACTCTCTATTACTAAATCAATAGTACATCTATTTCCAAGCTAACATTTCATGTGAATGCGCCTGCAATGAAATGACATGTTAGCAGAAATGAAAATCAGTTCCTCACGTTAAAAGAAATAAAGGCTACTTATGTCAATTTAAGATACCATTCACCAATTCACATTTCATTTCCGTTTATATTGTGCACATACTAATTTCAGCATTCATCTAATTGTTAGTTATACGTTTTTCAAATACAGCTTCATGTTACAATTAATATAAATGAAATACACTTGTTAATACATACATGAACCTAAATGTGGTTGAGAACATTTCATTTTATAAGGTAAAGGCACACAATGTAGATTATTCCAAATGCTATAGTGGATGCACTTCAGTACTGAATTTGAGTGCACCACTTTACATTAACAGAGCACACATTTATATAAAATGTCATATATACATATAGGCTAAGTTGTGACATCAGGGATGGAGCCAGAATTACGCTGCACCAGGAGTATGTATGGTATGGTAGGTCATTGCCATCACAGACAACACATTTTCAATTGAAATGACTATTACAATTTCACTGAAATAGGGTTTTACTGCACAAAAACCATAATGTGTGCAAATGTCATCACCTAGTATATTAATATGTTTTGATCGTATTCAAATATTTGTTTCCACCACACTTCAGAATTACAAACAATTTGCTTTATTTTTTTACTAATTCTGATATATTTTGAAACATCAGCAAAGCTCGTTTTTTGTTGTGTGTTAGAGAAAAAATACATCTTACACTCTCTCCTCTTACATTGATACTCAGCAGGATTGGCACATAAATTCATTCACTTTGAAGCCAGAGAAAGAAAAGCAAACACCAAGCTCCCTCGAAAGAGAAAGCTTGACATTTAACCTCTGTCTTTGAATGTATGACAAATGTGACAAAATAAGAACAAGATTTAAAGTCCGGTTTTCAGAAAGCTAGTTTGTGAAAGAATACAGTAAACAGGGTTTGGCCATCAGGAGGGAAAACTCAAGCTAGGAATCCTAAAACAAATAGAAAGCCATCAAATGTGAGTTCCAAACCACAAAGGCAATGGTAAGCAACAGGAAGAATGCTTTCCTAGGTCAGCTTTCTGAAAGTCCTAAAGAAGTCTTTTGCATCAACCTAAAATTGTTTTTCTTTTGCAACTCTCCTTCTTACTGAAAGCTTGGAAAATGGTGATCTCAGCACACCAAACCTTTTGTTGATGGACATTTAGGGAAAAAATATGCTTTCTTGCTCAGCACTTTTTTCCCATGTTTTGCATCAAAAGAAAATTTTGCTGTGTTTAGGCTATTTTCTCTTTTCCATTTTGGGGGAACCACAAACCCTGGCTATATCTAGAATCCCAGAATGTGAGGGAAAAAGGCCTGGATACCTTTTACGGAAAAAGGATATGAAGGTCTAAGCACCAAGTGCCCCAATCATCATAAAAAGGGCACCACACTATGGATGGAAAACCACAGCAGCTAAGGGGTCAAGGAAGACCGAGTTTCAGAGAAAAAGTCTGTCTGCTTGTCACTGCAAGACTATGGGCCTGATTACAACTTTGGATGAGGTGTTAATCCGTCCCAAATGTGACGGATATACCACCAGCCGTATTACGAGTTCCATAGGATATAATGGACTCATAATATGGCTGGTGGTATATCCGTCACTTTTGGGACGGATTAACACCTTCCTTCAAAGTTGTAATCAGGCCCTATGACTAGGTCTGGTAAAAAAAGCTTGCTGAATGCACTGCCTTGCAAAGAGGTGGGCCCTATCTGTTGGCAGAAAGGACATGGATTGCACTATTTGGAGAATGGCCAACCATGAAGAAGGAGACAATGGGCCAGCTGCCTGTGAGCACGTGGTGGGGATCATCATGATGTCTAAGACACTTCAGGATGAGTTCCTAGTCACCCAACTACTGTGCATCTGTCGGAATCACCTGGAACCCAGGAGAAGAGTAATCCACTACATTGTGGATTGTGAACCCTCTTTGTCCCTGGCCCCAGCAACACTGCAGGGAAACCTGTATGAAGTTAGTTGCCTACAGAAACCTATAAGATCACCTTGGTTCCACTTTCTGGCATGTGGAAGACTAGAATGTGCTGAGTTTAGAACCATTCACCAAATAGTAATCAGACAAGTAGTCTCTGAGATATCAGCTGCTGATTGGTGGATTAAACTTGAAAGGACCTTTAAGTACCTTGTGCTTCTTAATGGGATACTGGTGAATGGGCACCAGAACCACCTTTTACCTCCCTATAACTGCCCTGTGGACTAGTGAACTCCCATTACTTTAACCCTCCGTCATCGGGTACTAGGCACTATTCCTGCAATTCCATGTTGAATGGCTGTTTGCATGTCGGTCTTTTGGGAGTACACTCTGTTGCATGTCTGGTAGGTGAGTCTGTGGGTGATTCGATGAGCCCAGAGAGGCCGTGAATAAAGAATATTGGGTCATATTAATGTGTTATGCTGTGTTTTAGTGTCTAATCTACATCACCTCCTTTTGTGAGTGTTGGCCGTCTCTGCTCGGTCGCCATTGCTAAAGTAGAGTACCTGCCAAATCAGTTGGGCTCCAATTATATGGCGGGTCCTGAACGCCAAATATAAACAACTCCAGATGACACAGTTGGAGGCCAGTAACCCTTGATTTCACTAGGGGTACCTGAACCTGGTCTCACAAACTGTAGGTGGATGGCTGTATTAGAAACGAGATTTCTCTGGTTTTACTTTGTGAATGTTGGACCAAAACATGGTGCAACCTACCTTACCTGTTAGCCATCTTGGATCATTATGTAGCAATAATCTGAAGCACTCTGTAAATGGACCTGTGGATACTAACAATTTAGAGACCTTTAAAATACAAAAGTATTGTAGTGTCTTCAAAATGATGAGGAGGCACATTTAAAAAGTAACCCTGTTTATTATGCCTCAAAGAAATCAGCACTCAGTGTTCACCACTGTTGTCCCCAGGCAGCAGCACAACTGTCAACCTTTGTAACCCAGTCAAACACCATAGCAACCAACATCACTTATCAACATTCCACTAAACACCCAAGGCTAAGTCGCTGAGGCGTAAAGAGATTTTCACAGGGTCAAACAGTTTGTGAATTTAGAGGTCAGGATAAGAATTTGTGCTAGGGTAGTACAAATAAAAACTGACAAATAACCCATTAATTTAGGCAACTGTATTAACAAACACCTTTATTACTACACTGTAAAGGTTAAATTTCATTTTATTACCACAGTGCAGTGAAAGTGCAATGAGATGACCACTGTTCTTTGACTCACAGATTGTAATGATTATACGGGAGAACGACTCTCTAATTGTCACAAAACTACTTCTGCGTGATTTTGAATTACTGGCCAAATTTAACACCTAGCATTCTAGTTTTTGTTAAATATTTTTAAAACAAACTCAAAAATGCCATGGTGTAAACTATTGCCCACTAGATCGCGTGCTAAATTTCAAAGTTTGTTCAAAACATATAACAGTGAATAGGGGCTACATAAAATGTCCTTATTTTATAGGATCTGTACATATTGATTCTCGGCTGGGGAACAACAGGCGCCTAAGTACAGTGTTCCACCCTTCCTGCCCGCGTGCAGAAAATCACTGAAACATTCAAGCATAGAGATTCATGGGTAGCGCATACCAGCCTATAACTCACAAACCCTGATAGCAAAAGGTTCATAAGTGTCAAGATATAATTCCATGTCTGCTTTGATTACCGATAGATTGGAACTTTTCGTTACTGGAGTTGGTAGGATTTTCCTATGTTCTGTTGTCTAGCAGTTTGAAGCTGAACATTTCGTTTTGTATGAAGACATAAAACACCCCCATTACGCCTTTATCAGAAGCACTATGCCGTCTTATTTCAGCTCTTTGCAGAATTTCATCTGACAGCGGTAAAGAATACAGAACATTTTATACGAGAACCGGCAATTTTTCCCCCTTCCTCTGTAATTTGCTAAAGAGCTTCTGGAGTTAATCCCTCAGCATACAATGGTACAAAAGTGGGGAAAACAATTTTTTGTTCAAAGGAGCACATTCCTATTATGCCCTTTATTTGGTACCACGCATTTTAAGGAATGCACATGTTCAGGGCGAAAGCAGAAAGTCTCAAAACAGCAAAAACGCGATGGACGGAAATGATTGTTGCGCATCTTCTTAAACAAGACTTCGTTTGAGAGGAATTTATTTCTACTGTTTTCTAGCTTATCTGTGTTATTACTAGAGTGGACAGTTCCATTAACATGCATCTTTATAATGAGTGCCAAGCTTTGGCTTTGTCAATGCTTCTTTATGAAGAATTGTTTTATACATTTCAATTTACTGGAGAGAAAATATAAGTATTTCTTAAGGTATATGGACACTGTACACCAAAGTCGATATTATCATTCTTCATAAATGGTATGGTTTCTGATTTAAATATTTTTCACTCGGAAAACCGAAGAGAATTAAAAAAGAGTGAGGAAGTTTAAAGGAAAACAAACGCATGTCAAAGTCTAATTTACTTTCCAGAGGACTCAGAACTGTCACTATTCCATCCATTTGGTCCTCTGCAGTAGACCAGGCAGCAGATTTACAGGCCTCTAGGAGAAGAGACGTCTCCTTTTCAGTCATGCTAATTTCACCCTCTGCCTCAAACATAGTCAAGTGAGTACGCCAGCCAGCCTCTCCCCCACAACCATAGACACATTTGTGTGCCAAGTCCTGAGGTTTTGTGGAATATGTAGAATGCAAAATATTAAACAAAACATCCATTAATGTCTTCTCTTTGACCATGCCCTAGAAAAAAATACCAGTTGCTGTGCTTTTACACACATTTTGGGAACAGTACGAAGTAACACTGAGCATGTGTGAGTATCAGGGAAAGGGAAGCATTTTAACAGGGAGAGAGCAAGAAAAACATGCACTCTTATCACTGCTGAATCAAAAGGTAAAAAATAACTCCCTAAATGTGTGCTGTGGAAGTATACAAGTCAGCCAATGAAAGGGATAGTAAAGAGGCTGTTCTCCAGGTGAGGGACAAACACAAGAAGAGGCAGGGAAGCCATCCAGTATGAATGGCAATAAAGCTGCTAACACAGATGTCATAATTAGAAATTATTAATTAATGTTTATGTATTTCGAATAATGACTTATGTAGAAAAATTAATAACGTAGAAAAATAATGTGCATATTTGAAATTGTGACCTCGGAGATTGGCCACCAGTATTCACGAAATGTACTAAAATATGATTAATCTATGTAAAATATTGAAAATATATTAGTTTAATGTATTAATATGTCATAGTATGGATTATGAATTATGCTCTTGCTTATTAATTGTAGGCCTTAACTTAGCGATTGTCTTGGCCGAGTTTTGCCAGGCGTCTTGCAGAAGCTATATTTATTAGCGTTCAATGAAAAATGCTGACAGAGTGAACTAACTGTGAAATGCTCATTGTTTTAATAAAATGCTTAGCAGAGCCTTTCTATGAGAACCGACGGACAAGAGATGAGGTCTCTTGTAAAGTAACTAAGGCCCTCATTACAATCCTGGCGGTCGGTGATAAAGCGGCGGTAATACCGCCAACAGGCCGGCTGTAAAAAAAATGAAATTTTGACCACGGTGGAAACTGCCAACACAGACAGCCACTTTAACACACTGACTGCCATGTCAGTAGCAACAAGCACCGCGGCGGTAACCGCCAACAGCCAGGCGGAAGACAATGTACCTCCCACAGTATTACAACAAGCCAATCCGCCAGATTTTCCGGGGTGGTACCAACGCCATCAAAAGCATGGCAGAAACAGTACACAGAAGGGAAACGACTCACCTCTGGACACTCAAGGAAGAACCACAACGCCATGGAGCTCGAACTGCAGATCTTCCCCATGCTGGTATAGCTCCTCCTACACCAGGAACACGAACAGCGGCGAAGACGACTACGGTGAGTACCGCACCTAGCACATAAGGGAGGGGGGAAGCAACACCCCCACCCCCAACAACATACACACTAACCGATGCAACAACATTACATATCCACCCTGTACCCCTCAGGAACAATGCAAAGACAAAAGGAAATGAGTAAAGCCAGTGTAATAATATACATTTCTAGAAATACGTCCTTAAAGCACAAAAAAGTATCTACAATATATACAAATGGAGGGACAATTCCCAGTCCAAAATGTCCGTGGCCCACAGGGCCATTACACATAGGCAAAGGCCACACTTGATTCCTGCCTCAATACCGAGAGAACACTGCTGGGGCATCAGGTCGAAGATACACAGGCACCTCGGGGGGAGAGGAACAGGGGGCACCTCAGCCGAAAGATGGTACAATGCCACTGCTCCTGGAGGGGGCTACATGCCCTCTGCAATGTCCTGGGGAGTGCAAAGCCACAATCTCTCTAGTGGGTGGTTTGCCCACTGCTTGGTCCTGGTTAGAGCACAGCCACAGTCTCTCTAGTGGGTGGTCTGCCCACTGCTTGGTCCTGGGGAGTGCAAAGCCACAGTCTCTCTAGTGGGTGGTCTGCCCACTGCTTTGTCCTAGGGAGTGTAAGGCTACAGTCTCTTAAGTGGATGGCTTCTCCACAGTTTCTGGAGGGGGCTTTGTGCCCAGTGTGCTTCATCCTGGCAAGGAGGGGGTGAGTGGATGCCTTCTTCCACTGGTTCTGGAGGGGGCCTTGTGCCCAGTGTGCTTCATCCTGGCAAGGAGGGGGTGAGTAGATGCCTTCTTCCACTGGTTCAGGAGGGGACCTTGTGCCAAATGTGCTTCATCCTGGCAAGGAGGGGGTGAGTGGATGCCTTCTTCCATTGGTTCTGGAGGGGGCCTTATGACCAGTGTGCTTTATCCTGGCAAGTAGGGGGTGAGTGGATGCCTTCTTCCACTGGTTCTGGTGGGGGCTTTGTGCCCAGCGATGCAGATCCTGGATGGTGCAAGGTCACAGTCTCTCACCTGGGTGTCACACCTACAGTAGTTGCAGGGGCCAGGATGCACTACAGCCCATGTAGGCATGACTACACACTGCCCGCCGGCGGTGATGGCTGCTCAGTGGTGGCAGTTGCGGGGCTGGCGGCGGTGCTGCCAGTGGTGGGGGGAGGGTCCAGCCCTTCCCCTGCAGCCTCGGGTGGCTACCCACTGGGGCTGCCGATGCTGGCAGTGGTGCATGTGGCGGTGCAGGTGGCAGTGCTGGTGGCGGTGCTGTGGCGGTGCAGGTGGTGGTGCTGCCAGTGGTGGGGTGAGGCTCCAGCCCTTCCTCTGCAGCCTTAGATGGCTGCCCACTGGGGCTTCTGCTGCTGGCAGTGGTGCAGGTGGCGGTGCAGGTGGCGGTGATGGCAGCAGTGCAGGTGGTGGTGCTGCCAGTGGTGGGGGGAGGCTTCAGCCTTTCCCCTGCAGCTTCGGATGGCTGCCCACTGGGGCTGCTGTTGCTGGCAGTGGTTCAGGTGGTGGTACAGGTGGCGGTGCAGGTGGCGGTGCTGGCGGCGGTGCAGGTGGCGGTGCTTCCAGTGGTGGGGGGAGGCTCTAGCCCTTCTTCCGCAGCCTCAACAGCTGAAGTGCCATGACTGGTGTTATTTGCCCAGATGCTGCTCCAGCTCCAGGCACCAGATCCATCCTGCCTGTGGCATCTGTGCCTTTTTCATTGCCCTTGGCAGCTGGTGTTCCCGTCCTGCCCTTAGCAGCTGGTGGTGCCTCCCTGCTTTTGCCAGCTGGTGTTCCCTTCCTGCCCTTGCTAGCTGGTGGTGCCTCCTTGCCCTTGCTAGCTGGTGGTGCCTCCTTGCCCTTGCTAGCTTGGCACACTGGTGCAGGCACACTGGCAGTGCTGACGGGTGTCTCCTTGGAGCCTCTCACACCTGCAGTAGCTGCAGAAACTACAGTGGCCATGGACTGGGTGGCGGAGGTGCTGGCCTGGGTTCTGCCCACCCTGGCCCGAAGTGAAGGACGGGGGGGAAGGCGCAGGGAACAGGTTAAGGGTCCGGAAGAGGGTGAAGGTTTGGGAGTGGAGGAAGAGGGAGTGGTTGTAGGAGGTGCCTCTCTGCTGTGTTTGGGTGCAGGTGCATGGGCTGATGCTGTCACGAGGTGGATGGCTGTTGGGTGTCTCAGTGCTTGCGTTTGTGTACTTTGGGATGAGGGGGCACAGACACAGTGGGAGGATATACAGAGGATGTGTGCATGGATGTGGGGGTGGTGACTGTCAGTGAGGTGCGTGTAGTGATAGGCGTGAGGTGATGGAGGTAGTGGATGAGGATTTAGTGCATGCAGGTGTGAGTGAAGATGCTACTGGGAGGGAGGTGGAGGGGGAGGAGAAGGAGGACACAGTGGAGGCAGTGAATGGTGGTATGTCTGCATCTGGATGGGGCATGTGTGTGTGCCTGTGGGATGAAGTGTGGTGCTTGTGTTTGAGCCACTTCTGTGTGTTGATTTGGGTGCATGCTGGTCTGAAGGTATGCTCGGGATAGGCTGGGGTTGAGGGGATTGCGACTGGGTAGAGGAAGTTGAAGGGGGAAAGCTAGAGACAGGGACAATGGCTGCCATCAGTAAGTTGGCCAGAGCCTGGAATGATCTCTGGTGGGCTGCCATGCCAGAGTGAATGCCCTCTAGGAATGTATTTGCTTGTTGCAAATGCTCTGCCAGCCCCAGGATGGCATTCAGTATGGTTGACTTCCCAACAGAGATGGATCTCAGTAGGTCACTAGCCTCCTCACTGAGGGCAGCAGGGCTGACTGGTGCAGGGCCTGAGGTGCCTGCGGCAAAGGAGATGCCCACACTTCTGGGTGAGCGGGCACGGGAAACACCCTGAGGGGCTGCTGGGAGGGCAGTGCTGGTACGGGGGTGGCGGCTGTACCTGTAGTTGGAGTGAGAACAGAGGTGTCCGCCACTGCCAGGGAGCTTCCATCGGAGGAGGTGTCACTGTCAGAACTGTCCCCTCCAGTCTTCGCCATGGTACTCCCCTCGCCCTCCTTCCCACTGGTGGATTTGGCCTCATGGGACATGTGGGATGCAGCTCCCTCCGTCGCTGGTGCCTCTGCTCCTCCGCCAGATGATGCTAATGCATACAAGCTCAGGGTGACAAAACAAAAAGTGGTGTGGAAGAGACAGAGGATACACTTGGTCAATGCCAGCAACAACACCACCGTTGGCGTACACAACAAACAGGGAACAGCCCTATACACTAGGCCATGCACTATCAGTTACAATGCTAGTCACCAGGCTATGGGGTACAATGCCTAACGCCAATAGCAGCACACCTGAAACCAACAGGACCCTGCCCAGTAGTAGGTGCCACTAGATTTTTTGGGGTTGAAGTGCATCTGAGCCTGCCCTTCATGTAACCTACCCCGCCATGTTTGTCCTGGCCTAGAGGCACCCACAGACCCACATCCTCCACCCAGATAACACCTCAACATGCGCAATTTCATGATTCAGAAACTGTACTCACCCCCTTGTGGCTGCTGTGACGCCTTCAAGCGCCCATCCAATTCCGGATAGGCCACCACCAGGATACGGAACATCAGGGGGGTCAGGGTACGACGGGCACCCCTTCCTCGTTGGGAGGCCATCCCCAGCTGGGCCTCCGCCATCTTCCTTGCCCAGCAGCGCAGGTCTTCCCACCGTTTGCGACAGTGGGTGCTCTGCCTGTCAAAGACCCCCAGGGTCTGCACCTCCTTGGCGATGGCACGCCAAATACCCTTTTGCTGATGGGTACTGACCTGCAGAAAAAGATACATAAGAAAAGGTATTAGTCATACCGTCCGGCCTGTTACACTCATGGCCCACCATATCCCTCCCATCCCCTTACGCACAGACATTGCCCACCATACATGCAGCACTTTGCCCAGGACCCCTCAGACACCCTCCCACACAAGGCTTATACACACAGCACTCCATACATTCATGCCCCATGCATCGTGCTCACAGTGTACTCACCTGTTGGTCTGGAGGACCATAAAGTAAACGGTACTAGGGTAGGACACCATCCACTAGTCTCCCCAACACCTCCAAAGTGAAGGCAGGGGCCCTTTCCCCAGACACACGAGCCATGGTCGCTTCCAGACACAGGTCACAACAGCACTTGCAGTGTAGGTCCTCTCCTGTTGAAGGTCAGGTAGCAAGTGAGTGAACAGATAGAAAATGGCGGTCACGTCCACGGCGGTGCATACCGTCACCACCGGCGTACATCACCATTGGCTCCTGGAACCTGTAGGCCCCAAAGATAACCAATGAGGTGGTGTGCGGCGGTCATTGACCGACTCCCGCAACGGCTCACAACGTCAGCGGAATTACCTCATTTCCACTTGTCCCTCCTCACACGTCAGGCGGCCACAATTTCAGGGGGGAACAGGCCATGGCACCTAACTGCGTCACAGCAGACATTGGCAAATTTACGGAATTACACGTACACATACTGTTTCTGTCAGAACATGCAAGGCATTTTACTCTGAGGATAACTTTGAATATTACCATCTGCTCACCGTTTTTCACTCTAGAGTTCAACCACTGAGGATGAATAGGAGATGGAGACATACCCCTGTGTACAGACCCCTGGTGGACCTGGCAACAATAGAGGACAGGCACATTATCCTATCCCACAGACTTGATAGGGCCACAGTCCAAGAGCTGTGTGCCCAATTGGAGCCAGACCCGAACTCAGCTATCTGCCACCCCACTGGTATCCCCCTCTTGTGCATGTCCTGTCAGTGCTCCATTTCTTGACAAGTGGGTCCTTCCAAGCGACAGTGGCCATGGCAGCAGGGATGTCACAGTCTATGTTCTCAAACGTGCCGACCAGAGTGTTGTCAGCTCTGATGAAACACATGCACAGCTACATTGTATTCCTCCAGGTGGAGGATTTAGCCACAGTGAAGGCTGACTTCAATGTACTGGGACATATCCCCAACATCATTAGTACTATTGATGGTACACATATTGCCTCCCCCCCCCCGGAGAAATGAACAGGTATTTAGAAATCGAAAGAGCTTTCACTCTCTGAATGTGCAAGTAGTGTGCCTGGCGGACCAGTACATGTCAATGCAATGTATCCTGGGTCTGTGCATGATGCCTTTATATTGAGGAATAGCAGCATCCGATATGTGATGTCCCAACTCCAGAGGCACAGGGTGTGGCTAATAGGTGAGCCCATGGTCCCCACACAGTGTCTGTTGGTATATGGGTGTGAGGTTGGCCCTAAGGGTGAGTGTCTGGCTAACAGGTATAACTCTTTAATTTACAGGTGACTCAGGTTACCCAACATTTCATGGCTACTGACCCCAGTGGGGAATACCAGGACAAGGGCAGAGGAACGTTACAGTGAGGCACATGGGCAAACAAGGTGGATCATTGAGCACACCTTTGGCCTCCTGAAGGCCAGATTCCGGTGCCTCCATCTGACAGGTGGAGCCCTGTGCTTCTCACCCAAGAAGGTGTGCCAGATCATTGTTGCATGTTGCATGCTGCACAACCTGGCCCTGAGATGCTAGGTGTTTTTTCTGCAGGAGGATGAGGCTGGAGATAGTCGTGTGGCAGCGGTGGAGACTGTGGACAGTGAAGAAGAGGAGGCAGAGGAAGAGGATGTGGACAACAGAACAACTATAATTCAACAGAACTTCCAGTGACACACAGGTAAGACACTGTAACTTCACCTTCCATTGCAGTTTTGTGTTGGACATTATACATGGCAGCCTGATTTTCCAAATTCTATGGCCACTTACTGTACCCTTTGGTGTCTCTATTTTCAGATATCTGTGCCCCACTCTGGCTCCTGGTGTGTTTACTGCTGCCCACTACAGGTCATACCTATGTATACATAACTGCACAGTTGATTTGCAATGTTTACAGCTTGTTAAACGAATACATATATCAATTGACAGACCCCATACTTGTAAGGGTGTTTATGTGCTAATAAGTGGAGGGGGTATTGCAATGTGCTGGGTTGCTGATGGAGGAAAGTCCAGGATAGAGTCCAGTCTATTGGTATCACAGGTGCATTGTCCAAGGGGGCATAGGAAGTGGAGCAATGGCAGTTCAAGGTGGACAGGGTGACAGAGTGGGACACAAGGGTGATATTCAGGGGAGTCTTATTTCCTGGCGGGGGTTTTGGCAATGTTCTCTGGCTTCTGCCTGGATCACAGGGTGGTTCTCCTTCTGCAGGGGGAGGGGTGCTGGTGGCCTGTTGTTCCTGTGGCGGGGTCTCCTGTCCACTAGCGTCAGCGGAGGTCGAGGGCTGTTCATCGGTGTGGCTAGTGTCAGGAGCCCGTTGGTGTGCCACTGCCTCTCTCATGGTGTTGGCCATGTCTGCCAGCACCCCTGCAATGGTGACCAGGGTGGTGTGGATGTCCCTCAGGTCCTCCCTGATCCCCAGGTACTGTCCCTCCTACAGCCACTGGTTCTCCTGCAACTTGGCCAGTATCTGGCCCATGGTCTCCTGGGAATGGTGGTAGGCTCCCAGGATGTTGGTGAGTGCCTCATGAGAATCAGTTCCCTGGGCCTGTCCTCCACCTGTCTCACAGCAGTCCTCCCAGCTTCCCTGTTGTCCTGTGCCTCTGTCCCCTGAACCGTGTGCCACTGACCTCAGGTCCCTGATCGTCCTGTGTTTGTGGCGTTGCCTGGGGTCACTGTAGTGGTGGACACATTGCTGATTGACGTGTCCTGAGGACAGAGGCACAGACTCCTGGGTGGGTGCTGTGGTGGTGTTTCCTGAGGGGGGAGGCTTTGTGGTTGTCTGTGACTGTGCCTGAGTAACCGACTGTCCAGAGGTCCCTGATGGGCCAGGTTGGTCATTCTGATCCAGGCGTGCAGAGCTGCTGTCATCACTGTGGGCCTCTTTGGGGGTGTGTGACTGGATGTTGCGTTGTGTGGGGGTCCTGTGGGTATGTGAAAGCAGTGTTATTGTTACTCCGTGTGATATCTTGTGCATGGGTATGTTTCCCCCTATGGTTGTTATTACCAAGGCAGCTTTGGCTTGTGTGAGTTGTGATTTGGTTGGCTAAGTGATTGTCACTAGTGTGCATGCTGTGGTGATGGGTGTCCATGCAGGGCTGTGAGGGGTGTCCATGCATTGGTGGTGCATGCAGTGCTGGTTACTGGGATGGGTGGGTTGTGATGGTGGGGTATATGTGAGGTGGTGGGGTGGTGATGTGGGTGAGGGTATGGGATGGCATGCAGGTAGGGGGGGTGAAAGTATTAAATGTTTGACTTACCAGAGTCCAGTCATCCTGCTACTCCTGCCAGACCCTCAGGATGCATGATTGCCAAGACTTGTTCCTCCCATGTTGTTAGTCGTGGGGGAGGAGGTGGGGGTCCACCGCCAGTCCTCTGTACAGCAATCTGGTGTCTTGCTACCACGGATCACACCTTTCCCCGTAGGTTGTTCCACCTCTTCCTGATGTCATCCCTTGTTCTGGGATGCTGTCCCGCGTCAGTGTTTCCTGAGGGGGAGGCTTTGTGGTTGTCTGTGACTGTGCCTGGGTAACTGACTGTCCAGAGGTCCCTGTCTTTGTGGTGCCATTGGTGTAGTGTGAGTGGTGTGTGTGAGGGTGTGTGGGGTGATGTGTTGGGGTGTGTGCTGTGAGGTGTGTGGATGGTGTATGGGTGATGGTGTTCCGTGGCTCTGGTTTTGTGGGTGGTCCTGGCGTGTCTCTCTCTCAGTTGTAAATTGTTTGTAGTGGTAAAGGGTTGTGGGTAATGTGGATGTGTGTTTTACTGTGGTTTGTGGGTGTGGTGTGTGTATGTGTGTCAGGTGTGTGTAGTTTGAATTATCCAATGTGGTGTTGTTTTGTATGTGTGTGTGTATTTTGAGGGTGGCCGTATGTACCGGCAATCATTTACCGCGGTTGAATGTCCGCTGCGGTGATTCATGGGTCATAATGCTGTGGACGTATTTCTGTTGGCGTAATGGTGTTGGTTTTGGTACAGCCAGTTTAGCACTGACCTTTGGGCTGGCGGACTTGTATGTGTCTGTATAGTGGCGGATTTCTATGTGTGGGTCATAATATGCATAGCGGTATACCGCCGCGGTCGCGGTATGTTGCCGGCAGTCAGCATGGCGGTCAGCGGTACTTATCGCCAATGTCATAATGAGGTCCTAAATGTGTGTAAAGTGTGCAGTGGGTTCTTTCCCAGGACGCGAACAATGAAGACACTGACTGGAGACGAAGATGCAACAATTTCGATACCTGACGAGCCGGATGATGAGGACATTGTAAAGCTGACCAATCAACGATGTGAACTGTGAAATATTAGAATTAATAGATTTGGTAAAGGGAAATTATTGGTTAGAGTAATAAAGTACGAGCAACTGACCAATTGGAAATTGAGGGATGGTTTGGGGAACTTTGATATAACAACGTGACAGAGAGAAAAAGACAGAGACTTTTTCTGATTTTGTGAGGCGATATTGAGAATAAGAGATTTGAGATTCTGTCATTGGGCTCATACTCTCTGACTGAGAGCCTGATGCGTTGCTGATCGGCTGATCACCTGAGGACGAAGACTGATTCTGCTTGCTGACCAATACCATGGATAGGTAGATATGACAATGACTGAATTGCATTTTCTTGCTTTTCATTTCTAGATACCAACTGCGCTGGCTTATTCTTTCTTTAGGTAGATGGTTTCCAAAATGTGTGTTCCAAATTGTTTTGCATGAAGCCCCACATGCTGATGCTCATTGGAGTTAGTTGAGGTTACTCACATGACAACTATACAAATTACAGGGACAAAGGGTTGACAGACTATCTTGCTGAACTTTATGGATGTCATTGTTTTCTTGAATTTGGGCTTTATTGGTGTCTTGTGTTGATGCCTTAGAATGTCTTTTGATTCAACCTTTGATTAGGTCACATCTATGCGACTAGCGGATTAACAAGTATTCTTAGTCTGCTTTAAGATTTGATGATTAAAAATTCATGACTTAGGTGGTCATTACAACCCTGGCGGTCGGTGTTAAAGCGGCGGTAAGACCGCCAACAGGCCGGCGGTAAAGAAATTGCAATTACGACCGTGCCGGAAACCGCCAACAAAGACAGCCACTTTAACACTCCGACCGCCACGGCGGTAAAAACAAACAGCGCGGCGGTCACCTCCAACAGACAGGCGGAGACAATGTACTGCCCACACTATTATGACAGGCCAATCCGCCACCTTTTCCGGGGCGGATTCACCGCGGATAAAAACACGGCGGAAACAGGAATTTCGAAGGGAAAACGCTCACCTCTACACACCCCACGAGGAACAAGGACAACCAGGGACCCGGAACTCCAAATTCTACCTGCGATAGTCTTCCTGCTCCTCTACCAGGAGCACGAACGCCGGCGGCGAAGACCACGGTGAGTACTGCACCTATGACACAGTGGAGGAGGGAGGCAAAAAACAGGGACATACACACGCAACACCCCCACCCTCATCCACTACAACACACACAAATGCATATCAATACATCACAGTTACACCCCCAAAGCCCCCAGAAGAATGCAAAGACAATAGAAAATGAGTGTAACCATTGTAAATATTAAAAACAAGTAGGCAGAAATATATATATATATATACACCATGTACAAAATATACACCAAGCATAGTAGTCCAGGCAGTGCACTAAGAAAGTCCATGGAAAACTGGGACCACACGGTGTGGGGGAGGCCCATACAAGATCCCCGACCATGATGGAGAGAACACTGCAGGGGCATCAGATACCAATAAAACAGGCACCTCAGGGGGAGGGAAAGGGGGGGCACCTCAGCCGCTTGAGTGCACAACGCCAAATCCACGAGGGGGCCACATGCCTACTGTTCCATCCTGGGGAGTGCAAAGCCACAGACTCTCAAGTCTCTACAGTGGGTGGGTTGCCCACTGTTCCATCCTGGGGAGTGCAAAGCCACAGTCTCACAAGTCTATACAGTGGGTGGGTTGCCCACTGTTTCATCCTGGGGAGTGCAAAGCCACAGTCTCTCAAGTCTCTACAGTGGGTGGCTTGCCCACTGTTCCATCCTGAGGAGTGCAAAGCCACAGTTTCACAAGTCTCTACAGTGGGTGGTTTGCCCACTGTTCAATCCTGGGGAGTGCAAAGCCACAGTCTCACAAGAGGATGACAGTCTCCACTGGTTCTGGAGGGGGCATGGTGTCCAGAGTGCTTCATTCTGTTAAGGACAGAGGTAGAGGATGACAGTCCCCACTGGTTCTGGAGGGGGCATGGTGCCCAGAGTGCTTCATCCTGTTAAGGACAGAGGTAGTGGATGACAGTCTCCTCTGGTTCTGGAGGGGGCATGGTGCCCAGAGTGCTTCATCCTGTTAAGGACAGAGGTAGTGGATGACAGTCTCCACTGGTTCTGGAGGGGGCATGGTGCCCAGATTGCTTTATCCTGTTAAGGACAGAGGTAGTGGGTGTATCTCTCCACTGGTTCTGGAGGGGGCATGGTGCCCAGAGTGCATCATTCACCCCGTGACGGACTCAGTTGCGTCAGTGCCCCTGCTGCTCCTTGGCTAGCTGTGCTTGAGATGGCGGTGCCCTGTTCAGCGGTGTTTGAGATGGCGGTGCCCTGTTCAGCGTTGTTTGAGATGGCGGTGCTCTGTTCAGTGGTGCTTGAGATGGCGGTGCCCTGTTCAGCTGTGCTTGAGATGGCGGTGCCCTGTTCAGCGGTGTTTGAGATGGCAGTGCCCTGTTCAGCGGTGCTTGAGATGGCGGTGCCCTGTTCAGCGGTGTTTGAGATGGCGGTGCTCTGTTCAGTGGTGCTTGAGATGGCGGTGCCCTGTTCAGCGGTGCTTGAGATGGCGGTGCCCTGTTCAGCGGTGTTTGAGATGGCAGTGCCCTGTTCAGCGGTGCTTGAGATGGCGGTGCCCTGTTCAGCGGTGCTTGAGATAGCGGTGCCCTGTTCAGCGGTGTTTGAGATGGCGGTGCCCT
This sequence comes from Pleurodeles waltl, assembly GCF_031143425.1. Classification (NCBI taxonomy): domain Eukaryota; kingdom Metazoa; phylum Chordata; class Amphibia; order Caudata; family Salamandridae; genus Pleurodeles; species Pleurodeles waltl. The sequence continues at coordinate 471,507,675 of NC_090445.1, forward strand.
GTCCAGCGGTGCTTGAGATGGCGGTCTCCATTGCAGGGTCTCAGCTGCTGGCGGTCCTTCATGGCCCAGCGGGGCTGGTGCTGGTGGTCCTTCATGGCCCAGCAGGGCTGGTGCTCGAGGCCCTTCATGGCCCAGGGGCCTTTTGCTGGCGGTCCTTCATGGCCCAGCGGGCCCTTTGCTGGCGGTCCTTCATGGCCCAGCGGGGCTGGTGCTGGCGGTGACCTCCTGTGCAGCTGGGCTGGTGCACCATGGGCTGGTGCTGGCCTCCTGGGCAGCTGGGCTAGTGCTGGCGGTGGCGTCCTGGGCAGTGGCCCTTCACCACCTTGGAAGGTGTCATAGCTGACTCCACATTCCCAACGGGACCCCTGGGAGTAGCTTTGGTGGCTGGAGTCTTCCCCCTATCCCGCCAGGCACTGGCCAACTTCTGATGCTTCACAGGGGGACTGTCTGTGCTGTGGCTCCGTGCCACACTGGGTGCCCTAGTGGCCTGTGCACTCCAGATTCCGGTGACTATAGGCACCACTGGTCCCGGAGATGTTGTGGCTGAGGTGCTAGTTCGGGACCTATGAGACGGACGGGGTGGGGGAGGTGTGGGAAAGAGGTCAAGGTTGGACAGGAAAAGTTTTTTGGACACACTGGGACGGGTAGCTGGAGGGGGTTTGGGAGTGGAGGAAGAGGTGGTGGTTGTAGGAGGTGTACGTTTGGTGACTTTGGATGAAGGTGCATGCGCTGGAGGCTGTCGTGAGGTGGATGACTGTTGGGTGGGTGTGTGCCTGCGTTTGTGTATCTTGGGAGGGGGCGTCACAGACACAATGGGAGAGGACACAGGGGACGTGTGAATCGTAGTGGGGGTGGTGACTGCACGTGAGCGGGGTGTGGTGGTGGGTGTGCTGGAGAGGGACGTAGTGGCTGTAGACAAGACTGGGAGGGAGGAGGGAGACGAGGAGGAGGGGGACACAGTGGAGGCAGTGGATGTTGCTGTGTCTGCATGTGTGTGATGCTTGCGTGAGTGCCTGTGGGATGTGTGGTGCTTCTGTTTGCCTGAGCTCCCCATGGGTGTTGAGGTGTGTGCATTTGGGTCTGTAGGTGTGCTTGGGATAGCCTGAGGTACAGGGGATTGGGCCGGGGTGGAGGAAGTTGGAGGGGGGAGGCTAGAGATGGGGACAATGGCTGCCATCAGTGCTGAGGCCAGAGTCTGAAAAGCTCGCTGAAGGGCCGCCTGACCAGAATGAATGCCCTCCAGGAATGCATTGGTTTGTTGCAACTGCCTCTCTGCACCCTGGATGGCATTCAAAATGGTAGACTGCCCAACAGTGAGGGACGTGAGGAGGTCAATGGCCTCCTCACTGAGGGCGGCAGGGGTGACTGGGGCAGGGCCTGAAGTGCCTGGGGCGAAGGTGATGCCCACCCTCCTGGGTGAGCGGGCACGGGGCAAAGGCTGAGGGGCTGCTGGGAGGGCGGTGCTGGTAGGGGGGGTGGCGGCTGTACCTGTAGATGCGGGGGGCACAGATGTAGCCGCCACCACAAGGGAGCTCCCATCAGAGGACAAGTCCATGTCGCTGGTGTCAGCTCCTGTCCCCGCCGTGGAGCTCCCTTCGCCCTCCGTCCCACTGGTGAATTCAGACTCCGTACTGTCGCCCTCCAGGGCCATGTGGGATGCAGCTCCCTCGTGCTCCGGTGCCACTGCTCCTCTGCCTGATGATGCTAATGCACACAAGAACAGGGAGACCACAAAAAGGGGGGGGAAGCCGCGCTCTTGGGCTCCACTGTTCAATTTCTGGGAAATGGCCTACAAGGCTATGAACGACACCTGCACACATAGATGACACAGGGGCATGACTAGGTGTACTTGGCACTCTACAGAGGTGGGCTGGGGTGCAACATGTCCTGCCGTACGGAGGGGCCTTGCCTACGGAACTCGCCCTGGCCTTGGGAAACCCACAGCCCACCTCCCCCACCCAGACACCTCCACTGCGTGCAAAGTCAGCAGAATGAGAGTGCACTCACCCCCTTGTGGCTGCTGTGATGCCCTCGAGCGCCCATCTAACTCCGGGTAGGCCACCGCCAGGATCCTGAACATCAGGGGGGTCATGGTGCGACGGGCACCCCTCCCTCGTTGGGAGGCCATCCCCAGCTGAGCCTCCGCCATCTTCTTGCTCCAGCGGCGAATGTCCTCCCATCTTTTCTGGCAGTGGGTGCTCCGTCTGTGGTAGACCCCCAGGGTCCGGACGTCCCTGGCGATGGCACGCCAAATATCTTTCTTCTGGTGGGCGCTGACCTACATGAAATGTACAGGGGTAAAAGAGAAGTTATTACCAACTGCACCGTCAAAGTGATTGGACCCCATCCCTACCTTTGCCATGTGGCACATGCATTCACCGTCTTTCATGCACACAGCACTCTCCCCCTTTCCTTCTTACATCCAGCCCTTTCCACACAGGCATAGCCCATACAACATGCTCCCTGTGTAATTATCTGTTTGTCTGGAGGACCGTACAGTAGCGTGTACTGGGGGAGGACCCCATCCACGAGCTTCTCCAACTCCTCTGATGTGAAGGCAGGGGCCCTTTCCCCAGACACTCGAGCCATTGTCTCTTCCAGACCGAGGTCACAGCAGCACTTGCAGTGTAGGTCCTCTCCTGTCGAAGATCAGGTATCGAGTGATTGAACAGATAGAAAATGGCGGTCACGTCCGCGGCGGTGCTTACCGTCACCGCCGGCGTACATCGCCATTGGCTCCTGGGACCCATAGGGTCCAATGTTAACCAATGCAGCATTGCGCCGCGGTCTTCGACTGCCTACCGCGACGGTGTACAATGCCAGCGCAGTTACCTCACATCCCATTGTCCCACTTTACAGGTCAGGCAGCCGCCATTTCAGGGGCACACATGGCTTCATTTCCAACTGCGTCACACATACCTAGGCCTAGACTCAACACACATACAGGCCACCTTTTGTGTATGATTGGTGTTCTGTGTAAACTGTGGGTATGTACCTCTGAGTTGTTTGACTCTGTGCTCGCTGTTGTCCTTCATAGGCATCCTCCGGTGTACCGACCGTTGGTGGACCTGTCGACAATGGAGGAGCAACATTTTATTATCACATACAGGCTTGACCGTGCCACAATCCAGGAACTGTGTACCCAGTTGGAGCCAGAGCTGATGTCAGCAATCAGCGATCCCACAGGAATCCCCCCTCAACTGCAGGTGCTGTCAGTGCTCCATTTCCTTGCAAGTGGGTCATTTCAAACAACAGTGGCCATAGCATCAAGGATGTCCCAGCCTATGTTTTCAAACGTATTGTCCAGAGTGTTGTCTGCCCTTCTGAAACACATGCAGAGCTACATCGTTTTCCCTCAGGCGGAGGATTTGCCTACAGTGAAAGGGGATTTCTATGGCCTGGGACACATCCCCAAAATCATAGGTGCCATTGATGGGACACATGTGGCTTTGGTACCCCCCCCCACAGGAGTGAACAGGTGTACAGAAACCGGAAGAGTTATCATTCTATGAATGTACAGATGGTATGTTTGGCAGACCAGTACATCTCCCATGTGAATGCCAAGTTCCCTGGCTCAGTGCATGTCGCCTACATCCTGCGGAATAGCAGCATCCCTTATGTGATGGGTCAACTACAGAGGCACCGTCTGTGGTTATTAGGGAGCACCTGGAAGCAAGTCAGTGGGAATGGTTGCCTGGGTCTGGGGATATCCCTCCAGGTTAGTGCGTGTCTAACAGTTGTCCCTCACCATTTGCAGGTGACTCTGGTTACCCCAACCTGTCATGGCTACTGACCCCAGTGAGGAATCCCAGGACAAGGGCAGAGGAATGCTACAATGAGGCCCATGGGCGAACTAGGAGGGTGATCGAGCGGACCTTCAGCCTCCTGAAGGCCAGGTTCAGGTGCCTCCATATGACAGGTGGATCCCTATTCTACTCACCAAAGAAGGTGTGCCAGATCATCGTGGCCTACTGTATGCTTCATATTTTGGCTTTGCGACAACAGGTGCCTTTTCTGCAGGAGGATGGTCCAGATGGCGGTGTTGTTGCAGCTGTGGAGCCTGTGGACAGTGAAGACGAGGAAGCAGAGGAAGAAGACATGCACAACAAGGACTCAGTGATCCAGCAATATTTCCAGTGAGACACAGGTAAGAGTACAGACCTGCCTCCTACATGTACTTTAACACTACTACCTTTCTACTGTGTGTCTTTTTCACCCAGTGTATGGTCACTGAGTTGTCACTTTCCCTTACAATTTCACAGATGTGGGTCCCACTGTGTGACATCTGCTTAAATTCCTCATGGACTAGAGCTGTGTGACATAGGTATGTTGACATTAAACTTGAAAGAGCATTTTGTCACTGTAATTGCTAATACACTATTTCGAAATCACAGACAGACTCTAGATTGTTTTGTGCTTTAAGGGTGTTTATTTAACTGCTCAATATTGGAGGGGGTGGTGAAATGGTGAGGGGTGATGGCGGAGGAATGTCCATGGCAGAGTCTGGCCTATTAGTCTCACAGGTCCATTGCCCAAATGGGCATAGGAAGTGGAGCTGGGGCAGTTTAAGTATGGACAGGGTGACAAAGTGGGACAGTAGGATGACAATCAACGTGGTCTAATTTCTTGGCGGGGGTCTTGGCATCATGCTCTGTCTGTGTCCTGGGTCTCAGGGACCGTTTGCGGGGTGGTTCTTTCTCTGCAGGGGGTGGGGTGCTGGTGTGGTGGTTCTGTGGCAGTGCCTCCTGTCCACTAGCGCCGGCGGAGGTGGTGGGCAGTTCATCGTCCATGCTAGTGTCAGGGGCCCCTTCTAGTGCCACAGTGTCCCTCCTGGTGTTGAGTACTTTCTTCAGCACCCCTACAATGGTGCCCAGGGTGGAGCTGATGGTTCTGAGTTCCTCCCTGAAGCCCATATTCTGTTCCTCCGGCAGGCACTGGGTCTCCTGAAACTAGGCCAGTACCGTTGCCATCGTCTCCTGGGAGTGGTGGTATGCTCCCATGATGGAGGAGAGGGCCTCGTGGAGAGTGGGTTTCCTTGGCCTGTCCTCCCCCTGTCGCACAGCAGCGCTCCCAGTTCCCCTGTGTTCCTGGGCCTCCGTCCCCTGGATTGTTACAACTGCCCCCAGGTCCCTGTTGTTGTTGGGGTGGTGGGTTATCCTGGGTTCCCTGTAGTGGTGGACACACTGCTGATTGACGTATGGGCCTGCTGGGTGGGTGCTGTGCTGGTGTTTCCAGAGGGTGGAAGCTCTGTAGTGGCCTGTGACTGTGTGATGGGAACCGACTGTCCTGAGGTCCCCGATGAGCCGGGCTGGTCATCTAGATCCAGTTGGACAGAGGTGCTGTCATCACTGTGGACCTCTTCTGTTGGTGGTGTGGACATGTGTGGACCCTCCTGTCCGGTGATGTTGGGTAGGGATCCTGCATGGGTATAAAAGGATGGTTATTACATCTGTGTGTGTCATGGTGTGCAATGGGTGGGTGACTGTGTACCTCAGTGTTTGCATTCCTGTGTGGGACCTTGTGTGAGGATGGTTTAGGGGGTTGTGTGGGTATGTGCAGTGGGCATGCTTTAGTGATGGGTATCCATGCTTTGTTGTTGCATGCAGCGCTTGGTGTTGGGATGGGTGGTTTTTGATGTTCGGACATATGTGAGGAGTTGGGGTGCTGGGGTTGAGGGTGAGGGTGGGGGTATGTGATAGCATGCAGGTAGGGTGGGGGTTGTAATAGTTAAGATTTGTCTTACCAGAGTCCATTCCTTCAGCTACTCCTGCGAGGCCCTCAGGATACAGAATCGCCAATACCTGCTCCTCCCATGTTGTTAGTTGTGGGGGAGGAGGTGGGGGTCCGCCACCAGTCCCCTGAACTACCAGGTGGTGTCTTGAGACCACAGAACGCACCTTCCCCTGTAGGTCGTTCTACCGCTTCCTGATGTCCTCCCGATTTCTTGGGTGCTGTCCCACTGCGTTGACCCTGTCCACAATTCTGCTCCATAGCTCCATCTTCCTTGCAATTGAGGTGTGCTGCAGCTGTGCTCCGAATAGCTGTGGCTCTACCCGGACGATTTCCTCCACCATGACCCTGAGCTCCTCCTCCGAGAACCTGGGGTGTCTTTGCGGTGCCATGGGTTGGTGTAGGTGATGTGTGGGGTGGAGTGTGTGGTGATATGTGGGGTGATATGTAGTGGTGTGTTGTGTGAGGTGCGTGGAAGTTCTGTGTGTGATGGTGTTGTGTGCCTGTGGATGCTGTTGTTCTTGCTGGTGCTCTCTCTCTGGCCTTCTTTCGGAATTGTTTGTCGTGGGGGTTTGTGGGTTATGTGGGTGTGTGTTTTATATTGTAATGGGTGTGTGGGAGTGGTGTGTGTATGTGTATCAGGTGTGTGTATTTCGAATTGTCCAATGTGGCTGTGTTTTGTGAGAGTGTGTGTATTTTGAGCGCGGCGGTGTGTGCCCCCAATGGAATACCGCGGTTGAAAGACCGCTGTGTGGATTTGTGTGTTGTGATAGTGTAGTCGTATTTCTGTTGGCGTGACGGATTTGTTTTCGACAGTTTATCACTGACCTTTGGTGTGGCGGGCTTGTGTGGGTGTCTGAATTTTGGTGGATTCCGACATGTGGGTCATTATAGCTGTGGCAGAATTCCGTGGCTGCGGCGGTGTGTTGGCAGTCTTCTGCACGGCGGTAAGCAGCTTTTACCACCAATGTTGTAATGAGGGCCTTAGTATTGTTAACGAATAGGGAATAAACTTACTAAACTTATACCTAAAGGTGTGGTTATTCATAGCTGAAGAGTCATGGTGTGAGTAAGTTACTGACTCCAAAGATTGTTGAATCGACTAATGTTTATTGACTATTGCGTATTGATTTCTGATTCTGTATCAAAACTATGGTAAGAACACTCTATACAAATCAAAAGGTTCGTCGACTGATATGCGTCCCCTTGTAAGTTTACTTACCAAGGACAGGTGCGCCAACAGTTATGGTAGCAGACTGATGGTTAGTTTCTATAGGGGCTTGCCATGGGTGTTCGATATAGAGTGGCAGGTGTTGACGGTTGCGTTAGGAGACTGATGGGCGGGTGTTCTTAGTTATGGTAATAGTTTTAAGATTGATTTGTTTGAGAATTCAGTATTATTGAGTTTTGGATTTTGTTTTTCAAAATGGCATTTGTAGAGAGAATGGTGTTACCTGAAGCCCAGAAATGACGTTCCCACATCCTGGATCCTGCTAGTAGTGTTGGGTATGTTCTCGGCGTTCCAATGATAGAGTGAGAGGAATAGGTTGCGCTTGCACAGCTTATGCAAAAAGCAGGTGAATTGTGACGCATGTGAAGGAATTTAGGGAGTCTGCGTACTCCAAATGAGGTTTTAGTAGGAGTGTGCATACTTCACAGTATGAGAGTAGGGAAGTCGTCAAACTTCATGTGTGTGGCGCTTTGTGCCAAACAATTGTCCACATGGTTGTTGATGTACAGACCCTGCGTGGTCTAAGACTCCGGAGTATATTGAAGAGTGTATGAGACACTTTGTTATATGTTGTAATCTGTCTGGTTTGGTGGGTTGATTGGGCGTGGTCAACAAGTCATAGTGAGCGTTAAGTGAGCGAGAGAAAAATTTTGACTGAGATTTGGCAAGTTCTATGTGCACCAGGATAGACCCATTGATCAGTCGAGAGTAAAAATTGCGGGATTAATTTTAGCTTGCGAATCTGGGAGACCAAGAAAGAGGAATAGCTGCATGAGCCAAAAGGCCATCAGTGAAAATCCGTAAGGTTTCTGAAGCGATTGTGTTACCTTCCTGAAGTAAACTAGAAGATTTGTTTTTGGTTCTGGGATTTTGGTTAGTGCTCGCAATATTTTGCATTAGTTTTGTGTGAATTGGAGTTTAGGAGGACGAGCCGCAAAACTTTGTCAGTCGCAGTGTGTGTGAGTGTGATGTCACTGGAGCTGCACTGGGATAGGTCTGTTAGAGAGAAGGGTCGCACACAGATTGGCAGCCGTCCATGAGAGGCAATTGGTTGAGAACGTGGGTGAAAGGCATCTTGGGAATATGTGACAGAACAACTAGGTCCTAAACAACTATAGCCTAAACCACTACTGCTAAACAACTAAAAAGTCTCTACAACTAAGTACTGAACAACTACTGTCTAAACAACAATTGTGCCTGAATAACAATTGCCTGAACAACTAATATATCTATATATATTCTGAACAACTAATAAACCATAGAAAACAAAAAGAAAACCTTACCTTAAAATTAGTTTTTCAGGCAATTGTTATTCAGGCACGATTGTTGTTTAGACAGTAGTTGTTCAGTACTTAGTTGTAAAGACTTTCTAGTTGTTTAGCAGTAGTGGTTCAGGCTAGTAGTGGTTTAGACCTAGTTGTTTAGGATGTTTCCCGTTAAGGGGTGCCCTAAAGGGAAATACTTATATTAAAGCCAGCGTAGGGGAGTCTACACTGCCTGAGAATACTCTGGCTTATATTGTAATGGAGGAGCGAGGTGTCGCTCCATGTCTTTGGTTGAAGCAGTGGTGCAGGTTGACAGCGAAAAATGGAAGCTTAGCATTTCCTGAGAATGAGACGTTCAATTTGAAAATTTTGGAGCAATTGCGGCTGGCGCTATGTGAATCGAAGCCCCTCCCAAGACCAGCACAATTTGAGGCATTAGCAGTTTGGGAAATGGTAGCTAGACAGCAACAGCAAATGAAATTTGAGCGGAGAGTGAGAAAGGTAGAGAAGTCACTAGCAGAGGCAATGTGGGATTGGGAGCAGAAGAAATGGGGAGCAGTGACATTGCAGGATGTTAAGTTATTTCCAGTGATTAGGCAGGAGGACGAGATGGAAGGAAAGAAATCGACTAGAAAGTCAAATATGGGGTCGTCTGAAAGTAAAAAAGCAAGAAAGTCTTCTATAGTAGAGGAGGACTCTGATACTGAGGACCTTATCACACAGATACTGAGAGACAGACCACCACCGTATGCTGTGCATGATGATGGTCCAAGTACTAGTGTTGATCCAACAGCCCCGGCACAGGCAATGGGGACAGTGAGTTTAGTACAGGTTAATACTAGCTAGATACAGGGGGTGGTACAAGAACCTAATGTGTTGACTACTCCAGTAGTTCAAGCACAGATGAATCCACCACCCATACAGAGAATTTATCCAGATGTGAACTTTGAACTTAGTAGTACCTATGGAGCAAGTGGTTTCAAGACCACTGTTGGTTTAGACTGAGCCGACTCCGATTTTGTTGCCCCAGGTACATCCGCAGGGGAAGATGAGGTCTACGCCAGTGACAGGGACACAGTCAGACTTGACACCGATTATGAATCAGAGCATGGGAGCTACTGTTCCACAAAGTTTGGGGTCTAGATCAGCCCCAGAAGCAATATCGCTGCCAATTACTGTTGGTCCAGTGGTACGCTAGCAGCACCCCCCCCCCCCCCAGCGCCTCGAAACCCTGTCGGGTACATAGCGCGCTTTATAAATTCATTGATTGATTGATTGATTACCATTATTTGCACAGAAGAAACCAGACGTGAATGAGCAAGGGGCGATGTCTCAGAGTTTAGTGAGGAGGGGACCGATTGAACAAGTACAGGTAGTCTCTTCTATGGGTCAGACTTTTGATGGGTCAAGATCATTGTTAGATCTCAGTCCACTTGTTGCACTTCCAGATACTGTAAATGAACCTAGTGCAGGTCAGAGCCTGACATTATTGGCACCACAGGCATCAAGTGCAGTGGTACAGCAGGTGCCACCGATGAACGTGAATAATATTTCGTTACAAGGACTGACAGCTCAACTCAAGCTGAATACCCCACAGAATGCTTCCAAAGGTGAAGAGCAGAACAATTGTGTCAGACTAAGCATGGAAGCGAATTAACTGGTTGAAGGAACAATGGGGATAAATAGATTAGAGTCATACACAGAGGCAGAGTTGAGATACTTATGCCCGAGAATTTCTAGATAAGTGAGCAAGGTACATCAGAGATTGAAGAAGAAGACTTATATTGGTAACAAGGCTGTGATATATTCAGAGCACAACGCTTTTCATACAGAAGATTGTGTACTGGGAATAAAAAAACTACGAACTGATTATACTATGAAGAAGAACTGCAACGTGTTTTATTTACTGGTCAAAAGACCAGATTTTCTTTATTTGTATGTGTTTTGGACTTTGGAGGTGTTTTCCCTACATGACTTGGATATGTCTCAGTTACTATTAATGTGAGAGATATACTTGACTACTACAGAGTGTGCCTCTTTATTTATATACATCAGAGATTAGTAGACTTGGCAGAGAAGCATGACATAGAAATTGAGAAAATGAAGCATCTGAAGAGAAGCTGCAGATTGGATTTTGAGGCAAAGGATTTTGAACACATGAGGTCAGCCGGAATGAAGGCACACCTCAAGGAATTACTGCTGAGTGCTCAGGTTTGGGGAGCATTAGAGAAGCGGGAAGGCAGATGGCAAAGAAGAAGGATAAAAGGAAACAAGATTCTGTAGAAGTGACTGAGAATGTACAACAGGGCAAGGATCCAGTAAAGATTTTACCGATGAGAGAGATTCCAGGGGGGGGGGGCAGTTTGTTCATGTCCCTTGGCATAGGAGTAATATTCTGTCATTCACAAATGATTATCCAAAGTTGAGGGAAAAGCCGGTAAAATGGTATCAGCAGACAGACAGATTTGTGAAGTTCTCTAAATGTTTGTGGGAAGATTTGAATACATTACTGGAGATAGTGGTTCCAGCAGACCTTTGGTTTGAATGTAAGAGAGCCATAGACTGTCCGACAGGTGAGCCAGAGAGGGATAAGAATACGGGTGCACCTTTCACCTGAGGTAATGAAATATTACTATAAAGTAATTGAATTCCTGAAGACGAGGATTTTGCCCAAAAACATTGATTGGCAGAGAATTGACAGGACAGTGCAGGAGGTGAAGGAATCGATGCATGCTTACAATGAAAGATTGTTGAAGGCATTCACGGAGTACAGTGGCAAAGAAGCGATTGAGCCGAAAGACATGCTGCATTTCGTGTTTAGGTTTGTGGAGGGACTGAGTCCTGAGATAGGGCAGATGATTAAGAGTCATTTGATTTGCTGGGAAGCGAATCCGATTGATGAGGTGTTGCAGTATTCGAAATACTGTAGTGACGAGATTGAGTTGAAGCAGAAAAAGTTGAAAGAGAAGGCAATGGTAATGCAGATTAAGGCAGCTCAAACCGAAATACAGGTGACCTTTGTGCAACAGATGCCACAGCAGCAGGGAAATGTCATGTTCCAGCCTCAAATGAGAGGTAGAGGTCACGGAGGCAAAGTGATTTGTGGTCCGGATCTGAACACCGTAGTGGTACAGGGTGATGTGTAGGGAATGAAGAAGTTATTGCCATGTCACATCTGCGGGCCATGAAACACTGGAAGTGAAAGTGTCCGACGATGGTGCGGGAGGGTGTTGTTCAGCAACATAATGACATCAATGCATTTCAGAGTATGAGGGGACCAAGATTGAGGGGTCCTAATCCAAATTTTCAGAATAATGTGAATCAAATGCAGAATTTTCAGCCTATGCAACAGGTGCAAATGCCCTGTGCACAAGTGTCACAGTTGCAGCCGATGCAGCAGCTGGTCACCATGGTACCCAGACAGCAAATGCAGATACCTCAAGCCCTGATGGAGCAGCAACGGATGAGGCTTACTCACAGGTCACAGGTCAAAGACAAGACAAAAGTAGTAATGCAGTACACCAACTCCCATTACAAAGTAAGAATTAATTAATTGGTGACTGGGTGAATGATAGTTTGGAAGAAGAGCCATGTGTGCTTGTAGCTTCCTTAGAAGTGGACCAGAGAGGACCCTATGTGAGAGGGAGGGTGATGGGTCACAAAGTTTCATTTTTGGTAGACACAAGAGCTACACACTCTACAGTGAGAAGTGAGGAAGTTCCGAATTTGCCCCTTTCAGGTCAAACAGTTCAGGTTGTAGGAGTAGCGAATCAGTATTTGACAAATCCAATTACAGATCCAGTGCAAGTTGAGATTGGTAATTTCCTGGCACTGCATAAATTCGTAGTTTGTGACTCGAGTCCTGTATCCCTAATGGGAAGGGACATTTTGTGTGTAAAACTAAGTGTCTGATTACTTGTTCAACCAATGGAATTGAGATCCAGATAAATAGCGATGATGAGGAAGATCCAGCTCCAGAACCCAAGTGTGAGACTACAAATAAGGATTATCCCTTGATTGAATTTTTCCCAATGTTCACAGTAAAAGAGTTGCATTCTGATTTGCAGGGAACAGTGCAAGAAAATGTGTGGGACTTGACAGGGAAAGAAGAGGGTTTCTCAAAGGAGTGGAACCAATTAAGGTCACATTAAAGCTGAATGCAGAGTTTCCGCAGCTTCCCTAAGTATAATATGACACAATATGTACTGATGAAGGTGGCTCAGATATTTGCAGATTTTGCAAAGCAGGGAGTTTTGAAGGAGGTGTTAAGCAGCCCATGTAATTCACCGATAATGGGGTTGAAGAAGCCACGTGGGAAAGTTCGAATTGTTCAGGATTTGAAAAAAATAAATGACATTGTGGTTAAATGTTGTCCCCTAGTGCCCAACCGAGCTGTAATAATGTTCCAGATTCCATGTGATGCAGAGTGGTTCACAGTGGTTGATTTATCACAAGCGTTCTTTTCTGTGCCTCTTCATGAGTATAGTCAATTTCTATTCAGTTTCAAATTCCTAGATCGTGTCTACTGCTGGTGTAGACTTCCTCAAGGGAACACAGAGTCCCTATCCTTGTTTAATCAGATCTTAAAAAAGATTTTGGAGTCATTGGAGTTAAAGTGTCAATCGACTCTGGTGCAGTACACTGCTGATTTGTTGATTGCATCCAGGACAAGGGACAAGTGTAAGTATGACTTGATTGCCCTTTTGAATCATGTGGGAAAGTTTGGTCATAAAGTCTCACTATTGAAGTTTCAGTACTGCCAGAAGGTAGTGAAGTATGTGTGTCACCAGATTGAGAAAGGGTCGAGGAAAATATACAGAAAGAGGATCACAATGATACTGCAGATGAATCCCTCGACTTCAAAGAGAGATGTTAGAATGTTCCTGGGTATGGAGGGTTATTGTCGCCAATGGATCCCGAATTTTGCAGAAATCTCAAAACCATTGCAGAAGTTCACTCATAAGGATGTCACAGATCCCATAGAATTAGATGAAGATCAGATGAAAGCGTTCACTGAATTGAGAGAGAGTTTGTGCAGAGCTCCAGCATTAGGTATGCCTGACTACAACAAGCCATTTACATTGTTTTGTCATGAGCGTGATGCATGTTCATTGTCTGCCTTGACGCAGGTCCATGGAGGTGCTCATCGCCCAGTAGCATATTTTCAGCTACCTTGGACCCAGTCGCAGCAGCCTTAACAGGTTGTTTGCGGGCTTTTTCCACAGTTAGTCAGAATCTTTCACAGTGTGAAGGAGTAGTGATGGGATACCCCTTGACTGTAATGGTCCCTCACTCGATTGAGATTTTGCTGACAAGGACGATAACCCAATACTTGACTGGTGCTAGACTGACAAGATATGAGATGAGCATTTTGGGTGCTCCAAATGTGACACTGAAAAGATATACAGTGCTGAACCCGGCAACCTTACTTCCAAGTGCTACTACTGAAATTGAGAAAGAGGAGGATGTTGAACATGATTATCTCAAGGTAACTGAGTTGTATACAAAACCGAAACCTGACATCAGAGATACCCGATTGGAAGAAAATTACCAAATTGTTTTTGTCTATGGTTCTTATCTTAGAGACAGTACAGGGACACTGAGAGCAGGATATGCAGGTCGCACAATTACAGGTACCTTAAAAGCTTCCTGGCTTCGAGGAGTGTATTCTGCTCAGTTAGCGGAAATGCCTGCATACTGATGGGAGCAGTGGAAAATTCCTGGCTTTGGAATTATAAAACTGAGCATCTCTCGCAACATATAATTTTATGGGGCGCTACATTGATGACATTCTGTTAATTTGGCAAGGCCAGAAAGATCTTCTTAATCAATTTTTACAGACATTAGCACTCAATAGATGGGGAATTGATATCACATATCAAATCTCCAACTCATCAGTAGAATACCTTGATCTCTTGATCTGTATCGAAGACAGTAAACTACAGACCAGATTTTTGCGAAAAAAGACAGCGGCTAATTCAGTTCTTCATGCTACCAGTTGTCATCCTCCCAGTACCATTCAAATATCCCTTAAGGTGAATATAGGAGAGCTAGACTGAACTGTACCAACATATCATACTATGATATAATTTCTACCCAAATGACTGAGAGACTCACAGCCAGGGGTTACAATCGTAAGTCACTCAATATCATGACAGGTAAACTGAGAGATATGGACCGCAACAAGATGCTAAATATATCTCAACAGGCTAGTAAGAACTCCACTATTCGGTTTGTCACAGAGTTTCACAATGGGCATCACCTTATCCGGAAACAACTGAGAAAACATTGGCACCCACTACAGAACAATCCTTCAATCAATAAACATATTTCTAATTTTCCTCAAATAGGTTTCAGAGGGCTCCTAATTTACGAGACAAACTATGTTCATCTTTCTTTTACGCCAAGCCACCCACCACATTTCTACCTCCGAAACCAAAAGGCTTTTATACCTGCAGCAAATGCTCTATTTGTAAGCTGGGCCTTTCAAAGTCCAGAACTGTCACCATAAATGACCAATGTTACCATATCAATGACTTTATAAACTGTGAAAGCATCAACGTTGTCTATGCAATATGGTGTCCTTGCCATCAAGCCTATATAGGCAGCACTATAGGCCCACTCAAAACTAGGATTCAGGAGCACTACCGGAATATGCAGAAATTGGCAATGAAGGCACCACTAGTAGAACATTTTAATGAATTTCATCCTCATCAACGTACCTTTATTTTGAGTGGCCTTCGACATATCACAGCATCACCAAGAGGTGGTAACATAGAAGTACGACTGCACCAGGAGGAAAGCCGACTGATAATTAAATATGACACAGTGAACAAGGGGCTTAATAAAGACCATGAATGGCATTATTGGCTATTGTAAAGGGCCATCTATGTTCTATTATCTCCTACTGCTTATTTTCACCAGACAGGACAACTCACCTTTTCCACTTTTAAAATATTTCTGTTAATTGCTTTTTGGGGTTTATATCAGTCATTTTCTCTTCATTAACCACCTTAGGTGCATTGTGCTTATAGAATAGCAATTCTTTCTTAAACAGCTTGTATTCCACTCGTGTTTTTCCTCTATAAGGGATGTCATATAATGTTGGCATTAAGTAGATTGGAGTTAAGTGAAGCCCTCTTGGATATTTCAGCTTTCATAAATAACTAGACTGTCCTATGACTTGGTCTCACCCCAAGAGCGAGCTTCACCTTCACTACCTTCTTTATTATCATATCAGTTTCAAATTTTTCTTTTTTCGTTTCATTTTATTATTTTTTTCTGTCCGCGTCCTTTATCTCGGACGTGGGTGACACCACTACAAGATGGCGCCGTCTCTCTTTTTAAATTCAAGATGGCGCTGCTTTTTCACGATCTCGGCATACTGCGATGTTTTTGAACTTTTAGTCCTTTCCCTCTGTCTATTATCTAATTAACAACCTCGAGTTGGGACTCAAATTATAATGGGTATAAGAAGCGGTGCTAAGCCGCGGTGTCCGCCTTCCTTTCTAAATAATGGCGACGGACGCTAATGTTTGACATTTTACGAGTGCACCAATCTACAACAGGTGAGACAGGAGCCCTGATTTAGTACCTCTCATGTCAGGTCTAACACATTTGCTACAAACCTCATATAGGGCTCCCTCGCAACTTTAAATATTTTCCTCAATATATCAGTCGCCTATACCTAGTTTATTTAAGCACTCCATCTTCGTTACATTTCACCAACAGAACTATTATAATATACATGTTTGACACTTCTTCGCAGGATAATAACAGCCTTCCCTAACTTCTTCTGGTTTTGCTATGAGTGACGTCTCCATAATAGTATTCCACGAGTGACTTTATATACTCTTGATTATTTGCACTCTTGCTTTTTTCTTTGCGTTCTTGTTAATAAAATAGACATTGTTCCTTTAGCAAGTGATTTACTGTGAGGCATTATCACCTTGTTTGTCTCCTCTATTATATATGGGATAGCTAACTTTATCAAGATGTTATATGTTGATTACATTTATTTACCCCACAGATTATCTAATGAATTTGCATGGATACAGTCGATAGTTTTGCAAGCTGAATTTTATCTACATAGTATGGTATGTTGGATTTACATGTTGTGTTTTTACACTTTTTTCTTGACAACGGTATCTTCTTTTGCGCTACACTAATTAGCACCTCTATCTTCAACTCTCCCATTTTTACTTAACTTTCAGGACTGGCACTATCAATATGGTTTCAAGATTATTACTTGTTGCACATTAGTGTAATACTAACTAGCACCTTATCTTCTATCCTCCTTTTTCCACTTAATACATAGGACCGGCACTATTAACATGGTTTCAAGACAATTACTTGTTATACACCTCCATTGATTCTGATTACACTCTCTTTAATACTTTGTAGGTAACTTCTGCACGCTTTCTTCTTCACCTTTCACACTTTCATATACTTACATTCTAGTTTGTATGGGCACACGCAACAGTATTTGTAATTACGCTTTTTTCCTAATTAATTTTTTCCTAATTATTCCTTAGTTTCTATTTTCTCTAATCTCTTATTCTCTCGGATCACCCATCACTTGAATAAGTTTCTCGCGTATTAGACCGTTACGTCGCATGATCTTCGCCTTTGGATCTTGGGTTTCCACATTTCGGTGTTGCTCTCTTTCAATTGTTCTTCATTACGATATATTTGAACTATATTTTCTAGTCGTATGTAGTTTTCTTTCTTTCCTTTCAGCCTTGAGAAAGCCCCTGCTTACGCGCCTGAGGGGCGAAATACGTGTTGGCTGCGCTTCTGTTTGTGGGACTCTTTTTGATGCATCCCAACTGGGAGCCATTTGTTTTTTGTAATAAAACTTGAAGTGGAGCAACACAATGTTCTCATTGGAGTTCTATTTATGAAAATTAGTGAACTATTGGCATCTTGACATCAAACAATTTCGCTCACTAACTGGGACCTTACCCTTCGTTTATTATTGTTATATGTGATACAACTGCCTGAAGAAATTGCTGTGGTTGTAGGAAAGTACCATCTTTCCTGGCATGTTACCCCCATATTTCACTGTATATATGTTGTTTTAGTCTATGTGTCACTGGGACCCTGCCAGGCAGGGCCCCAGTGCTCATAAGTGTGTGCCCTGTATGTGTTCCCTGTGTGATGCCTAACTGTCTCACTGAGGCTCTGCTAACCAGAACCTCAGTGGTTATGCTCTCTCTGCTTTCCAAATTTGTCACTAACAGGCTAGTGACTAAATTCACCAATTTACATTGGCATACTGGTACACCCATAAATTCCCTTGTATATGGTACTGAGGTACCCAGGGTATTGGGGTTCCAGGAAATCCCTGTGGGCTGCAGCATTTCTTTTGCCACCCATAGGGAGCTCCGACAATTCTTACACAGGCCTGCCACTGCAGCCTGCGTGAAATAACATCCACGTTATTTCACAGCCATTTACCACTGCGCATAAGTAACTTATAAGTCACCTATATGGCTAACCTTCACCTGGTGAAGGTTAGGTGCAAAGTTACTTAGTGTGTGGGCACCCTGGCACTAGCCAAGGTGCCCCCACATTGTTCAGGGCAAATTCACCGGATTTTGTGAGTGCGGGGACACCATTACACGTGTGCACTATACATAGGTCACTACCTATGTACGGCGTCACAATGGTAACTCCGAACATGGCCATGTAACATGTCTAAGATCATGGAATATTCACCCCAATACCATTCTGGTATTGGGGGGACAATTCCATGATCCTCCGGGTCTCTAGCACAGAACCCGGGTGCTGCCAAACTGCCTTTCCAGGGTCTCCACTGCAGCTGCTGCCAACCCCTCAGACAGGTTTCTGCCCTCCTGGGGTCCAGGCAGCCCTGGCCCAGGAAGGCAGAACAAAGGATTTCCTCTGAGAGAGGGTGTTACACCCTCTCCCTTTTGAAATAGGTGTGAAGGGCTGGGGAGGAGTAGCCTCCCCCAGCCTCTGGAAATGCTTTGATGGGCACAGATGGTGCCCATCTCTGCATAAGCCAGTCTACACCGGTTCAGGGGTACCCCAGCCCTGCTCTGGTGCGAAACTGGACAAAGGAGGAGGTGCCCAGAGCTCCTCCAGTGTGTCCCATACCTCTGCCATCTTGGAAACAGAGGTGTTAGGGGCACACTGGACTGCTCTGAGTGGCCAGTGCCAGCAGGTGATGTCAGAGGCTCCTTCTGATAGGCTCTTACCTCTCTTGGTAGCCAATCCTCCTTCCTTGGTAGCCAAACCTCCTTTTCTGGCTATTTAGGGTCTCTGCTTTGGGGAATTCTTCAGCTAACGAATGCAAGGGCTCACCAGAGTTCCTCTGCATCTCCCTCTTCACCTTCTACCAAGGATCAACTGCTGACTGCTCCAGGACACCTGCAAAACCACAACAAAGTAGCAAGTCGACTACCAAAAACATTGTAGCGCCTAATCCTGCTGGATTTTTCGACTGTTTCCTGGTGGTGCATGCTCTGGGGGTAGCCTGCCTTCACCCTGCACCAGAAGCTCCGAAGAAATCTCCTGTGGGTCGACGGAATCTTCCCCCTGCTAACGCAGGGACCAAAAGACTGCATCACTGGTCCTCTGGGTCCCCTATCAGCCTGATGAGCGTGGTCCCTGGAACACAGCAACTCTGTTCAAGTGACTCCCACAGTCCAGTGACTCTTCAGTCCAAGTTTGGTGGAGGTAAGTCCTTGCCTCCCCACGCTAGACTGCAAAGCTGTGTACCACGTGATTTGCAGCTGCTCCGGCTCCTGTGCACTCTTCCAGGATTTCCTTCACGCACAGACAAGCCTGGGTCCCCGGCACTCCGTCCTGCAGTGTACAACCTTCTGAGTTGTCCTCCGGCATCGTGGGACTCCCTTTTGTGACTTCGCACGGACTCCAGTTCACTTTTCTTTTAAGTGCCTGTTGGGGTACTTCTGCGGGTGCTGCCTGCTTCTGTCAGGACTCTCTGAGTTGCTGAGCACCCTCTCTGTCTCCTCCTCCAGAAGGCTACATCCTGGTCCCTCCTGGTCCTCAGCAGCACCCAAAAACCTCTACTGCAACCCTTGCAGCTAGCAAGACTTGTTTGCCGTATTTCTGCATGGGAACACCTCTGCAAGCTTTATCGTGAAGTGGGACATCAGTCTTCCAAAGGAGAAGTCCCTAGTCTTCTTCTTTCTTGCAGAGCTCCAAGCTTCTTCCAACCGGTGGCAGCACCTTGCACCTTCAGCAGGGGTTTCCTGGACTCCTGCCCCCCCTGGACACTGTTGCAACTATTGGACTCAGTCCCCTTGTCTTACAGGTACTCCGGTCTGGAAATCAGTTGTCAGTGCACTGCTGGTGTTTGTTCTTCCTGCAGAATCCCCCAATCACGACTTCTGTGCTCTCTGGGGGTAGTAGGTGTACTTTACTCCTACTTTTCAGGGACTTGGGGTGGGCTATTTTTCTAACCCTCACTGTTTTCTTACAGTCCCAGTGACCCTCTACAAGCTCACATAAGTCTGGGGTCCATTTGTGGTTCGCATTCCACTTTTGGAGTATATGTTTTGTGTTGCCCCTATACCTATGTGTTCCTATTGCAACCTATTGTGATTCTACACTGTTTGCATTACTTTTCTTGCTATTACTTACCTGATTTGGGTTTGTGTACATATAACTTGTGTATATAACTTATCTTCTTACTGAGGATACTCACTGAGATACTTTTGGCATATTGCCATAAAAATAAAGTACCTTTATTTTTAGTAACTCTGTGTATTGTGTTTTCTTATGATATTGTGCATATGATATAAGTGGTATAGTAGGAGCTTTACATGTCTCCTAGTTCAGCCTAAGCTGCTTTGCCATAGCTACCTTCTATCAGCCTAAGCTGCTAGAAACACCTCTTCTACACTAATAAGGGATAACTGGACCTGGCACAAGGTGTAAGTACCTCTGGTACCCACTACAAGCCAGGCCAACCTCCTACAGTGGTGAAATGCAGTGCATATCTAAAGTCACAGGACTATGGCCCTCATTACAACCCTGGCGGACGGTGTTAAAGCGGGGCTAAGACCGCCAACAGGCCGGTGGTAAAAAATGTGCAATTACGACCGTGGCGGAAACCGTCAACAAAGACAGCCACTTTAACACTCCGACCGCCACGGCGGTACAAACAAACAGC
Organism: Pleurodeles waltl; assembly: GCF_031143425.1. Lineage (NCBI taxonomy): Eukaryota > Metazoa > Chordata > Amphibia > Caudata > Salamandridae > Pleurodeles > Pleurodeles waltl. The sequence continues at coordinate 471,528,067 of NC_090445.1, forward strand.
GCGGCGGTCACCGCCAACAGACAAGGGGAAGACAATGTACCGCCCACACTAGTATGACAGGCCAATCCACCACCTTTTCTGGGGCGGATTCACCGTGGATAAAAACACGGCAGAAACAGGAATTTCTAAGGGAAAACGCTCACCTCTACACACTCCAGGAGGAACGAGGACACCATGGACCCGGAACTCCAAATTCTACCTGCGATAGTCTTCCTGCTCCTCTACCAGGAGCACGAACGCCGGCGGCGAAGACCACGGTGAGTACTGCACCTATGACACAGGAGAGGGGAAGGCAAAATCCAGGGACACACACACGCAACACCCCCACCCCCACCCTCACCCACTACAACACACACACTAATAGATATCTCTACATTATGGTTACACCCCACAACCCCCCCGGAAGAATGCAAAGACCAAAGGAAATGATTGTAACCATTGTCATCTATTAAAATACAGTACTATAAAATATATATACAATATAAACAAATATATACACCAATAATACAAGTCCAGGTATTGCATCATTTATAGTCCGTGCACCGCTGAACAGGGCAAGGCCATCTCAAGCACCGCTGAACTGGGCCCTTCATCTCAAGCACCGCTGAACAGGGCACCGCCGTCTCAAGCACCGCTGAACAGGGCACCGCCGTCTCAAGCACAGCTGAACAGGGCACGGCCATCTCAAGCACCGCTGAACAGGGCACGGCCATCTCAAGCACCGCTGAACAGGGCACCGCCGTCTCAAGCACCGCTGAACAGGGCACCGCCGTCTCAAGCACCACTGAACAGGGCACCGCCGTCTCAAGCACCGCTGAACAGGGCACCGCCGTCTCAAGCACCGCTGAACTGGGCCCTTCATCTCCAGCACCGCTGAACTGGGCACCGCCGTCTCAAGCACCGCTGAACAGGGCAAGGCCATCTCAAGCACCGCTGAACTGGGCCCTTCATCTCAAGCACTGCTGAACAGGGCACCGCCGTCTCAAGCACCGCTGAACTTGGCCCTTCATCTCAAGCACCGCTGAACTGGGCACCGCCGTCTCAAGCACCGCTGAACAGGGCAAGGCCATCTCAAGCACCGCTGAACTGGGCCCTTCATCTCACGCACCACTGAACTGGGCCCTTCATCTCAAGCACCGCTGAACTGGGCACCGCCGTCTCAAGCACCGCTGAACTGGGCACCGCCGTCTCAAGCACCGCTGAACAGAGCAAGGCCATCTCAAGCACCGCTGAACTGGGCCCTTCATCTCAAGCACCGCTGAACTGGGCTCTTCATCTCAAGCACCGCTGAACTGGGCTCTTCATCTCAAGCACCGCTGAACTGGGCACCGCCGTCTCAAGCACCGCTGAACTGGGCACCGCCGTCTCAAGCACCGCTGAACTGGGCACCGCCGTCTCAAGCACCGCTGAACTGGGCACCGCCATCTCAAGCACCGCTGAACTGGGCACCGCCGTCTCAAGCACCGCTGAACTGGGCCCTTCATCTCAAGCACCGCTGAACTGGGCACCGCCATCTCAAGCACCGCTGAACTGGGCACCGCCGTCTCAAGCACCGCTGAACTGGGCCCTTCATCTCAAGCACCGCTGAACTGGGCACTGCCGTCTCAAGCACCGCTGAACTGGGCACTGCCGTCTCAAGCACCGCTGAACTGGGCACTGCCGTCTCAAGCACCGCTGAACTGGGCACTGCCGTCTCAAGCACCGCTGAACTGGGCACTGCCGTCTCAAGCACCGCTGAACTGGGCACCGCCGTCTCAAGCACCGCTGGCCCATTCGCGGAAGGGGCAGGCCCGCCTCTGTGTCGGGCAGGGCTGCACGAGGCACTCTGGGCACCAGTCCCTCTCCAGAACCAGTGGAGACTGTTATCCACTTGTGAGACTGTGGCTTTGCACTCCCCAGGATGTAACAGTGGGCAACCCACCCACTGGAGAGACTTGAGAGACTGTGGCCCGCATCTACAGGTACAGCCGCCACCCCCCTACCAGCACCGCCCTCCCAGCAGCCCCTCAGCCTTCGCCCCTGCCCGCTCACCCAGGAGGGTGGGCTTCACCTTCGCCCCAGGCACCTCAGGCCCTGCCCCAGTCACCCCTGCTGCCCTCAGTGAGGAGGCCATTGACCTCCTCAGGTCCCTTACTGTTGGGCAGTCTACCATTTCGAATGCCATCCAGTGTGTAGAAAGGCAGTTGCAACAAACTAATGCATTCCTGGAGGGCATTCATTCTGGTCAGGTGGCCCTTCACCGAGCCTTTTAAACTCTGGCCTCAGCACTGATGGCAGCCATTGTCCCCCCTCCAACTTCCTCCACCCAGACCCAATCCCCTGTACCTCTGCCTATCCCAAGCGCACCATCAGACCAGCCTGTACACACCTCACCACACAAGGGAAGCTCAGGCAAGCAGAAGCACCATACATCCCTGAGGCACTCACGCAAGCATCACACACATGCAGACACACCAACATCCACTGCCTCCACTGTGTCCCCCTCTTCCTCCTCCCTCCCAGTCTCATCTACACACACACGTGCATGCACTACCTCTACAGCCACTACGTCCCTCACCAGCACACCCATAGCACACCCCGCTCACGTGCAGTCACCACCCGCACCACCATTCACACATCCCCTGTGTCCTCTCCCAGTGTGTCTGTGACGCCCCCTCCCAAGATACACAAACGCAGGCACACACCCACCCAACAGCCATCCACCTCACAACAGCCTCCAGCGCATGCACCTGCACCCAAAGTCACCAAACGTACACCTCCTACTACCACCACTTCTTCCTCCACTCCCAAAACCCCTCCAGCTACCCGTCCCAGTGTGTCCAAAAGACATTTCCTGTCCAGCCTTGACCTTTTTCCCACACCTCCCCCACCCCATCCATCTCATAGGTCCCGAACTAGCACCTCAGCCACAACATCTCCGGGACCAGTGGTGCCTGTAGTCACAGGTATGGGGAGTGCACCGGCCACCAGGACAGCCAGTGTGGCACGGAGCCACAGCACAGCCAGTCCCCCCTGTGAAGCATCAGAAGTTGGCCAGTGCCCGGCGGGAGAGGGGGAAGACTCCAGCCACCAAAGCCGCTCCCAGGGGTCCCGGTGGGAGTGTGGACTCGTGGACTCAGCTGTGACACTTACCAAGGTGGGGAAGGGCCACAAGAAACCCGGCAAGTCTGGGAAGAGCAGCACGGTGGAGAAGACCGCCATCATCCCCGCTGCCCAGGAGGCCACCGCCAGCCCCATCCGTGCTGCCCAGGAGGGCCCCACCAGCCCCATCCGTGCTGCCCAGGAGGGCCCCACCAGCCCCATCCGTGCTGCCCAGGAGGGCCCCACCAGCCCCATCCCAGCTACCCAGGAGGCCACCGCCAGCCCCATCCCAGCTGCCCAGGAGGCCACCGCCAGCCCCATCCCAGCTGCCCAGGAGGCCACCGCCAGCCCCATCCCAGCTGCCCAGGAGGCCACCGCCAGCCCCATCCCAGCTGCCCAGGAGGCCACCGCCAGCCCCATCCCAGCTGCCCAGGAGGCCACCGCCAGCCCCATCCCAGCTGCCCAGGAGGCCACCGCCAGCCCCATCCCAGCTGCCCAGGAGGCCACCGCCAGCCTCATCCCAGCTGCCCAGGAGGCCACCGCCAGCCCCATCCCAGCTGCCCAGGAGGCCACCGCCAGCCCCAGCCCAGCTGTCCAGGAGGGACCCGCCAGCCCCAGCCCAGCTGCCCAGAAGGGCCCTGCCAGCCCCAGCCCAGCTGCCCAGGAGGGCCCCACCAGCACAAGCCCAGCTGCCCAGGAGGGCCCCACCAGCACAAGCCCAGCTGCCCAGGAGGGCCCCACCAGCACAAGCCCAGCTGCCCAGGAGGGCCCCGCCAGCACCAGCCCAGCTGCCCAGGAGGGCCCCGCCAGCACCAGCCCAGCTGCCCAGGAGGGCCCCGCCAGCACCAGCCCAGCTGGGCCATGAAGGACCGCCAGCACCAGCCCCGCTGGGCCATGAAGGACCGCCAGCACCAGCCCCGCTGGGCCATGAAGGACCGCCAGCACAAGCCCCGCTGGGCCATGAAGGACCGCCAGCACAAGCCCCGCTGGGCCATGAAGGACCGCCAACTCAAGCACCGCTGAACAGGGCACCGCCAACTTAAGCACTGCTGAACAGGGCACCGCCAACTTAAGCACTGCTGAACAGGGCACCGCCAACTCAAGCACTGCTGAACAGGGCACCGCCAACTCAAGCACTGCTGAACAGGGCACCGCCAACTCAAGCACTGCTGAACAGGGCACCGCCAACTCAAGCACTGCTGAACAGGGCACCGCCAACTCAAGCACTGCTGAACAGGGCACCGCCAACTCAAGCACTGCTGAACAGGGCACCGCCAACTCAAGCACTGCTGAACAGGGCACCGCCAACTCAAGCACTGCTGAACAGGGCACCGCCAACTCAAGCACTGCTGAACAGGGCACCGCCAACTCAAGCACTGCTGAACAGGGCACCGCCAACTCAAGCACTGCTGAACAGGGATCCGCCAAATCAAGCACCGCTGAACAGGGCACTGCCAAATCAAGCACCGCTAGCCCATGAGCGGCAGGGGCACTGACGCAACTGGGACCGTCACGGGGTGAGTGATGCATTCAGTGGAGACATCCATCCACTACCTCTGTCCTTCACAGGATGAAGCACTCTGGGCACTAGTCCCCCTCCAGAACCAGTGGAGACATCCATCCACCACCTCTGTTCTTCACAGGGTGAAGCACTCTGGGCACCAGTCCCCCTCCAGGACCAGTGGAGACTGTTATCAACTTGAGAGACTGTAGCTTTGCAATCCCCAGGATTGAACAGTGGGATAACCACCCACTTGGGAGACTTGAAGGACCGCCAGCACAAGCCCCGCTGGGCCATGAAGGACCGCCAGCACAAGCCCCGCTGGGCCATGAAGGACCGCCAGCACAAGCCCCGCTGGGCCATGAAGGACCGCCAACTTAAGCACTGCTGAACAGGGCACCGCCAACTTAAGCACTGCTGAACAGGGCACCGCCAACTTAAGCACTGCTGAACAGGGCACCGCCAACTCAAGCACTGCTGAACAGGGCACCGCCAACTCAAGCACTGCTGAACAGGGCACCGCCAACTCAAGCACTGCTGAACAGGGCACCGCCAACTCAAGCACTGCTGAACAGGGCACCGCCAACTCAAGCACTGCTGAACAGGGCACCGCCAACTCAAGCACTGCTGAACAGGGCACCGCCAACTCAAGCACTGCTGAACAGGGATCCGCCAAATCAAGCACCGCTGAACAGGGCACTGCCAAATCAAGCACCGCTAGCCCATGAGCGGCAGGGGCACTGACGCAACTGGGACCGTCACGGGGTGAGTGATGCACTCAGTGGAGACATCCATCCACTACCTCTGTCCTTCACAGGATGAAGCACTCTGGGCACTAGTCCCCCTCCAGAACCAGTGGAGACATCCATCCACCACCTCTGTTCTTCACAGGGTGAAGCACTCTGGGCACCAGTCCCCCTCCAGAACCAGTGGAGACTGTTATCAACTTGAGAGACTGTAGCTTTGCAATCCCCAGGATTGAACAGTGGGATAACCACCCACTTGGGAGACTTGAAGGACCGCCAGCACAAGCCCCGCTGGGCCATGAAGGACCGCCAGCACAAGCCCCGCTGGGCCATGAAGGACCGCCAGCACAAGCCCCGCTGGGCCATGAAGGACCGCCAACTTAAGCACTGCTGAACAGGGCACCGCCAACTCAAGCACTGCTGAACAGGGCACCGCCAACTCAAGCACTGCTGAACAGGGCACCGCCAACTCAAGCACTGCTGAACAGGGCACCGCCAACTCAAGCACTGCTGAACAGGGCACCGCCAACTCAAGCACTGCTGAACAGGGCACCGCCAACTCAAGCACTGCTGAACAGGGCACCGCCAACTCAAGCACTGCTGAACAGGGATCCGCCAAATCAAGCACCGCTGAACAGGGCACTGCCAAATCAAGCACCGCTAGCCCATGAGCGGCAGGGGCACTGACGCAACTGGGACCGTCACGGGGTGAGTGATGCACTCAGTGGAGACATCCATCCACTACCTCTGTCCTTCACAGGATGAAGCACTCTGGGCACTAGTCCCCCTCCAGAACCAGTGGAGACATCCATCCACCACCTCTGTTCTTCACAGGGTGAAGCACTCTGGGCACCAGTCCCCCTCCAGAACCAGTGGAGACTGTTATCAACTTGAGAGACTGTAGCTTTGCAATCCCCAGGATTGAACAGTGGGATAACCACCCACTTGGGAGACTTGAGAGACTGTGGATTGGCACTCCCCAGGATTGAACAGTGGGCAAACCACCCACTGGAGAGACTTGAGAGACTGTGGCTTTGCACTCCCCAGGATTGAACAGTGGGCAACCCACCCACTGTAGAGACTTGAGGGACTGTGGCTTTGCACTCCCCAGGATTGAACAGTGGGCAAGCCACCCACTTGGGAGACTTGAGAGACTGTGGCTTTGCACTCCCCAGGATTGAACAGTGGGCAAACCACCCACTTGGGAGACTTGAGAGACTGTGGCTTTGCACTCCCCAGGATTGAACAGTGGGCAAACCACCCACTGTAGAGACTTGAGAGACTGTGGCTTTGCACTCCCCAGGATTGAACAGTGGGCATTGAGCCCCCTCGTGGATCTGGCGTTGTGCACTCATCTGGCTGAGGTGCCCCTTTTTCCCTTCCCCCTGAGGTGCCTGTTGTATTTCTATCTGATGCCCCTGCAGTGTTCTCTCTGTTTTGATCTGGTATCGAGTGTGGGCCTCGCCCATGCATTTTGGGCCCAGCGGTCCACGGACTATAAATGATGCAATACCTGGACTTGTATTATTGGTGTATATATTTGTTTATATTGTATATATATTTTATAGTACTGTATTTTAATAGATGACAATGGTTACAATCATTTCCTTTGGTCTTTGCATTCTTCCGGGGGGGTTGTGGGGTGTAACCATAATGTAGAGATATCTATTAGTGTGTGTGTTGTAGTGGGTGAGGGTGGGGGTGGGGGTGTTGCGTGTGTGTGTCCCTGGATTTTGCCTTCCCCTCCCCTGTGTCATAGGTGCAGTACTCACTGTTGTCTTCTGCGCCGGTGTTCGTGCTCCTGGTAGAGGAGCAGGAAGACAATCGCTGGGAGTATGTAGAGTTCGGGTTCCATGCTGTCCAGATTCCTCATGGGGTGTATGGAGGTGAGCGTTTTCCGTTCGAAATGGCTGTTTCCGTTGTGTTTTTATCGGCGGGGCTACCGCCCCGGAAAAGGTGGCGGATTGGTAGGTTGTGATGGGGTGGGCGGTACATTGACTCTCGCCTGTCTGTTGGCGGTGACCGCCGCGCTGTTTGTTTGTCCCGCCTTGGCGGGCGGTGTGTTGAAGTTGCGGTCTCTGTTGGCGGTTTCCGCCAGGGTCGGAATTCCATTTTTTTTTTCCGCCAGACTGTTGGCGGTTTAGCCGCCACTTTAACACCGACCGCCAAGGTTGGATTGACCCCCTAAGACCTGATTCCCTTGGTGTAAGTCTAATAATTCACGATCTGCTGACTGTGTTACAGTTCTACGATCGAAAACTCTCTCAAATTCACGAAAAAAAAAATCCAGTTGTACAATAGGGGACTACTTTTACGCACAAGAGGAATAGCCCAGGTAGCTGTATCTCCAGACAGATATGACAACAAGAAAGCTACTTTAGACTGGGCATCGGGGAAAGTATGTGGTCTGCAGGTGAAGTGAAGTTCCACTTGAACCAGAAAAGATTGCGCTGTCAAGGGATCACCTGAGAAGCGTTCTGGGGGAGCTAAAGGAACATTGAGGGAAATGTTAGTCGGATTACCTCCAGAAGTCTGAGAAGAAGCACCTGGCCAAGACACACCTGTGGGACTTTGTTCTTTCTTCTCAACCTTATTCTGTAACTGACTCACCCTCTCAGCTAGACTATTTGTCAAATCCTTTGATGATACCACTTCTGACTGGAGCTGGGTGATAGCCCTGACTAGCTCGTCCAGTGTGGCCATGCTGAGAACATACACAAACCAGGAGGATAATAATTTGTGGGCTCACTATTCTGTCAGAGTCACCAGATCCTCGGGGTCTGTGCACGTTCCCAACACTTCCACCACAAGACAGCTCCAATACTCTGATTAGATTTATCACAGAGTCTAAGAGAGTCCAAGTGGGGAAAAGGGGATTAGGACGGGACCAGCTGGGAAGGAGACCTGTAGGAAGCAAAAGGTTAAAACACAACATCAAAATTACATCTCTTGAATTCAGTACCATGCTACAACTCTAAGCTTCGTCTTTTTTCTGAAAAACATGAACAACCCTAGAATAGTCCTAAAACTGACTAGGCTTTAGATGACCGAATACATGAGGAGGAAACAGGAAAAGTTAAATAGGACTTTCAGATTTGAATACTTTCTTTAGCATGAGAATCAGGAAACACTCTGAGCAATTTCTAAACAACCATATGAATCTCCTTTTAAGAATACATATCAGGAACACACAGCATTACATCAAGAACTCTGGTATTGTTGTGTTCTTCTCAGAAAAAACATTGGGAAGTGAATTGCGCACATTGCAGATTTTTATATGAGTATTAAACACCATAAAGGAATGTGCACCATGAAATCACACAACGTAGATTCAAGGAATAAATCACGCAACGTGTCAGCTTGAAATGCTACCAAGAAAATGTCTTAGAATAGTAGCGCACAGTAATTTACATTATTTATACACGAGGAAAGAATTGCGCGTCTTGCCGATTCAAATGCCACCATACAAATGCCAAGAAAAGGTAGAGCACAATGAACAACATGAAAAGCACTCCGGGAAAGAAATGCGCGTCTTGTCGATTCAAATGCCACCGTGCAAATGCCAAAAAATGGTAGCGCACAATGAATAACATGAAAAAACACTCAAGGAAAGAATCGCGCGTGTTGCCGATTCGAATGCCACCATGTAAATGCCAGAAAATGGTAGCGCACAATGAACAGCATGAATTACACACGAGAAGTGAATTGCGCGTTTCGCCGATTCGAATGCCACCATGTAAATGTCAAGAAAAGGTAGCGCGCAATGAACAACAAAGTTAAATGCTCATGAAACGAGTTGCACGTCTTGCCAACTCGTAAAACATCATGTAAATGTCAAGAAATATCAGCGCGCAATGAACAACAATGTAATAACGAAGTCAAATCTTTATGGAATAAATTGCGCGTCCTCCCTATTTGCAAACCACCATACAAATGTCAAAAAATGGCAGCGCACAAGTAATCTGTTATTCATTTAAGAATTAAAGTCAACAATATGAAAATTCTCAATTACTGTGTTGGGAAATGTCCAAACACCGTCTTACCGCCTGGAAACAGCGATCACCAATGAGAGATGAGTGCAGAAGACTGGAAAATCCAAATGGGCCTCCGGGACAGGAGCTCAGGAAGAAGCTGCTGCTCTGCACCGGGACCTCTGAATAGTGAGCACTGGAAGTTGGGCTGACTCTCTTTTATAGAGTCTTGGCCCAGCCTAGAACCACGCCCAGGCATGTTGCAGGGAAAGTCTCTAGAAGGCCCTGGAAAGGGACCACACCCTAACACACTCTGAATGTCTGCAGCAATACATTGCAAATGTACAGTATTTATAAGCACCTTAAAAATGAATCTTTTGGATGGAATTCTGCAATGCAAAAGGTTAAACAATAACATATCATCACAATGCATAAATTATATTATCTTGTGAGTGTTGGGTTTTTGCATTCTAGATGCCCGTAGAGCGCGCACTGTCCTGGTGTTGACACTTTCACTGCATTTAATTGCTGACAAATGACACATCGATGGCATACTGCTTCAGCTGCTTGTCTAAACTTGGGATTAAACCAGTCACTTTTGAACAAATGAACCATAGCATCCCTCCCAATGTGTGTCTGACCATGATAATACCTTGCCATCTGAGACAACAAGCTATTTGGCAAAACCATCTGACCCTCTTCAGATACCCACAGCACATCTTGTCTTTGAACACATTTCAGTTTAATAGATGACCTTTTCTCTTCTTTGTCAACATTACTTTCCAAAGTTTTTAACTCTTCTAATGTATCAATCACTTTTAATGCAAAGCTTGTACATGTAGTGGCTTCTTCAGACATCAATTCCCACTTGTCTTTGAACGATATACAGTTTAATGCGCAAAGCCTTGCGACTTGATCCGCATATCCTTTTCCCAAGGACACATAGGAGGTCATTACAACATTGGTGGTAAAAGCCGGGTACCGCCGTGCAGAAGACCGCCAACACACCGCCGTGGCTGCGGAATTCCGTCACAGCTATTATGACCCACATCTCGGAACCTGTCAAAATTCAGACACTCACACAAGTCCGCCACACCAAAGGTCAGTGAAAAACTGGCGAAAACAAAACCTCCACCGTCATGCCAACAGAAATACGTCCACACTATCACGACACACGAATCCACGCGGCGGTCTTTCAACCGCGGTATTCCATTGGCGGTACACACCGCCGCGCTCAAAATACACACACTCTTACAAAACACAGCCACATTGGACAATTCAAAATACACACACCTGATACACATACACACACCACTCCCACACACCCAATACAATATAAAACACCCACATCACCCACAAACCCCTACAACAAAAATTGAGAACGAAGCACAGAGAGAGACACCACCAGCAAGTACAACAGCATCCACAGGCACACAACACCATTACCCACACAACTTCCACACACCTCACACAACACACCACTACATATCACCACACTTATCACTACACACACCACTCCACTCATCACCTACACCACCCCATGGCACTGCAAAGACACCCCAGTTTCTCGGAGGAGGAGCTCAGGGTCATGGTGGAGGAAATCGTCCGGGTAGAGTCACAGATATTTGGATCACAGGTGCAGCACACCTCAATTGCAAGGAAGATGGAGCTATGGCGAAGAATAGTGGACAGGGTCAACGCAGTGGGACAACACCCAAGAAATCGGGAGAACATCAGGAAAAGGTGGAATGACCTACGGGGGAAGGTGCGTTCCGTGGTCTCAAGATACCACCTTGCGGTTCAGCGGACTGGCGGCAGACCCCCACCTCCTCACCCACAACTAACAACATGGGAGGAGCAGGTCTTGGCGATTCTGCATCCTGAGGGCCTCGCAGGAGTAGGTGGAGGAATGGACTCTGGTAAGTCAAATCTTAACTATTACATCCCCCACCCTACCTGCATGCTATCACATATACCCCACCCTCGCCCTCACCCCTATCACTCCAACTCCTCACAAATGTACCAATATCACAAACCACACATCCCAACACCAAGCCCTGCATGCAACAACAAAGCATGGACACCCGTCACCAAAGCATGCCCACTGCACATACCCATACACCCCCCTAAACCATCATCACACAAGCTCCCACACAGGAATGCCAGCACTAGGGTACACGGTCACCCACCCATTGCACTCCATGCCACACACAGATGCAATAATCATGCCTTTCCACCCCTGCAGGACCCTTACTCAACGTCACCAGACAGGAGGATCCAGACATGTCCACTCCACCCAGAGAAGAGGCCCACAGTGATGACAGAACCTCTGTCCAACTGGATCTAGATGACCAGCCCGGACTATCGGGGGCCTCGGGACAGTCGGTTCCCCTCACACAGGCACAGGCCACCACAGACCTTCCCCCTCTGGAAACACCAGCACAGCACCCACCCAGCGGGCCCATACCTCTGTCCCCAGGACACGTCACACAGCTGTGTGTCCACCACTACAGGGAACCCAGGATAAACCACCACCCCAACAACAACAGGGACCTGGGGGCAGTGGCAGTGGGCACACGTTCCAGGTGACGGAGGCCCAGGAACATAGGGGAACTGGGAGGGCTGCCGTGCGACAGGGGGCAGACAGGCCAAGTGAACCCACTCTCCACGAGGCCCTCTCCATCATCATGGGAGCATACCACCACTCCCAGGAGACGATGGCAACGGTACTAGCCAAGTTTCAGGAGACCCAGCGCATGCAGGAGGAACAGTATATGGGCTTCAGGGAGGAACTCAAAACCATCAGCTCTACCCTGGGTACCATCGTAGGGGTGCTGAAGGAACTACTTAACACCAGGAGGGACACTGTGGCACTCCAAGGGGCCCCTGACACTAGCATGGACGATGAACTGCCCACCACCTCCGCCGGCGCTAGTGGACAGGACGCCCCGCCACAGGACCACCACACCAGCACCCCACCCCCTGCAGAGGGAGAACCACCCCGCAAATGGTCCCTGAGATCCAGGAACAAGACGGAGCACGATGCCAAGATCCCCGCCAAGAATTGAGACCACCCTGATTGTCATCCCACTGTCCCACTTTGTCACCCTGTCCATAATTAAACTGCCCCAGCTCCACTTCCTATGCCCATATGGGCAATGCACCTGTGAGACTAATAGACTGGACTCTGCCATGGACACTCCTCCGCCATCACCCGTCACCATTTAACTTCCCCCTCCAATATTTTGCATTTAAAGAAACACACCGAAAGCACAAAATGATCTGGAGTCTGTCTGTGATTTCGAAATAGTGTATTTGCAATTACAGTGACCGAATGTTCTTGAAATAGTAATGCCAACATACCTATGTCACACAACTCTAGTCCATGAGGAATCTAAGCAGATGACATACGTTGGGACCCACATCTGTGAAACCGTAAGGGAAAGTGACAACTCAGTGACCATACACTGGGTGAAAACGACAGACAGTAGAGAGGTAGTAGTGTAAAAGTACATGTAGTATGCAGGAATGTATTCTCACCTGTGTTTCACTGGAAATATTGCTGGATCACTGAGCCCCTGTTCTACATGTCTTCTTCCTCTGCTTCATCCTCATCACTGTCCACAGGCTCCATAGGCGCCACAGCTGCCACAACACCGCCATCTGGACCATCCTCCTGTAGAAAAGGCACCTGTCGTTGCAAAGCCAAGTTGTGAAGCATACAGCAGGCCACGATGATCTGGCACACCTTTTTTGGTGAGTAGAATAGGGATCCACCTGTCATGTGGAGGCACCTGAACCTGGCCTTCAGGAGGCCGAAGGTCCTCTCGATCACCCTCCTAGTTCGCCCATGGGCCTCATTGTAGCGTTCCTCTGCCCTGGTCCTGGGATTCCTCACTGGGGTCAGTATCCATGACAGGTTGGGGTAACCAGAGTCACCTGCAAATGGCGAGGGACAACTGTTAGACACACATTAACCCGTAGGGATAACCCCAGACAACCATTCCCACTGTCTTGCTTCCAGGGGCTCACCTAATAGCCACACACTGTGCCTCTGGAGTTGACCCATCACATAAGGGATGCTGCTATTCCGCAGGATGTAGGCGTCATGCACTAAGCCGGGGAACATGGCATTCACATGGGAGATGTACTGGTCTGCCAAACATACCATCTGCACATTCATCGAATGATAACTCTTCCGGTTTCTGTACACCTGTTCACTCCTGTGGGGGGGGGGGACCAAAGCCACCTGTTGGGGATATGTCCAAGGGCATAGAAGTCACCTTTCACTTTCACTGTAGGCAAATCCTCCACCTGAGGGAAAACGATGTAGCTCCGCATGTGTTTCTGCAGGGCAGACAACACTCTGGACAATACGTTGGAAAACATAGGCTGGGACATCCCTGATGCCATGGCCACAGTTGTTTGAAAAGACCCACTTGCAAGGAAATGGAGCACGGATAGCACCTGCACTTGAGGGGGGATTCCTGTGGGATGGCGGATTGCTGACATCAGGTCTGGCTCCAACTGGGTACACAGTTCCTGGATTGTGGCACGGTCAAACCTGTAGGTGATTATCAAATGTCTTTCCTCCATTGTCGACAGGTCCACCAGCGGTCGGTACACCGGAGGATGCCGCCATCTCCTCACATGTCCCAGCGGACGGTGCCTATGAAGGACAACAGCGACCACAGAGTCAAACAACTCAGAGGTACGTACCCACAGTTTACACAGAACGCCAATCATACACAAAAGGTGGCCTGTATGTGTGTTGAGACTAGGCCTAGGTATGTGTGACGCAGTTGGAAATTTGGCCATGTGGGCCCCTGAAATGGCGGCTGTCTGACCTCTAAACTGGGACAATGGGATGTGAGGTAACTGCGCTGGCATTGTACACCGTCGCGGTAGGCGGTCGGAGACCGCGGCGCAATGCTGCATTGGTTAACATTGGACCCTATGGGTCCCAGGAGCCAATGACGATGTACACCGGCGGTGATGGTACGCACCGCCGCGGACGTGACCGGCGCGGACGTGACCGCCATTTTCTATCTGTTCAATCACTCAATACCTGATCTTCGACAGGAGAGGACCTACACTGCAAGTGCTGCTGTGACCTCAGTCTGGAAGAGACAATGGCTCGTGCGTCTGGGGAAAGGGCCCCTGCCTTCACATCGGAGGAGTTGGAGAAGCTCGTTGATGGGGTCCTCCCCCAGTACACGCTACTCTACGGTCCTCCAGACAAACAGGTAAGTACACAGGGAGCATGTTGTTTGGGCTATGCCTGTATGGAGAGGGCTGGATGTAAGAAGGAAGGTGGCAGAGTTCTGCGTGCATGAAAGACGGTGGGTGCATGTGCCACATGGCAAGGGTAGGGATGGGGGCCACTCACTTTGACGGTGCAGTTGGTAATGACTTCTCTTCTTCCCCTGTACATTTCATGTAGGTCAGTGCCCACCAGAAGAAGGATATTTTGCGTGCCGCTGGAGCAAGAAGACGGCGGAGGCTCAGCTGGGGATGGCCCCCATTGGAAGAGTTATCATTCGATGAATGTGCAGATGGTATGTTTGGCAGACCAGTACATCTCCCATGTGAATGCCATGTTCCCCGGCTTAGTGCATGACGCCTACATCCTGCGGAATAGCAGCATCCCTTATGTGATGGGTCAACTCCAGAGGCACAGTGTGTGGCTATTAGGTGAGCCCCTGGAAGCAAGACAGTGGGAATGGTTGTCTGGGGTTATCCCTACGGGTTAATGTGTGTCGAACAGTTGTCCCTCGCCATTTGCAGGTGACTCTGGTTACCCCAACCTGTCATGGCTACTGACCCCAGTGAGGAATCCCAGGACCAGGGCAGAGGAACGCTACAATGAGGCCCATGGGCGAACTAGGAGGGTGATCGAGAGGACCTTCGGCCTCCTGAAGGCCAGGTTCAGGTGCCTCCACATGACAGGTGGATCCCTATTCTACTCACCAAAAAAGGTGTGCCAGATCATCGTGGCCTGCTGTATGCTTCACAACTTGGCTTTGCGACGACAGGTGCCTTTTCTACAGGAGGATGGTCCAGATGGCGGTGTTGTGGCAGCTGTGGAGCCTATGGAGCCTGTGGACAGTGATGAGGATGAAGCAGAGGAAGAAGACATGTAGAACAGGGGCTCAGTGATCCAGCAATATTTCCAGTGAAACACAGGTGAGAATACATTCCTGCATACTACATGTACTTTTACACTACTACCTCTCTACTGTCTGTCGTTTTCACCCAGTGTATGGTCACTGAGTTGTCACTTTCCCTTACGGTTTCACAGATGTGGGTCCCAACGTATGTCATCTGCTTAGATTCCTCATGGACTAGAGTTGTGTGACATAGGTATGTTGGCATTACTATTTCAAGAACATTCAGTCACTGTAATTGCAAATACACTATTTTGAAATCACAGACAGACTCCAGATCATTTTGTGCTTTCGGTGTGTTTATTTAAATGCAAAATATTGGAGGGGGAAGTTAAATGGTGACGGGTGATGGCGGAGGAGTGTCCATGGCAGAGTCCAGTCTATTAGTCTCACAGGTGCATTGCCCATATGGGCATAGGAAGTGGAGCTGGGGCAGTTTAATTATGGACAGGGTGACAAAGTGGGACAGTGGGATGACAATCAGGGTGGTCTCAATTCTTGGCGGGGATCTTGGCATCGTGCTCTGTCTTGTTCCTGGATCTCAGGGACCATTTGCGGGGTGGTTCTCCCTCTGCAGGGGGTGGGGTGCTGGTGTGGTGGTCCTGTGGCGGGGCATCCTGTCCACTAGCGCTGGCGGAGGTGGTGGGCAGGTCATCGTCCATGCTAGTGTCAGGGGCCCCTTGGAGTGCCACAGTGTCCCTCCTGGTGTTAAGTAGTTCCTTCAGCACCCCTACGATGGTACCCAGGGTAGAGCTGATGGTTTTGAGTTCCTCCCTGATGCCCATATACTGTTCCTCCTGCATGCGCTGGGTCTCCTGAAACTTGGCTAGTACCGTTGCCATCGTCTCCTGGGAGTGGTGGTATGCTCCCATGATGATGGAGAGGGCCTCGTGGAGAGTGGGTTCCCTTGGCCTGTCTGCCCCCTGTCGCACGGCAGCCCTCCCTGTTCCCCTATGTTCCTGGGCCTCCGTCCCCTGGACCGTGTGCCCACTGCCACTGCCCCCAGGTCCCTGTTGTTGTTGGGGTGGTGGGTTATCCTGGGTTCCCTGTAGTGGTGGACACACAGCTGTGTGACGTGTCCTGGGGACAGAGGTATGGGCCCGCTGGGTGGGTGCTGTGCTGGTGTTTCCAGAGGGGGAAGGTCTGTGGTGGCCTGTGCCTGTGTGAGGGGAACCGATTGTCCCGAGGCCCCCGATGGTCCGGGCTGGTCATCTAGATCCAGTTGGACAGAGGTTCTGTCATCACTGTGGGCCTCTTCTCTGGGTGGAGTGGACATGTCTGGATCCTCCTGTCTGGTGACGTTGAGTAAGGGTCCTGCAGGGGTGGATAGGCATGATTATTGCATCTGTGTGTGGCATGGAGTGCAATGGGTGGGTGACCGTGTACCCTAGTGCTGGCATTCCTGTGTGGGAGCTTGTGTGATGATGGTTTAGGGGGGTGTATGGGTATGTGCAGTGGGCATGCTTTGGTGACGGGTGTCCATGCTTTGTTGTTGCATGCAGGGCTTGGTGTTGGGATGTGTGGTTTGTGATATTGGTACATTTGTGAGGAGTTGGAGTGATAGGGGTGAGGGCGAGGGTGGGGTATATGTGATAGCATGCAGGTAGGGTGGGGGATGTAATAGTTAAGATTTGACTTACCAGAGTCCATTCCTCCACCTACTCCTGCGAGGCCCTCAGGATGCAGAATCGCCAAGACCTGCTCCTCCCATGTTGTTAGCTGTGGGTGAGGAGGTGGGGGTCTGCCGCCAGTCCGCTGAACCGCAAGGTGGTATCTTGAGACCACGGAACGCACCTTCCCCCGTAGGTCATTCCACCTTTTCCTGATGTTCTCCCGATTTCTTGGGTGTTGTCCCACTGCGTTGACCCTGTCCACTATTCTTCGCCACAGCTCCATCTTCCTTGCAATTGAGGTGTGCTGCACCTGTGATCCAAATATCTGTGACTCTACCCGGACGATTTCCTCCACCATGACCCTGAGCTCCTCCTCCGAGAAACTGGGGTGTCTTTGCAGTGCCATGGGGTGGTGTAGGTGATGTGTGGGGTGGTGTGTGTAGTGATAAGTGTGGTGATATGTAGTGGTGTGTTGTGTGAGGTGCGTGGAAGTTGTGTGGGTAATGGTGTTGTGTGCCTGTGGATGCTGTTGTACTTGCTGGTGGTGTCTCTCTCTGTGCTTCGTTCTCAATTTTTGATGTAGGGGTTTGTGGGTGATGTGGGTGTTTTATATTGTATTGGGTGTGTGGGATTGGTGTGTGTATGTGTATCAGGTGTGTGTATTTTGAATTGTCCAATGTGGCTGTGTTTTGTAAGAGTGTGTGTATTTTGAGCGCGGCGGTGTGTACCGCCAATGGAATACCGCGGTTGAAAGACCGCCGCGTGGATTCGTGTGTCGTGATAGTGTGGCCGTATTTCTGTTGGCATGACGGTGGAGGTTTTGTTTTCGCCAGTTTATCACTGACCTTTGGTGTGGCGGACTTGTGTGAGTGTCTGAATTTTGACAGGTTCCGAGATGTGGGTCATAATAGCTGTGACGGAATTCCGCAGCCACGGCGGTGTGTTGGCGGTCTTCTGCACGGCGGTACCCGGCTTTTACCGCCAATGTTGTAATGACCTCCTATGTGTCCTTGGGAAAAGGATATGCGGATCAAGTCGCAAGGCTTTGCGCATTAAACTGTATATCGTTCAAAGACAAGTGGGAATTGATGTCTGAAGAAGCCACTACATGTACAAGCTTTGCATTAAAAGTGATTGATACATTAGAAGAGTTAAAAACTTTGGAAAGTAATGTTGACAAAGAAGAGAAAAGGTCATCTATTAAACTGAAATGTGTTCAAAGACCAGATATGCTGTGGGTATCTGAAGAGGGTCAGATGGTTTTGCCAAATAGCTTGTTGTCTCAGATGGCAAGGTATTATCATGGTCAGACACACATTGGGAGGGATGCTATGGTTCATTTGTTCAAAAGTGACTGGTTTAATCCCAAGTTTAGACAAGCAGCTGAAGCAGTATGCCATTGATGTGTCATTTGTCAGCAATTAAATGCAGTGAAAGTGTCAACACCAGGACAGTGCGCGCTCAACGGGCATCTAGAATGCAAAAACCCAACACTCGCAAGATAATGTAATTTATGCATTGTGATGATATGTTATTGTTTAACCTTTTGCATTGCAGAATTCCATCCAAAAGATTAATTTTTAAGGTGCTTATAAATACTGTACATTTGCAATGTATTGCTGCAGACATTCAGAGTGTGTTAGGGTGTGGTCCCTTTCCGGGGCCTTCTAGAGACTTTCCCTGCACATGCCTGGGCGTGGTTCTAGGCTGGGCCAAGACTCTATAAAAGAGAGTCAGCCCAACTTCCAGTGCTCACTATTCAGAGGTCCCGGTGCAGAGCAGCAGCTTCTTCCTGAGCTCCTGTCCCAGAGGCCTATTTGGATTTTCCAGTCTTCTGCACTCATCTCTCATTGGTGATCACTGTTTCCAGGCGGTAAGACGGTGTTTGGACATTTCCCAACACAGTAATTGAGAATTTTCATATTGTTGACTTTAATTCTTAAATGAATAACAGATTACTTGTGCGCTGCCATTTTTTGACATTTGTATGGTGGTTTGCAAATAGGGAGGAAGCGCAATTTATTCCATAAAGATTTGACTTCGTTATTACATTGTTGTTCATTGCGCGCTGATATTTCTTGACATTTACATGATGTTTTAAGAGTTGGCAAGACGTGCAACTCGTTTCATGAGCATTTAACTTTGTTGTTCATTGCGCGCTACCTTTTCTTGACATTTACATGGTGGCATTCGAATCGGCGAAACGCGCAATTCACTTCTCGTGTGTAATTCATGCTGTTCATTGTGCGCTACCATTTTCTGGCATTTACATGGTGGCATTCGAATCGGCAACACGCGCGATTCTTTCCTTGAGTGTTTTTTCATGTTATTCATTGTGCGCTACCATTTTTTGGCATTTGCACGGTGGCATTTGAATCGACAAGACGCGCAATTCTTTCCCTGAGTGCTTTTCATGTTGTTCATTGTGCTCTACCTTTTCTTGGCATTTGTATGGTGGCATTTGAATCGGCAAGACGCACAATTCTTTCCTCGTGTATAAATAATGTAAATTACTGTGCGCTACTATTCTAAGACATTTTTTTGGTAGCATTTCAAGTTGACACGTTGCGTGATTTATTCCTTGAATCTACGTTGTGTGATTTCATGGTGCACATTCCTTTATGGTGTTTAATACTCATATAAAAATCTGCAATGTGCGCAATTCACTTCCCAATGTTTTTTCTGAGAAGAACACAACAATACCTGAGTTCTAGATGTAATGCTGTGTGTTCCTGATATGTATTCTTAAAAGGAGATTCATATGGTTGTTTAGAAATTGCTCAGAGTGTTTCCTGATTCTCCTGCTAAAGAAAGTATTCGAATCTGAAAGTCCTATTTAACTTTTCCTGTTTCCTCCTCATGTATTCGGTCATCTAAAGCCTAGTCAGTTTTAGGACTATTCTAGGGTTGTTCATGTTTTTCGGAAAAAGGACGAAGCTTAGAGTTGTAGCATGGTACTGAATTCATGAGATGTAATTTTGATGTTGTGTTTTAACCTTTTGCTTCCTACAGGTCTCCTTCCCAGCTGGTCCCATCCTAATCCCCTTATCCCCACTTGGACTCTCTTAGACTCTGTGATAAATCTAATCAGAGTATTGGAGCTGTCTTGTGGTGGAAGTGTTGGGAACGTGCACAGACCCCGAGGATCTGGTGACTCTGACAGAAAGGGACCGTGGTGAATTTGAGCCAAATTGGAGGAGCAGGAGGTCCATTCAGCAGAATGCAATTGGATTTCATTGAGATGCCTGCATGTGGAGGTCTGAAATATGTGTTGGTGATTGTGTGCATTTTTAGTCACTGGATTGAAGTGTACCCTACTAGGAGAAAGGATAGCCTCACAGTAGGAAAATAATTGCTTAGGGAACTGATACCACATTTCGGATTTCTGATCTCTTTAGAATCAGATAGGGCACCACACTTCAGTAACAAGGTGATCAATCTGTTGTGTGCAGCACTGAACATTGAGCAAAAGTTGCATTGTAGTTACCGCCCTGAAGCATCAGGAGCAGTGGAGCAGATGAATGGTACCTTGAAGTCACGAATTGCAAAAAATGTGTGCAGCCACAAATCTGAAATGGCCAGATGCGTTGCCTTTGGTATTGATGTAAATGAGAAACAGACGTGACAGGAAGACAGGATTGTCACCCCACGAGATTCTCATGGGCAGAGCAATGAGGTTGCCAGCAGTTCCAGCCAATGCACTTGTCAACATAACAGATGATATGGTGTTGGACTACTGCAAAGGTCTGGCTGATGTGGTTCACTCTCTCTCAGCAGGTGGAGTCCACCACACTGCTGCCAGTCTACGATCCAGGGCACAACCTGAGAGCCGGGGGTCTGGGTTGTTGTCCAAAAGCACGTACGCATGAAGTGTTTGGAGCCTCGTTGGCGGGGACCTTACCAGGTGATCTTAACGACTATGACATCTGTGAAGTGTACAGGGATCCCTAACTGGATTCACGCGAGTCACACAAAGAAGGTGGCATGCCCACTAGATCACGAAGAAGTGTTGTTGAGAGTACCAACAACTGTGAGACAAATTACAGCACTGGAACCAGAAAAGGACCAAGGAAGAACTGAAGCTGAACCTGAGCTAATTGAGGAAGGTTCTATCACTCCTGTGAGAGACGAAAGTGAAGACCTCCAGGAGGGAGCAGAGGAATACATTGCAATGGAACCAGCAGGAGAGTCAAGTACTGAGAGGGCTCTCCCAGAAGAAGACGATTTTGAGAGACAAACAGACCAAGTGCCAGACCACAAAGAGGAGGGAGTTGAGCAGGATCAAAGTCAAAGTGATCTGACTCCTCCTGAACCTGTTGCAGGTCCAGCAAGAAAAAAACACCACAGAAAAAGAAAAGAGTCCAATCCTGAAGAGAATACTAACAGAAGGTACACGAAAAGGAGATCAGTGGCCGAATCCACAAGTGGAGAAAAGGAAAGAGGTTATAGTCGATCAAACAATAGAGGAAGAAGTAGACACTACGAGAAAAGAAGAACTGAGTGAAGGAGAGTTGAGTGGTGATCGAAAGTTTAAAAGAAAGAGAATAGCAAGTCGAAGATATGCAGGTCCTGAATGGACATATGCAACTACAAACGAATAGCAACACAAGTTTATGGGGGTCATTCCAACCCTGGCGGTCGGTGTTAAAGCGGCGGCCAAACCGCAAACAGGCTGGCGTGAAAAAAAATGGAATTCCGACCTTGGTGGAAAGCGCCAACAGCGACCGCCACATCAACACACCTCCCGCCACGGCGGTACAAACAAACAGCGCGGCGGTCACCGCCAATAGACAGGCGGGAGACAATGTACCGCTCACTGTATCACAACCTACCAATCCGCCACCTTTTCCGGGGTGGTAGCTCCGCCGATAAAAACACGGCGGAAACAGCCATTTCGAAGGGAAAACGCTCACCTCCATACAGCCCACGAGGAATCAGGACAGCATGGAACCTGAACTCCACATACTCCCAGCGATAGTCTTCCTGCTCCTCTACCAGGAGCACGAACGCTGGCGCAGAAGACAACGGTGAGTACTGCACCTACAACACAGGGATGGGGGGAGGGGGGAGGGGAACTTATTACGGGTACACACATACGCGACACACCCACCCTCACCCACTACAACACACATTAATGCACAGCAACACATCAGAGTGACACCCCCCAAACCCCCAGGAAGAATGCAAAGACAAAAGGAAATGATTCTAAACATTGGAATATATTGTATTACTGGCAAAAAATATATATACTCATAAAAAACTCTTAGATACATAAATGTACAAGTCCAAGCATTGTAGCAAGCATTGTTCGTGGACCACTGGGCCCAAATCACATGGTCAAAGCCCACACAGGATACCTGACTCCAACGGAGAGAACACTGTAGGGGCATCAGATAGCAAAACTACAGGCACCTCAGGGGGAAGGGAAGGGGGGCACCTCAGCCAGATGAGTGCACGACGCCAGATCCACGAGGGGCCTCCATGCCCACTGGTCAATCCTGGGGAGTGCAAAGCCACAGTCTCACAAGTCCAGACAGTGGGTGGGCTGCCCACTGTTACATCCTGGGGAGTGCAAAGCCACAGTCTCACAAGTGGATAACAGTCTCCACTGGTTCTGGAGGGTGCCTGGTGCCCAGAGTGCTTCGTGCAGCCCTGCCCGACACAGATGCGGGCCAGCCCCTGCGGCTCATGGGCCAGCGGTGCTTGAGATGAAGGGCCCAGTTCAGCGGTGCTTGAGACGGCGGTGCCCAGTGCAGCGGTGCTTGTGATGAAGGGCCCAGTTCAGCGGTGCTTGAGACGGCGGTGCCCAGTGCAGCGGTGCTTGTGAGGAAGGGCCCAGTGCAGCGGTGCTTGAGATGAAGGGCCCAGTGCAGCGGTGCTTGAGATGAAGGGCCCAGTGCAGCGGTGCTTGAGATGAAGGGCCCAGTGCAGTGGTGCTTGAGATGAAGGGCCCAGTGCAGCGGTGCTTGAGACGGCGGTGCCCAGTGCAGCGGTGCTTGAGACGGCGGTGCCCAGTGCAGCGGTGCTTGAGACTGCGGTGCCCAGTGCAGCGGTGCTTGAGACGGCGGTGCAGCGGTGCTTGTGATAAAGGGCCCAGTTCAGCGGTGCTTGAGACGGCGGTGCCCATTTCAGCGGTGCTTGAGACAGCGGTGCCCAGTGCAGCGGTGCTTGTGATGAAGGGCCCAGTTCAGCGGTGCTTGAGACGGCGGTGCCCAGTGCAGCGGTGCTTGTGTTGAAGGGCCCAGTGCAGCGGTGCTTGAGACGGCGGTGCCCAGTTCAGCGGTGCTTGAGACGGCGGTGCCCAGTGCAGCGGTGCTTGTGATGAAGGTCCCAGTTCAGCGGTGCTTGAGACGGCGGTGCCCAGTGCAGCGGTGCTTGTGATGAAGGGCCCAGTTCAGCGGTGCTTGAGACGGCGGTGCCCAGTTCAGCGGTGCTTGAGACGGCGGTGCCCAGTTCAGCGGTGCTTGAGACGGCGGTGCCCAGTTCAGCGGTGCTTGAGACGGCGGTGCCCAGTGCAGTGGTGCTTGAGACGGCGGTGCCCAGTGCAGTGGTGCTTGAGACGGCGGTGCCCAGTGCAGCGGTGCTTGTGATGTAGGGCCCAGTTCAGCGGTGCTTGAGACGGCGGTGCCCAGTTCAGCGGTGCTTGTGATGAAGGGCCCAGTTCAGCGGTGCTTGAGACGGCGGTGCCCAGTGCAGCAGTGCTTGAGATGCAGGGCCCAGTTCAGCGGATCCGGCCATGGCGGGTAGGTCATTTGCCACCTTTCCTGTGGCTGGCGGGGCCCTCCTGCCCATCGGTCCTATGGCTGGCGGGGCCCTCCTGGGCAGCTGTGCCGGGTCTGTTGGTGGCCTCCTGCCCACCTGGGATGGGGCTGGCGGGGCCCTCCTGGCCAGCTGGGCTTATGGCGGTGTTGTCGGGCGTGCTGCCCTTCCCAGCCTTCCCTGATCGCCTGTGGCCCTTCCCCACCTTGGGCGGTGTGCCAGCTGTCTCCACATTTCCTGCCGGAACCATGGTAGGGGTTTTAGTCCCTGGTGTTTTCACCCTCTCTGACTGCACGTGTGTGTGCTGCTGAGGGACGTAGTGGCTGAAGATGTTGTGCATGCAGGTGTGAGTGGAGACGTGACAGGGAGGGAGGAGGGAGACGAGGAGGAGGGGGACACAGTGGAGGCAGTGGGTGTTGGTATGTCTGTATGTGGATGTTGCTTGGGTGAATGCCTGTGTGATGTGTGGTGCTTATGTTTGCCTGAGCTTCCCTTGGGTGTTGAGGTGTGTGCAGGCTGGTCTGATGGTGTGTCTGGGATAGGCAGAGGTACAGGTGATAGGGTATGGGTGGAGGAAGTTGGAGGGGGGAGGCTAGAGACGGGGACAATGGCTGCCATCAGTGCTGAGGCCAGAGTCTGGAACGATCGCTGAAGGGCAGCCTGACCAGAATGAATGCCCTCCAGGTATGCATTACTCTGGTGCACCTCCCTTTCTACACCCTGGATGGCATTCAAAATGGTAGACTGCCCAACAGTGAGCGTCCTCAGGAGGTCAATGACCTCCTCACTGAGGGCAGCAGGGGTGACTGGGGCAGGGCCTGAGGTGCCTGGGGCGAAGGAGATGCCCACCTTCCTGGGTGAGCGGGCACGGGCCAAACGCTGAGGGGCTGCTGGGAGGGCGGTGCTGGTGCGGTGGGTGGCGGCTGTACCTGTTGTTGCGGGGGCACAGATGTTGCCGCCACCACAAGGGAGCTCCCTTCAGAGGACGAGTCGGTGTCACTGATGTCTGCCCGAGTCCCCGCTGTGGAGCTCCCCTCGCCCTCTGTCCCACTGGTGAATTCGGAGTCCGTTGCATGGCCCTCCATGGCCATGTGGGATGCAGCTCCCTCGTGCTCCGATGCCACTTCTCCTCCGCCTGATGATGCTAATGCACACATGAACAGGAAGACCACAAAAAAGGGGGGGGGAGAAAATAAAGACATGTTGAGTGCATGCATTGGCGACACCGTTGGCGGACAGGACAGACACATAAGCCCCCTGCACTACGCCGCGCACTTGGGGTCGACTATTCAATCCGTGTGACTTGGCCTACAAGCCTATGGACTACATCTGCACACATAGATGACACAGGGCCATGAATAGCTGTACTAGGCACCCTACAGAGGTAGGGTGCGGGGGCACAGGGCCATGCCTTACGGAGGGGCCTAGCCTACAGAAATCGCCCTGGCCTAGGGATACCCACAGCCCTCCTCCCCCACCCAGACACCTCCACTGCGCGCAAAGTCAACAGATTGAGAGTGTACTCACCCCCTTGTGTCTGCTGTGATGTCCTCACGCGCCCATCCAAATCGGGGTAGGCCACCACCAGGATCCAGGACATCAGGGGGGTCAAAGTGCGACTGGCACCCCTCCCACGTTGGGAGGCCATCCCCAGCTGAGCCTCCGCCTTCTTCCTGCTCCAGCGGCGGATGTCCTCCCATCTCTTCCGGCAGTGGGTGCCCCGTCTGTGGTGGACCCCCATGGTCCGGACGTCCTTGGCGATGGCACGCCAAATTTCGATCTTCTGGTGGGCGCTGACCTATGTGAAATGTACAGGGGGAGAAAAATAGTCATCACCTTCTGCATATTCAATGTGAGTGGCCAACCATACCTACCCTTGCCATGTGGCACATGCTCTCACCGTCGTTTGATGCATGCCTCAATCGCTCCCCTCCCCACCATCTTTCATCCACCACACTCAACACAGGCATTGCCCATAAAGCATGCTCCCTCAGTACTAACCTGTTGGTCTGGAGGACCGTAGAGTAGCGCGTACTGGGGGAGGACCCCATCCACAAGTTTCTCCAACTCCTGAGCTGTGAAGGCAGGGGCCCTTTCCCTAG
Organism: Pleurodeles waltl; assembly: GCF_031143425.1. Lineage (NCBI taxonomy): Eukaryota > Metazoa > Chordata > Amphibia > Caudata > Salamandridae > Pleurodeles > Pleurodeles waltl. Next base: position 471,554,007 of record NC_090445.1, read on the forward strand.
TCGCATGAGCCATTGTCTCTTCCAGACCGAGGTCACAGCAGCACTTGCAGTGTAGGTCCTCTCCTGTCGAAGATCAGGTATCGAGTGATTAAGCAGATAGAAGATGGCGGTCATGCCCGCGGCGGTGCGTACCGCGACCGCCGGCGCACATCGTCATTGGCTCATGAGACCCATAGGGTTCAATGTTAACCAATGCTGCTTTGCACCGCGGTCTTCGACCGCCTACCGCCACGGTGTGCCACGCCAGCGCATTTACCTCACATCCCATTGTCGCACTTCACAGGTCAGGCAGCCGCCATTTCAGGGGCCCACATGGCTTACTTCTTGTACTGCGTCACACATACCTAGGCCTTGCATCAACACTCATACAAAGCGTTCAATGGAGTGAGAATCGTGTTATGTGCATGCTGTGGTTACGTACCTGTGGGTTGATTGACTCTGTGCTCGCTGTTGTCCTTCATAGGCCCCGTCCGCTGGGACATGCGAGGAGATGGCGGAATCTTCCTGTGTACAGACCGCTGGTGGACCTGTCGACAATGGAGGAAAGACATGTCATACTGACATACAGGCTTGACCGAGCCACTATTCATGAACTGTGTGCCCAGCTGGAGCCAGACCTGATGTCACCAATCCGCCAACCCACAGGGATCCCCCCTCTAGTGCAGGTGCTGTCAGTGCTCCATTTCCTTGCAAGTGGGTCATTTCAAACAACAGTGGCCATATCATCAGGGATGTCCCAGCCTATGTTTTCCAAGGTGTTGTCCAGAGTGTTGTCTGCCCTGCTGAAACACATGCGCAGCTACATCGTTTTCCCAGAGGTGGGGGATTTGCCTACAGTGAAGGGTGACTTCTATGCCCTTGAACATATCCCCAACATCATAGGTGCCATTGATGGGACCCATGTGGCTTTGGTTCCCCCCCACAGGAGTGAACAGGTGTACAGAAACAGGAAGAGTTATCTTTCCATGAATGTGCAGGTGGTATGTTTGGCAGACCAGTACATCTCCCATGTTAATGCCAAGTTCCCTGGCTCAGTGCATGACGCGTACATCATGCGGAATAGCAGCATCCCTTACGTGATGGGTCAACTCCAGAGGCAACCTGTGTGGCTAATTGGTGACTCTGGTTACCCCAACCTGTCATGGCTACTGACCCCAGTGAGGAATCCCAGGACAAGGGCAGAGGAACGCTACAATGAGGCCCATGGGAGAACTAGGAGGGTGATCGAGCGGACCTTCGGGCTCCTGAAGGCCAGGTTCAGGTGCCTCCATATGACAGGTGGATCCCTATTCTACTCACCAAAGAAGGTGTGTCAGATCATCGTGGCCTGCTGTATGCTTCACAACCTGGCTTTGCGACGACAGGTGCCTTTTCTGCAGGAGGATGGTCCAGATTGTGGGGTTGTAGCAGCTGTGGAGCCTGTGGACAGTGAAGACGAGGAAGCCGAAGAAGACGACATAGACAACAGGAACACAGTAATACAGCAGTATTTCCAATGACACACAGGTAAGAATACACACCGGCATATTACATATACTTAAACACTACTACCTCTTTACTGTCTGTCCTTTTCCCCCAGTGTATGCTAACAGAGTTGTGACTTTCCCTTCCGATTTCAGAGATGTGGGCCCCACTGCGTGACATCTGCTTTGTTTCCCCATGAACTACAGCTGTGTGACATTGGTATGTTGGCATCACAATGTAAACAAGCATTTTGGCACGTTAATGTCTAATAAATTTTTTCAAAATCACAGCCAGACTACTGATTGTTTTGTGCAATAACTGTGTTTATTACAGTGCTCTATATTGGTGGGTGGTTGCAAATCGGTGAGGGGTGATGGTGGAGGATTGTCCATGGCAGAGTCCAGACTATTTGTATCACAGGTGCATTGTCCAAATGCCTGTGGAAAGTGGAGCAGGGGCAGTTTAAGGATGGACAGGGTGACAATGTGGGACAGTGGGATGACAATCAGGGAGGTATCCTTTCCTGGCGGGGGTCTTGGCATCTTACTCTGTCTTCTTCCTGGATCTCAGGGCCTGCTTGCGGGGTGGTTCTCCTTCTGCAGGGGGTGGGGTGCTGGTGGCCTGTTGGTCCTGTCCACTAGCGCCGGCGGAGGTGGTAGGCAGTTCTCGGTCCATGCTAGTGTCAGGGGCCCTTTGTGGTGCCAGAGTGTCCCGCAATGTGGTGACTACAAGATTCAGAGCCCCTACAATGGGGCCCAGGGCGGAACTGCTGGTTCGTAGTTCCTCCCTGAGCCCCAAATACTGTTTCTCCTGCAGGAGCTGGATCTCCTGAAACCTGGCCAGTACCGTCGCCATCGTCTCCTGGGAATGATGGTAGGCTCCCATGATGGAGGAGAGGGCCTCGTGGAGAGTGGGTTCCCTGGGCCTGTCCCCCCCCCCCCCCCCCTGTCGCACAGCAGCCCTCCTTGTTCCCCTGTTTCCCTGGGCCTCTGTCCCCTGGACCGTGTGCCCACTACCACTGCCCCCAGGTCCCTGTTGTTGTTGGGGTGGTGGGTTAACCTGGGTGCCCTGTAGTGGTGGACACACCGCTGATTGACGTGTCCTGGGAACAGAGGTATGGGCCCGCTGGGTGGGTGCTGTGCTGGTGTTCCCAGAGGGGGGAAGGTCTGCTGTGGCCTGTGGCTGTCTGAGGGGAACCGACTGTCCCGAGGTCCCCGATGGGCCGGGCTGGTCATCTAGATCCAGGTCGACAGAGCTGCTGTCATCACTGTGGGCCTCTTCTGGGGGTGGAGTGGACATTTGTGGACCCTCCTGCGTGGTGACGTGGCGTTCAGGTCCTGCAGTGGTATAAAGGGATGGTTAGTGCATCTCTGTGTGCCATAACGTGCAATGGGTGGGTGCCCGTGTACCCCAGTGCTTGCATTCCTGTGTGGGGGCTTTTGTGACGGTGGTTTGGGGGGGGATGGGGATGTCTCGTGGGCATGCTTTGGTGATGGGTGTCCATGCTTTGTGGTCGCATGCAGGGCTTGGGGTTGGGATGGGTGGGTTGTGATGGTGAGACATTTGCAAGGAGTAGGTGTGATGGGGGTGAGGGTGTGGGTGGGGGTATGAGTTGGCATGCTGGTGGGGTGGGGGGGTTGAAGTAGTGAAGATGAGACTTACCAGAGTCCATTCCTCCAGCTACTCCTGCGAGGCCCTCAGGATGCAGGATCGCCAAGACCTGCTCCTCCCATGTTGTTAATTCTGGGGGAGGAGGTGGTGGACCGCCGCCAGTCTGCTGAACCGCGATGTTGTGCCTGGATACCATTGAACGCACCTTCCCCCGTAGGTCGTTCCACCGCTTCCTGATGTCGTCCCTATTTCTTGGGTGCTGTCCCACAGCGTTGACCCTGTCGACTATTCTGCTCCATAGCTCCAACTTCCTGGCAATGGAGGTGTGCTGCACCTGTGTTCCGAAGAGCTGTGGCTCTACCCGTACGATTTCCTCCACCATGACCCTGAGTTCATCCTCAGAAAACCTGGGGTGTCTTTGCGGTGCCATGGGGTGGTGTGGGTGATGTGTGGGGTGGATTGTGTGGTGCTAAGTGTGGTGATGTGTATTGGTGTGTTGTGTGAAGTTCGTGGTAATATTGCTGGGTGGATGTAATATGCGCGTCTGGGTGCTCGGATATCTATTTCTCTGTGCGTGGTGCCGATTCTCTAGGAGTGGAGGTTTGTGGGTGATGTGGGTGTGTGTTTTATATTTAATTGGGTGTGTGGGTGTGGTGTGTGTATGTGTCTCAGGTGTGTGTATTTTGAAGTGTCCAATGTGGCTGTGTTTAGTAAGAGTGAGTGTATTTTGAGCGCGGCGGTGCGTACCGCCAATGGAATACCGCGGTGAAAGACCGCCGCGTGGATTCGTGTGTCGTGATAGTGTGGGCGTATTTCTGTTGGCGTAACGGTGGAGGTTTGGTCATCGCCAGTTTCTCGCTGACCTTTGGTGTGGCGGACTTCTGTGGGTGTCGGTATTTTGGCGGTTTCTGTGTTGTGGGTCAGAATGACCGTGGCGATTTTTGTCTTGTCTGTACGCAGATTCCTTCATCAGTCGAGGAAGAAGTCACTTACCATAGTCTTCCCCTAACCTATGGGATAAGGTGTAGTGTGTTACTAACAAGATCCTATAATCAAGAGTACATTCAATATTTGTATTCCAATCACGACCTCGTGTTTTCATTTGTTCCTATTATTAGGTATTTGAGTAGAGAAGCTAGGGATAATAACATAGAAGTAGTTAGAGGATTCTTTGAACCCACACTAGTGTTTGGGACCGCTTATGCTCATAAGAAAAACCTCACATGCTTGCTACACCTTTAGAGAAGGGCTTCTTAGATCATACTGACGAGAGGAGAAAGGCACTTAAGGAGAGATTAGAAAATGGATTAGAGAAGAGGACTTATCAGAATGATTATGCTTACACTTCAAATAAAACGCAAAGAAAATTAGCTTTAGATGCACTACACATAGGGAAGCTTTGTATATATGGGCCTAAATCACGCACTGACACTTTATTTGTGGGTACGAGTGAATGTAGGCATGTGTTTTTGTTTCAGAGTAAATAGACATTATGTCAAATGGGCAGGACCCTGCGATTCTGGGGACCTATTATATTTGTAGACTTAATGCTTATCACCGTCTTCCAAGAGGATGGTGTGGGACGTGTTATTTGGGGATAGTATTCTCAAAGATTTACCAGATGGAGGATTTGAAAAAGTTTCCGAAATTGACAGAATTACATTGTAAGAGACAGAGGAGGGAAACCTCTTCTGCAATAGTGGGAGATATAATTGGCGTGGTGATTCCTTCAGTGGGAGTCATAGTGAATTCAATTAACATTCAAAAGTTGTCTACGATTGTGGATAACATGCTGACACATTTTTCACTGGCTATACACCTTATAGATAACCCACCACCCCAACAACAACAGGGACCTGGGGGCAGTGGTAGTGGGCACACGGTCCAGGGGACGGAGGCACAGGAACACAGGGGAACTGGGAGGGCTGCTGTGCGACAGGGGGCGGACAGGCCATGGGAACCCACTCTCCACGACCAAACAGCGACACAGACTCGTCCGCCGATGGGAGCTCCATTGTGGTGGCGGCACCATCTGTGCCCCCCACTTCTACAGGTACAGCCGCCACCCCCCCCTACCAGCACCGCCCTCCCAGCAGCCCCTCAGCCTTCGCTCTGTGCCCGCTCACCCAGGAGGGTGGGCATCACCTTCGCCCCAAGCACCTCAGGCCCTGCCCCAGTCACCCCTGCTGCCCTCAGTGAGGAGACCATTGACCTCCTCAGGTCACTCACTGTTGGGCAGTCTACCATTGTGAATGCCATCCAGGGTGTAGAAAGGGAGTTGCAACACGGTAATGCATTCATGGAGGGCATTCATTCTGGTCAGGCTGCCCTTCATCTAACTCTGCAATCTCTGGCCTCAGCACTGATGGCAGCCATTGTCCCTGTGTCTAGCCTCCCCCATCCAACTTCCTTCACCCAGACACAAACCCCTGTACCCCAGCCTATCCCAAGCACACCATCAGACAAGCATGCACACACCCCAACACACAAAAGTAGCTCAGGCAAACATAAGCACCACACATCCCACAGGCACTCACGTACCCACATACAGACACAGCAACATCCACTGCCTCCACTGTGTCCCCCTCCTTGTCGTCTTCCCTCCTCCCTCCCAGTGTCGTCTACACTCTCACCTGCATGCACTACATCTACAGGCACTAGGACTCGCACCAGAACACCAAGCACCACACCCCGCTCACCTGCACTCACCACCCCCACTACCATTTACACGTTCCCTGTGTCCACTCCCAGTGTGTCTGTGACGCCCCCTCCCAAAGTACACAAATGCGGGCACCCACACAACCACCTCCTCTTCCTCCACTCCCAGACCCCCTCCAGCTACCCATCCCAGTGTTCGTCAGAAAATCTTCCTCAGTGATGTTGAACTCTTTCCCACCACCCCCACCCCTCCAATTCATAGGTCCCGTAGTAGCACCTCAGCTAAAAAAAGTCCGGTACCAGTGGTGCGTGTTAAAGGTGTGTGGAGTGCACCGGGCACCAGGGCAGCCAGTGTGACACGGAGCCAAAGCACTGCAAGTCCACCCCCTGTAAAGCACCTTAAGTTGGAAAGTGGCTGACAGGAGAGGGTGAAGACTCCTGGCGGTAAAACAGCTCACAAGGGTCCCGGGGGGATTGCTGAGTCCGCTGTGACTCCTCCCAAGGTGTTGAAGGGGCAAATGAAGTCTCCAAAGTCTGGGAAGAGCAGCACGGCGGAGAAGGCCGCCATCCTCCCCGCTGGCCAGGACGCCACCGCCAGCAGTATCGTCACAGGTCAGGAGACCACCGCCGGAGTCAGTGCCCTGGAGGGCACCAGTATCGTCACAGGTCAGGAGACCACCGCCGGAGTCAGTGCACTGGAGGGCACCAGTATCATCACAGGTCAGGAGACCACTGCCAGCGTCAGTGACCTGGAGGGCCCCGGCAGCCACAGCCCCGCTGGGCACTGAGGGACCGTAATGCCACACACCGCTGCACAGGTCAGAGACAGCAAAGGCAAGCACCGCTGAACAGGGCAAAGACCGCCATGGTGAAGACCGCTGAACAGGGCAAAGCACCGCCATGGCAAAGCACCGCTGAACAGGCCAAAGCACCGCCATGGTGAAGACCGCTGAACAGGCCAAAGCACCGCCATGGTGAAGACCGCTGAACAGGGCAAAGCACTGCCATGGTGAAGACCGCTGAACAGGGCAAAGCACCGCCATGGCAAAGCACCGCTGAACAGGCCAAAGACCGACATGGTGGAGACTGCTGAACAGGGCAAAGCACCGCCAAATCAATCATCGTTAGCCCATGTGCAGCTGGGACAGTGACGGAACAGGGACCGTCACGGGGAGCGTGATGCACTTCGGGCACCAGTCCCCCTCCAGAACCAGTGGAGACCTGCATCCACTCTGTCTGTCCTTCACAGGATGAAGCACTCTGGGCACCAGTCCCGCTCCAGAACCAGTGGAGACTGTTATCCACTTGAGAGACTGTGGCTTTGCACTCCCCAGGATGGTACAGTGGGCAAGCCACCCACTGTAGAGACTTGAGAGACTGTGGCTTTGCACTCCCCAGGATGGTACAGTGGGCAAGCCACCCACTGTAGAGACTTGAGAGACTGTGGCTTTGCACTCCCCAGGATGGTACAGTGGGCAAGCCACCCACTGTAGAGACTTGAGAGACTGTGGCTTTGCACTCCCCAGGATAGTACAGTGGGCAACCCACCCACTTGTGAGACTTGAGAGACTGTGGCTTTGCACTCCCCAGGATACATCAATGGGCATGGAGCCCTGTCGTGGATCTGGCGTGGTTCTGTAATCCGGCTGAGGTGCCCACCATCCTTCCCCCTGAGGTGCCTGTTGTATTTCTATCTGATGCCCCTGCAGTGTTCTCTCTGTTTTGATCTGGTATCGAGTGTGGGCCTCGCCCATGCATTTTGGGCCCAGTGGTCCACGGACATTGAAATGTGCATACCTGCAATACTAATCGTGATGTATATATTTGGAAAGTGTATATCTATCTGTATATAGTAGGTTACTGTATTTTGATACAATACAATGTTTGAACTGATTTCGTTTTGTCTTTGCATTCTTCCGGGGGGGTTGGGGGTTGTTACTGTGTTGTTTGGAACTGCATTGGTGTGTGTGTTGTAGTGTGCGAGGGTCGGGTTGGGGGTGGGGGTGTTGCGTGTGTGTCCCCCTGACTTTTGCCTCCCCTATGTCGTAGGTGCAGTACTCACCATTGTCTTCGGCGCCTACGTTGCTGGTGATCGTAGATGAGCAGGAAGACAAGCGCAGGGAGTATTTGTAGTTCGGGGTCCATGGTAGCCTCCTTCCTCGTGGAGTGTGTTAAGGTGAGCATTTTCCCATTGCAAAAGCTGTTTCCGCCGTGTTTTTATCCACGGTAAATCCGCCCCGGAAAAGGTGGCGGATTGGCGGGTTGTGATACTGTGGGCGGTACTTTGTCTTCCGCCTGTCTGTTGGCGGTGACTGCTGCGCTGCTTGTCTGTACCGTCGTGGCAGTCGGAGTGTTAAAGTGGCTGTCTATGTTGGCGGTTTTCGCCACTGTCATAATTCCCTTTTTTTGTCCGCCGGCCTGTTTGCGGTATTACAGCAGCTTTAACACCGTCCGCCAGGGTTGTAATGACCACCTATGTCTCATCCAGAAACCTTTGTTCAGAAGTCACCCATCTGATTAAACAACAATCTTTCAAGTGGGTGAAACAGTGGCATATTGACTTGGGTGCAAGGGCCCAAATCTTGGAACACCCTCAACCCTAACTTGAGAGCAGAACGAATGTGTGATAATTAAGGAAAGGTTTGAAACTGGGACTGCTTAGATTCACTTTCAAGTGAATTTAGAGATGGACAGGTGTCGTGATGTTACACGATTTGACACAGTTACTCATCTTATCCAAGTGGACCCTATTGTCTGCAAACTTTCATTATGCTGCATTTTTATCTTCTTTGAAAGAGCTCTGTAGTAACTTAAAGGCCACAGGTAGCTTTACAAAAATTCTACATAAATTAATAAGTTTGCACTCTATCAATATGTGCTCTTAACCACACATCTAATGCAAGGGAATATAACATGAATTCATCAACTGCGGTTTTACAAGATACTGAAGAAAACTCCATTACACAATGATCACCCCAGTCAAAGGCTTCAGTAATTTAAACCTGATCTCGTCCTACGTTAGCTGTAGCACACAGTAGGAATGCTTAACTTACCAAAAAAGGTGCAAACCATTTAGAAATAACAAAACAGGTGAAAAGTTGAAAATACAATGTACAAAAATCACAACACAATTTATAAAAATAGAGAAAGATCTAATAGCAAAATGACACCAAAATGACAAAAAGTCAATAAGAGGAATAAGAGATGTGATTTTAAAAAAATATCTGAGAGCAAATAGCTAGAAGAAGTGCAAAGCTCCTATAGTGGTCAATGTTTGTGGTAGACCGGGACCTGGGTATGATTTTAGGTTGATCACAATAGTACCTTGATTGGGTGCAACAAGTGCCTATGAGTAGGGAAATTCATAAAAGTTTCTAAGTTCTAAACTGAAAAGGGGCTTTGGCGTTTTCTTCTCCACACAGGACAAACCAGAAATGATGTAATCCAATACAGTGGAACTGCAGGTCAGATAGTTTTCACAGTCAGTCCCATTGAAACTCTGGAGCAAAAAGTTTTGAAAATGTTAGCAAATTATGTTTGGTGCCCAAGTCCAGAGGAATACACTCCTAAAGCCCCAAGTCCTCAAGGGAGCTCTTGGAGAGACTTGGGGTGTCAGGAGGAGGGCAATAGCATAGTCCAGTTCCGGTCCAGTTGCCACTGATCAACTGGGATTCTTCACAATGTCCTCTTCAGATTTATTTTATGTTACTGGAGCCCCATTGGACCAGCCTTATGAGTAGTCCAACATTCAACCTCTTCAGTTCAGCCGTGATATGAGGAAGGCTGCGTGAGGCTACAGCTTCATAGGGTTCACCAGCCTATGGGTGGGTTTTAGACCTGGCATCCTTGGCATGTTTTTCCCTTTAACATTTTGCCTTCAGACCTCCTGTTTTTGCTAATTTTGCTTTACTAGCCTTAGGACTCTGTACACTTTATCAATGCTAACTAGTGCTAAAGTTCTCTCTGCTTAAAACATGTTAGATTGGCTTTTATTTAATTGGCATATGTCATTTGCTTATAAGTTCCTAATAAAATGGCAGTGCCTGTGCCCAGGGCCTAAATGCTACTAATGGGCCTGCAGCACTGCTTGTGCCACCCAAATCAGTAGCACTTTAAACATATCTCACGACTGCCATTGCAGCCTATGTGTGCAGTTTTAAACTGCCATTTTGACATGGCAAAGTAAACTTTTTGACCAAACCGTCCTTTTTAATAATTATAAGTACCACCCGTAAGAAAGGCCCTGAAATGTATTTAAAAAGTGGGACATATACTTTTCAGTTGTAAAGGTCCTGCTAGTGAAAAACTTCTAAATTCGGCTTTCGCTGCTGCAAGGCCTACCGCCCCAACAGGATAACATTGAAGTTTTACTGCAATTTATATGTATAATCCCGAAACGGGAACAGGTAAATCAGTACAGGTGTGGTGTCTCTGTAATTGGAATGAAAAATCCTAACTTATGGTGAAGTCAGATTTTAAAGTACAGTTCTGAAATGATGCTTTTAGAAGGTTTGCATTTTCTTACCTTAGCCATCTGGGGCCTGCAGCCTGTCTCTGGGTCACATGTCTGGGTATAAATGGCTTTGTGTATTCCTCATAGAAAGCCAGATACAAAGATGAGCTTCGGTGTGACTGTACGGGATGTCACTGGCAGGATGGGAAGGAGGAGCTGGGCTGAGTCCATTTTCACTTGAAAACGCTCTATCCTGTCTCGACACAAAGGGCTGCATACCCCCTGTAGTTAGACTCGAGCCAGGGCCAGAAAGGCATAGCACCTGTGCACTTCAAAAGCATGCCTCCAGAAACCTCCTTCCACTTTCAAGGGCACAACTCAGTATAAATCTGGACCTCAGATACCAACTCTACAGTACACTTCTGATCCTGTCGATACTCTGCCAGGAAGAAGGACTGTTGTGCTGCTGAAAGGAGAGTTAGTCTGCTGGACTGCTTCTCTGAACGATTGCTGCCCTGATGTGCTGACCTGCTGTCTTCTTGCTTGAGTGAGAAGAACTGTATCTGCATCTATGGAACCCAGAACCCAGAGTGACTCCAAGGGCTAGTTGACTGGCTTCCTGATCTGAAGCCTCAGAGACACAATAGGCTTTCAACAACCTGCACATGGACTCTGCTATCAGCAAGGCTACCCTGCTTAATGGTGTCACCCCAGTCCTGGACTCTTGGGTGTGTGCTGAAGGTGTTCTGCCAGCCTTTGTGGATCCAGTGGAACTGACACATCTCATCTGCTGTGTGACACAAATTCAAGCAGAACTAACACATTACCACTGCTACAGGGGTTGGAACCATTACAAAGACCCACATTGCACTGCAGCTTATCGGAACCACCACTGCGTGACACATCCATGGCAGCCTCGAGGACAAAGCCTCACTGCTCCATGGCACCAATGCACCGTGACACTGCACATCAGAATGCAAGCCCCGTCAACAGGATACTTGGCGATGATGCAGGCCCCTGTATTTCAGCCTTACCACATCTCGGAACCAATGCTTCATTTCAGCTGCACAACGCATCTTCAATGAGGATCCTCACAATGCTCTGTAAACCAGAATGTTAGGTTCTCTGTTCAGCAGGCCTAACTGGGTCCCAGTAGTTGGCCTGTCTATATTTAAACTTGCAAAGCTCCGATTCTACTTTTGCATTTTTGTCATGTTAGTCTTGTTTCATTTATTAAAGAAAGTTCTATATTTCTATATTGGGGTGGGATTTTTTTTGTGCAGTGTGTTCACTTTATCACTGTAAGTTTTTCACAAATACTTTGCACATTAGCTAAAGTTAAGCCTCATTGCTCTGTGCCAAGCTATCAGAGGGTTGAACACAGGTTAATTTAAGGTCTGTGCGTGCCTTACCCTGATAACATTGGTGGTTGCTGCTTGACCAGTGCTCACACGCCAGTCAAACAAGAACCCAATTTCTTACAGTGATGAACACTCTAAGGCACTCCTAGTTCCACTTTGACCAATGGAGTAATTTTTCTCAGGCCCTGACCTACCTATTTTTTGCAGTACTTCCTGTTTGCATTGCTGCAAACAGGCCCAAAATGCAATGCAGGGCAATGCCAAGATAGCTGAAGTTTTTAGCCGCACTAAACTTGTACTCTGAAGACTGGAGTTATGTAGGGGAGTGGACGGTGGTAATCAGAGTTCCCCCCACAATTAACACCAAAATCCAGTATGAGGTAGGCACTGTACCCACAACAAATCCAGAGACAGAAGTCTTGTAAGACAAAAGCATAGTCCTTCAGCAACCACACAGGGGAAATACAAGAATTGCCAATGCAACCTGTTGCAGTATTAAAACATTAATAAAATTAAAATACAAAACAATAAAAATCCCCAAATGAATTACAAAAATAGAATAACATTTTAGATCTAAAACTCATATCCGTTATTCCTTCCCAATTTATCTCCGGTATTTAGCTCAATCATAATATGTTGTCTCATAAGTATTGCGGCCAGCGTATCCTGTATGAGTTTCTGATATTCTACAGATGCCTGAAAATCCGTACGCGGCGAGTACGCCAACATCAAAACAATTGGAGTGCCGATTGTTTTGATGTTGGCGTACTGGCCGTAATACTTATGAGACAACATATTGGGATTGAGCTAAATACCTGATATAAATTGGGAAAGAATAACGGATATGAGTTTTAGATCTCAAATTAGGATTTAATTACCAATATTTGGAAGTATAAGGAGGTCCTGAAGAAGTCCTGGGGCACTCCCCGGATGAAACACGTGTTGACAAGCAAGTGAAATCCTAAGAATGCTTTTGTGATTGTCAATGTGAAACACGATTGAATTACAAGTGGAATCTGAAATCATTTTGGAATTATTGGATTTGTGAATATACTTTGAAAATAGGATTACATCTTTCTCTTGGAGTTTGCAGATTGCAGTTATTATCTGGATCGTAACAATTCGTTTGTAATAAATGTTCTTTTAAAATTGAAAATGGACATAATTTGGACTTTACTCTGACTCGCATTATGTAATTACGTTTATTCTTTGATACTAACGTGTGCCATCACATGTTGTTACTGTTTGTGGTTATGAAGAGCCCAAAGCTTCAGGATTTCACTTTTCCTTGGAGAGGAAGCTCATTTGATGCCACACCAAGGATCCAGGACCTGACGGGTTCCTCTCGGCGATCAAGAACTCACTCCAGCAGAGGCTCAGAGCTCAGGCAGGTCCATTAGCAGGTCCAGGCAGCAGATGAGCTAGGCAGATGCAAGGAGGCATCTGAAGCTTGTTATGTCCCTGTAGTTCAGATATGGAGGTCAGTTAGCTACCCTTGGAGCCACTTTATCCTCAGGTGAAGGTTGCAGTCTTCCTTCTCAGCATGCAGGGCAGCTGACAGCAGAGATGCAGAGTAGCAGGGCAGCAGATCAGTAGTTCTTCCTGCAGCAGAACAGCACAGCAGTATTTTTTCTGCAGGATACATATGTCCAGAGGTGTACTGAAGTGTTGGGTCTGAGGGTCCAATATTTATACTAGGTGCCGGCTTTGTAGTAGGAGAAGGTTCCACCCCAGAGAAGCTTGGATTTTGCGGCCTACATACCCTGGTTCCAGCTTGTCTGAGGGCACAAAATAAACTGTTAGTATGCTGAGGCACAGGCTTTGTGATATGGAAGTGTAGTAGGTGACAGCTGGGTCCCCCTGTGAAGTCAGGGATGACCCACCCTGCCAAAACGTTTTTCCCCTTTGTCTCACTGTCTGGGATCAATACACAAAGACCAACTCTCAGCCACCCCTAGTCATGTGACCCAGGATACAGGCTACAGACACCAAATGGTTAGGACAAGAAAATGAGAACTTTCTAAAAGTGGCATTTTCAGAATTGTGACTTAAAATCTGACTTTATCATTAAGGAGGGTTTTAAATTACAATTCTTTAGACCCCAAACTCAACCATCCTTCATGCTCCCAATTAAAAGTTGCCACTTACGAAATGTAACAAGGTAACCCAATGTTATCCTATGGGAGAGGCTGACCTGGGAGCTGTAAGAAACTAATTTAAGGGTTTTCACTACCAAGTCATATAAAAGTACTTGTCCAATTTTTAAATACACTGCACTCTGCCCTTTGGGTTGTTTAGGGCCTACCATAGGTGTGATTTATATAGAAGGGTTAGGCCTGGCAAAAGGTTTATGTTTGCAGTTCAAAATAACAGTCTAAAACTGCACACCCAGGCTGCAATGAAAGGCCTGACACAGGTTAAGAAGGGCTACTTAAGTGGGTGGCAAAATCAGTGCTGCAGGCCAACTTCTGTCCTGGGTTCATGTATTACCACTTTACTAGGGACTTACAAGTAAACTAAATGTTCCAATTAGGTGTAAGCCAATTTCACTATGTTTAAAGGAAAGAGCACCAGCACTTTTCACTGGTTAGCAGTGGTAAAGTGTGTAGAGTCCTAAAAAGCAATAAAAGTGTGTTCAGAAAACAGGAGGTAAAGGCAAAATATTTGGGGATGACCCTGCAGAAAGGGCTAAGTCCAACACCTGTTATGTGGTGTTTGAGGTTTTTCACTTTTCCTGTTCTTTTACTATTTAAAGGCCTCAATCTGATTAGTGTGTGTGATACAATAAAGCTGTGTTTCTTTCCTTGTTTCCTCGCTCCCTCCACGTGGTGGTCCTGATTCTTCACTGTTGGGACATCCCCCTTTTTTTTTCTTCTTTTTTTTCATGCTGTAGCAGCAACACATAAATATACAGCAAAGTTACAAAATAAAACATTTAGTTATATCTAATAAATAACACATATCATCTTAATAATACCAATAATTTATCAATCTTGGTCGACCTGCTATTGCGGACATTGATAAATACAGACCACGCTCCCGCCTATCCTTACCCATACACATCGAAAATGTTTACTTGAGCCAATCTCACCAAATTCCATGAAACCTGGCTGAGGATCCCAGCCTCTTGGCAGACAGTGTTTCCTTAAGTTTCCTTAAGAGGCACTCTGCTAATTTGTGTTACCCAGTCTGCGACTGATGGAATTGTAGCCGACCTCCAGTTAGTTAGAATCAAGGATCTGGCCACTACAACTGCAATACATACTAGCTGTTGTTGCCAAGTTGTCAGACCCAGTAGTGCCCTCGTCCAGCCAAATAATGCAATCTGTGGATCAAGAGAAAAAGTTAGCTGCAGTTTAAGCCGGAGTTCCCGATAGAAGCCTAACCAAAACTTTTTCAAAAGTGGACATTTAAAAATTATGTGCAACCAGTCACCATTGCCCTGATTACACCTGAAACATTCTGGTGCGACCCCAGGGTACATGCTATGAAGTTTGGCTGGAGTATGGTATAACATCCATTTACTAAACAAAGTGATTTTTTGCAAGTTATCGGCTCTCACTGCCTTGCAGCTAATTTGATTATAGAATTGCCACTGCTTGGCATCCACATGGCAACCTGAGGTACTCGCCATCAACTGGAGATGTCCTGGAATTAGAGTTGTATTTTTCACTGCAGTCAATTCCCTATACCAATTGCCAATACCCTGCAGCAAGGAGATAAAATAAGCTTGACTCAGTTTATCAGCTATCGTTTTGTCACCACCCATATACCCTGAACAGAACTTCTTAATCTGGATGAAGCTGAAAAAAAGAGAAGCACTTAGATTACTGTGGCGACTCGGCAGGTGATGCCATGAAGAGAAAGACCCAAATCCGACCAGCGCTTGAATAAATGCACACCTGCTCACAATCCCAGTGGAATACAATCTACGAACTTCAGCCGGACATAGGGGGTGATTCTAAAATTCGGCGGGCGGCTGAGGCCGCCCGCCAAAGTTCCCCCACCAAAATACCGCTCCGCGGTCGAAAGACCGCTGAGGGTATTTTGGGATTTGCCCTGGGCTGGCGGGCGGCCGCCAGCCAGCCCAGGGCAAATCAACCTTCCCACGAGGACGCCGGCTCAGAATTGAGCTGGCGTAGTGGGAAGGTGCGATGGGTGTAGTGGCACCCGTCGCGTATTTCAGTGTCTGCATAGCAGACACTGAAATACTTTGTGGGGCCCTCTTACGGGGGCCCCTGCAGTGCCCATGCCATTGGCATGGGCACTGCAGGGGCCCCGCGGCACCCCCTACCGCCATTCTGTTCCTGGCGGGAGACCCGCCAGGAACAGGATGGCGGTAGGGGGTGTCAGAATCCCCATGGCGGCGGAGCGCGCTCCGCCGCCATGGAGGATTCTGCAGGGCAGCGGGAAACCGGCGGGAGACCGCCGGTTTCCCGCATCTGACCGCGGCCGAACCGCCGCGGTCAGAATGCCCTGCGGGGCACCGCCGGTCTGTCGGCGGTGCTCCCGCCGACCCTGGCCCCGGCGGTCTCTGACCGCCGGGGTCAGAATGACCCCCATAGAAACTGGGGATCCCATAATGTACATTAATTTGCTGGAACCTGTCAAAAATCACACATGGATTTTATATCACGATTTCTTAGGCAACCTGGGGAGTTTCAAGAAGAGAAACAAACCAATCTCAGATTCTTGTAGCACGAGATATAGATAGAAGTTTGCCGTATGACATGGCGAACAGGAGGACCTAACCGACCAATCGACCCCTGATCGTATGTTTTTACGTTAGACAATGTGATTCCATCTTCCTCAGGATTCAACTGTAGAGCTTGTAGTCTATGTCTTGGTCTTTCACCTTGCCATAAGAACTGCCTCATTTCCCTGTCGACTATCTCAAAAAAATCTTGTTGAACTTTAATCATAATATTAGTGAATAAAAAAAGAAATAGGGAGACTATGGACATTTTAATTATCGCTGCCCACCATATAATTGACAAAGAAAGATCTTTCTATTGATTACGTAATGTACGCATCTTCTGCAGAGTGTTCTTGTGGTTGAGTACATTGAACTCCTCGAGTTTGGATGAAACTCAAACCCCCAGATATCTTGTGGGTTCCGATGGCGAATAGTGAGCTTGTATGGCACTAGATAAAATCTAAAGGGAACTATTAAACAGTATAGCCTTGGATTTTGAATGATTTATTGTATTACTCCCAATCGCCGTAAAGTGTTTAATTTTAGCAATTCCCCCCTAATATTGCCCCTATCGCCAGCCAAATAAATTAAATAAAGTGGCATATTTTCCACAAACAGTTTTAACTTTGCAGGCCCACATGCGTCTATCAACAAGAAAGCCACCCTGATCCGAATGTATAACTGATGCTGCCATGGGAGAAAGGCGATCGAGAATCTTCATGAATATTTTATAATCTGCATTTAATAGACTGACTGGGCAGTATGAGTGGACATCCTGTGCAAACTTTCCCTTCTTCAAAAAACTAACTACCACCTCTTGAGGGAAGGTATCCGGAACCTTTTTCTCCTCAGAATGCTGTTGCATAAAACAACTAAAAATTGGTTCAACTGGGGAGCGAACAACTTATAGATTTGAGCTAGGATCCCATCCGATTCACATGCTTTCATATTAGGAATAGAATCAACTGCCTGCTTCACCTCTGTGCAGTGGCGGCCCGTCCTTTAGGGCGGAGGGGTCACGCCCCCCCACCTTTTGCCCCCATGAAGAGTGTCTGTCAGGCTGAACAAAGGTCAGCCTGACAGACACTCTTCATGTTCAGGTCAGGCAGCCAGGACCAGACATGCGCATTGCGCAGACTCCTGGCTGCCTGAGCTGAAATTTGCTGGGCTGAGGAGATCACAGCTCCTATGGGCGTGACCTCCTTCGTCACAGAGTGGAGTGGGGTCAGCAGTCTCACTGACCCCATCCCACTCTGTGACAAGGCTGGGGCTGCTGCCTTCCCTCATTGGCTGACTTAAGGTCAGCCAATGATGGAAGGCAGCAGTCCCAACCCTCCTGGGACCTGGAGGCCGAAGGTAAGTGTGTGTGTGTGTGTGTGTGATGTTTCAAATTGAATGTTTGGTGCGTGCATGCATGTTTGAATGGTATGAATGTTGTTAATGGATGTGCGTGCGTGCATGCGTGTGTGTAAGAATGAGTGTGTGTGATGTTTTAAACTGAATGTTTGGTGCGTGTGTGCATGTTTGAATGGTATGAGTGTTGTTAATGGATGTGCGTGCGTGCATGTCTGTGTGTGAAAGAATGAGTGTGTGTGTGTGTGTGCCTCGCCCGCCCCCTCCCTCCTAAATCTGACGGCCGCCACTGCCTCTGTGAGAGTAATGGGACTAATCAGTGATGATGCCACCTGATCAGCCTTGATTGTTGGAATAGTAATGCTCTCTAACAATTAAGCGATCTCTTCAGGGGACGGGTTTAAAATGTTGCAATACAGATCCTTATAGTGCCGAAGGAAGACCTTGGCTATCTCTAGTGGGACTGTTGTAGATGCTTAAATATTTGAGTCATAGACCAGTGTAATGCTATTCACATGTGCCTTGCGCTTGACCGACCAAGCCAGGTACTTTCCAGTATGCTTGTTTTCTTTTTAACTCTGTTGCAGTATTGTATTATGGTTTACTATCTCTTTACTGAGGAAATAATTCTTCAGTTGATGTTGAACACGAGTCAGCTTAGCCTTGACCTGTTGCGTTGGAGCAACTAAATAAGCAGCCATTGTTTGATTAAATGTCAATTGTAGTTGCTGATAGGCAGCTCTCTCTGATTGTTTCAAGTGCATGCTAAAGGCTATACGTTTTCCCCTGAATAAAGCTGTTAAAGCCCCTCATACTGCAAATTCTGAGGCAGAGCTGATATTACACTTCAAGGATTCTTGCAGTGCTAGATATATCTGGGTATCCCATGTCTCGTTTGCTAGTAGGGATTTATCAAAAATCCATTATGATAGTGCCTTGAATTGATTTCGAAATATTGAGATCAAGAGTGATCACTGCATGATCTGAAAAGGGGTTTGCCATTATAGCAGATTGTGGCCTTCATTATGAACATGGAGGTAAACACCGCTCCGCCGGCAGTGGCGGTAACTACTGCCAATAGTCAGGCAGTCTGGACCGCCGAATAAAGAACCAGCCTGAAAACCACTCACCGCCAACAGAGGAGTGCCGCCCACAGGCCGACGGAAAGGCCCTACCCGCCCATCAAATAATGAAGCACTAGACCGCCGTCAGTTTCGGGGCGGAAACCACTGCCACGCAAAGCCAGGCGGAAATGAACCAAATAAAAGGAAACACTCACGGTAGGCACACACAACACGCCGAAGCAGACATGGATAGAGAGTTGCAAATCATGCCAGCCCTGCTCCTTGCCACATACCTCCAAGACCGAGACCACCGACGAGGACGACGACGGTAAGTACCGCAACCTACTAAACAAGGGAAGAAAGGGCACAGTTACATACCCACCCACCCCGCAACGCACCCACAACCCCTCACAACAGCACAAGCCATACACCCCACTGCAAGAGATACTTATCCGACACAAGGCAAATTAAACCTGCCCAAAGTACACACATGTGCACAACACCCCACACAAAGAAACAATGAACCATGGATCCTGAGTGTGCCAAAACCAGCACTGGCCACACAAACTTTAATGAAGCTCCATGAGCAACAGAAGTCCAACAGAAGGACAATGGCCAGTCCGTATTCCAAAGTCCGATGGGCCCAAATGGTCCCAACTTGTTTCCCACAAATGCAAAGGTACTCCACTTCATAGGGGCAACAATGGGGCATCCAGGCACCTCAGGGATCAGGGGCATGGGGTGAAGGAAGTGGGGACTTATGACTGGGAGGGGGGCTTGGCTTTAAGTTTGGGAGGTGGAGGGGGCTTGGGTCTGGTCTTAGAAGCCAGTGGAGCGGCCTGGGACTGGGGTGCAGCAGATGTTCCTGGGTTAGCATGGGGTCTCGTGCTCACAGGTGAGGTAGCACGGGAATGGGAAGGGCAGACGGGGGCGGGCTGTGATGTGGGAGGAGTGGACAGGGCAAGGAGGTGGGCACGTTTATGGACCAGACGGGGTGGGCCAGTGGGTTCAAATAGGTCAACACGGGATAGGAAAAGTTTTTTAGGGGCAATCGGGGTGGACCTTGGCGAAGGCGTGGGAGTAGAGGTAGAGGGAGTGGTCTTGACAGGTGTATGTGTGCGTGACGTGGGTGCAGGTGACTGTACAGTATGCTGAGGTGTGGTGGATGTCTGTTGGGTGGGTGTCTTGGAGCGTTTGAGTGTCTTGGGAGGAGGGGGGTGTACACAGTGGGAAAAGACAGGCTGCCAGTGTAAATGTATGTTGTCTGTGTATCTGCAAGTTTAGTGATTGTGCTGCATGTGTCAACCAAAGTCGTTGTGGCAAATTCAGGTGTGGTGTCTGGGGTGCATGAATGGATGTCTGATTTTGTGGTGACTGCAAGAATGGGGTCAGCAACAATGAATGAGGGTGCAGTGCCTGTGAGTGTGCATGTAGAGGTGACAAACAGCGAGGCGGAAGACGTGGACACACTGGGGGAAGTGGATGTTGTTGTGTGTGCCTTTGTATGTTGGCTGTGTGTATGCCTGTGGTGGGAAGTGTGGTGCTTGTGTTTTGCAGTGTACTTCTTGTGTGTTGAGGTGTGTGCATGGCTGTCAGAATGTGTGCTTGGGACGGGTGAAGGGAGTGGGGTGCAGGAAGGGGTAGAGGTGGTTGGAGGGGGGACGGAATGATCAGGGACACAGGCTGCCGTCAAAGAGGAGGCCAGAGTCTGAAAAGATCTCTGTATGCCAGACACGGCACAGTGAATGCCATCCAGGTAGGCATTGGTCTGCTGCACCTCTGATGCTAGCCCTTGGATGGCATTGTCCTCAAGAGGTAAATAGCCTCCTCCGTGAGGCCAGCAGGGCTGACTAAGGCAGGGAATGAGGTGCCTGGGGCGAAGGAGACGCCCACCCTTCTGGGTGAGCAGGCACGGGAACTCGTGGGAAGCAAATGGGAGGGCGGTAATGGTATGGGGGGGGTGGCGAAAGATGACACAGAATGGGTGGGCCCACCAGGGTCCGCCACTGCCAGGGAGTTCCCATCGGAGGAGGTATCAGAGTCACTACCTCCAGTGGTAGTTGCCTCCCTGTGGTACTCCCCTCGCCCTCCAACCCACTGGTCCCTTTGGCATCGCTCGACTCTGCCTCTGTTGAACCATGGCCGCTGCATCCCCACTCGCCGGTGCCTCAGCTCCCTCACCAGATGATGCTGATGTACACAGACAACACAAGAGAACAGGGATGGGGAGACAAAACAGGAGGGACACTTGCAAATAGCTGAATGGAGATACATAACTGGTTCACACATACACCCACCCTGCAAATATTCCACCATGCAGCACCTACCTCTATACACATGGTTATGCCCCTGGCTAGTGGCCACAACCATGCTCTACAGCCATTCTCTACATCAATGAAGGACCTGAAGTATTGCAGACCTGACCCTTACAACCCAACTCTCCACGGGGGCCATTAAGTAAAAGGACATCAGTCAGAGTCCCTGCCACTAGACAGCATAGATACCACAGCCAACTCACGCATCCATCAAGGAGGCATACTATGGTTTCTGTACTCACCCCCTTGTGTCTGCTGTGCAGCCTTCAAGGGCCCATCCAGGTCCAGATACGCCACCGCCAGAATGCGCCTCATTAGGGGGATCAGTGCCCGACGGGCACCCCTTCCTCGTTGGGAGGACTTCCCCAGCTGGGCCTCACAGGTCTTCCTCGCCCAGGGCCTCAGGTCCTCCTACCGCTTCCTGCAGTGGGTGCTCCGCCGGTTGTAGAACCCCAGGGTCCGCACCTCCCTGGTGATGGCATGCCAGAGTCCCCTTTTCTGATGGGCACTGACCTAAATGGGACACACAGAAAAAGTAACACAGGGGTCAGACAATGCCCCAATAGATACAGCTGGCTATACGTCCCCTATGGGATGAACACTTACAACAGCATAACACGACCTCACACACGCAGTATGTCATGAATCCGATGACTGTACAGTTTCAAATGTGCACACATGTCTACAGCCATCTACCAACATTACACACATCTGTGCCCCAACCCACCTAGTCACCTGTACATCTGGTCGACCGTAGAGCTTGGCGTACAGGGGCAGGACCCCGTCCACGAGTTTGTCCAGTTCCTCGCTCGTGAAGGCTGGGGCCCTTTCCCCTGCTTCCTGTGCCATTTCCAGGACCAGAACTTGTAATGAAGAAGAGGTTTACCCAACAAACCCTACCTGACCTGGGTAAGAGAACGTGTTATATCATGGAATTGGTCAAAAAGTCGGGATTAATTATCCTATTTTCTACAAAGAGAAGTGATAAATACTCTCTTCGGAAAGTGATTTCTTTGCAAACTTTATTCACACATAATCAAGCCGGACGAAGAAAGAAAACACTCAAAATGACGAAATGTCCCAATTATGCCAGAACATAACACAAGGAATAAAATTTACAAAACATCAACAGTTATAGAACGTGTGGTGAAAAAATCAAAAAAGTGGACAGAATACATCGTCTGAGGATTGTCCCAAATAAATCTCCTCCACAAGAGGAGGTACGCAGTGACTGGGACATTTCGTCATTTTCACACCTTTTCCTCCCAGTCAGTGTAGTCGGGTGGTGTTGGTGGAGGTCCTCCCCCAGTCTTCTGGACTGCAATGTTGTACCTCACCTTCCCACTAAGGTTGTTCCATCTCTTGCGGATGTCGTCCCTCATGCGTGGATGGTGTCCCACTGCGTTTACCTTGTTGACTATTGTCTGCCATAACTCCATTTTCCTGACGATCTGTGTGTGCTGGACCTGTGCCCCGAATAATTGTGGCTCGACCTTCAGTATCTCATCCACCAGGGTCCTTAGCTCCCTTTCTGTGAAGCATGGGTGTTTGGGGGGTGCCATGGTGTGTGCTGTGAGTGGGGTGTTGTGTGGATCGAGGTGAGGGTGCTGTTGTGTGGTTGGGTGTGTGATTTGTGTATTATGGCGTTCAGTGTCTGCTTGTGGTATTCTCTACCTCAGTTTTCCTATTGGCGATGCAAAGGATTGTGGGGTGTGTCTGTGAGTGTTTTATAGTGTTGTGGATGTGTGTCAGGTGTGTGGGTTTCAAGCTTGCAAATGTGTGCAATTCTTACTGTTGGGTTCCATTGCTGGCTGTGGCGGTCTGTACCGCCAATGGTAGTTCGACTTCCACTGACGGCCGCAGTGATTTGTGCATCACTATTTGGAGGGCGGGGAGCTTGTGTGCTCGGCGGTGGCGGGGTGGGATGTCCTGCATTTCCACCGACAAGGTCGGGCAGTGACTGGTGGCTGTGAAAATTTTGGCGGATTCAGATTTTTGCTTCTTTATATGGAAGGTTTCTGTGCCCTGCCAATGGCGGGATTCTGTTCAGCGTCGCCATGGAGGGGAACGGGATTTACCACCATGTTCATAATGACTGCCTGTGTTCTGACAAAAGAATGTGAAATCAAAAAGAAATCAATATGTGGCGATTAACGGAATCGTTTGGAAAGATAGGTGTACCCTCTGTACGTGGGATGATCACACTGTCCGGCAGCGATCAGGGTGAAATTGCGCATTAAAGTCTGCAGTAACAGAGTTTGGTTTCATCTGGGCTTTATTTGCCTGTGAACAATCTACTGTTGGATCACAAAACATGTTGAAGTCACCACCTATTACGAGTGGACCCACCACACCCTTAGCTTAATTATAAAGAGCAGACAGCGATTCTGTGGAATCCTCAATGGGACCGTAAAAACTGGCCAGGTTAATCACTAGATTATAAGGCTTCATTTGAACCCAAACCCATCTGGCATTTGCGCCTTTGTTAACCTTAATTATCTCAGCGGCAATGTCTTTGCAGATCAATATTAGTGACACTGCGAACTGCAGCATTAGCTGAAGCTAAGAGAACCTGCTGAATATAACCAGGAAATTGAATCGAGTTTGCTGCTAATTTCAAGTGCATTTCCTGTAAAATAATTATATTAGCCCTCAAGGCTTTGAACCACATGAGCATTGCTTTCTGCTTCAGCTGATTATTAAACCAATTCACACTACAAGACAAGATAGTGAGCGGACTAAGACTCATGACAGGGTGATTCCATTACCTGCCATGCCAAACATGATAACTGGCTGACTTGTAAACCTTTAAATGCACTGTTACATAGGTTTATTGAAATCTGAACCCCACCACACAACCCATCACTACTTCCATGCCCCAACACCCAATACCCCCCTTCCACCCACCACTACCACCGTGCCCCCAGCACACAGTGCTACCCCCCACTCTTGAGGCGGAAAGGCCCAGAGAACCCATCCTGCCTGGGGCTCTCAAAAGGGGACACCCCACCTAATAACCCTCCCTTCTCCTGCCCTTTGGCTCAATGCCTTGATATAGCACCCAAAAGCCATCTTCAGGGGCCAGCCACTGACCACGATATGCAAAAGAAAGTGTGGCCTATTATGGCGCCCGTATTACAAACCTACCAACCACCCCCTATGAGAATCATAATCTGCTGCATATGGAAACATGAACATCATTATGACAAGGACAGCAATCAACAGAAACACCAAAAACTTCATTCAAAAGGGTTGAGTTCCTTCAATGCCCCTCATCCCAGCGTTACACTGCCCTGTTTAAATAGGCGGCTTATTTCTGAGACTTGAGTAAATCTTTTGCGTGCTCACTTGTTTGTAGGACACAAATTTGGCCTTCCATCAACACTTTAAATTTGGATTGCTGAACTATAGCCACCTGGATGTCTTGTTTTTTCAAAGTTCAGTCATCCTTTTCAATTCTCTCTGACGACGAGGTACCAGTGCAGACAAACCTGGAAAAACATTGAAGCAACCGCTATCAGGCAGCAGGAAACCTTTGGATCTAATCGTAGCCGATAGAATGGCTTCTTTAACCCTGAAATCTCCAAAGTTAACCAGAACAGGCCGGGGATACCTAACGTTTATAGGTTGAGTTGGAGGAACACAGGCGGCCTGCATAATAGTGAATATGTTTTGGTGCAGAAGAGTCATTGGGGAAAAACAAGATGGAGGACCAGGTCCATCATGAATTTTAATGGGCCTTTACCATTTTTGGAGCCCTCTGGAATTCTAACGAAGCGTAAATTGGAGCACCTGGTGTGATTTTTCAAATCATCCATTTTAATTTGTGTCTCAAGGATCTCTCATTAAAATTTCCCTATTTGAGGCTCCATACGGCTCTGAGAATATTTGAGATCTGATATACACAGTTCTGCCAGGATCAGTCTAGAATTGACTTGGCTAAGCTCTGGTTGATATGACGCAACTGTGTCTGAACTTCTAAGAGGGCCTTTTTGTGAGCTGCCCTCAGCGTTCTTAGCTCACCCAAAATTTGTAACAGCATGGGCTCCAAATAAGTATCAATTCCGAACTTGCTTGGTATTTCATTTGAAGTGCTGTTGCTTCTTTGGGACATCGTCAGCCAAGATGCCACCTTACTCTGCACACCCTCTGCAATATCTGATATCGGTATGACCCCCAGAGAGCTATCTACAAAAACACTTGAGGGCATGGACTGAGATGATTCCCCCGTACCCCTGACTTCGGGTGCAGGCAGAGTAGACAATGCCACCTCTTCAGCTGGCACAGGGCCCACTGTCTTGGGTCCGAACAAAGGATAAAGAAGTTGTTTTTTGCCACTTTCCAAAGACCTCTCCGCCTGAACTGACGTAAGTGAATTTTGTAAGCCATGGTCCTGTGGCGGTGAGTAATACACACTGGATGCCACTGATTGCATGCCAGATGTTCCACCCTGGGCCCCGGCTTAGGGTCCTCATCATTGGGCCCCCTGAGACTTTGTTTAGTAGCTTTCATATTGTAAACCTCTGAGGCTTTATGGTGTATTTTCAAGATTTTAGACACGCCTTCTTGGCTTTTCCTGCGGCGTGCCCTCGCTCTGAAAAATCCCAGAACCCACCCTTCTTCATTAAGTCACCACCCCTAGGGGGGTTATGGCTGAAGGAAATTAAACAGATAAAGGCTTTTACTAAATACCAGCAATACCGCCAGGAACAAGTCTGTAGCAAATTTGTATTTAGTATGAGTCCAAATACCTTTTAGCGCTTAGAAATCACACAGCAAGCATATTGTAAAGTATAATAATAAATACCCTATTAGTTACTTATTACTTGTCGTGCTAGATCCTCAGTCTTGGACAGGGGTTGCAAAGCACTGCAGTCCTGAGAGGGAGGGGGTGGTGTGCGCAGCGTGTGTCACTAATTCACAACAGAGCTTGGGGGATCACAAGCTGCACCTGCTCCTAGGTGAGCCACCTCCGCAGTCCTACCAGCCTGCCCAGACCACCCTCGGGAAACCTAATGTACCCCCGTGGGTTTCCGGCAACACGCAGATCCGAATTGCATTTGTTCAGACCATCTCTCCACTCAGCTCCTTTCAACAGATTAGCATCCCCCCCCCCCCCACACAGACCCTCACCATTCACCACAATGAGCTGTATGAATCACCTTGCTGTATCGCCAGACAAACTTCAGGGCTGCGGCATTGCAACTCCAAAGCAGGCCCACCGAATCCACAACAAAGCTGCACTGCGACCTCTGACTAGACGTATGAGGCTGCAGCTGCTCTCCAAAGCTCTCACTCTCCCGGCACCCTGGACATAAACGCCATGAAACACCGCATACTAGCCTGTGGCGGTTGCCCCTGAAATGGCTCCGTCAGGCCAAGTGCATTACAGGATCACTCTGATCGTCACTCTTGGGCCATCCTTGTCCGGATTCCTGACTTCTGGTTTTCCTCAACCCTGTGAATACTCCATCAGCAAAGAAGTGTTTTTTATGCCTTCGGCTTTTTCCTTCTGAGAAGTTGGCTGTTTGTTGCTGGAACTTGCCTATCACATATTCCATTGTGTGGTGAGATTGTGGCTTCTGGAAACAGTCACCCTTACCTCAGGTAGTGGAAGTCCCAGATCTCGATTACAGGTAAGCGTTCAACCCAGAACAGTACAGTGTTATACTAATAAATATATTATAAGTAATTGCATCTGACTGACTGTGAACGTTATCTCTCAGTTTAAAATATACAGTGTTAGAGTACATGGCTCCTTAAGTTGACTCTTCATTTCTGTGTCTTTACATGGCAGGTATGCTATTGTAGGCACAGAGAAACCCTAAATTGTTACACCCCTAAAAGACACCTCAATAGCACTCAAATGGGTGGATGGGTCGGTGTTAAACTACAATTTCATGAGACAATGTTTCCCAGGATAAGGCACAACACAGCATAATAAAAATACAATCAATAAAGTAAAGACATACTCAATAAGTGAGTACTAGGATGGAAATAGACATTTTATAAATATTTATTACACAAATTCAAAGGGTACAATACAAAAAATATAAGGTGTTGATGGATAAGTAATTGTCATGAAGGTTGCTAGTAATAGGTCAATAAAGAATTGCCGCCAAAATTAAAAATAATCTAAATTCTGCAGTAAAATCAGTAAGAAATCTGACAGCACCCCTAGTAGCATTTAAAAGTCATCACAGTATTTCTGTCTCACTCCCAAAATTAAGGGTGTATACATATTAGATCCTCTCGTAGGACATAACTAAAGCTGCAAATTCATCATGGCAGGAGCTAAAAGAATACAATTTTGACAAATCAGAGCACAGCAATATTAAACGTCATATTGCCTTACCATTTAAGCACAACAACCATTACATGAATATTGATTCAGCTAGAGGGACTGAAATCATCCAGAGAAAGCAGGACAAACTAACCCCAAAACATCAGTGAAGTATTATGAATGACTGCAATACAGTGAGTAGATGGAAGAGACCTTGAGCAGCTGAAACTTTACTTAGCCTGTGTTAGAAGAATTTCTTCACAAACACTTCTTCAATGGAAATAAACAAACATGACTTTGCTTGACTGTGTGCAGCAGAAAGAATTACCATTGAAAGTGCAGGGTGAGACATCCATTTTGAACAAGATGGCATTGATCACTGAGCCCTTGTTAGCATAAGCCAAGAAAAGGCACATTAACAGGCCATAGCAAAATCCTTTCAAAAGCAATAGCATCATGTAAGTGTATACATGTTAATTCAACTGTAGATCCACATTCTGCATGTTATTAATATTGCACAATGTTATAAACATACAAAAAACTCACACAAACTGCTAAAGAACTAGTAAATACACCAAGGTTCCCCAGTTTTCAAAAACTTAAAAGTGTGGTTGTGTGTAAGAATGTGTGTATGTCTAAAAGTATGCGTGTATGAATGCGTGTATGCCAGTGTGAGTGAATGGGTGTATGCGTGGTGTGTGTGGGTGTCTGTGTGCGTGTCTGCGGGTGTGTGCATGTATGGGGGTGGGGGTGTGTGAATGTATGGGAGCGGGTGGGGGTGAGTGAGTGGATCGGAGGGAGGTGGGGGTTGGTATGTTTATCGGGCTAGGGTTTAGTGTGTGTATCAGGGGTGGGTGAGTTTGGATGGAGGGGGATGGGAGGCATTAGTTGAGTGTTAGGGGGAGTGGGGGAACGGCCTACTGGTGACAGGGAGGTAATTCCCTGTCAGCAGTAGGGCCTACCGCCATTGTTTTTGTGGCATTGCTAATGCCACAAAAACTATGATGGAAGGCCGGCTCATAATGCCATGGGCTGTACTATGTCGGCCGCTGGGCTGGAGATAGACATCTCCGGCCCGGTGGCTCATACTGCCATGGCGGTATGACTGGAGAAGTGGCGGGTTGGCTGCAGTGGTATGTACCGCCAGCCTGTTGAGGGTAATACCGCCACATTAACCCTGGTGGTCAGAAGACCGCCAGGTTCATAATGAGGGCCTACTTTTTAAATATTACATTACTGATAAGTAGTTCAGTCATTACCTCCTCGTCTCCTTCCTCGTTCAGTTTCTTACTTATCTGAGAGCATTCACAGTCTGATAAAAAGACCCTAACAAAATATTGCAAACCAAGGGTACAGGGGAAACTTAACTCTTTAATCCCACTCCCAGGAAATAATACACAGACTTTTGACTTCGAAAAACAGTGAAAACACAACTGCACAAGCTGACACTGTCTGTCTCCTGATACTGAACATAAGTACAGTTAATACGAGGTGCTGCATGGGGTAGCTGATACCAGCAACCACTCTTAAACATGTGGATTTGCCTTTGACTTAAATCAGTCACAACATTACGAATTGGCTGCATCGGGAAAAAAATCTGTGTACAAAAAGACAATTCGGTTCCTAGCCCCACATTTAACTTCATGTCTATAATAGTAACGTCTATACATTCTGCCCAGAGATGGGTCACGCATCTGGTGGTATGATGGTCAGCAGACCTGAGAGGGTCTTTGCGTGAGTTTGGATATAGTACAGCAGAGGGGAAGAGGAAAAAACACCAGTCAAGTGAGCACCTTAAGAGGAAGGAAGAAATGGAGTGATGATGATTACCAGTAATTAATCAAGGCAATGTATTTTGCTATACTCAGCATCACTTTGTCAGGAAAAAGCCTTGTATAGTTTATACAATTTTTTTCTTATCTATCGATGAAGTTCATCCAACAGAAATCTTCCTGCATTTCCAACATAAAACATGCAAAGTGATTTTCCAGTAATTGTTTGTGAAGTTAGGCATCTCTTCCCATCGCACCATGAGGACACCAGACAGAATAGCACGGTAAGCAAACGTTCATATGTGCATGGTAAACAAGAGAAGAATGCTCACATGGAGAATTAGGTTGTTTGACCCCTGGCGTCAACATGTGTTTGTTTCTCTGTACTCAGTTAAGTTCTGCTGTTTTGTCCTGGTAGCATTATTGTACTTTGGATCTGATACCTATTATTAAATGTGTTTTTTTATATTGCATGTTCTTTGGAAGTTGTTTTATTTGATGGGATGTATATTTGAAACAAATATATTTCAATTTAATCGTTCACAAATATATTTGAATTTGAGTGGTTATGTTTTCTATATTAGGTTATGTTATTGTTACTTGTAAAGTGCCCGCCAGAAAGTAGCGATCACAACACTACCAACACACTTAAGTGGGGGCAGGTTACATGCACCACAGCCAAGACTTGGCAGCTCCCTCAAACCGCAGGAAAAAATCTTAGGGTGCAGATGAAGAGGACGTGCATTCCAAAATGTGGCAGCTTCCACAGAAAATTTTCTGTCCTGGTTGACGGGACTTGCAAGGGTGGCAGGATTGGCTTTGCTCAGCACACTCCGGCAGATAATCCAGTTAAATTTAGCTGCTGTAATATGAAGTGATGGTTGAAACACTTGTGAAACAGCAGATATGTTCATCTCGAATCGAAGAGGTGTGATGGCTGGTAGGAAGTAAATTGTTACTACATTTTTCGTTTTTCATTGATTCAAAGAGTGCACCTTGACTGTTGCAAGCAACAAACAAAGAACACACATTTTCCCTGTGGTGTGTACTTAACCAAAATAGGCAGTGTACTCCACACCGCCCAAACGTCCTGAGAAATGCATGATGTTAGAAGTTTCTCTAGTTAGCATTGGTTTGCACCCTGTCCATGTAGGGACCCTCACTCTAATCAGGGTAAGGGAGTCACACAGCTAAAATAACCCCTGCTCACCCGTCTTGGTAGCTTGGCACGAGCAGTCAGGCTTATCTCACAGGCAATGTGTAAAGTATTTGTACACACACAGTAGGTTGGTGAAAACACCACACAAGTACTCCACACTAGTTTAGAAAAATAGCAAATATTTATCTGAGTAAAACAATGTGAAACGATACAACAAAAATCCACCATACACAAGCAAAGATATCTCTTTTTAAAGGTGTCAATGAGTCTTAATCCATGTGAATGAATGGTAATATCTTTTTAGCATAAAGTACCTGGGATGTGTCAAAAACAAAGACGATGCAGGCTGTAGAGGAGGTGAGACTTCGAAAAGCAAATCGATGCGTTGGTTCCTTACTGCGCAGGAGAGGTGATGTATCAATTCTTTCCTCACAAGAAAAAACAATGCGTTGCTTTTGTGACGCACAGTCTCAGTTCCTTACTGCAGTGTGGGATTGGTGAGAAATTGACTCCCCAAAGACGATCCTTGGAAAATCCAGACGCACTTTGTTGATGGAGCTGTGCCGAAACAGGCGCTGAGTCGATTCTGCAGTCGCGAGACAGGTGTTGCATCGGTTTTTCCTGCCACAACGCATCTTCACATGGATTTTCTTCTTCAGGTCATCATCTTATACTTCTAAGGGCCCAGCGACTGGAGTTGGCACCATTTGGCAAGTCAGGAATTCAAGCCCTTGGAGAACCTTGCAAAGCAGGATGTAGAAAGCAAAGTCCAGTCCTTTCACTCCCAGGACAAAAGGAGCATGAAGCAGGCAACCACAACAAAGCAACAGGCTGAGTGGCAGCCCCTCCTACAGCATCTGGTCATTCTTTCTGGCAGAATGTCCTCAGTCCAGAAGTGTTTTAACTTTGTGTTCTCAGAGGTCCAATACTTATACTCATTTCTGCCTTTGAAGTAGGCAAACTTCAAAGGAAAGTCTTTGTAGAGCACAATATCCTGCCTTTCCTGCTCTGGCACCTCATCACACTCCAGGGGATTGGAGACCGCTTTGTGTAAGACAGGCACAGCCCTAGTCCGATGCAAGTGTCAGCTCCTCCCACCACTCTAGCCGAGAGACCCATCAGGCTATGCAGGACACACCTCTACCCTCTTCGTGTGACTATCTAGAGTGAATTCACAAACAGGCCCACTGTCATCCTGATCAAGACATGTATTCCACAGCCAAGCAGAGGCACAGAATGGTTAAGCCAGAAAATGCCCACTTTCTAATACTGGCATTTTCAAACTTACAATTTAAAAACCAATTTCACCATAAGGTGTATTTTTGAATTTTTAGTTTAGAGCCCCCAAACTCTATATCTCTATCTGTTCTCAAAGGGAAATTATATTCAAGGCAATCCCCATGTTAACCTATGGGAGAGATAGGCCTTGCAATAGTGAAAAACAAATTTAGCAGTTTTTCACTCTCAGAACATGTAAAACACACCAGTAGATGTCCTACCTTTTAAATTCAATGAACCCTGCCTATGGGGCTGCTTTGGCCCTACCTTAGGGGGAACTTACATGCAAAAAAAGGGAAAGTTTGGGCCTGGCAAGTGGGTGCTCTTGCCAGGTCGAACTGGCAGTAAAAACTGCACACACGGACACTGCAGTGGCAGGTCTGAGACATGTTTACAGGGCTACTCATGTGGGTTGTGGGAGCACAATCAGTGCTGCAGACCCACTAGTAGCATTTGATTTACAGGCCCTGGCCACACATAGAGAACTTTATTAGGGACTTACTGGTAAATCAAATATGCCAATCATGGGTAAA
Source organism: Pleurodeles waltl (assembly GCF_031143425.1). Classification (NCBI taxonomy): domain Eukaryota; kingdom Metazoa; phylum Chordata; class Amphibia; order Caudata; family Salamandridae; genus Pleurodeles; species Pleurodeles waltl. The sequence continues at coordinate 471,586,007 of NC_090445.1, forward strand.
CCAATTACCAATACAATTTAGACAGAGAGCACTTGCAGTATAGCACTCGTCAGCAGTGATAAAGTGCCCAAAGTCCTAAAATTAGGAAAAACGAAATTCATCACAGGATCAAAAACTGGAAGTCAGAAGCCAAAAAGACAAGGCATACCACACCAAGAGCTGTCAGGTCTAACACGTGTAAATTAATAGCCTCTGTTTCTAGTCAGAAACACACTGAGCAGAAGAACAAAGCGAATAACCTTCTTGATTTTAACATTGCAAAGAGGGTGTTACACACTATCTGGTGAAAAATACCCCTCCATTTACAGGTCTAAATAGACCTATAATATTGTTATGATTGGTTGTGGATTAAATGGTAATATAAGTGTGGGTGGTAGACTACAACAAGTGTCCCTCTTTCTCGAAGCACAGCCAGGTCATTGGTCGATACTATTTGTTGTTGAGGCTATCCCCAAAGAAGCTTCTATTTCCTATCAAGGTAACTATATCTAACTTAGATCTATCAAAATGCCTAATAAAGGACCACTCTTGAAGTCTACTGTATTGGAAGAATGTTTCCTGAGATGACTTATTCAAGGTGACAATATGTTCTACATTTTTCTTTTCTACCTTATTTTTTGTGTTCAAAGTATTTTATTAGTGTTAGAATCAGAGGTTGTATCTTTTTAACACACAGTACCTGGGATGGTCAAAAATAACAATGCAGAGGGGCTGCAGAAGAGGAGATGCATTGACAAGTAAAGTGATGTGCTGATTCTTCCGGTGCAGCTAAGGTGATGCATCATTCCTTTCCATTCTGTAAGGCGATGTGTTGTTTACCAGGAGTGCAGCCTTGGTTCCTCACTGCGATGTCGGGAAATTTTGATGCCCAGCGACGATGAGTGGAAAACCCAGAATGAGTTTAGCAGTGGCAACATGCGCTGTGTTGATCTGGCAGGCGAAGAGGCGAAGAGGTGATTTTTCAGCTGCGGAGCAGGCACTGCGTTGAACCAGCAGGCGATGAGGTTATTTTTCAGCCCCGGAGCAGGTGCTGCATTGATCCGGCAGACATTGCATTGAATTTTGCAGGCATTGCGTCGATTTTTGGAAGTGCTTCTCTTCTTTGGTGAAGTCTTCAATAGCCCTGAGACTCCAGAACAGGGGGCAAGCTCAATCCAAGCCCTTGAAGAGCACTTGAGGAGGAAGGCAGAGTCCTTCCAGTAGAGTCAGGGGTCATCAGGTAGCAAGGCAACAAACAGGCCAGCAGTCCTTACAGCAAAGACGTCCAGATGAGTGTTTTGGGAAGCCTGGCAATCCCTCTGATAGAGTGCAGTTGTAGGTCCAGAAGTGTCTGGTTTGGTGGGGTCAAAGATCTAGTTTATATAACAAAGAGTGCCTTTGAAGGGAAGGAAACTTCAAAGAGTGGTTTTTTGAAGTGCACAAGTTCCCCTTTCAAACCAGCCCTGGCTGTCAAGAGCCCTGTGGGGGGTTATTAGTCATTTGTGTGAGGGCAGGCCACTGGACTTTGAAATGTAAGAGAGAGACCCTCCACCCTTCCTGCCCAGGGAAACCCATCTGTATGCAGATGAATGCAGATGCAGCTGAGTTACCTGTGTTTACGGCTGTCTAGGTGAAATGCACAAGGGGAGCTGTCAACCAGCACAGACCAGATGTGGATTGGAGACAGGCTGTACAGCACAGATGTCAGTAAGTGCAGAGAAATGCCTACTTTCTAAAAGTAGCATTTCTGAAATAGCTACGTCGAATCCAACTTCACCAGGAAGTAGGATTTCTTCGTACCATTCCAACCTTACCAAATATAACAAGAGTATTCCTCTCAGATCAGAAATTACCACTTAAAAGCCTATACGAGAATCTCTAATGCTGGCCTATGAGAGGAGCAGCCTAACACAGTAGTGAAAAACGATTTGGGGAGTTTTTCAATACCAGGACATGTAAAACCTATAAGTACATGTCCTGCCTTTGACTGACATAGCACCCTGCTCTATGGGTTACCTAGAGCGTATCATAGGGGTGACCTATATGGAAGAAAAGTGGAATCTAAGGTTGGGTGAGTAGTTATAAATGCAAGTCGAAGTGGCAGCGAAACTGGACGCACACACAGGCCTAGCAATGGCAGACCTGAGACATGATTAAGGGGCTACTTATATGGGTGGAAAAATCAGTGCTGCAGGCCCACTAGTAGCATTTAATTCACAGGCCCTGGGCACATATAGTGCACTTTATGAGGGACTTAAAGGTAAATTAAATATGCCAATTGAGTATGAGCCAATGTTATCATGTTTAGGGGAGAGAGCACAAGCACTTTAGCACTAGTCAGCAGTGGTAAAGTGTCAGAAAAATGGAGGGAGGTAGGCAAAAAGTTGTGAGAAGACCACCATAAGTCTGTCGGGTCTAACAATAAGCATTTTTAATAAGAAGAGAAACAAACAGAGAAAACATGGTGGGAGAAGAGGAAATGAAATAGTATAGTTAACACTGTCAAGATATGTATAATCAATATGACATTTATACATGTAAATGCAATCTTTCAATCGACCTTCCAAGCGGTCAGTGGACTATATTTACACTTTATACTTAACAAATCTCATGCCTACAATTTTGGCCAGGCATTGTGAGCCATCTGGAAACTATGTTTAAGAGAATATGAGTAAAGATTGATATTAGGGTATTCCCTTATCACTACTATGGGGCCCTGAAAAAGTCCCTATGTTTCAAGATAAAACGCATTGTCTGTGTCCGTGTTCGCATTTTAAGACTGTGTCCATGTTCATTGCAAACAAGCAATAATGAATGAATGCATAGGTCTACACCAGTTCAGTGGTTTTCATTATTATTGAATAAAGTGCTACACATTTTGATGCCTTTTCTTTATATGGGATACTAGACCTTACTTATGCTTTTCTGGTGAAAGAGACTTCTAGAAAATATTGATATGGGTGCTCCTCCCTCCTCCTAATAATTATTATTTATTCTGGGGCTTTTTTGACAATTGACCCTGTGAGTGAGCACCCTTTCTGGTGGGAACTTAACAGAGTGCGAAGAGAGTGCACCAGAACCGTCATTGTGGTCTTCTTTCACTGGAGTGTAGGACCAACTCCTTACCCAAGGCATGTCTTGAAAGAAGCGTTTTGTGGTATGGTCATGAAACTTTATCGAAGGCCTTCTCCACGTCTAGGGCTGTGGAGTTCTGCCAGTGGAGGAAGCTTATTGGAGGCTTTTTCAATAATTTGGAAGAACAAGTGGATGTTGTCACTAGCTAGGCATCCTTTGATAAAACCGGATTGAGTGGGGTGGACTAGTTTGGGAATCAGGGGGGTGACACAGTTAGCAAGGATTTTTGTGTACATTTTAGCTTCCATCTTGATGAGGTAAATGTGTCTAAAGTTTTTGGGGTCGGAGTGGTCATTTCCAGCTTTGGGATGACTACAATGGTGGCGTCAGACGTGGTCCCTGATACCTGATCCAGTGGTAGTGACGTGAGAGTCCTCTCTCACATGGTGATAATCGAAAGAGTGAAGGTTTTATCAAATTCAATCTGGAAACCATGCGGTCCAGGTGCTTTGCCAGATGGGATATTTCTGTTAGCTTGAGAGATTTCCTCTCTAGTGATTGATTTGGCTAACGTGGTTCTATCCGAATTGGAGGTTTGCTTAGTTGGTGGAGACTTCAGGTGATTTGAGGACGCACCAATAGGTGTATTGACTGAGGAAGTGTATAGTTTGGCGTAGAATTATTGGAAGACTTTAAGTATCATTTAAGTTGATGTTTGTATTTTGTAATATTCATCTTTGATCGTTTGGATCAAGTTAGAGTTATGTTTAAACTCTAGGTAAGCTGCTAGGCATTTTCCAGCCTTATTAGGGTAAGAACATTTTTTACCTTTTTGAGCATGGACCCAAATATACAAGTGTTTACTGACTATAGAGTTAAATTCATATTTAAGCCACTCTAGCTATGTGAGGGTAGCTGGGTCATTGTTTTGCCAATAAATCAGTTGTTTAGCTTTTATTTCTGCAGTCAATTGGTCTAGTGATGACTTAATAAGTTTGTTTTTCCATGACATTCTGCTTATGATTTGGCCTCTACAGAAGCATTTCAAGGAGTCCAAAATTACTGAACAGGATACAGAGTTCTGTTAATCTGAATGAACTGGGTAATTCATTATGTAATTCCTTGACTGAGGTTGAGTTTTCCAGGATCCCTAGATTCATACACTAGGCCTTTGACTTCGGGGAGGTGGGGAGAAGCTAGAGATGTATTGAGATGGCAGCATGGTCCGAAATCCGTTCTATAGAGGAAAAAGCGGTGTATGGAAGGAGAGTGGAGTCAACTAGGAGATAGTCAATTCTGGAGAAAGTGTTATGTGGGGGTGAGAAAAAGGTAAAGTTGCTGCCAGTGGGGTTGTGGACTCTCCAGACAGATGCTAATTTGTAAGCCAAACACAAGGAATGACGCGCTTTATGGGATTTAGGGTTTTTTATGTCTGAAGGCCGATTGCCTGTCCAGGAGGGGGTCCATTGGGAGTTTGAAGTAACCTCCAAGTATGATCCAGGAATCCGGGGGTAAGAGTGCAATTTTGGCAGAGAGGGAATCCCAAAATTTAGGGTTGCCTCTGGTGGAGGCTTATCTATTCACTGCATGGATTGTCATTGTTTAATTTTGTAGTTGTGCATCTACCGTCATTATCTGGTTCAGAAGAGATAATTGAAAGGCCTGAGTTCTTGGAAATCAGTATAAGGACCCCATGTTTTTGGAGATAGCGGGGAAGCAGGCAATGTCTGATACCCATCCTGTGCAGAGGGAGAGTGCTTCTTCTTTATAGCCAATTTTGGTCACTCTTAAAAGAGTGGCAGTAATGGCAGCATTCAGAAGGTCTTCTTCACTTCACGGAGTGGTTGAGTCCCTTGAGGTTCAGGGAAATCACTTTAAGCAAGATGGTGTTAGAGTCAGTCATTGGCAAACAAAGGGATTATGAGGGGGATGGTATAATGCGTGGCCACAGGTTGTGATGCAGTCAATGGGGGATTATGGGTGTCACATGACTCAGGATAGGGGGAGAGCAGAAGGAAACAGCAAGTGTTGGGGATAGAGGTGGGGGTCATGGGTAGCAGAAATGTTCTCCGGATGGGAGAAAAATCTGAAAAGGAGAGGTTTGGAGTACTGGACAGTGGATATCACTTGCAAGATGCAAGCAGTGAAATGGAAGCAATGGAAGCAAAAAAGAAGGTCAGTAGCCCTCCACAATGATTACAAATAGACATGGTATTAACAGTAAGGCCCTGATAGGCAATTCATGTAATAAATGCAATAAATGTGAACAGAGAACACATAGAGCTAAATAGAGATTATCACAAGCAATCTTCTAGAGCAGCAGCAATATTCTAGCACAGTAGAAATTGCAGAACTGCGTTAGAACATACATGCACAACACTGTGGGGAAGTTGGTGGGAACATTGTGAGATGTCAGGGATCTTTAGAATGCAGGGCATGGTATTACAAGGAAGCACATATAGCCTAAGGGATAATTTGGTGTCATGGATGGACACAGTGGCCTCAGTAAGGCACCATATAAGGTGATAGGTGTAAAATGTGGAATTTGGCATTTAGGTCATGGGTAGGACAATTGTTTTTAGGTAGGGCAGTCAGCACAGGCCCAGTGTAACAGGTCTCGTGAAACATGATGGGTCATTTTGTCAGGCCATGTGCAAAAGCATATGGTGATTCTGAGGTTGAGCATGCCAAGGGGATTGGGTCGTACCATGGAGCAGATTGCATATCAGAAGGATAATTGGATGTGCTGTGGGGGTTAAATGAAGGTGAGTGAAGCAGGTTAAGGCCACACAGCTTGCAGAGAAAGAGGCCATGTAGAAAATGATTAGACCTGCCAGCGGCACTCTGTCGTGTCAAGAACAGACTTAAATGTGAGGGGAGTGAAATAGCATATCTTCTTTGGTGTAATGGCACAGTGTGCTGGGGTGGATCATGTGTGGATCATGTGTGGGTCATGTGTGGGTCAGGCATTCTAAATGTGTCATGGGAACATTTACACTAAAACATCGCTGCATTAGAAGTGATTGGAACAACATAGTGCTTGAGTATGATGTGCTAGCGCAGGTGTTTTATTAATGAGTGTTTATGTATTTTGAATAATAAGTTAATGTAGAAAATAAAACAACGTAGAAAAATAATGCACACATTTGGAAATGTGATTACGAAGAATGGCCACCAATATTAACTAAATGTACTAATCAATTATTAAATATTATGAAATGTTGAATATATGTTAGACTAATGCAATAATATGTCATATTAAGGGTTATGAATTAAGCTTTAGCTTTATTAATTGTAGGCCTTAACTTAGTGAGTGTCTTTGCCTAGTTGCCAAGCCCTATATAAAAGCTGTATTTCTTAGCGTTTAATAAAAATGCTGACCAAGTGAGTTAAAACTGTGAATCTCTATTGTATTGTTTAAATGTGCTCATAACGGAAGCTTTTCGTGTGAACCGACTGCTAGGAGATGATGGTCTTGCTAATGCAACATTTTATGTGTAATATGTGTGAGACTGACTTTCCCAGGACAAGAACAATATTGTTACCTGACAAGCCGGATGATGAGGACATCGCAAGATGAACCAATCAACAATATGAGAAGAGAGAAATGTTAGAATTCATAGATTTGGGATTTTAGTTTTATTGGACAGTGTGAACATACGATTAACTGACTAATAGGGATTTAGGGGATTGTTTTAACAGTTTTGACTTAACAAGAGTACATGGAGGGAAGTCGTTCATTCATTCTGAGGGAAGACAGCTTACTGCCCATTTTTCTGACAGAGAAGTTATTACTTTCTTATGCGTCTTGACTAGAGTTGTGCTTAACTTTAAATGCTTAATGACTTTGCCCTTTTTAAATTCTGATGCTGAAGTCTGATGCCTTGCTGATCAACTGATGTCCTGAGGACAAAGACTGATTCTGCTTTGCTGATCCACCCTGAGGATAGATATTTTCTGAATTGTGATTATTATGCATATTTGCTTTTTCTCTCTAGGTACCAATTGCGCTATTTTGATAGAACCATAGTTAGATGTTTTTCCAAATTGGTGTTACTAAATTGTTTTGCATGAAGCCCAACATGTTGATGCTAATATGATGTTAGTTAAGGATTCTCACTAATGACTTATGATACTAGGGACTGATGCTTGATGAATTTCTCTGCTAAACTTCATGTACTTCATTTCATTGACACAGTTGACTTTGCTATTGATTTGCACCATAACCTTAGAATGTGTTGTAGTTCAAGCTTTGATTAGATTACGTTTCTTCTGCCGCTTTGGACAACCAGTACTGTTTCTGTATGTGTTTCATTTGATTTTGAGATTAATCTACATGACCTGAGCACTGTTAATATAGGGAAATAAATATTCTAGACTTTTACCAAAGGCGTGGTTATTCATGACTGAAAGGTCATGGTGCGTGACAATTACTGACTCCATTGATTATTGATTTATTGATTGCTAATGATTATTGATTAGTGTGTATTGTTTATTGATTATGTACTGGAGCTATGGTAAGAACATCTTAATTGCGAGTCTAAAGGTTCATCGACCTATTTGCGTCCCCTTGTAGATCAGATGTGCTAACAGAGATGGTAACAGACTGATGGTTCGTCTCCTTAAGAGCTTGTAATAGACGTCCTGTAGAGAGTGACAGGTGTTAACAGAGGTGGTAAGAGAGACTGATGGTTAGTCTCTTTAAAAGCGTATATTAGATGTGCAGTACACAGTAAGAGGTGTTCCCAGAGATGGTAGTAGCTTGAGGTCTTGGTCCTTTGAGAGTTCATTATTATTGAGATTTGGATTTTGTTTTTCAGTGATGATAATTGAAGAGAAAATTATTTTCCCTTAACTCCAGAAATGACTTTCCCAGATCCTGGATCCTGCTAATGGTTGTGTGAGGATGTTCTCGGCATTCTAGTGATAGTGTGTGTGAAATAGGTTGCGCTTGCACAGCTTATGCAAATCGCAGGTGAATTGTGAGGTTTGTGAGGGTTTTAGGGCGTTTGCGTACTCCAAATGAAGTTCTAGTAGGAGTGTGCGTACTCCGCAGTGTGAGAGTAGGGAAGTCGTCGAACTTCATGTGTGTGGCGCTTTGTGCTAAAAAATTGTCCACATGGTTGTTGATGTACGGACCCTGCGTGGTCTAAGACTCCGGTGTATATTGAAAAGTGTATGAGATACTTGGGCCCTGATTTATACTTTTTGACGCAAACCTGCGCTAATGCAGGTTTGCTTCAAAAAGTATACCGCCGGCTACCATCATTCCTTAACCCCAGTGGGGCATCATATTTAAGGAATGACGCTAGCTGACGCTAAGGCCCGGTTAGCGTCAAAGAGGTGTAGGGAAGACTGGAGGTTGTGCTAGAAAGAATTGCGCTAGTCAGGTTAGTGTCAAATAAATGACTCTAACCTGACTAGAGTAATTTTTTAATGCACAAACCCCATGGACATGACTCCTGTCTTAGCAAAGACAGGAACCATGCCCCCCTACCCAATGGCCATGCCCAGGGGACTGTTGTCCCCTGGACATGGCCATAGGGCACAGTTCCATGTAGGGGAACATGTAGGGTACATGAAGACTCGGGGATAATAGTGTTTTGCCCCCGACACGTGATTCCCACTACTCTTTCTCTATTGATCGTACATTATCTTGAAGAGTTTTACTTGATTAGGATAAGCCATCTATTCATGTTAACACCTTACTTATATTTTGCCCTGAGGAAGTCAATGAGATTAATTTCTCGGAGACGAAACACGTGTTGGCTGTTGGATGTTGTTGTGATGACCACATATGGAATCTTTCTGATGTGATGAACATGTATGAAAACCTCGCACAAGAATAAAGACACTGAACTTTAACTCTGTTTGGATTGTATATTGATTTTCCGAAGACCAAGAACCTAACTGTACAGACTCTTATCTTATTTCATACGAGTGCCCTGGCCTTTTGAATACAAATGAGAAGTACCCTTTGATTGAATTTGTTCCCAATGTTCACAGTGAAAGAGCTCCATACTGATTTGCAGGGAGCGGTAAAGGAGACGGTGTGGGATTTGACAGGAAAAGGTTTGATAAAGGGCGCGGAGCCAGTCAAAGTTACTGTAAAGCCAAATGCAATTTTTCCTCAACTTCCACAGTACCATACGCTGAAAAATGTCCTTATGAAAGTGGTTCAGATAATTGCAGATTTTGTAAAGCAAGGGGTTCTGAAAGAAGTATTGAGCAGCCCATGTAACTCACAAATAATGGGTTTGAAGAAGCCCTGTGGGAAGGTTCGGATTGTTCAGGATTTGAGAAAAATAAATGACATTGTGGTCAAATGTTGTCCCATGGTGCCAAATCCAGCTGCGATAATGTTTCAGATTACATGTGATGCCGAGTGGTTCACTGTTATCGATTTGTCACAAGCATTCTTTTTCGTACCTCTTCATGAGGATAGGGAATTTCTCTTTTGTTTCAAATTCCTGGATCGTGTCTATTGCTGGTGCAGAATTCCTCAAGGGTTTTCAGAGTCACCTTCCATATTCAATCTGATCGTGAAAAAGAATTTGGAGTCTTGGAATTGCCTTTCCAATTGGCCTTGGTGCAGTACATTGATGAGTTACTGATTGCGTCCAAAACAAGGGACGAGTGCAAGTATGATACGATTGCCCTGCTGAACCATTTGGGAAAGAATGGTTATAAAGTATCTCCACTTAAATTGCAGTACTGTCAGAAAGTAGTGAAATATTTGAGTTACCAGATTGAGAAGGAAGGGTTCAAGAAAAATATCAAGATAAAGGATTACAGCCATATTGCAGATAAATCCCACGACTACACAGAGAGATGACAGGATGTTTCTGGGGATGGTAGGTTATTGTCGCCAATGGATTCCAAATTTCTCAATCATTTCAGACCACTGCAGAAGCTGACTCATAAGGAAGTCACTGATCCCATAGTGTTAGACCAGGATGAAATGAAAGCGTTCTCTGAATTGAGAGAGAGTCTTTGCAGGGCTCCAGTGTTGGGTATGCCTGATTACACAAAACCTTTCATATTGTTTTGCCATGAGCATGATACATGTTCTTTGTCTGTCTTGAAACAGGTCCATGGAGGTGTAAACCGTCCAGTAGCATATTTTTCAGCTACTTTGGACCCAGTCGAAGCAGCCTTACCGGGTTGTTTGTGTGCAGTTGCCGCAGTTGGTCAGAGCCTTACACAGTGAGGGCATTGTGATGGGACATCCCTTGACTGTAATGGTCCTTCATTCTATTGAGATTCTACTGACAAGGACGAAAACCCAATACTTGTCTGGTGCAAGGTTGACTAGATATGAAACGAGTATTCTAGGGTCACCAAATGTGTCATTGAAAAGATGTACAGTGCTGAACCCGGCAACCTTACTTCCAAGTGAAGATGCTGAAGCTGAAATTGAAAAAGAGGAAGATGTTGAGCATGATTGTCTTGAAGTAACTGACTTGTACACAAAACCGAGACCTGACATTAGAGACACCCGATAGGAAGAAAATGACCAAATTATCTTTGTTGATGGTTCTTGTCTGAGAGACAATACAGGGACACTGAGAGCAGGATATGCTGTGTGCACAATTACAGGTACCTTGGAAGCTTCCATGCTTTGCAGAGTGTATTCTTCCCACGTAGCGGAACTGGAAGCCCTTACTAGAGCATGTCATGTTTCTGCTCAACTGAAAGTTACAGTCTATATGGATAGCCAGTATGGATTCGGAATAGTCCATGATTTTGGTCAGTTGTGGTCAAAAAGAGGTTTCCTGACCTCTTCTGGTTTACCAGTGAGAAATAGTGAGAGGATTAAAGAATTGTTACATGCTATTCAAATGCCTGAAAAAATTGCCGTGGTGAAATGCAGTGCACATCTGAAATCGCAGGACTATGTGTCATTGGGGAATGGATATGCGGATCAAGTCGCAAGGTTTTGCGCATTGAATTGTATATTGTTCAAAGACAAGTGGGAATTGTTACCTGAAGAAGACGAAATGTTTACAAGCTATGCATTGAAAATAATTGACACCATGGAAGAACTGAAAATGTTGCAGAATAATGTTGACAGGGAGAAGTTCATGGAGCAAAATGAAATGTGTACAAAGACGAAATGAATTGTGGGTTTCTGAGGAGGGTCAGTTGGTTTTGCCAAATAGCCTGTTGTCTCAAATGGTGAGGTACTATCATGGTCAAGCACATATTGGAAGGGATGCCATGGTTTGTTTGTTCAAACATGATTGGTTCAACCCTAAGTTTAGACAAGTTGCTGAAAAAAGTTTGCCATCGATGTGTCATTTGCCAATATCTAAACACAGGGAAAGGGACAGTGGTTAATTTGAGCCACATTGGAAGAGCGGGAGGTCCATTCAGCAGAATGCAAATGGATTGTATTGAGATGCCAGTGTGTGGAGGCTTGAGATATGTGTTGGTGATTGCATCTTTAGTCACTGGATTGAAGCTTAACCTACACAAAGAAATGATAGTCTCACAGTAGCGAAACTACTGCTTAGGGAACTGATACCGCGTTTCGGGTTTCCGATCTCTTTAGAATCAGATAGGGGAAGTCACTTTAACAATGTAGTAATTAAATTGCTGTGTGCAGCATTGAACATTGATCAGAAATTGCACTGTAGTTACTGCCCTGAAGCATCAGGACTAGTGGAATAGATGAATGGTACATTGAAGTCAAGAGTTGCAAAGATGTGTGCGTCCATGAATTTGAAATGGCCTGACGCATTGCCTTTAGTGTTGATGTCAATGAGACACACACCTGACAGGAAGACAGGATTGTTGCCGCATGAAATCCTTATGGGCCAAGCCATGTGGTTGCCAGCGGTTCCAGCAAATGCCCTTTTCAACCTTAAAGATGATATGGTGTTGGATTACTGCAAAGGTCTGGCTGATGTAGTTTGCTTTTTTTCTCAGCAGGTGGAAACCACCACACTGCCACCGATCCATGACCCAGGGCACAACCTGAGAGCTGGGGACTAGGTTGTCATCCAAAAGCACATGAGAAAGACGTGTTTGGAGCCTCATCGAAAGGGACAATATCAGGTAGTTGTGACAACTACCACAGCTGTGAAGTGTGCTGAAATTCCAAACTGGCTTCACGCAAGTCACACGAAGAAAGTGGCATGTCCACTGGATCATGAAGATGCATTGTTGAGAGTACCAACAACAGTGAGACAAGTCTCAGGGCCGAAAGGAGAACAAAGGGGAACTAAGACCGGCACTGAGCTTGTTGAGGACGGTTCAGTCATTCCTGTGAGAGACAAAGGAGAAGACATCCAGAAGGGTGATGGAGAGCCTATCTCAACTGAAGCAGCAGGTGAGCCTAGTCAGAGGAGGGCTTTCCCAGAAGCAGACAATCTTGAGAGACAAACATAGCAATTGCCAGACCCAGAAGGTGAAGGAGTTGAGGTGATCAAAGTCAATGTGATCTGACTCCTCCTGAACCGGTTGCAGGTCCGTCAAGAGAAAACACCACAGAACAAGGCGAAGGTTCAAGTTCGACTCTGAAGAGAACACTGACAAAAGGTCCACTGAAAGGAGATAAGTGGCCGGAGTCACAAGTGCCGAAAGGGAAAGAGGTGGTTCTTGAACCAACAATCGAGGAAGAAGTAAATACAATAAGGAGAGAAGATCTGAGTGAAGGAGAGCTGAATGGTGATCGAAAACTGAAAAGAAAGAGAATAGCAAGTCGAAGATAAGCAAGTCCTGAATGGGCGTATGCAACTACGTACGAATGGCAGCAAGAGTTCATGTCTTTTTGTTTTGACAGAGAAGTTCCGGGTCAGTATTTTGGCACGTGAAGGGAGCTAATGAATTGAACTGTTGAAACAATCTGAGAGAAGATTTGAGAAAGAGACTGTTGAAAGTAACCAGAAGAGAAATTGATAACCTGATTTGACTTTTGAAACCTGATTTTGACAAAGCTGCTAACTGATTTTGACAAGGGATCCTGGAAGTGAAACTGAACTGCTAAAAGAAGAGTTGTCTATTTTTGCTTTCTGATTCTTTACAAATCATGAATAACCTTAGTCAACATGGTAGAGACTCTAGGCGCTGTAAATATATGAGCATTAGCTTGGCGATTATGTGTGGGATATTGTTTCTGGTGTTGATTGTGGGTATGTCTGTTCTTGATAAGAAAGAAGCCAACCATACTTCTGCTTTTGAAATAACTACTGCACTAACAGCATTAAAGAAATTTAGGTTTGATGAGAAATATTTGCATGAGGATACTAGTGCGCAGGAAGAACCTTCTTCTAATGTTTTCTATCGCTTGTTGAGTGAGTATGGATGGATGCGAAGAATTGCTTTGTGTGTAGACAGATTCCTTCATCATTCGAGAAAGGAGTCACCTATCATAGCCTGCCTTTAACCTATGGGATAAGTTGTAGTCTGTTACTAACAAGATTTTATAACCAGAAGTACATCCACTACTTTTATTCTAACTATAATGTTGTGTTTTCGTTTGTTCCTATAATTAGGTATTGGAGTAAAGTAGCTAAAGATAATGACATAGTAATAGAGGTTTCTTTGAACCTACATTGACGTTTGGCACAGTTTATGCACATAGAAACAATTTGACATGCTTGCTTACACCTTTAGAGAAAAGCTTCTTAGATCACACAGATGACAGGAAACATTAAAAGAGAAATTAGAAAAAGGCTTATAGAAAAGGACTTACAAGAATGATTATGCTTATAGTGCAATTAAAACGCAAGGGAAATTAACTTTAGATGCACAACACATAGGAAAGCTTTGTCCATATAGGCCTAAAACGCTCACTGACACTTTATTTGTGGAAACAAGTGAATGTAGGCATGTGTTTTTGTTTCAGAGTAAATGGACATTTATGTTGAATGGACAGGATCCTGCAATTCCAGGGATTTACTACATCTGTGGACTTAATGCTTATTACCGTCTTCCAAGAGGATGGTATGGGGCATGTTATTTGGGAATAGTTTTCCCAAAGACTTATCAAATGGAGGATCTGAAAAAGTTTCTGAAAGTGACTGAATTACATCATAAGAGACACAGGAGGCAGTCCTCTTCTGCTATAGTGGGAGATATATTTGGAGCAGTGATTCCTTCAGTGGGAGTCATTTTGAATTCGATAAAGATTCAAAAATTGTCTACTATTGTGGATAACATGCTGACAAATTATTCAGGGGCCATAATCCTGATAGATACTGAATTAGCTGCTAATAGAGCTATGACTCTTCAAAATCATCTTGCTTTAGACATTCTTTTAGCGAAGAATGGTGGAGTCTGCAGAATTATTAATTCTAGGCATTGTTGTTCGTATATACCTGAGAACAGTAAAGATATAAGAGATTTACCTACTAATCTGACTAATGCAAGTGCTGATTTGAAAGAATTGAAAGAACCAGGTATTTTGGAAAAAGTTTATCAAAGGGTTTGCTTCAGTGGGAAATTGGCTCAGCAACATTTGGAATGGGATTCTATTGAAAATATTACAAGAGATATTAATTGATTTGGTTTGTCTATTGGGAATATGGGGATTATCCAAATTATGCAAAAAGATTACATTGAGAAGGTCAAAGGAGGGAAGAAAAGAAAAGGGAAAAATGTTACAGGGAAAATTCAAGGGGGAGACGAAATTATGAAGAAATTGAAGTGTAGAATTTTAGCTGGTGCGAAAAGATGTGGGTAATAGTGTGATGGCATATTTAGTCATAAAAAGAGGGATTACTAGCACAGGTGTTTTATTAATGAGTGTTTATGTATTTTGAATAATAAGTTTATGTGGAAAATAAAATATTGTAGAAAAACAATGCACACATTTGGAAATGGGATTTACGAAGAATGGCCACCAATGTTAACAAAATGTACTAATCAATGAGTAAATATTATGAAATGTTGAATATATGTTAGACTAATACAGTAAAATGTCATAATAAGGATTATGAATTAAGCTTTAGCTTTGTTAATTGTAGGCCTTAATTTAGCAAGTGTCTTGGCCTAGTTGCTGGGCCTCATGTAAGAGCTGTATTTCTTAGCGTTTAAAAAAAATGCTGACCAAGTGAGTTAAAACTGTGAATCTTTATTGTATTGTTTAATTGTGCTCATAACAGAAGCTTTTTGTGTGAACCGACTGCTAGAAGATGATATTCTTGCTAATGCAACATTATATGTGTAATGTGTGTGAGACAGACTTTCCCAGGACGAGATCAATGAAGATACTAACTAGAGTAGAAGCTGCAACAATATTGTTACCTGACAAGCTAGATGATGGGGACATTGCAAGACAAACCAATCAACAATATGAGAACGGAGAAATGTTAGAATTCATAGATTTGGGATTTTAGTTTTATTGGACAGTGTGAACATACGATTAACTGACTAATAGGGATTTAGGGGATAGTTTTAACAGTTTTGACATAACAAGAGTACACAGAGGGAAGACGTTCATTCCTTCTGAGAGAAGACAGCTTACTGACCATTTTTCTGATCGAGAGGTTATTACTTTGTTATGTGTCTTGATTAGAGACATGCTTAACTTTAAGTGCTTAAAGACTTTGCCCTTTTTTATTTCTGATGCTAAAGTCTGATGCCTTGCTGATCGACTGATGTCCTGAGGAAGAAGACCGATTCTGCTTTGCTGATCCACCCTGAGGATAGGTATGGTCGGAGTTGTGACTATTATGCATATTTGCTTTTTCTCTCTAGGTACCAACTGCCCTATTTTGATAGAACCATAGTTAAATGTTTTTCCAAATTGGTGTTACGAAATTGTTTTGTATATAGCCCAACATGCTGATGCTAATTTGATGTTAGCTAAGGATTCTCACTAATGACTTATGATAATACGGACTGATGCTTGCTGAATTTCTCTGCTAAACTTCATGTACTTCATTTTATTGACTCAGTTGACTTTGCTATTGATTTGCACCTTAACCTTAGAATGTGTTGTAGTTCAAGCTTTGATTAGATTGCGTTTCTTCCGCCGCTTTGGACAACCAGTACTGTTTCTGTATGTGTTTCATTTGATTTTGAGATTAATCTACATGACCTGAGCATTGTTAATATAGGGAAATAAATATTCTAAACTTTTACTAAAGGTGTGGTTATTCATGACTGAAAGGTCATGGCGCGTGACAATTACTGACTCCATTGATTATTGATTTATTGATTACTAATGATTATTGATTATTCTGTATTGTTTATTGATTATGTACTGGAGCTATGGTAAGAACATCTTAATTGCGAGTCAAAAGGTTCATGACTTATTTGCGTCCCCTTGTAAGTTTACTTATTAAGGTCAGACACAATGCTGGTGTTATTTGCTTAATTTTTGGAATTTCACAGTATGTGTGTTACATAAAATTCCTGAAGTTATGCCGTTATGCCACTTTGCATAACTACATTATTCGCCGTAAAAACGTACTGCAACACACCGGAACAACATAACACAAGCGTGTGCTGTTCACAGTGCTTTCTTTAAATCTGTCCGCATATCAAAAATGCAAGTGTGCCACCATAGGCTCTGTACAGTACAGTATATAACATCAAAATGGGATTGTATGCAATAAAGCAAAAATTCTGTTAAACAAAATTTTGGTTACCTTTGCCCACAAGACATTAAAATATTTTTATAAAATCTCTAAAATTCATTGAAAACCTATTGTTAAAGTGAAGTTATGGTTTAAAATCAAAAAACACTGACACTTGGCAGTTATGGTACTCCACACAAACCATAATGTGTACCAACACAATTTAATGTTCATGACTTCAGACATTACATCCCTGATGAAAACTCAAGTAGTATCATACTTGGCATCAGTGATGACATCTCAAATAACATCACACATGACCCAAAAGAGAATCTGATTAAAAGGCCCAAAATAACGGGAGGCCTTACGCCATAACCACTACACAAACTGTCTACAGTAACATAGCTGAGGAAAAGTTAAACAGGAGGTAGGTAAAAACTGTTGCTATACTTCAAAGGGGCATTTTGTTCTATCCTTCCTATCAACAAGTTACATCCCCTCTGGCAGGCTCTCTACATCCTCCATCTTATTCTCCATCCACACCACACAGGAGATCAATAATTGTTTCCTGTCCCCAAAGAGTAAAGTACCACAGATGCACCCAACCCTCACTCTAATGAATAAATGCAACATAAAACTGCACTCTTAATACATGCCCCCTGCAATGTACCCAGAATCTCATACACTACATGTCCATGGGTCTTATTCTAAAAAGTGTGCACTATAAGCTGAAGCTCATAGGTCAATGTTCAAACAAGTTTATAGTGGGTGATGTACTCCACTAGGGAGTACCCATCACACCCTCTGGTACCTTTTCAGTACACCCATTTCTTGTCAGTGTTTCGAGTCTAGCAGCTCCTCTGACATAGTAATGTTTATAAAATGTTTACACAGTTCCAATGCAGACCTTCTGAGATCTTGATATTGTAGAGCCTCACAACTGCCTGCACTACGAACAATGCCACAGTTGGTTATTGCATATGTTTAATATTTCTATGATAGTGGTGGCTGCAACAATTGATGAACATATAGGAATCCAGATCAACAAATAAAACTCAGCCCACAGCCTATTATATGCAGTGCCTACAAGCATTGATGGAATTCACAACCAATAGTTGTAGTATTAATATTTACTACTTATTATCAGAAAGCAAATGGTCTTCTGGTGCTTAAAATATGCATCATTACTACTGCCAGCGTGCAAACCCATACATTCATTTTATCATGAATGCACTGGTGCCGTAGTGGGAGCGGAGTAGCCCCTGATGGACTTTGGTGCTCCTTGCTGGGCCCGTCTCGCTTATTAAGCTGGGTAAAGAATGTACAGATGCAATAATAAAGCATTTCTGGTACTACACGACAGACAAGGATCTCTATCTTAACATTTACTAAATTAATTAAAGTACAGAAATGCACAAGCTGGGCCATCAAAGTTAGATCAATAAGCATTAAATTCAGTAGAAAATACAGCAACCTTATTAGGTTTAGGTCTATTAGTATAGTTAAATTACAGCATAGATTTTCCTTCAAAGAATGGTAAAGGGTCTCCTTTTAGCCTGGGCAAATCACACTCTTTTATAGAGCTTTAGTCAAAAGCCTCAGACATTTAGTACATGGCTCATGCACTCCTAACCAATAGAAATCAAGCAAAAGAGCAACAGTTGCAGCAAAACATTTTCAAAGATTTCCTCACTATTCTAATACTTCTTGTTCTAGTGTCCACAACATCTGTTTTCAGTACATAGTATGTTATTCAGCCTGGGACAGTTGCTCTGTCATTGGGAAAGTACACTTTGCTTAGGCAGCTACAGTGAATCATTTTCAACCCAGTGAAATATATGAGTAAGGTCACGTGTTAGACAAAAACATCATCGAAAGATGGACAACGAGGCATAAGTTGTCGGAAGTTAAAGAAAACAAGAATTCTTACACTCTAAGCATTGAAACACTGAAATTTAAGTAACCCACATTCACAAGCCCCCTCTGATGATTCTTGAAATCAGCACCCTCTCTTGTCATGGTCATCGCAGGACAGTCATTACTAGTTTCAGGCTCTTGTATCTACATCCTTCTGGCTCCATCATGTCATCATAAAGGTTACTGTGTAAACTCTTACATTCAACATCAGTTCTTTTACTCTTTCTCCCGGTTGTTGCTTTCAGATACTTTCCCCACAATTTAACCCACCATTTGATGAAATTCTTCATAAAGTATAAAGAGGAGAAGAACGCATGCAACAACCATCAGTATCACCAACAGAGGGGTTTGCAAGAATTTTAGTATTCCTCCTTCTATGCTGTCTTTCCATTTGCTAAATACGGAGCCTGCTCCTTCCCTGGTGCTGGTCTCTTCCAGTTCCTTCAGCTCATAAGTTACGTTAATGATATAAGTTGGTTATCCATTTTGGGAATTTATACACAGCATTCCCTTGCGTGGGTTACTTTGCAAACTCTGTCTTCCTTTAGTAGAAGCATATCAAGCGCAATACAGTTCTGAATTATTATAGTGTGCCAGCTGTGTAATTGTTAATCCATCTACTAAGGCTGGTAGTTTCAGAATCTTAACATCATTGGATGCTATGTCTACTGAAGGTATTAATGCACCAAAAATGTCACTCATTATCTGTCCAAAATTGCTTCAGCTTCGTCTCAAACATGTGCAGGTCTTACATCTAAATTATCTGTGCGATAAATCTTTGGAAAAATGAAAGCAGCATAACAACTTACTACCAAATTGTGCAGCAGCTGAAAGTAGGCTGATTTACCACACATATAGTATACACCCTTAATGCTCAGAAAAGATTCTACCTTTGGCTAAATAACTGTAGTCACAGTCATCCATCCTACATCCTCTCCTGTCTCATTGACTTTCTGTCTTCGGACCATACATAATGACCCTCTCTTATTCATGTCCAAGTACAACTTCGGATGCACATCTTTCTTTTCCTCCCCCTCTTTCTCACTTTTTCCATTTTCCCTTACCTCAATTTTCTTCCTTACATTTTAGTCCTCCTTACTGATTCTGTCATTTAGCTCATCTACAAAATTTCTCTCATCTTGACTAATTTTGCTAGTTAGTTCCTATGCATCGGTGTTAGTAAAGTTGGCATTTGTTAATGGGGTAAAGAACTTCTTCATATGCTCATGAATGTTGATTTGCTTGAAGGCTTCAAAAAAAATATAATTATCGCTTGTTGCCCAAAGATACAGGTTAGAATATCTAACAAATGGAACATTTTCTAACAGACATTTTAATTTGAATAAAACTTTTTGTTGAACTGTGGCCGTGAAACAAATTCAAGAATACACTGCAAGAAAATGCTTAAGAAAGTGGCAGTTGAAAGTAAGCCGCATCCTTCGCTACAAAAGCTCGATGAGAGGAACAAACAAAGCAATTGTGAATGTTCATAATTTTACCATATTCAGAACTGAGCTTGGTGAACATCGGAAAATCTACTCACAGGGGTTATTCATTAGTGGCAGTAATACTGGTAGTGTTAACTCACTTTGTCAAAGCATCTCCTTCCAACAGATAGAGGTTTAACATCCACCCAGCTAGTGAAACAGCTATGGCAATCACCAAGATTACCAGGACACTTTTACGGGGCGCTTGAGCCATTCTTAACTTGCACCAGATCAAATGAGATTTAGTATTTGTACCAAGACTTGTTTCTCTTCCTACTCCTCCACTACAGTCTACCCTATCTTGAACGCTACAGTGACCATCACTACGTCAACTGGATGCCTAGGGGCCTGCAACCCTCTGACTGTTGCCCTCACTCACTAATTTGTTCTTGGTTTGTCAAAAGGCTCTTTAAGCTAACTTGTGATAACATCTCTATGGTTCTGGAGGCTCATCAGGGTTAGTTAAGCAGAAAGTCCACTTTGGACCTCTATTTCCAATTGACTTTCCCTCTTTTCTTTGACCTCTTAGATTTTGCCAACCCTAAGTTGTTGTCACCGAATTCTGATTGTTCTTGGTTCTCTTGTTCTTCTGTCTCACTAACTTCAGTGATAGCTTCTGGTCTTAGTCTTGGCTAGTAGTGTCTTCTGTCTGAGTCCTGTCTTTGGGCATCTTTCTTTGATATGCACCTTTCCTTCGAATAATTGGTTATTTCTGACTCACGGGCAACTAGATTGCCTTAGGAAGCAGAGTCCTCTGTTACAGTCTCTCCAACTCTGCTCTCAGGCTCTAAAGTAGTTGTTTCAGGCTACTTTGGGCCTCATTAGGAGTTTGGTGGTCGGACGAGCCGACCGACAAACTCACAGGGAGGACGCCACCGCCATGGCCCAAGCATATTACAATGTTCCCGCTGGGCATGGGCAATGCAGTGGTGCCCCATGACCCCCATCACAGGTTTTCCACCAGCATTTCTATGGTGGGGTGACCGCTATAGAAAGGCTGGCGGAAAGCTGAGTTGTAATCAGCCTTTCGGTGTACAACTCAGACCACTGTCAGTCAGTCAGTCGGGAACGATGCTCCTGGTGGTGATGGCAGTCTCCTGGCTGGTCTGCCTGCCAGGGTTGTAATGTGGCTGTCAGACTGTCTGGAGTGCAGCGGTCCAACCGTCACAGCGAGTGTGGCAGTCCTTGGACCCCCAGACTCATTATGGGGCCCTTTGTCTCTATTTTACAAGTGTTTCAATCATTTCTGCGGATACAAAGTAATAGTCTGTAGCAGGTGTCTCTACCCAGTCGATCACGAGATCCCAGTAGCTCCTAGACCCCTTCAGAATAGCTCACAGCCTCGAGTCAATATTTAAATAAGCACAGGGTCACATCTTTCCTTTTAAAGTTAAGAGAAGGCTGTGTTTGTTTTACATTATTATCATTAGGCTGCTGATAGCAGGGCCGGCTGTAGTCAGATTCATGACCCAGGGCACAGAGGTGACGAACTGAAGTACTAAAGTATTAACTCTTAATAAAAGTCCTTGCCAAACTAGTATTGAAAATTATGTTTATCAAGGCTTTTAAAACAGAGAAAAATTAAAATGTACCCAATAATTCAGTTGTTTTCATTTTAATTTTCAATTTTTTTTTCAAAGTGTTGTATTTACAAACAGCAGATCTCTTGCTCCCAGTGGCCAGTAGAAATCTGTGCCATATTTATAACTGAAAAATGCAGTCATTTTTTGAATGGGAGAAATTTAAAGTGCAGAAAAATGTTCCAAATCATGAAAAAAAATTTACTTGAAATTTCTCCCATTTAAAAAAATTGTTGTATTTTTGTGTTATACATGTAACGGTGTCACATATGGCGAAAGGTATGCATGTGCCACAAGTACACACAACACAGGCTCTCAGTTTCCCATACACATTTATCAGCTCCATATGGCCACATGTTCATAGACCCATGGAAGCCGTGAAACACATGGAAGCCCTGTCATAGTGCACCTAGTCAAAGTATTTTGTTCAAGCCACAGTATCTCGCTCTATGGACATTAGGCTTAAAATCAAGGAAGCTGGGCATGGGGGTGACTGGTAACAATGCACTAGTTGTTTAGCCTTTGGTAGCTCACAGTGATTTTCACAAATTAGTAGTAGCTCTCACTACAGAAAAGTTTAGAGACTCCTAGTCTGGAGGCTTCAGTGGCCGTATACTCTGAGCTCTCACTGTGCTGTGTAGGTTGGTGCGGCTCTACTGCAGGTTGTAGAGCTTCAGACAGACCTTTGTTCCCTCCTTCAGCGGCGTAAAAAACTTTCAATCAATTTGGACTTGGGGAGTTGGAGGAAGTTGACTCTACCTAATACTCTTCTCGCGTCACCCTCTTAAAATGGGAAGCATGCACCTGGTTTGGCAGACCAGTACATTTTGAAGCTGTTTTTGTCTTCAGAATGGCTTGGTAAGGCCCTCCCCATCGTTCTTCAAAGAACGACTTGCGAACATACCATCTCACATGAACCCAGTCCCCAGGGTTTAAATAATGGCCTGGTGCCGGACTCATGGAAGAGGTGGCAACATCGACCTGATCAGAGACAGGAACTGCCACATCAGCCAGCCCTTTGCAATACTCAAGCACCAAGTCATTTTGTTCAGAAGGGCAGCTGCTGGAACTGAAAGTATTCTCAAGGCATTCACCATCAGAACTTCATGGGGCTAGAGTCCTGTCCTCCTTTGGGAAGTCCTTCAGATGCTGATGAGTTGCAGGGAAGTGTGTCGGGTCATTTGAGAGATGTAGAGGTGCATGCCTTGTTCAGTTTTACTTTGATCGTCTCGTTTACACTCTCTTCCACTCTGGATGCTTTGGTGTGCAACTGCAATTAAATCTCTAGTTAATCCCTAGGGTGGTGCAGGTGCATAATGACTGCATAACCTTGTTCTTGAAGTGACTCCCTTGATCTGATTCAAGATGAACTGGCAGGCCAAATCGAGGGAATAGCAGCTTGGCAACTGACAGACTTTCACATCTCCTGGTGTGATACATCTCGAACCAGTGAGAGAACAAACAAATAATAACCAATATATACCTTAATTGGATGCATCAGAGCATCTCCAAGATGTCAATCTGGAAACGATTAAAGAACACATCAGATTTCCCTGTATGACTCATGGTTCCCTCAACCTTTTTGCCAACATTATGTTTCTGGTGCACGATGCACTGTTGGCACAAGATCTTGGACAGATTTCAGAAATGGGGATTGAACCAGTAGCATTTGAAGCTTAGGACCATACCGCCCCAACCTACATTGACTGGGCCGGGCATGTGCTTCATCATGGAGGGTAACATGGAGTCAGGTTACACAGTTTTGCAGCCACTTTATACCCAAAAGTTGCTAGCTTCTTTCATAAATCCTTCCTTTTCCCATTTCATCTTTTTAATTGGAGGGGCCTCATATTGTAGCTCTCTCAATTTGTTGAAAGTTTGCACAGTGTTTAGGAGCATATTCTCTACAAGCTACATTAAAGTTGAATGTGCTGGCCTCAAGAGCAAAATAGCAGGGCATTTTCATGTGCATATAGGTTCCCTGAGGTGGCAAAATCCTCACTGCTCTCATGCTCATCACGTTTCACCATAGTGATCTTTTGTGGAAATTGCAGCACATTTAACAGATTCAGGATGTGCAAAATGTTCCTAAATGGTGAGCCAGATGAAGTTAAAAAACCTCTCTGGGACCACAGTTGGTTGAAGTGATACACAATCTAGAAGCCATACTGCCTATTGACGTAAATGGTTACCGTCAGTCCATCAGAGGTACAACAGCCTCTTGTAATGGCAATCAATCTGGATACTTGAGCTGAGGTTACGTGGCGCACGTGGGAAGCTTCTACACTACTGCTCAAGGTACAAACATAATAGACAGCTCTTAAAATACCACGTCTGTCTCTTACATATGAGCCTTTAACAAACAAGATCTGGTCTGCTTCAGTAAGGGGCACATCCAGGATGTCTGGTCTTGGTTTTGTGCACAGTTCAGTGACATATACACAATACACAATTGTTGTTTTGCTCACATTTATCTCCTTTGGCTGGGGTAGGTAAAAAGTTGTGGGATTGAAAACATAACAGTGCTGTAGGGACACATTTTCTGTAGCCAAAATAATTCTCTCATAGTGGGTTAGGTGGCTAGTCGTGAGATGCTGTGTGTTCCTACTGATCAAGAGGATCTTAATGGAGTGGGGTATCATGACAATTAATGGGTGGCTCATTACAATGCCTTCAGTTTGCTGTATACTCAAACTAAACACTTCACCTGATTTGAGACAACCAGGTTCAGACGTGGCTACAGGATCAAAAGTCACTGACAAAGTAGGCCACAGTCCTTTTGGAATTTCCAGGGGTCTGTATCAACAGAGACAATGTGCACCTATTGAGTAACAGAACAGCACAAAATCTTTGGAATAGTCTGGTATTTCAAGATCGGGTGCACTAGCATGTAAATTTATGAGCTCCTGGAGGGCTTCAGTGCTCTTGTCATCTTTTGGTTACAGATCAATGACATCAGTGTGCATAAGCCACTGTAGGGACTTTGCCACAAAGGAAAAGTTGGTAATTCATTGTCAGCATTACTCAACCATGTCAAAAAACATATGCATCTCTCTTTGTGTGGTCTGGAATTTCATCGTAAGCATAACCTCAATTTGCTCATGGGATAGCCTCCTGGCTATCTTCTCAATCTTATGTCCCAGTATTTGCCTAGCTTAGGCAGTGCTTTCATTCCTCAGGGGAAATCTTGTGCACTTTCTCAGAAAGGTATTTGAGGGGGTCTATGGTGTCTTGTCTGCAAGCTTCTTTTTTGTCATTGATACCACGAGCAACTAAACTACATACAACTCTAGTCTGGAACTGAATGGTAATTGCAGCATGCCTAGATTTCTCTTCAGGACCTGGTTGAAGTATGAGGGACTCTCTATAGACCCTTGAGAAGCATAACACCACACAAGAGTTTTCTCTTAGAATCAGAACAAGAAGAGATACTGGCTCTATTTGTAGAGGGGAATGGAGAAGAATGCCTGACAGAGATCAATGACCATAAACCACTCAGCTTCCGGGGGAATCTGGATTAGGATCAATGCAAGGTTTGCTATCACAGGATAGCATGGAATGACTATTTGATTTATTTTTCACATATCTTAGACGATCCTCGATTTCTTATTAGCTTTTTACAAGGCCATGATCGGAGAGTTGCATTGACTACTAAAGGCCACCTTCAAACTTCCCTTTTCTGGCATGCTTTCAATGATTGCTGTTATGCCAGCAATGGAATCTACTGTCCATTTGTAAGGTTGTGCTTTGGGAAAAACTTCATTGGGCCTATGGCTGATTTTTAATGGGGTGGCATATTTGGTTAAACCAATGTCCTTCACGATGAAGTCCCATACCTCTTCACTGACTGTTCTCCTTAACTCAGTGGGGAAATATTCTGTGGTAAGAATGGGGAACAATTGGACTTCGAACTCTTGTGACTTTAATTTTGAACTTTGCATTTGTTGCACGGGCCTCTAGCTTGATGCCATGAGGTGTGCAATATAGGACACAATTAAGCTTGCACAAGAGGTAGGTATGCAGTTCTTCTCCCCCCTTTGGTACCGTCATTAGGCCTGTTCAAATGTAATTGGGTTCTCAAAACAATGGAGAAATGGACTCTGTGGGTTCCTGAGATTTGGCTGGAATTGGGGATTTCCATTCTGTATCTGGATGGGATCAATTGGTGGTCTCGCTCACCCCCGACTTAGAGCCGTCCATGCCCACTCTTGGGCCATGTATGGAGGCAGTCACTAGGTAGCTGGAGGCATCCTGTTTGAAGCTGAATGGGGATAAAGTTGAGTTGATGATTCTGGGAAACAAAAGTTCTCTCCAACTGTCCCTTGGTTGGCCAGACTGCTTAGGCCCTTTCCCCACCCCTAAGACACCTATAAAAAGTCTTGGCGTATGGTTGGAGGATACACTTTCGATGGAGACTCAGACGACCAAACTTGCGGCCTGCTGTTTTGCAGTTCTCAGAATGCTCCTGGAAAATCCTTCTACTACTCCCTGTAACACCCAGTAGTTGTCCGGGCACTAATCCTCTGTCACCTGGCCTACGGCAACTATTTGTTTCTGGGAGCACTCAAAGCTGTCATAAACAAGCTTCAAATCGTACAGGATGGAGCAGTGGCCTGTACAGGGGTCCCTATGATTCCTCCCATCGGATCTCTGTGAACTAAGTTATTTAAGGGCCCTGCAGCCACTTGGAGCAGGGTGAGCTTGAGGGACACTCGTAGTTATAGGGACTGACAAGGGGCTCATGCTAGGTTGGGTCGTGGCTAAAGGGTTACTCGGGACCAATGTGGTCTGTATACCTCCTGCCTTGGTGTATATTGGGGATGCACTTGCTCTTGTGGGGTCAGTGTGGCGTGTGTGTGGTAAATTTGTTGTCTGTGGCATTTTGGGGCATATTTCCTGCTCCTGGTACTGCATTATATGGGGTGATCTGGCACTCAGGAGTTCATCTATGAGAGTGTCCTCCTCATCCCTCTTTGGATCTGTCTCTTCTTTGAGCTTCTTTGGAGGGGCACTGTCCTTCCCCAAAGTTCACTGTTTATTGCAGGTAGGTGCCTACTGTCTCAATCACATCCTGCCGACATCTTCACTGCCTTTTATCATCCTGAATCCTGGGGTGACTTCACAGTACACCTCACCCTAGCAGTTGTTATGATAACCTGTTAGAGCTCCGAAATACACCCAATGTGCCTTTTATCAATGCTGAGCCCCAACAAGCAATTAAAACAGCAGGAACTTAAAAAATCCCCCCCAAAATTCTAGAAACAATGACCACCATCCCTATGAATCCGAGTGTCAAAGCTACACCACAGTTCAATTCAAAGTCCGTCCCTTGAATCTCAACATTTCATTTCACACCACAAACCCCAAAATGCACTTGTCATCTGCACTCATTTATATAAACACTGGTCCCTATTGATACTCATGTTGTTTTCCAGTCACCACATCAGTCTTCTGGTCTCCTCACAGCTATCTCTGGTCAGCAGTGTTGCTTGGACTGGGTCAATTTGGATCTCATCTCCGGGAGCAAACCACCATAGCTTGAAGGTACATTTCTTTCATCTAGGGCCAATATACCTACACAGATCTGAACAGTACTTGACGGATCCAGTCAGAACCATTAACTCTGCTGTTAGCAGATCTGTCAGTATGCAAACCCATACATTAATTTTGTCCGGAGTGCACTGGCACTCAAATAAAAGTGGGAAAGTCCATGCCGGACTTTAGTGTCCCCACTGGACCCATCTCTCTTTTTAAGCTAGTAGGGAATGTAGGGGCGGCAAAAGTAAAGCATTTCTGGTAAAGAACAACAGACAAGGATCTCCGATTTAACTCAATTATTTAAAGTACAGAAATGCACATGGTGGGCCATCAAAGTTAGATCAATTAGCATTAAATTCATAGAAAATACAGCAAAATTCAGTAGTCAATTACAGCATAGATTTGCCTTCAAAGAATGAGAAAGGGTCTCCTTCTAGCATGGAGAAATCTTGCTTTTTTATAGGGCTTTAGACAAAAGCTTCACACATTTACTACATTAGAACGTGATTCACATGCTACACCAACAGAATTCAAACAAAAGAGCAACAGTTGCAGCAAAATACATCAGAAGATTTTCTCACTATTCTAATACCTGGAGTTCTACTGTCTACAACATCTGTTCTCAGTACATGAAAGGTTACATAGTCGTTGCTCATTCTTTGGGTAAGTATACTCCGCTCAGGGAGCTACAGGAAATCACTTTCCAGCTAGTAAAATGTACAAGTCTATATTATGACACAGAATAAACAGCAGTTCAGGTCACGTGTTAGATGCAACCTCATGGAAAGATGGACGATGAGACTTAAGTTGTCCTGGCAAAATGTTAAATATGCCGTACTAATTTCAGTAATTACATATTACCCATGTGATGCAAAATTACTGAAATGATGTGATTACCCACAGATTGAGTAATTAAGAGTAATATGGGATAAAAATCCTATTGCAGGAGCACTGGAACAACAAACTAAGAGAGAGTGAGTGACTCCTGCAGTTCGTGCCCTGTAGCATCTAGTGATATTTTTTT
The DNA here is from genome assembly GCF_031143425.1 of Pleurodeles waltl. Taxonomy (NCBI): domain Eukaryota; kingdom Metazoa; phylum Chordata; class Amphibia; order Caudata; family Salamandridae; genus Pleurodeles; species Pleurodeles waltl. The sequence goes on from NC_090445.1 coordinate 471,614,136, forward strand.
GCTTATGCATCGTCTGGCCCATTGTGAATGCCAGGGTGCATTCTGCACTAAGAAAGTAGCTCCAAATGCTTGATTACGTCTCTCACACAATTACTCATAATTACGAGTAATTTTGAGGTACTTACGAGTAATTACACCAGAGAAAATTACACCAGTTATGCCATCCATAGAAATGTTACATAGTACATTAGTCAGTCTGGGACCGTTGTTCTATCTTTCGGAAATCTACAAGCCTTTAATATGACACAGAATAAACAGCAGCTTAAGTCACGTGTTAGACAGCAACGTCACTGAAAGATAGGCGACGAGGCTTAAGTTGTCCCTAATTAAACAAAACATGATTTCTGACACTCTAAGCACTGAAAATTTGAACTTTAAGTGACCCACGTTCACACTACCTAATATAGTAAAACGACCTCACATAGATAAACAGTTTAGTTGTGTTGACCCAGGTGTGAACCCACAACCTCCAGGGTATGTAGAGATTTATGCAGCAGATGTTCACCCACTGAGCTTTGTTAAGAATGACAGATAATGCGTTAAACCCGGCAATAATCCCGAAAAGGGGATACATCCAGAGAAAGAAAGATTATGCAAAATATCATTACATTGTTATAGGCCCGTTCAGCTCCACCACTCATGGTTGAGGTGTAGAGTAAATCATTCATATTGGACCCTGCAGCACCCATCACCCTTCCGTCCACTCCCACCTTCACTTAAGTTTTGATTAAGGTGACCATTGCAGATCCAGGAACCAAGAGGTCTAATACCATCTTTGCTTTATTTGACCAAAATGGTGAGCAAATCACATTGTCTCCTTATTATTTAGCTACCTTATTTTCCATGTTTTCAGAGTCCTTAGGAATGGATCTGGTTCATTCTGTCCATCCTACACGTGATTCATTCACCATGCTGCGCTACAAAATTCACTCACTCACTCACTCATTACTTATGCCATCTCTCTTCGAACTACCACATCCGCCATTTAATCTCACGAAAGGAGCAAAACCTGTTCCACGGTGGGACAGACTAAAAATGAAAAACATATATTAATTCAACTTGAATAATAGTTGTTAGTATGAGCATGTGGTTGACAGTATGGGGCACCAGCATTTATTTGTATCCAATCGGCTGCAGTCCTGAATACGTTCCCAGGTTGTCTGTCCTACTGTACCCCACCAAAACCTTGACAGGATGGCACCAGGCTGTGTGGATATTCATGTCATCAGCACGTCATCACGAACAAGGCATGTCACATCTCCATGCTTTCCAATAAGTTTTTTTTGTAAATATAAGGCAGCCCATGTTTCCATAGGCTGGCCTGTTTTCAACCTCATTGTGGGAACAGCACCTGTGTATGCCTCTGGGGGGTCTTCCATGCTCCCTTGAGCCTCCCTGAGTGCTTGGCCTGGCCATTTCACTACCCCCCTGGTCACTTCTCTCCATTGCCTTGCTCCTAGTACTGGTGCAAACTTTGCTCTAATTGGCTGAGCCAAAGGCACGGAATGGCCTCAGTGGCATGACAGGACTACAACTTCCTGTGCTTTGATATAGCCAGACAATCTAGAGAGGGTCAAACTTCCTGGGAGGCAGTGGACTTTCTTAGACTACCTGTAGTTAGGGCGGAGGGAAATAACGAAGACTAAGTTTGATGATGGCTGAAAGAAGACTAAGGGCCTCATTCTGGCGGGAACCGCCATATGGCCGCTCCGTGGTCGAGAGACCGCGGAGGCCATTCTGGCTTTCCCGCTGGGCTGGCGGGCGACCGCCAGAAGGCCGCCCGCCAGCCCAGTGGGAAACCCCTTCCCACGAGGAAGCCGGCTCCGAATGGAGCCGGCGGAGTGGGAAGGGTGCGACGGGTGCAGTAGCACCCGTCGCAAATTTCAGTGTCTGCTAAGCAGACACTGAAATTCAAAGTGGGGCCCTCTTACGGGGGCCCCTGCAGTGCCCATGCCATTGGCATGGGCACTGCAGGGGCCCCACGTCACCCCTCACCGCCATCCTGTTCCTGGCGGTCGGAACCGCCAGGAACAGGATGGCGGTGAGGGGGTCGGAATCCCCCAGGGCGGCGCAGCAAGCTGCGCCGCCATGGGGGATTCCTCAGGGCAGCGGAAAACCGGCGGGACACCGCCGGTTTTCCTGTTCTGACTACGGCCATACCGCCGCGGTCAGAATGCCCTGCGGAGCACCTCCAGTCCTTGACCGCCGGGGTCGGAATGACCCCCTAAGTTTGATGATGGCTGCACAGGCAGCGGACTCACTCACTAGACTGTGCATGGCAAGGCCGGCACAACAGGATGCACTGGCTGCTGACTCTGAAGAAGGCTCACAGGCAGTGTAGCATGGCTAGGTAGTCCCTCCAGTCTGCTGTGCACCATCGCAAGTCACAGTACAGTGCTGTGTCTCAGTCAGTGCTTAATTTGTGCTTGATGTTTCCGGTGCTGAGCACCGGCACTTATTTTCTGGGGGCCGGGGCTTATTCTTCTGCCTCACGCATTTGCTGCGAGCAAAAGACACATATGGGAAAGACGGGTGAAGGGAAAAACGAAAAAGCGTCACAAAGAGAGAAAGTAGAAAGCTGCGGGAGTGAGCTGAAGGGGCAAGGAGTGGCTTTAAATTGGTTGACTCAGATGGCCTCAGGATTACGCTGCCTGAGTATTCCATGTTCACATGTTGCATGTTGCAGTAGCCGCGTGTTTAAGAGAAGGGCTTTGAGCACCGGCCCCTTTTTATTTACAAATTAAGCACTGGTCTCAGTGGCATAACGAAAATTGAGCCCTGCTCCTGCAGAGTACATAGAGGGGCCCCACTCCGGACTTAGGAGCTCTCAGGGCATGCTACAGTGCTGAGTGGGGTCCCTGGAGCTCAGGCACCCCCCCACCCGCACCACAGGGGCTGCGGGTGCCTATGTTAGTCTGTGACTCTGATTGGCCCCAACTGGTGTAGGTGGGTGCTGTCCTGGTCCTGGAGTAGAAGCAGCAAGAAAGATTGAACTGAAGCAGTTCTGAAAATAATTGCACATTGAATGGGCAGTTATTATGCAAGTCAGTCATTGTGCACGCCAAAGTTAGCATTGCCAGTACAAGCATGTGCGCATGCAGTCCTGACACCTCCAGTCACAGTACACCTACAACTGTCATATTACAGCTGTCCCATGCTGGCCACCAGACACCAATGCAGGCACCCTTGGGCAACTGGTCCTGTGAACAGAACCTGCACATCTCTTGCCTGAGGTCTTCCACCTGACTAATGGTAAAACCGAGTGAAAACAACTGAGAAGTCAACAAACGTTTGGAATGTTCTTTGTCTCTCCCTCTTTTCATGCCCCCAAATGAATAGTTTGCCAGAGGGAAAGTGAGAGCGACAAAGGCATTGGTAGTGGTGTGCCAGCAGTGGTAGTGGGCTGCAGCCTACTATCAAACATTTTGGGCACCTGAACTTATTTTTTTCAAATTAAACTCTGTGGTACGGATTGTTTTTTTCTTACTATAAGGGCTCCAGTATCAGCGGAGTACTGAATAAACGACCAGGGGCCTCATGTACCAAGGCTTTAAGAATTTACAAATCCTCTGATTCGGTAAATCTGAGGGGTTGCGACTTCTAAAACGTTTTTTTTAAATTCACAAAACCCAGCTAATTTTAAGGGGCTTTTTAAGGGCATCCCTTTTAAATACTGATTCTATAATATATACATTAATGTTTTACGACCGAATTCTGGTAAAAAAAATAATAATATTTTGCCACCAACTCAAAGGACTCCTTGCTTGATATGAATAGTGAAAAACATTTCTAATCTTAAAAAACAGTTTGCAAGCATTGTCATGGTCTTTTCCTAAATACATCCCATTTCTTCTTTTACGAAACAGCTCCATTAAAAATAATATTGCTCTAATTGAAAGTAATCACAAACATGGTGGTCTTCTGGCCTCCAGCATGCCACCATGTTTGTGATTTTAGCCGAGCATAGTGGGTCACAATTTGTGACCTACCTCAGTAATATTTATGATGATGTAGGTTCAATTGTGACCCACTACGATTCTGCATTGTGTGAAGATTCTGTATTTTGTGAACCGGTCTATTAATACTTAGGCCGGTTTCCATTGCATTAAGTAAAAGTCTGTGCACAGATTGAGACCCTTTTTACATAATTCAGTCTATGTACATGAGGCCATAGGATCAAAGAAAGGCAGACCAATCTGAGTAAGACAAAAACCTTGAAAGAAGTACAGATTGCAAACTTATGTGGCAGCATGGGAGATCAAACCTTGCAGTGCAATTAACACAAATAGTGATGATTTCAAAGGTCACACAATTAAAAGCGCGGGGGAGGAAATAATTCCATCTCATGAGTTTATGGGTCCCTTTAATAAGCACTTTGGATTTCTATTTTTATAACAGTAACCAGTTTATTCTCCTTAGAACCTGTGTGCTCTTATTTATTGGAGATGTCTCCGGCATAGGGCAGGCAGCACAGCATGTGAGTGCATTGTAGGGCTCTACACCGGAGAGCTGGCAGTGAAAAGTGACGAAGGAAAGCTAACTGCTGACTGTCAATTAGTGACACCTTGTCAGTAGTCTCACTGACCCTATTCCACTCTGTGATGAGATTGTGATTGCTGCCGTCCCTCATTGGTTGACCTTGGGTCAGCCAATGACTTAAGGCAGCAGTCCCAACCCTTCTAAGACCTCCTAGGCTTGGGACTGCTGCATTCTCTCATTGGCTTAATGCAGCAGTCCCAACCCTCCTGGGACCTCTGAGGCTTCCCTGTTAGAGCTGCTGATCTTGAGGTAAGTTTTTTTTATGTTTGGTGTCTGATTGCATGTATGAATGCATGTGTATTTGTAAGTGAGTGTTATGAACAAGTGTGTGTGAGTGCTTGTGTGAATAAATGGGTGAGAGTGAGGTGTATGTGTGCATGTGTAGCCTCTTCCTCCCCCTTTCCAGTCCCTCATAAAATTAACAGCCATTGCTGACTGCCACGGGTTGTGGCAGAAGCAAAGATATGCTACCAACTCCGTGGGTGACACCCTCACCCCCTCTGCCATTCCTCACCCTTATTCGACAGTCGCTCTTTCCTGTTCCTTAGGGTGAATAAAATAGTCCCTAATACTTAGTGTATCAGAATTTGCAATTTTTCACACAGAATTTTTGGGAAGTAAGTGTAAAAATATGTTTTTTTAGAACACAATGGACCAGATATTTTGGTGATCACTAGATTTATGAGCACGTTTTCTTCACCAGGTCAGAATTTGAAAACGTTTGCACCGAGGTCGATGGGATCTTTGGAACCAGTGAAGAGTGTGGGAAAACCCAAAACATTCAATCAAATATCAATCAATAGAACAACAAGTTTAGACACCATAACCAATTGCGCCATGGAAACAAAACATCAATCAATGGAAAGTTTCAAAGCTTTATTACAACCACAAAGCCAATGTCATGTACATAGCATGTAAAATTAAGTTATAAAGATAAATGAAAACCACAGGCTGACCAAATTTTCGAAACAAATTTAGTCTACTCAACATCAATACCATTAATTGTTCTATAAGAATTATGCAAACAAGCAATGAAAATATTTGTGCAACAGAAACAGATTTAAAATTGTTAGATGATAACATCAGTCAATAGTTCAAATTCAAAGGTCAATACATCAAAGTTTATGAGGATGGCTCTCCCTATTGCTATCACAAACTAGGACCAGCATGTGTGGAAATGGGCTAACACATGCGGGCAAAAGAAAAAGAAGGCAAAAATAATTTAGAAGAATCATCTATGGTTAGATTCAGACTAACTAATAAAATAAAAAAAACAGGTATCAGCATGCTCATTTAATTAAAATAGGCAAGGGAAAAAATAACATTGCAATTTTATACCTCTCCCGGAAACAGCATTCAGGTTAAATTCAGCAACAGAATATGTCAGATCTAGCAGAATGCATCAGGAATATCTTCAGGGAAAATGCTGAACACAAGCTGCATATTAGGGGCATGAGTGGAAGAAGTTAACTATTAAATTCAAAGGGACAATTTGCAATACAAGAAGGACTTAACAATAGAAGCATTAAGTGGGAACTTAACAGCAAATGGATGAAGAGAGGGCTTAGCAAGAGGAGGACCAAATGAAGACAGAATGAAGATTAAATGAAGACTGACTAAAAGTTTAAAATTTCTCTGTCTAACTATAAATGTCAAATACAATTTGATACGCCCATTAGGTTTGCCACATCTCTAGCTTCTCCCAGGGTAGGTGTGAAGTCATCTTTCCTTCCGTGTGATACCTGCAATAACTAACAAATTCTGTACATTAGTTGATACAATCCAAAAACATCCATGGCTCACTATAGTTTTCTCCTTTCACATGGGAGCAAGCATTTAAATAATGATACTGCTTTACTTTCCAGTCCTCATGTTCTAGTGTTGCAACAATTCAAGGCTATTGCAGAATGAACTTACATACAATACAATAGAATTATTTACTAAACCTGTGAACTCTTTGCTAAACATGTGAACTCTTTACTAAACATGTGAAACGACTTAATGGAAAATTTCAGGTTGCGTACCAGATCAAAGTACTCATAAGTACCCTTTGTGAATTCCTAAAGTCATAAACCTAGACCTTTGTGAACTGGGCCCATTGTTTTTTGTAATAGCTATGTGTGAGAGTCAGCTCTCATTGTGGGTCACATTTTCAGGTCTGGGGACCAGTAGTGTGTCTCCCAGAGCGATCCAGTGCTCAGAACACACAGGTCATTCTGTGACCCACAAAAGCAATGCAAATACACATCAGTGATGCAAAGTGCCCCATGTCAGCAAATAAAAGTGTCAAGGGTGCACATTGTCAAGTCAGTATGTAAGAGGCATACATTTAGCACTCAATTCCTCCATGACTTAAACACAATATAGAGGTCCCAAAACATATGTACAACATTTCTTTCTCCAAACAATTAATACACCCAGATCATGACCGAAAGCAAGAACTAAATAGTTCACTTGTACTCCAACAAAAGCAATATAATACTCAGATGTGTTCACTTTCTGTGATGCTGCGCTTAACCACGGCATCTCTGTGTACCGCAGTCAGACTGCAACTCTGATTATCGGAGCGCCATCCCCTGCGTTTTTGCCCAGCTCTTGCGACCCGTGCCAAGAAGCATTTTTCATGCTCGCGGTCGCGTCGTCCTTACCTGTCTTTGTGATATTTTTATTTTCTGTCAGTAGTCGACTCCTTTTCTTTTTCTTCTTTTCTTCTGTTTTTCTGTGCTCTTGTCTTGTTCTTCTTTCTGGTCTCCATGCTGCCTTCTTGCAGGATTCCATGTCGTCTTCTTCTGTTCCTTTTTCCCAGCATGCCCTTTTTCTTTTATACTGCTACTTCTTTCCCATTCTCTTGTATGGGCCTTTTCCCAATCCAAGATGGTGTGGTTTCTTTTTCCTGTGTTGTCACTTCCTGTCTCCCAGTATATAAGTCACTCAGTCCTGATCTGCCTTGCATTGCAAACACTTCCTCTTGGTGGTGATCTTCACTCCTGTTCGTCGTGTTTCCGGTTCCTGTTCTTCTGATTGTGAATTTTTCCTCTTTTTTCCAGTTTTCATTCCTGTTTTTTTCCTCTTTTTCAGGAGTTCCTGTTTTTGAGGTTTTACCCATTTCTTTTGTTTTTTTTCCTCTGTGACTTCTTCTGGAGGGTACGGTCTGCTTTGGCATTTTCCTGTCAAGCAGCATTGTGGCTACTAGAAAGGGTCGCCCCTATCTTGGTCTATCCAGAACCAGCAGAAGACCGGGTGCTCTTTCAAACCCTTCAGTCAAAGGTGAGAAGCATTGTGCAGACCGTGACAGATTGCAACGCCCAAATAATCTGCGTTGTGAGACCATGGAAGGACCACAGGGAGATGTTGTATAAAATACACAAGCCATGCTGCAGACCGTCCAACAACAAGCTCAAGACTCACAGCAACTGCGGGCTGAAAATACTGCACTAAGACAAGTTTTGTCCTCCCCGTCAATGGATGGGCCACCCGTACCTGCTGCTACACCTCAATATTCCTGGGATCCTCAGAAGATAAAGGAGTTTCTGGATGCCCTAACGGTCTTCTTTGCTTTCCGTCCACTACAATTGTCTTCCGATAAGGGTAAGGTGGGTTAGCTGATCAGTGCCTTGTCTGGCCCTGCACTAGCCTGGGCAACTCTTTTGGTTTCCGCAGAAGAGCCCATCCTGAATAATTATCCTGCCTTTTGAAGCTTTTCAAGCAGATGTTTGAAAAGCCTGGGTTAGAAGCAGTGGCAGGGGAGGCCTTTTGTGAAATACAGCAGGGCAAGCAGAACGTTTTGCAGTATATAACCCGCTTTAAACAGTTGGCAGCCAAAACCACCTGGGTGGAATGCACCTTTGTAACTTTGTTCCGCCGAGGACTGCATGAAGAAATCAAGGATGAGTTAGTACATTCTACTTCAACCCGTTTCTTAAAGGAATTAATGAATCAAGCCATGAACATTGAATATAGATTACGAGACCGTGAGATGGAAAGAAGAAGAATGCGAGTACCATATCAGCCTGGAGTTAGCCATACCATCACTCGGTGAACTGATGAAGTCCATTCTGAAGCTTCTCCATCCTCTACAGAAGAACCCATGCAGATTGATCTAATCTGTGGTCTGTTATCTGAGTCTGAAAAGGAGGATAGAAGACGAAAGGGTCTTTGCCTTTACTGTGGCAAGGCTGGCCATCTGATTCGTTGTTGCCCTGTTCGCCCTTCCAGGCCTTTGGGAAATGCCAACTCCAATCCCCTGTTAGGAGGAAGGAGACGGGAGGAGCTGAGGTACTAAATATGTTCCTCCAGAGAAAATATGTCCACCTTGTTTACCCTTTTGGTCACATTACAATGATCTCAAGGTCAGGAAGAACAACTCTTTGCTCTTGTAGACTGTGGAGCTAGTGGTATCTATTTAGACGAGACCTGGGCTAAGAATAAGGGGTTTCCACGTATTCCTAAGGAAACCCCGGAGCAAGTACACACAGTAGATGGCTCCCCTTTAACCTCTGGGCCAGTGGTTGCTTATACTCCTACACTCTGTTTGAATTTTGAAAGGCTCTAAGAACATGTTGCTTTTGATCTTATATCCTTGCCTAATCACACAATGATTTTAGGAATACCTTGGTTAGCCCGGCACAACCCTTATATCAATTGGGAAACAAGAACAACATCCTTAACAGCTCAGTTTTGTCAGCAAAATTGCTATTCTACCAACTCATATTGGTCTCCCAAAAGATTCTATCAGTCCTCTCAGAATTCAGGTAACACTATAAATATGATTCAAAGAGTACTAGATTGTTACCAGGAATATTTTGACATCTTTCAGAAACCTAGTCATCCCATCTTACCTCCTCATCGAATCTATGACTGTGCTATTCCTTTGGTCCCGAACAAGATAGTTCTATTTGGTTGAATGTATTCTTTGACAGATCAAGAAAAAAAGGTACTCAAAGAATATCTGGATGACAACTTAAAGAATGGGTTAATTACTCCTTCTTCATCTCCTGCTGGAGCTCCTCTTTTCTTCGTCCCCAAGAAGATGAAGGATCCACCTCCATGTGTCGACTTTCGTGGACTCAATAAAATAACAATCAAAGATTTTTATCCCTTACCTTTAATTTGGGATATACTGGACGTCATACAAGGAGCCAAAATGTTAACTAAATTGGATTTAAGAGGTGCCTATCATCTTTTGCGAAACAAGGAGGAGATGAATGGAAAACAGCTTTCCGCACTCCATTCGGACACTATGAATATCGTGTTATGCCTTTTGGATTAACCAATGCACCTTCTGTTTTCCAACGATTCATGGATTCTGTGTTTTCTGACTTGTTAAACCACAATAAAGTAATCTATCTGGATGACATATTTATATACTCCCGTAATCTTGAGCAACATACTGAACATGTACTACAGGTATTGGAAAGACTAAAAAAGAACCAATTATATTGCAAATCAGAGAAGTGTGAATTCCACAAGACCGAAGTGAAGTATTTGGGGTTCAGTATTAATCAAACAGGAATATCCGTGGACCAAGACAAAGTAAAAGCCATCCTTGACTGACTTCTATAAAGGAAACTCAATGTTTTCTTGGGCTTTCAAACTTTTATCGACAATTCATTCAGGATTTTGCCCATCAACAAAGTTTCATCACCCAAACAATAAAAAAGGAAAAATTGAAGAAGGGGTTTATCTGGACCAAAGGTGTTGAGCAGGCCTTTCAGGAGCTAAAGAAGTCCTTCACCCAAGCACCCATTTTGTGACATCCAGATACTACTAAAAAATGCATAGTAGTGACTGATGCTTCTGACAGAGCAATAGGAGCGGTTCTACTTCAAAAACAAGATGATGATGGATTAGAACACCCTATCTTCTATCTCTCTCACATTTTGTCAGAAGCAGAACACAATTACTCAGTACTGGAACGGGAATTACTTGCTCTCAAAGTAGCATGTAAAGAATGGAGACATTTCTTGATGGACATTAGAGATCCGTTTGAAGCCAGGACTGACCACTGCAATTTACAATGTTTTCGAAGCTTCCAGTGCGTAATAGTCGGCAAGCATGATGGGCTTTCTTTTTCAGCCAATATGATTTTGTGATAACTTATATACCTGGGTCTCAGAATCTCTTGGCAGATGCATTATCCCGTCGATACCCTGACATTGCCAATACCTCCTCTCCACATATCATTGAGTCCAGTAGAATCATAGGGGTTACCCAATCTTTTCTGGATCGTGTCAAATCGGAGTACCAGCTCCTTCCACTTGAAGATTGGAATAAAGTGACACCTCTCTTACGAAAAGAAAAAGACTATTTCTATCATCAAAAACCCCTTTTTTACCTACTAAAAAGGTACAGACTGAGGCATTGCAAATGTGTCATGATTCTCCGGTGGCTGGGCATTGAGGAATCAAGAAGACGTAGGAACTGTTTCAAAGAACTTTCTGGTGGCCTTCCCTTAAGAACGATACAGAAACCTATGTCTCAGCATGCCCTCTATGCGCCCAGACCAAGATACCCAGAACTAAATCAACAAGTTTATTGATGCCTTTACCTGTTACCTCAGCTCCTTGGGTTACCCTTTCCACAGATTTCATTTGTTCCTTACCGTCTTCTTCTTGTAACCATGTCATCATGGTAACTATTGATTCCTTCACCAAGATTGCTCATTTCACAGCCCTAAAGAAATTACCAACAGCCCCTGAAATGAGTTGCATATTCAAGTGAGACATTTTTCGTCTCCATGGTCTTTCGCAAGAAGTCATTTCTGATAGAGGACCACAGTATGTGTCATGATTTTGGAGAGCTTTTTGTGCCTTATTAAACTTTGACGTGTCCTTGTCGTCTGGTTTTTATCCACAAACCAATGGTCAGACTGAACGTGTGAATCAGGAACTCCAACAATACCTGAGATGCTACTGTAATGCCTCTCAAAGTAATTGGTCGGATTTTCTTGCCCTTGCTGAATTGTCCTATAACAATACAGTTCATAGTGCAACCAGAGCTACACCTTTTTATTGCACCTATGGATTCCATCCTAGTGCCATGTCCGTTATTCCTAGTAAGACTTTGCTTGTTTCTGCAGTCACTTCTTTTGCACAGCAAATCCGCCAAATCCAAGGCCTAATCCATACCACCCTTCTGGCCTCTAAACAAGCAATGAAATGAAAGGCGGATCACCAACGTCAGAAGGCACCCTCTTATCAAGTTGGACACAAGGTGTGGCTTTCCTCCAGATTTTTGCCCTCTCGGTTTTCCCTAAACAAATTCAAACCTTGTTTTTATGGACCCTTTCGGATCCTGCAAGTATTGAATCCTGTTGCTGTTTGATTACGGTTGCCTCATACCTGGAGAGTTCACCCTGTTTTTCACACATCCCAGTTAAAACCTTTCGTTTCTGAGCTGTACAACCGACATTTTCAACAACCTCCTCCTCTTTCTGTGGACGGCCATCCTGAATATGAAGTACAGGAAATCTGTGATTCCCAATATTCTTGGAACAAACTGCAGTTTTTGATCCACTGGAAGTGTTGTACCCTCAGTGACTGCTCTTGGGAGGATGCCTCCTCCGTTCATGCTCCCCAGTTGGTTCACCTTTTTTATTCCCGTTACCCTGACAAACCTGGGACGTCGGGGAGGGGACCTACTTTGACGCCGTGCTTAACCGCGGGGTCTCTGTATACCGTGATCGGACCACGACTCCGATTATCGGAGCGCCGTCCTCCGTGTTTTTGCCCAGCTCTTGCGATGCGTGCCAGGAAGCATTTTTCATGCTCCCGGTCGTGTCGTCCTTACCTGTCTTTGTGATATTTTTATTTTCTGTTGGTGGTGGACTCCTTTCCCTTTTTTTTCTTTTCTTTTTTCTTCTGTTTTTCTGTGCTCTTGTCTTGCTCTTCTTTCTGGTCTCCATGCTGCCTTCTTGCAGGATTCCATGTCGTCTTCTTCTGTTCCTTTTTCCCAGCATGCCCTTTTTCTTTTATACTGCTACTTTTTTCCCATTCTCTTATATAGGCCTTTTCCCAATCCAAGATGGTGTGGTTTCTTTTTCCTGTGTTGTCACTTCCTGTCTTCCAGTATATAAGTCACTCAGTCCTGATCTGCCTTGCATTGCAAACACTCCCTCTTGGTGGTGATCTTCGCTTCTGTTCCTTGTGTGTATCCAGTTCCAGTTCTTCTGTTTGTGAATTATTCCTCTTTTTTCCAGTTTTCATTCCTGTTTTTACCTCTTTTTCAGGAGTTCCTGTTTTTGAGGTTTTTTCCCATTTCTTTTGGGTTTTTTCCTCTGGTACTCCTTCTGGAGGGTTTAGTCTGCTTTGGTGTTTTCCTGTCAAGCAGCATCGTGGCTACTAGGAAGGGGCGCCCCTATCTTGGTCTATCCAGAACCATCAGAAGACCGGGTGCTCTTTCAAACCCTTCAGTCAAAGGTGAGAAGACCGTGACACTTTCAACAAAGGTTAAAGTACATATTTTCAAATTTCATACATTACTTAAGCAACACATATATTCAGTGCATTAAATGTGAAAATGTTAGGGGGTCTCAGAAAGGGTCATGGCCAGAGAAGTGTGTCTTTAAATCCTTTCTAATAGGCGTGGCTTAAAAACATGAGCTAAAATTAGAACTTAATGTTTGAATTCTGAAAATATGAGACTGTGAATTAAATAACCAAAGTCTGTTGAAGGAGTAGTGATGTTCAGAGTGTCTCCGTCACTCTTCATCTCCCCTTAACACCACTTTCCTCTGCAGTCTCTCATTCTGTTAGAAACTTGTGCTCTTTTATGCTCTTTTTCTCCTGACATCTTTCTAAAACCCTCTATCTGAATATGTCAAATATCATCTCTTTACTTCTTATCATTGTCTTTTCACATTGTCCTTTTACATATGCTTCCTTGAGTCACCTCTCCTTCGACATGTCCCCTCTCTCTCTCTCTCTCTCTCTCTCTCTCACACACACACACACACACACACACACACACACACACACACACACACACACACACACACATACACATACACACACACATCACATGGGTGTCAACAAAAATGTCAGGGGTAGTGGAGGTAACATCATACACTCTTTGACCTTAATGACATCAGAGAATGACTTTAACCCTAATTACACCACTCTAATTAACATTGATAAAGTTTCATAATAACTGCATGATTAATATAACAGTGCAGAAAAAAGTCTACTTTAGATATAATCTATATTAAGGTGCCAACATGATATGTGAAAGGAACATTTACCTGATTTGTACTAAGTGAGCAAAAGAGTTATTTTGACATCTTTCAAGGGGGACCAGATGGTGGTGGGTTTCTCCCCATTAAGGACATTTGAAAAAATGGTCTGTAATAGTGAATTTTAAAGCACAATTTTCACATAAATGTGCTGAAACAGAATAGGCTCTGAAAAAAATACCCATTAATATTCATGTCTTTCATGATGTGTCAAGCTAATGAAACCTGACAGTCCCCATAAATTTACCCCATTATATTTTTAAAATGTTCTGTGGATGACCCACAGAACAAAAAGGCCTCCATTGCTTGTGTCATATTTTTGTCATGGATTCCCCTTTTGCCCAGACATCACATACCATATGCTAGTGTTAGAATTCTGCCAATACTGTTGTCCATGTGCTATTGTTGACTCTATGTAAATATTACATCTAGTTTGTCAGGGACAGCATTTGTCAAGGATGCCCCCATGACGTGTCACTGCTCTCCTACTCTATGCTGCAATATTTTCTCCAATGCAGCAGCACCAGCAGTTTGCCACAAGTAAGCCACCTATGCCAAGAATTTCCTCCAGTATGCCAGTGACAGCATTTGTTTTCACTGGTGCCCCAAGCAAGATTTATCTCCAATGTATCAATGTCAGTATTTTGCCTTGGGATCCTGTATGGAAGTAATTCTTCCAGCATCCCAATGTGCCATCATTTTTTCCAAGTTTCCTACAGTATGCCAGGCTAACATTTTGCCAGGAGTACCATTATAAATCAAGAAGCATGCCAGGTCCAATAGCTGACTTGTAAGCATGACAATGCACTCACTCATGCTCACTTGAATTTACTTACTCACAGTCACGCCGATTTACTCTCACAAATGTTCACTCACTCATTCCTTTTCACCAAGTCTCTTGCACTCACTCTTACCCTGACTCACTCATTCACACTGTCTTGCTCACTCTTATTCTGACTCACTTATATTTTCTCTCTTTCACACACACACACACACACGAGCTCACATACAAACATACATGTGCACACAAACATACTCTCTCTCACCCACATGCATACACACACACATACACATTAAAGTGCATTATATTTTGCGTACCTAGGATACCATGAAGGTCCAGTTTCAGATCCTGCAACTCCAGCTTTTATTAAACTTATAGTGAATATTAGACTAGTATTCACTATTGATGTACCAAAATTAGCAACAAAAATGAGGTTGGAGTCCGACTGCTGAAAATGTGAGCCCCTCTGTGTTCTTGACACTGAATTTTTCCCCTACAGGTCAGGGGTCACAAAGGCAGTCTAAGGGCTTGCAAGGGCAAGAGAGGGGTCACAGCTGTGACCCGTGGCAACCTTTAAATGACATCCATCCATCCACACACATACAAACGTTTTGTCATTACTGATTGATTGTCATAACCTGCAAACACAGCATTTTCCTTTACTTCTGCCAATATTTCAACATCTGTATATACCACGTTTATACACTTTCACATAAAATGGTAATTACAATTGGCACACGTGACCATATTTCTGTACACGCTGCAGTAAGGACAAAGTTTGAATGAGCATACAGTCTGAACACTTTGATGACCTTATGACCCACTTGGAGGTTTTGTAATAAACTCTCACTGCCTTCAGCTTCAACTCCAGAGCTTTTGATTGTAGCCTGTCATGTGGTGATCCACGCAAAAGGAGCAGCTATACAGACTGTCCAATCAAACCATCAAGAGTATACAGGTTACGGGCAAAGTTAACAAGCTTCATTCAGAAATGTCCTAGGTTTGTAACAATCATTGCCGAGATTTCTCCAGGTTATCCAATTAGTGGTGAACAAAGTATTTTTTGCACCTGGAAAATTTTATGAAGTTTCCGGTTCGCGATGCAGAGTTTCCAGGCTTAACTTCACCTTCCACAGTGCAAAGTTTTTCTGTGCATTACGAGAGCATTTTTACTGCATTGCGAGATCATGTGCATTGTATCCAAACCCAGTCAAAATTGAAATTACGTATAGAATTGTTCTCTTCTCGTTTATCTTTATCTGAATAGTATCTGACTAGGTATCGGCATAACGACCACTGTATATAGAATTGTCTTTGTAAGTTTACAGTTAGGGATACAAATCTCCACAAAATTCTGTATGTTCTCACAAATGTGGCGAGCCTAAAAAGTTTGCAATCTTTGCCAAACTGCAACAGTTTCATAGAGCTTTGCACTGGCCAAAAAGGAAGTGTTCTCAAGCTCCCACGCCAATGGGCGATTTTGATGAATAAAACACGCCTTACTAGTGACCCAAGTACAACTGAGTTTCAGAAATTAAGCAGAAATTGATTACAAATCTTACCAAAGAACAGTGGCGGCTGACTTATGTTTACGGTGGTGTGGGGGGAGGGGGTTGGGGTCAGAGAGGAAGACACAATAGTAATAATACGTTTTTTTTAATAAAAGACACTTACCTTCAGGCGTGTTCCCTGCGGCGTCCTCCTGCGCCTGGAAGCTCCAACGCGCGAGACCAGGAAACGCCACTAACCAATCTTGATGCTGCTTTCATGCTGATAATCAGTATGAACGCAGCATTAGGATTAGTGAAAACAGGCTCCCTCAGTGCTCACAAGAGCACTGGAGGCCTGTGCTTTCTCAAACTCAGGTGCCTTAAGACAGCTGGGCTAGAGATATTTAATGTGCGCATGTCAGGCAGCCATTGCAAGACGGCTGGCCAAAGGGACATGCACACTTTAATCAAGTGCACAGCTCCCTGCTGCCACTCTGCAGCAATTGTCCCAACTCGTCCTAACACTCGGTTCAGGACTGGGTGCTGAAAAAGAAAATGGTGATAAACAAAGTTAATCACCATTTTATTTTTCTGTTATGGGGGCATCTTTCTGGTGGTGTGACGCTCCTCCGCTCACATGGAGGGGCCGTCCCTGCCCAAAGAATGGATGTTTCCATCCTTCTGAGCTATTGTCGAAATTGATGGGATGAGAAGGTGACCACTTTATTATCTACATTTCATTCTTGATGTTTGATTCGTGTCAGTCATTTCCCACAAAGATAATTTTGCTTCAGTGTGCAGGAGCCAGAAACAGGATAACACAAAGAGACTTTCAGTAGCTTCTATGTCATTTTGGTAAATATTTTGGAACCAGGCTTAGGGCTTAAGAAAAACATTTTTTCAACGCTTCTTCAATGTATGCATCTGTTCCCCATTGTTTTTCCAACAAGGCAGACTATCAGCATTTAAAATGTTTACGTCCATGATGGAAGCAAGAGGATATTATAGATATTAGAGAAACAGCTATAAAACAATTTGACATCACAGTGCAAGGTGCTTTACAAATGATTACTTTGAAAAGCTTTTCCACCATGCTTAGAAATTGAATAATATGCCTCTTATCGTAATCAGGGCAGGCGCAAAAGTTGCAGGGGTGGAAACAAATGGTCTCTGAAAGAAGACCGAAGGCCCAGCTCATAAGAGTGAGGACCCCGAGGCTCGAGCCAGAAAGGCCCTTGAGCAAAGTTCCCAAAATGGTCCCTGTTTGCTCCAAGGACAAAGGAGCACAAAAGAGCCTAAAGTGAGGAGTGAAAGTCGCTTAGCACTGGGAGTGCGGGATGGGCCCAGGATGCCAAGCTGAAAGGAAGCCAAAAAGGTAATGGTCTCACAGATTGGCCAGCTGATGAGCTTGGTTCGAATGGTCCCCGGCAACCAAGAATAAAGTATGGATAAAGAGGGTCCCCTTATGCCAGGCAGGTATGAATACTCCTCTTAGATGCACCAGAATGTGTACTTCAGTCTGCTTTCCTTCAGAGAGTCAGAAAACTGAGTACCATCAAATTGGAATTTGCACTTCTAAGTTTAGCCCTCGAGATCACTGCAGCTTAAAGTCCCAGGGTATAGGAGTGAACGGCTAGCAACTACTTGGGACGAAAGAACATCTAGGATTTCCTGAATTCTCTGAGTATCTAAAAGTAAAATTGAAAAGAAACCAGAGGTTGGCAATATTCAATAACCCGCTGAATACTCATTGAGCGTAGATAATGCAAACTTCTTCAGCAGAAGAGAATAGATGAATCCCGAAAAATATATTTTCCTCTAGCATCAACAGAGAAGGCATGGCTCCCTCACTGAGGGCATTATGTGGAAGTGTCTTACCGTCACAAGGGGACTGAAGAGTCGAGGCAGTATCCAGGAGCCCTCTAAGAAGGGTGGCTTTTGCTTCACGGCAGAAGGAGAGTGGCGACTTGTTAGACTTGGCAGCCTTGGTGTGGTCTCCCCTAATGTTTTGCCTCTGCTTCCCAGGTTGTGGCTGTGTGCTGGACCAATTTTTTGCTTCTCTTGGCACTTTACCACTGCTGACCAGTGCTAAAGGGCAAGTGCTCCCTATGTGAAATTGTATGTGTTATTGGTTTTTCCATGATTTTCATATTTGATTTAGTAGTAAGTCCCTAGTAAAGTGCACTAGAGGTGTCCGGGGCCTGTAAATCAAATGCTACTAGTGGGACTGCAGCTCAGGTTGTGACACCCACATGAGTAGCTCTGTAAACATGGCTCAGACCTGCCACTGTAGTGTCTGTGTGCAGTTTTAACCTGTCAATTCGACCTGGCAAGTGTACCCACTTTCCAGGCTCAAATCTTCCCTTTTTATACATGTAAGGCACCCTTAAGGTAGGCCCTAGGTAGCCCCATGGGCAGGGTGCAGTTTATGTTAAGGGTGGAACATGTACTGATGTGTTTTACATGTCCTAGCAGTGAAATACTGCCAAATTCGTTTTTCACAGTTGCAAGGCCTATCGTTCTCTTAGGTTAACTGCCTTTAAATATCCTTATAGTGTAGTTTCCCTTTCAGAGGAGATTCAGATGTGGAGTTTGGTGTCTCTGAACTCACAATTTTTAAAAAACGTCTTTTAGTGAAGGTGGTTTTTAGATTGTTAGTTTGGAAATGCCACTTTTAGAAAGTGGCCATTTTCTTGCTCAAACCATTCTGTGTGTCTGCCTTCTTGTGTATTCCACATGTGGGTCAGACTGACAGTTGGGCTGTTGTGAATTCCCTCTAGACAATGACACGAAGGGAGCTGGGGCGTAGCCTGCATATCCTGATGAGCCAACTGAGCTAGAGTGAAGGGAGGAGTGGTCACTTACATCTGAAAGGACTGTGCCTGCCCTCACACAATGCAGTCTCCAACCCCCTGGAGTGTGTCTGGGGCCAGGCCTGGGCAAGGCAGGATCCTGTGAACAACAGCGACTTTCCTTTGAAGTATGCCTACTTCAAAGGCAGAAAGGGGTATAAGTAGTGGACCCAAAACCACAGACTTTTAGATTACTTCTGGAACCAAGAGGAACCTCAGCCACTAGAATTTTCGGAATAATGTGGATGAGGTGCCATGGCCTCACAGAGTGCTATCACATATACAGGGAGACCCCAGTCACCTCTTGTTTTATTTGCGTGCTGACTTGTGGTTTGGGTGGCATCACTTATAGCCCACTTCTGTTCCTTTCTCTGTTCAGGGCGATTGGTCCATGATGTGTGCTATAATATCTGATAGTCCGTGAGTTAAGTTTAGAATCCGTAGGAGGGTTAACCAAAAAGAGAATTGGAGTCAAAAACACTCACAGCAAGTGGTTCAAATGGAAGCCAATGATTATTATTAATCGATGTTGCATTCTCATAATAATTTATTGGTTATAACTAAAAATGTATAAGCACCTGTATGCAGTCACCTAAAATGTTTGCTCTAATCTGTAGAAATTCATCCTTATAGTTTGTCTCAGCGATTATGTTGGTTGGTAAATGGAGTTTCTTCGGCTTGAGGGCTCTGGTTATAGGAAAGCAGTGGAAGCCATAAGTGGAGGGATAGGTAGGAAAAGGCAGGCTCTGAACAAATGGGATCGCACATCTCACTCTGCCTGGTGGATTTGGGGAAAGGATGGAAAGAACATGTGCACAGCAGCATGGCCATTGCATTGCGGGTCAGAAATGGTAGCTCAATAGGCATAGGGAATTTTGTTACCTCATGCACTGTGCACACCCCACCACCCTGTGTTAGAAATGTCACTCTCTGCAGTGTCATCCCCCAAACCTTTTGTCTTTTTCCCTCCACTTTTTGCTGAATTGGCTTTGGTTTGCCTTTCGATTCTATGCACTTTTCCACTGCTAACCAGTGCTAAAGTGCTTGTGCTCAGTTCCTAAAATATGGTTTAATTGATATATACCTAATTGGCATATTTAATTTACTTCTATGTGACCATGGTCTGTAAATTATATGTTACTAGTGGGCTTGCAGCACTGCGTGTGCCACCCACTTAAGTAGTGCTTTAAAGCATTCCCCAGGTCAGCCATTGCAGCCTGAATGCCAGTCTATGTCGACAAGCCTGCAACTCCCCCTTTATTACATATGTCACCCTTAAGGCAGGTCCTACCTAGCCCATAGGGAAGGGCACTATGTAATTAAAAGGTAGGGCATGTACTTATAAGTTTTACATGTCCTGGTAGTAAAAAACTCCCACATTTGTTTCTCACTACTGTGAGGCCTATCCCTCTCATAGAATAACACTGGGAATTCCATATTATACTTAATAAGCTGTAATTCCTAATTGAGAAGGGATGGATCTGTCAAGTTTGGTTCCTATGGAATTGTAATGACAAATCCTATTTAATGGCAAAGTCAAATTTATCATCACATTTTTGAAAATGTGACTTTTAGATATGTTGCCATTTTCCTGCTCTTAGCCCTGTGTGCCTGACTTCAATAAACATCTGGGGTGGTTGACAGCTGGGCTTTGTGCATTCCCTCCATTCAACCACACACAAAGGTTGCTTAGGTGTGACTTGATGGGCCATCCACATCCTAATGGGCCATCCTGGGCAGGATAGGAGGAAGGATCTGTTCACAGCCTCACACTTCCACATGAATATACTGTGTCCTGTTCCCACAAATGGACTGCTTAACCTTCTGTAGTGAGTCTGGAGCCATGGAAGGGAGGACCTCTGTGCACTTTAAAGCTCTTCTTTGAAGTCTCCCCCACTGGGTATAAGAACTGGACTTCTGACCCTACCAACTCAGTACACTTCTGGAACTGTGTAGACTCTGCCAGGAAAAAGGACTGTTGTGCTGCTGAATGACTGCTTCTCTGCTCGACTGCTGCTCTAGAAGAACTGTTTCTTGCTGTGCTAACCTCCTGCCTGCTGTTCTACTTGCCTGGGTGAGAAGGACTAGACCCACATCACTTGAACCAAACACCCAGATTGACTCCAAGAGCCAGCTGGCTGGTCTCCTGTTTTTTTAAGTCTCAGGAACGCAAAAGTCTTCCAACTCACCTGCTACAGCACCTGAACTCTGCCACCTGTGAGTTTTACTCTGCCAAGTGGTGTCAATCTAGTCCTGGGCTCTTTGAAGTGGGTACAAAGTGCAGCTCCTGCAAGAATCCCCACATCAACACCGTTGCGCCGGTCGGAACCAGTGCATCTTCATTATTGCAGGCACATCATTGCAAGGATCGGTTGCATCGCATCGCCGACTGCACGTCTCACCATCTCCATTTCTGATGCATCTTCAACTTTGCACGAATTGCAGCCAATACATCCCCTCCATCCTATGGCTCAACGACCAAGTATCACCTCCTCTCCTTCGTGCATTTCCCTCGATGTTGATGCAAACAAAGTACTTTGCAGCAGGCCAAGATTGGTCCCTGTATCTGACCCATGCTCCATCACGGTCAGCCTGAGCTTTTAGATTTGACTCGGTCTAGTGTGACCAGATAGCCCCGGTTGGTGCTTTATGCTTTAAAGCACTACAATTCAGTACATTCTTTAAAAATTCATAACTCAGAGTGTGTGACTGGATTTTTGTTGTTTTGGTCTCGTTTTGTTCATTGAATTAAGATCTATATTTTTACCAGGGGTGGTAACCTTTTTGTGTGGTGTTTTCATTGTTTTACTGTTTGAGGTGTTGCACAATTACTTTACACATTGATTCTTAAGTTAAGTCTGACTGCTCTGTGCCAAGCTACTATGGGGTGAGCACATGCTAATTTACAGTGTGTTGGTGCCTTACCCTGGCTAGAATTGTGGTCCCTGCTTGGACAGGGTTCATACCACTGCCAATCAGAAACTCAATTTCTAACACCCTCCTTGTTTCATGGGTTTGTAGAGAGCTGTTTTTAATGGCAGGATGGAATAGAGAATGTTGATGTCAATGTGTGTTGCTGCTGGATACAGGTCGCAGAAAAAAGGCTCATGGAAAATAAAAGTGGTGTGGTATACGTTTGGTAGGTTTTGAGATGATCATCCCTGGTCCAAATGTGGATAGGCTGGCTGGTAGGTTAGAAGTTAGTTTGGAATGTTGGAGTTGAAGGACAAAGGGGGCAAGTAGGCCCAGAGACTGGGACGGCTAATTTTGTGAAGGAATAGTGAAGCATAAGACAAATAGATGCCAATGGTCTTGGGGCCAGATGTATCAAAGGGTTTTACCCATTCTGTGTCTATGGGAAAATTTGTTGGTACATATGGCCCTTTTTGCAGGACAAGTAGACCTTAGGTAATTAATGAATGGGGGGGCAGAGGGACAAATAGAGGATGGCATTGACCGACAGGCCTGGAAGAGTTAAAGCTAGTTAATATGAAAAGTTGAAGATAGGGGTGTTAAAGCCAAATGGGGTGGGGTGATTTTTTAGAGAGGGTAAGCGTATTTCAAGGTATTCAGGGCTAGATGTATCAAAAAAACGATTTGCGTTTCTTAAATTGCGAATTTTAAGAAATCACTATTTAAGAAATGCAAAAAGGTATGTATGATTTTTGAGATTCGGTAATAGCCATTTCTTAAAATTTGCAGATGCTATTACCGAATCGCAAATAGAGAATCTGACCCCATTTGCACCTATGGGCCTGTTGCGAATGTTTTTGCATTACCCAAATTGTGAATTCCAGTTAGGAATTCGCAAATTAGGAAATGAAAATCCCAGGGTGCTGGGGGCCTAAGACCCCCTCTGCTGCACCCCAAAAATATTTTTACGTACATGTGAAGCACACACATGCCTTAGGGGCATGTGTGCGCTACATGTCAATTTTAAAAATGCATTTATAATGTATTTTCTAAATTTGCACATGGTTACCACCAAACTTTAGTTTGTGGTAATTGCATTTCCTAAATGCCCAATTCTCTATTTGCGATTTCCAATTTAGAGAATCGCAATCTCTAAATGGGGTCGCAATTTTAAGGAATCACTATTTTAGCATTTCCTTAAAATTGCACTGAGAATGCCTTTCATACATTGTGAGAGACATTTTTGCATTCGCAAACGGCCGAATTTGGCAATTCGCACCGTTTGCGAATGCAAAAAAGCTTGATACATCTGGCCCTCAGAGTGTTAGTTCGATGCAAGGAGCATTATTAATATGCATGGTACAGGTCCTGAAGATGCAAAATGTGAGTTTTATCTTGAGCCTATAATAAAAAGACCTTTTCAACAAACTCATAGCAAGTTTGTTTTGTTTCTCCATCCACGAACCAGGATAAATCACACGTGAAAAAGAAAGAGGAAGGTAGCTGAGGAAAAATAAGACGGGTCGAAGGAGCTCGGGAAGTAGAAAAGAAAATAGAGGATGGTAAAGGATGTTGCGGCCAGAAGAGGGCAAAGAATATTAGAACAGAAAATGAAATGTGCCTGTGGACAGGGCTGGCTTCAGGGCACAGTGACCAGTGCAGCTGCACCTCGTGGTGACGTTGGTGGGGGACGCTGTGTTTAAAAATAAATTATGGGTTTAAAAGCACTGAACATCCTATATTAAGATAACTCTGGTGATTTATGTTCCTGCTGATGAGAGTTCGAAAGTTTTTCTAGTGGCAGTTTTGACTCATCATAGTAGGGCAGAGGGATAATGTGCCTACTGCATAGAGGGTGTGCCATGCAGATCACAGAAATGAGTGTCAGTGAACTATGAGTGGCACTATAAAAAATGAAGTGCATTTGAGAGATGGGCTATGGAGAGATGATGGCACTGCTGGAGGGTGGTAGTGATGGAATTCGTGGAGAAGGAGGTCATGGGAGTGTGGGTGCCAAAAAGGACTGTCACAGCGCTAAAGCAGGCCCTGCCTGTGCGGTAGAAAAAAGGAAAAATAACTGAGGATGGATGAGGGGAAAAGGAAATAGAAGACAGGGAAAAGAACAGTGGGGAGGGAGCTATGACAATGCATGAAGTTGGAAAGAGCTGAAAGACAAGTTGGAAATAATATCTCAGGCAAGATGAAAGGCGCAGGCGTAAAAAGAGAACGTGTGGAGGGGTCAAATGAACTGGGAAGGAGGAGAGGTATAAAGAGGGAAACTGATGCAAAGAAAAATAAATATTAAGGCAAGGGTGAAAGATGTCGACAACCGAAAATAGGGGATAGAAGTAGAAAATTGAAAATACAACAGGCTAATTTGAGGAATTTCATGTTATGCATGTTACACAAAATTCCCTAAATTAAGCCATTATGCCATTTCGCGTTATTAGGCACGTACACTGTAAAAAGTTACACGTTGTGGCACAATCCACAGTACATCAAGTAAACATTTACTACAAATGCACAGGAGCAACAGAAAGTGAACAGCTGTTGTTTGCATCTTCGCACCTGAAATTAGTGTGAGGGTGCTTTATGCGTTAAATTATATCACAAAATGATAGATTTGCATTTTGCATAATTTGGCAGTAGCAGTGCAAAAACAAATTATGTGAAGTTTCACACACCCCCTTGATAGAAGGGGAATGACAGAGAGAACGGAAGAATGGGAAAAGAGCCAATGAACAGAATGGAGGTAGTAGTTTGGGGTCAGGAGCAGTGGTGATGAAACCTTACTGAGAGCAAGGTGCTGACATAATTTTTTATATAAAATGCCAGGTAGCAACATCAACCTTCAAACGCTGTGAGTCATCTTTGCTTGATGGGTAGAGAGGAGCAATGCTGTGAGACCAGACAATGAAGACCCTAAGGTCGTTAGAGTGATGGAGGCTAGCAGGAGATGTATAGACCCTCACCCTGGGTGAGCTAGAGCTGAAGCGCAAGGCTATATTCCATGACTGTATTAAGTGTTTAATCTGAGCCAGTGGTTTCAGGTGGAATTTTCATTTCCGGGGACTGGCACTCATTTTTCTAAAGCAGACCTTGATCGAGAGGGAAAAAAAAAAAGGGGGAAAGAAGGAGTAAGAGAAAGATGGGAAAAACAGTGAAAAGGGGAAAAAGTAGGAGCATGAAACATAAGGTGTGAAATAAAGGAGCAGGGAGTGTCTGATGTTGGATTGAAGAGGCATCAGGTAGAAGGAAAACTATGCAGCCTTGGTATTCTCCACCGCACCATTTGATAACGCTAGCCATGAGCAAACTTTAGGCCCTGCACATATTAATTTACAAATTAAGCACTGCGTGTATTATGTATGGAGGTCTGGCAATTGTGCACTCACTCAGGTTGCTCAATGGTGAGCTTGAGGAGGGGTCTGCTAAATCATTGGTACTGTCTTATCACATGACAAATATGGTTGCAACCTTGCCTCTCCTGTCACTTTGCTTAGCATGACTGGTAAATATCATTTGAGCTAATGGTCTGTGTAAAAAATTGGAGTATTAGTTGAGGGGGGTGAGTAACCACCGCAAATAATAATCAGAATCCTTGTCAGGGTGAACCACTAAAGCCACTAAATAAACCTGTGATTAACCCTCTTTTAGCTTGGTACAAAGCAGTCTAGTTTAACTTAAAGGCAGTATTTTTGCAGTACCCAAACAGTAATAAAGTTAAATCACAACACAAAAAAACCAAACTAATTAGATGAATAGGGACTTTGTATACATACAATGACACCAAAACAACAAAAATCAAATAAGTAGAATCAGAGATATGAATCTTTAATATTTGAATAAAAACTGGCACTAAAATGCACAAAGCACCAACCACGATTAACTGATCATTCTAGATCAGGGCAAAGGCAAATGATAAGGCCGAATGCGATGGAGTGCAAGTTAGATACAGGGAAAAAGTTCATCCCGGGTGCAAATTTACCTTCTGACTTAGAAATGTTTATTGAAGGTCCTTGACAAGTCATCTGCAGGGCAAGCTGGAGCCGAAGAGGGACCTGTTAAAGTTATTTTGCTGAACAGCTTGGTCCCAGTGCAGTCATCAATGACAACAGGAAAGCTCAAAATGGGCAAAGTCCAAAGTCTGTGATCAGGATGGCCTAAACATCAATCAGACTGTGCTCAGCGTCGGTCCCAAAGCCCTCTACATTCAGATGTCAGATCTCCTTCAGTCAGGTAAATTAGTAAGCTGAGGCTGACTGGCAATTTGACAAAGATGACTGCAGCTTCAAAGATGACCCCGGTCCCTGTCAGTTTTCCAGAATTTGTTTTTTTTCCAAAAGTTTATAAATCCCAATTTGAGCAGTTCTGGGGACAGAAGGAGTCCACTCTTACACCAGCCAAAGGTCTAGAACCTAGGATGCATCACTTGGGGATTAGGACTCACTCCAACAGAGCCCATCAGGAGGGGACAGTGGAAGTCCAGTTGGTGCTGGTCAGGTGGGCAGTAGCAGGGAGAGAGGCCTGGAAGCTTGTTGTATCCCTATTGCTCAAACAGGAGATCAGCGAACTGACCCTTGGTGTCACTTCTGGGGTCCTGGGTTCAAGGCAAGCTGGTCCAATCTTCTCTCATGTCGGAGACAGTAGGGGCTGTTCTTCTTCTGATCTTCACAGGGCCAGGAGTGCTCTGAGGAGAGGTCTGTAGGATCCACTTTTATGGCTTGTGCCATACTGTGGATGGAGCCTTTGTCCACCCCCCTAAATCCCCTCTGGTCAGTTCCGATATTCCCACTGGGTTTGGTGCCTAGTGAGACAAAGGGGAGGCAGTAGTAGGTGGGAGTTTTATCTGCCAATGAGAATGTGGACATCATTTGAAACTCAGGAAAGGGCTTGGCACAGCCCCCAGCCCATCCTGTCAAGGGAGAAGTCCCCCACCACACACCCATGGCCCTTTGTTTCCTGTACCCTACCTGTCTGTGAGCAATACACATCACACCAGAGGGCATACATCAAGAGTCAGGTGACAGCTGTACACTGGCAGGAAAGCCTTTTGGTTTTAGGCAGGGAAATGACAACTTTCTGAAAGTGTAATTTCCAAAATAGTATAAAATCTGACATGACCATTAATTTAAATATCAAATTACTATTAAAAAAGAGTCCTTGAGCCAACTTAAAGCAACTTTGGAGGGTTTTCTCTGTCAGGAAATGCAAAACTTTAAATATACATATTCTACTTTTTAAATGCCTATGGTCATTCTAGGTCTACCTTAAAGGTGACTTATAAGTATTGTAAAAGAAGGTTTATGCCTGACAAAATGTCTGTCTGCATTGGCAGGCCTGGAGACATGTTTTATAAATTACAAAGGTACCATTTACTAGGGACCTCCATGTAAATAAAATGTTCCAAATATGGGTATGCTAGTTGTAGCATATATAGAGAGGAAAGAACATGCACTTTACCACTTGTTAGCAGGAGTAAAGTCATATAGTCAGCAAAAACGGGTTCAGCAAAAGCAAGAAAACCCTTGGGAGACTACCACCAAAAGATGGTCATTATCATCAGTCTGCAATGTGATAAGAAAGATGGTGATACCCCTATGGAGAACATATCCAAGAGACAGTCCTTGGGTCTCTGACAACTTGCTTGAGAGAAGTGAGGTGTTGGATGGCGATAGATCGGCAACCCATTTCTCCAGAAACAATTGACCTAATGTTCATGCAATGAGACAGCCAGTTTGGATTAGGTTTAATTAATGTTGTTCATCATCTAAATGTTGACATGGTTTTTAAACTTTGTATTTTGTTTGGCTGGAGCCTCAATAGTCTTACTTTGGTAACAGTCCCTGGCAGGCCTGGATTTTGCTGTCTGAAAAGGTTCTGTAGACTTCACTTGCTGGTGATAGCACTGGATATAAACTATTACTCCATGCTTTTGGTTGACACACTTTGACTACATGGATCCTCTGTTTGCAGACCAACCTTTATGCCTAATTTAGAGGCTCCGGATAGTGCAGGACACAGTAGCACAAATAGTTTGCTCTTAGCCTCCGGGTTGTGTCTTCACTGGTTAGCCATGATCCCCCATGTCTGATTTGAGGTATCCATATTACAATAGGTGTTTCATCTTCAGGAATTGTTTGTCTAGCCAGACCAGGAGCACTTAACGACACTGGGGCAGCACACATTCTTGAATGTGTATCTCATAATCACTAGATATTTTACAAATCATTACGTTTTCAGGGCTAGATGTAAGATCTACTCTTTCCAATTAAACTTCCTTTCTTGAGTGCTTATATTTTGACTTTTTGCCTAGCTTGTTATTTATATGTGGTATGATGGTGATCACTTTGATTTATATTTGTAGGCTCTCTTTGGAATCCATACTCTGTTGAAAAGGCTCCACCCCACAAGGTAAATGTCCTAATTCAAAGGCAACCAGTATACCTTGAGTGATGTGCTTTCAAGATCGGAAGCTGATTCCTAAATAATATGTTTGTGTGTGAGTAAGATTAGATTTTGAGGATATGAATGACACCTTTCACAGCCTGGTATGCCCTACATACTAAAATGTGTAGAAAGCCAATCATGGCCAACCCTTAACTGCGTCCCCTCTGTTGAAATATTTGAATGCCATGCATTGCTAAAAGTGCAGTTTGTGAAAAAGGTTTCCAAACAAATTCTGCCATGAGCTCAAAATAAGTACACATTTGGCACCTTTTTAACTCTAATCTTCAATGGAGAGCTTTTATACTCTCATCTTTTTACACCTCTAACCCTTCGTGTGGGCACTTAGGCCCATATTTAAGAAAAATGATGCACAACTGCGCTAGCGCAGTTTTGGATCAAAAAAATTACCACGAGCTAACGCCATTCCCTAGCACCATTTGTGCGCCATATTTATAAAATGACACACAATGGTGCTAAGGAATAGTTATTGTTAAAAAAAATGACGCTAATCACTGCGACATGCCATCAGTAAAAATTCCGCTAACGCCGCGAAAGTTGCCATTAGAACATTTTGTGGCACGTTTTTTGACGCAAAAGAAGTTAGTGCCATATTTAACTGCATTCGTGTAAAAAATGCGCAAGCAAGAAAAAATTATTTGGCCCACATTTAAAAAAAATATAAGCATAAACATGCGTGCGCAGTTGTACGGCAAAAACATTACCATGAGCTAACACCATTCCCTAGCGCCATCTGTGCAACATATTTATAAAATGACACACAATGATGCTAAGGAATGGTTAGGGTAAAAAAATGGCACTAACCACTGCAACATGCCATAAATAAAAATGACACTAATGCTGCAAAAGTGGCGTTAGAATGTTTTGCAGCATGTTTTTTGACGGAAAACGGGTTAGCACGATATTTAACTTTATCAGCGTAAAAAAATGTGCAAGCAAGAAAAAAACATTTAGGAAGGCAAGATAAAGAACGCAGGCCAGGAGAGACCCCAGGGAGATCCCAATCAGCCAAGTACCAGCCAAGGGGGTCCGGCACAGTCCCAGGAGAGGGAGAAGAGGAAGTGGAATTGTCGCTTTAGTGAGGAGGAGAATGACATCTTGGTCAGAGAGGTGACAGTGCACCAACAGCAACTCTTCATCACCTCCAAATTGCCAAGAGGTAGGAGGGAGGCTGTATGGCAGGCAATAGTAGATAAAGTCAACTGCGTGGCAGAGGTGAAGAGGACTGTCACTGATTGCAAGAAGCGCCGGCACGATTGCAATCGCAGAACTAAGGAGAAACTGGCCAGGAACCGAAAGCAAGCACTGCAGACTGGAGGTGGAAGTCCGGCACCCCAGGAGGACCTGGATGAGCTGGAGGAGATGGTGGCAGCGGTCATCCCAGAGGAGCTGGTTACTAGAATTGCAGGCCAGTGCAGACAACCAATAACTACCACAATTGCAGGGTAAGTTGCAGGGGGGGACTATCTGGAATCTCACAAATGGCAGAAGGGGGAGGCACATAGGACACACTGAATGCATGCTAAAGGGTAGCATTGGGACACATAGGGCCAGAATCAAAAGTCCCATCGTGACCCAAGCCTCACTTTTAGTGACGCTCTGGTGGCGCAATACACTCCGACATATACACAATGAGATCTTAAGCCACTTACTGTGGCTTAACACCACCTTGTAAATATGGCCCCTACACACCCAGCACATAGCCTGGAAGCCTAGGGGTGGTGTCAGAATGGCGCAACAAGGCAAATGCTTTCCATCCTCCTCGTGTCATTGCCCTTCTCATGTGTGCTGCATCTCGCAGGAAACATAGAAATGCCACCTTACCATAATAGATTGTTCCTCTGCAGGAAAGGACACCTTCCTGCATAGAAACTATCTATCCCCTCAACTCAGACACCCTTGTACTATGGTGCAAAGATGCTTGCGTTGGTGCAGGGAGAACAAATCTGCACATGTACTGGGAGAAACACAAGGGTGTGCTGTATTCCAGAAAACACGGCACATCCCTGCATTACAAAAGTGGTGCAGCACGGTGCAACTACTATTGCAGCTGCACCAAGCTATACCACTTAAGAAAACATCAGGGCCTCAGTGTGCAACACGTGGAACGCAACCAGCACAGGGTGGCCCAACAACAACTCTCACACACTTACATGTGCCATTTGGGAATGGGCACAAAGTGAATTCATACAACATATGGCGCATTTCAGTGATCATCATTTGTGCTGCAGTACAAGTAGCTTCAATTTCACCATGTACCAAGGATGTCTGTGCTCTGTGAATGGTTGGTGTTGTGCATAAAGGGACACCTTCATGCGTAAGAACTGGCACAAGTGGCATCAATGTTGCACTACGGGCACAATGTCACTAACCCATAATGCAACTGTACCATCATACAAATAGTTGCCCATGTGGATCCAAGCTGCCCGTTCCCCTTGTGCCACATCAACAAAGTCTCAAAATGCATGCATTGATCCACCTTGTACATCCTTACACCAACATATGCCAATATGCAGCATGCAAGAAAATGTCCCAAATGTAGGGAGGGACGAACTAATGTGGCAGACAATCCATAATGGTTGCACTGTGCCATCCAATTAGCACATGTGTGCGGCCTGCTAAAGGGAGATGACAAAGTAACACATGCATTGTCAGCAATGGACCTACCTGTGCTTTGCTGCACTAGTGCCAATGCAGTAAAGCACCAAAAGAGTGACAACAAATATGACACTACTGTGGGAATGTCCACCATGGTGAATGGAAAGGGAAATGACGTGCTACCATGGTGTCAGGTGCAAGGGGCTCGCAAGGAAGATGGTGGTGTGGGATCAATACACAAAATATCTTTAAAGGTTGCTCCATGTGTGATGCACAATGCAACACATAATTAACAACTATAACCTGGGGTTTATAACATGTCACTGAGCCTCCAGTAGCAAGTAAATGATGAGACATGTCAACAGCCACTACAGTCAAAAATTGAGATTTCAATAGCTTATTGCAGAGGATGATGCCTTATCTCCTGCCAACCTGACTGTCCTGGTTTTTACAGATGACATGGATGACCAGGGGGGCGTGGCAAAGCACTGAACCTGGTGGACACAGAATAGCTAAGTTCCTGCGGCCTGCCCAGGAGTCCTAACTAATCCAGCAGCTCCAGCCCGGATTCACACCCAGCTCAATCAGAGCAGTAGAAGGAGGTCTGCGAGAGCCTGTGGGAAACTTAGAGGACCCCAATGGCCGACTCCTGGATCTGACCGGCTACAGGCGAGAGCAGTGTGGCCTGTGTCGGCCTAGGCTGAGGCCTGGTCTTCGGTCTGGCCCTTCTGCTCTCAGCAGGCAGACCGATGCTGAGTGCGGTTGAGGTGGTGGCAGGCTTGCCGGGGCTGTGATCTGGCTGCGGTGTTCCCTCCTGACCTGGAGACGAGCGTCATCTCGGCGCTCTGGTGAGTGCGGGACCTGGGTCAGGCAAGGCCCCGTGCCTGGTGGAGATGTGATGGGGTGGGGTGCAATGGCATGCAACCCCTTGGGGCCTGAAGGATCCGCGACTCACCTGGCTGGGCCTGGTGATTATTCCCTACTCCCCCAGCCTACCCCCCCAGCCAGCGTGATGAACAGTAGGGGGACAACGTACCAGTGAGGACGCTTGGCAGTATCGGAGTTGGTGAGCTTGCTGTGCAGCAAAGCGAGGCCCGGGTGGCCCTCCCCAGGGCACCCACACTTGAAAAATGCGGCGGCCCCCACGAAAGGCGACCAGACTAGGTGCCGTGGGCCCTGTTCTGGAGAGCTGAGCATGGCCCCATGGGGACTGGAGGTGCCACGGGGCCTGTTCACTGTTGGAGGCCGGCGGTGGGGTCCCTCTGGTTGGACCTGCATGGTGTTGCAGCAAGCCTTCCCACCCAGCCGGAATTGAAGCAGAGGTAGAGTCGGAGGCCGGCGGGGGCATCAAACAGACCCTGCCATGCCGTGTCTCCATTCGGGAACTCGCAGGGGGAGTCTGCCAGTTACTCCGAGGCACTCAGAGTGGATCTACCGATCGAGGATAGGGCCATGCCAGTGGGCCAATAGGATCGGCCAGGGTGAGCAATGGGCCGCAACAAAGTGGTTTGCACACAATCCCGCCTGGCAGACTCTGGGGAGTACTGCGGATCAAGCACCGGCTCAACCACCGGAGACTGTATCCCTCTCACTAATCCTGCTCCCCCTATAGACAAATTAGACCTGATACTGCAGGAAATCCGTGAGTCCCGGGTGGCCATTGAACACTGTATTGACGCTATCGCCACAGAACTCTGCATTTTAAGGGACGATCACAGGAAGCTGGCAGACAAGGTGCGCACAGTGGAAGGCACCTTGACAGAGCTGGCCCCCCAGCAAACCTGGAACATGGACACCCAGGCTGACCTCCAGCGGCGGGTCCAGAGGTTGCATGACCATGCAGAGAATGCGGAAGGCAGAGCATGTCGGAACAACATAAGGATAGTGGGCCTGCCAGAAGGTGAGGAAGACACTGACCCTATGCATTTCATTGAGGAGTGGCTTCGGTTGGAGGTTGCATCTGAGGGACTGTTGTCCATATTTGTAGTCAAGCGATCACATCGGGTCCTAGCATGCCGCCTGCCTACGGGTCCACCGCTCAGGCCCATAGTGGCTTGGATCCTCAATTACCGTGATCAGGACCATTTGCTGCAGATGGCGAGGAACAAATCATCTATAAGAGTGGCCAATGCAGTGGTCCCATTGTTTCTGGACTACACACTGGAAGTGCAAATGCGCTGTGCATCATATCAATCTGTGAAGAAGAAACTCCGAGAAGAGGGTCTGAAATATGCCCTCTTATTTAAAGCACAGTGAAAGATACTGCACGACGACCACCCTCTATTCTTTGAAACCGTTGATGCCGCCTGGGAATGGCTCCAACAAACATACCCCTGGGCCCAACATTGAGAGAGAGATATGCCCAGGCCAGGCCCCAGACACACACCAGGGAGGTGGAGACTGCATTGTGTGAGGGCAGGCACAGCCCTTTCAGGTGTGAGTGACCACACCTCCCTCCCAGCTCAGATGTCTCATCCGGATATGCAGGACACCCCAGCTCCTTTTTTTGTCACTGTCGAGAGAGAGGTGCAAACAGCCCAGCTGTCAAACTGACCCAGACAGGAAATCCACAAACAGGCAGAGTCACAGAATGGCTTAAGCAAGAAAATGCCTACTTTCTAAAAGTGTCATGATCAAATACACAGTATAAAAAAACAACTTCACTAAAACATCAATTTTTTTTAAATTGTGAGCTCAGAGACCATAAACTCCACATTTCTATCTTCTCCCAAAGGGAATCTGCACTTTAATAATATTTAAAGGCAGCCCCCTTGTTAACCTATGAGAGAGAAAGGCCTTGCAACAGTGAAAACCGAATTTGGCACTATTTCATTGTTGGGACATGTAAAACACATACGTATATATCCCACCTTTTACATACACTGCACCCTACCCATGGGGCTCCCTAGCGCCTACCGTAGGGGTGCCCTGCATGTAAGACAAGGGATTGTTTAGGCCTGGCAAGTGGGTACACTTGCCAAGTCGGATTGGCAGTTTAAAACTGCACACACATACACTGCAGTGGCAGGTCTGAGCCATGTTTACAGGGCTACCCATGTGGGTGGCACAACCAGTGCTGCAGGCCCACTAGTAGCATTTGATTTACAGGCCCTGGGCATCTCTAATGCATGTTACTAGGGACTTACTAGTAAATCAAATATGCCAATCATGGAAAGCCAATTTACACATATATTTTACATAGGAGCACTTGCACTTTAGCACTGGATAGCAGTGGTGAAGTGCTCAGAGTGACAAAAACAGCGAGTTCAGCACACATCAGCAACCTGGGAAACAGAGGCAAAAAGTTAGGGCTGGATTCTGAGGACCCAGACACCACCTTTCAGAGGACAGTGGTAGGAGTCCAGCAGGAGATGGACAAGCAGGTGCGGGTGGGGATGGAGACCATGGCAGGCAGCCTAGAGGGAGTGCAGAGGTGCCTCAGTCCAAATAAGGACAACTCAGCTGCCATCAGAGACACCCACTCCCCACTATGAAGACTCCAGCAGTCCCTGGGCAACATAGATGCTGTCATGAGGCAGAGGCTTCAACAATTGCCCTCCCAAAGTGGCAGCAGCATGATAGACAAGAGGCTAGGAGCTATGCAAAATACCCTGGAGTCCATACAGAGAGAAGAGGCCTCCCTCAGGGAAAACACAGCTGCCTGCCACCTCGATGTTGCCGCTATGTTGAGAAATCAGCAGTTTCTCCATGCTTCAGTGTTGCCTTACAGTATGTGTTCCCACAAATGGCAGCTGCTGAGACCTTAGATTCTACATCTCCATCCCCTGAGGTGTATGTAGGCCCCCTCAACTTATTCAACAGCACCACCAATGGCACAGAAGGCACCACACACATCAGAGGATGAACATGTGGAAGGAGCAACATTAACTCGGAAAACAACCTGGTAGCATCAGTCTGTGCCACATGGACAGTATCTCCTTAGTTCTGTGGTTAAGATCATGCCAGTGTTGTGACAGCTGGCAATGTGCACTCTTCACTCAACCACCGTGGACGTATCTGCTGTAGACTGTCCTCATCTCAATTCCTACCTATTGTCAATTTGGACACCTCCTCACTAATGCACACTTCTCCTACCCACGTCTCATGACATATCCCTCACCTCTGGACTCTGAATATACAACAAATGGCTCAGGATCTCTCATGGGGTCTGTGAACTTGACATGGTATTGCTTTGAAAAATACACTTGCACATGTAAATAAATCTCCATATACACATCTACATGTCAACTTTTACTGTGATCCATCAACTCATCTAAATGTATGCATTGTGTGAAACTATGAACAGAAAAGACCACAACACACAGCATACAGACCACTTGCACCATCCACAAACTTGGGTACTCTCCTGTTCTTACCATTGTGACTACCTCCAGGAGGTGCAATATTCTACACCACTAGTACTCTTTAATCTTTGTGTGAAACTATGTCAATGAGAACAGAACCTAATTACATGTGTGGTTTACTGTCAGACACAATGCCACACACTAGGACTCTAACATAAAAAGGTGACTGAGGGCCAGATGTAGCAAAGGTTTTTACCCATTCTGTGTCTATGGGAAAAAGTGTTCGTACATATGGCCCTGATTGTGTTGTGGTCAACAACCGACTTACAGAACCTTAAAAGCATGTAATGAACACATTTCCATGCTAGTTGACATACGGCATTATTGGGTCAGAGCCAAGTGTCTGGAATTTTCCCTGATGAGAGCACCAGTACAACTAATATGTGTGGAACAGAAGATGCAAATTTGATCAGTGACAGTGTGCCAGTATGCATACCCCAAATAAGTTCCAGAAATATGGGCCACACTTTAC
Source organism: Pleurodeles waltl (assembly GCF_031143425.1). Classification (NCBI taxonomy): domain Eukaryota; kingdom Metazoa; phylum Chordata; class Amphibia; order Caudata; family Salamandridae; genus Pleurodeles; species Pleurodeles waltl. The sequence goes on from NC_090445.1 coordinate 471,649,842, forward strand.
AAGATTTGTTCTGACAGACCTCACTGATGACAGTTGAAGTTCCATACTTACCCGTGAAAGAATTTGTATACATACACAATGTGAATGTCAGGAACTGGGGATGAAAAATGTTTTGAGTATCTGATGTCATATTGCAGCCAAACTGACAGCTCCTTGGTCATAAGGGATACATACAGTCATACTTGTAAATCAATACATAAAGCATATCCTAAGGCATTCTTCTAATTTGGCGAGTGCACACATGAGAACACCCAGACACTCAATCAACCTAATTGTCTAAAACTAACAGGATTTATTGAAACATCAATACACCTTATTAAAACCAAACCTATGCACTATCCTACACTAAACTAAACTGCACTAACTTATCTAAACTTATCCCTACAGCTCTCTATCCTAACCTAAACGTATCTTAAACATTTAACGCCACATACTAAAGATTGCCCCCCCACCCCATTAAGAGGCAAGATACGATTAGGACAACATCAACTAAGGCTACACATATATTAACTTAACCTATATCCTAAGCAAACATATATTTTTTGTTGATTTATTCAAAAGATCTTTAAATTTTTTTTTTTTTTATAAACATAGAACCCTATACATAACCCCGCACCCAACCCTCAAAACAAAAAACAATACTAAAACCCACCTCCCAACTTACTCTATCCTACAACTTACCTAATATATTTAACTAACCTATCACTACCCACCTAAAACCCACTAAAGCTGATACCAATATACAACAGGAGAAGGGAAGAAACTGGGAGGCTGTGCAGCAACATGTTCAGAGCTTCTTCATCTTCTTTTTACAGAACCTCAACAACCTGTAGTTCCTTGCATTGCCCTTCTCTAGCTGGTCCGACCTTGTCATTATGGCTGCCATGCCCCTCCTCATGACCGCCTCAAAGTTTGAGGAAGTGGCTGCTGCAAGTGACTGTTGTGGTGGCTGAGTGGGCAAAGGTTCTGATGATGTTGAGGGGGTTTGACCAGATGAGGCCCCCAATCCCAGATGTTTTGTTCAATGTGCCCTGCACAGTTGGGGCCTGTTTTGGAGGTCCCCCATTTTGAAAGGCAAGTTAAGCCCCCAAAGATTTCTCACGCCGATACCTCATGGCCATTTTCGGTACCCTGCCTGTACCTCCATGATGTGGCAGAAACGCTCTGCCCTCTTTTTAAATGCACACTTCTGTGCTGTTGTCATAGTGGCAGCTGAAACATGAGGAGAACATGGCATCAAATACTGCATTGGGTAGAGGTAGACCAAACATGAAATGTACACAGCATCCTCAGATGACACATGCTCTCCACCAGACAATCCACAACAATATCAATCTCCAATTCCAGACTAAACTTCCTATTAGCCATCTACTGTATCATGTACATGTCACTGGGTTAATGGCTGTCCATTGTTGACCATTAGGGCCCAAGGCAAGTGGACTACTGCCGCCTTGTGCAACATTTGTGTCATCATACTAGTGAGGATAAAGTGGCCGTACAAGTCCCAAATCCTTGTGCCATGATCACCAAGTGGCCCAATGCATGTATTCAATTGACATCCCTTTTGCTACATCAAGCCTTGGGCAGGCATCCTGGATGCACGGTCGGGTTACCCGGTAGGGGGACTGAAAATTTTTGCAGCGGGAACTCTAAGGAATGCCAATCCATCAATCATATCTCATTGGGTCAACATCTGCTCAGAGCTTACAATGGGCCCCTAGGTACAGTTCAGGGTTAGTACCCATATTTTTTGCCCTATTCCTGAACAGTACATCTATATTGTCTGCAGATTTTGTACCCATTGCCCCCCTGACCTGTGGTACGGTGTGACCTAAGGGGCACAAGAAGAGTGGCACTACATTGGGTGCAACTACAATATTCCTTCATATGGAGCAACCTGTGCACATGCAAGTGTAACATCTCCTAAGCACCAGGTATACAATCAACATCCAGATCCTATACACATGTGATGTGACCAAGCTCACTCACAATTATCATGATGGATAGATCATGTTTGTAAATCTGCACACATCTAGGTTGCTACAATCCGTAGCAGAGTTGTATTCCCATTGTGTACTCAACTGACTGTTGGCTAGCACAATAAGGCTACTTGCACGGACGCTGCCTTGTTTAATATCTGAAGAGTAGTAAGGCACCGTCGTGCAAGTGTCTCCTACGTAAGCCCCCTAGAGACCTCAGCACATGTACATCACGTGTGACATTTCCTGAGTAACGTAAAGCAATGTGTGGCACACCATGCTGTAAAAAATGCTGTGACAGATATGTTGGCAACAGGAATGCTAATAAAATAAACAGCTGCTCTGACACATATGTTGACTGACATCACTTTGTATGTGGGCATGCTTCCCTTTCCCTAACACCCACAATTACATTGCAGCACAGGTTGGCACTTGTGGAACAATCCATGTATTATACATCCTCAACATTCCATCAGACATGATGTCTATATCCTAACTCAGATGATGTCATCTCATTGGTCACACATCCCATTTCAGCATTGGATTACACACATAATACCCTCTCACACAAAACCCTGGAATGACACATGTGACGTATAAGGTGATAGTTACTGGCTGCATCAGGGTCTTCAAACTGTGACACCTCTTCAATTGTGTAGGATTGGGGTCCACCTGCAAGACATGACAGGAACACATGACTTAGTGATTTTTGAACATTAATGTGCATGGACAACTGTTACACATTCAACTTGTTAAGCTGAGTAAGCAAGTCAACTCTGTGTTAGGACTGAACAACTGCCAAACATTACAAATCTGTCTGCAGGACAAAGGGCCAGATAATTGAGGCCCTGGCACCATATTAACAAGGATCTGCTAGGCAGCTGTTTGTAGCATAAAGCTTCCATGTACTTATGGGGCAGCATGACACAGTATTCTGCACCAGGGGCATGTAATGGTTGTTGCAGGGACCGGCCCATTGTAACACCCATTTCTTTTGACGCTGCCCCAGATGTTGAAGATATCTTACTTGTTGGCTGCGCCAAAAGACTAACAACAGCGTAGGGGTAGTGTAAGAATTGCAAAGTGTTGAGGAATGCATTGATACGTACTTGTTTCTTGCTTCTAATACGTGTGCCCCATTTAAAGCCACACACCATAGAGGTGAAATGTCATGGATGTTTGCTTATGTGCACATAGATGTCCCTTCCTGCATATTAACGAAATAACATAATGGATGTCTTGGCACTACTATGTGGGCTGCATTGTGCTGCATACATAGAAGTGGCATATTGCCATTGTAGACTGTTTATGTCCAGGAAGGGATACCTACCTGCACATGGACTCTCCCCTCAACACAGACACATTTGCACTGTGGTCCAAGAATGGCTGCATTGGCGCAGGCCGCTGAGTTATGTGCCAGTGCAGGTGCAGATACAGGCCTGCCCCGTACTCTCGGTAATACAGAGCAGGACTGTGTTACAAATTCAGTGCAGTGCTGTTGATGTTGGCACTGCACGGTGCTGCACCTGATTCACACATATGTGGCATCTAATAATCACACAAGAGCATGCACAGATTTGCCTGCCAGACATATGTACATGTTTCAGATATATATATATATATATATATATAACAATATAGGGGGACAGGATATTGACCATTGGTTAATGTATTGATTCTTGTAGTTGATCTATATGAAGAAGCAGCAAACCACTCAGATGCTTGCCTATTTTCATACAGATAGCACTAATACATACCTCCATCATGTGTGTGCCATATGTTACATTTGGCACCCTATGGTGTCTGTCAGGACACTGATGTTGGGAACCGTGTCAGTATGGTTGCACTTGGCATGCTTGGTACCATGCGTGAATATGCTACACATGCAAAGTGCAAATTGGCTACTTCATGACATGGGAACAGTCATGTAATCAACCAGCTTTAGGCAGATATATGTTTACTCCAATGAAGGAACAGTGTATCCAAGTTGATATTGAGTTTAATTTTTTTGGGTGCCACCTACAACAGGAATACACAGCTTCCATTCCTCAGGCCTGGTTCTGCCATCACATGGCACCAGCCTTTCACACTGTCACAACACTTGTCAATTAGTTTACATATGGTTAGGTAGTAGTTGCCTCCATTGTCAACATTACCTATGACAAAACGTAGACACTAAAGAAGCATCATGAGGCATTAACTCCTGCTAACATATGTGTAAATGTCATGTCACTTTGCACATACATGACTCTCGGCACACACACCCATGACCGACAATACTCCTGGGTCATGTTTCCCATCACTTCAACTTTACTTACCCCATTTAGACAGTTGTAATGACCATAATGGACATGTACTTTCGTGCTTATGAAACATGTACCCTTGCACAATTGCACATGTGTCTGATATTTGCCACTTTATGGGGTATATGTGACATACAATGTGCACAAAGAGGAATGTGCAAGTAGACCGCACCCGGTGTATAGCTAAGCTCTCTTAAATGCCATATGCTTAAGACACAAAGGGCCAGATGTAGGTAGGTTCCGATTAGCGACTTGCAAATTGTGAGTCAGAGCAACTTGCAATTTGCGAGTAGCAAATCGGAATGTAGGATGGTGTCCCTGACACCATCTACGACTCGCAAGGGGGTCGCAAAGGCCCACCTCATGTATATTCATGAGGTGGGTCGCAATTTGCGACCTCCTTGAGACTCGCGGCACTCACAGGGATGGTGACCTGCTGGAGACAGCAGACCACCATGTCTGTGACTGCTTTTAAATAAAGCAGTTTTTTTTGGAATGCAGCCCGTTTTTCTTAAAGGAAAACGAGATGCATTACAAAACAAAAAAATGAAATGTTTTCATTAAATTTTTTCAGAGCAGGCAGTGGTCCTATGGTCTCGAACACCCCTTCCTAATTGCGACTTGCGATCCCGTTTTGCGATTCGGTAACCAGGTTACTGAATCGCAAAACGGGGTTTAGGCATCGCGATGTGCTTTTTGCATGTTGCAAACAGCAAAATTCGCTGTTTGCGACGTGCAAAAAGTTTAGTACATCTGGCCCTAAACTTCCTGTTGTGACCCTTGACAAAACATGCTGCAGTCAACCTTATGTCCCCCTGTCATGCACATGCAAGTGAGGATGTTGCAATGCAAAAGGGGTACTTACCAACTGGTCCACCAATACGAATCACAAGGTGATCTAGGAGATCTCACTCTTGTGCTATTAGGTCTGCCCAATAGTGCTTTATTTGGTGGTTGGTGTGCACAACTCCAAATATCCAGTATAGGTGGCGGAGCACCTTGCCCTACCGCAGCTTCTGTGCCTCTGTTGGGTAGCCCTGGATGACCCGGCCACCCAATCTCAACATCATGGGGAGGTAGTGTTTTACCAGCCAGATGAAACCCTCCCAGTCCATCTCTACTCATCCTCCCCTGACATGTTGCAGTTTCCCTTCACTACAATCACAATAGCCCCAAAAATTATAACACACTACCCCATGTAACCCCAAATACCCCAACAGATTATGTTACCCCAAGACAAACGCCCCACAATACAGTAACAATGACAGGACAAAAAAACTAAACAAGACACAGCAAAATTACAAAATGCACAGGACAGCAACAGGACACAGCACAAAACTCTTTAAAATCTACCACTCCTCGACCAGAGCCAGCTCCACACACCCTCCCACAGTCAAAAAGTCTGTAAAGTAAAAGTGAAAGTGAACTCACTGTACCATACATACAGCAAGGAAGTCCTGTTTTATCACTTCCTGGGTGTGTGCGTCACGTTTTCTGATATGGGTCGGGTTTTTTTGTGACGCATGACAGTCATGTGTGTTTTTTTCCCCATTAAGGCTGACAAGGCCTGTCGACTTTCGATTGACGTGCAGGGGCCAGACGTCATTCTGTTGAATAGCTAAGTATGAAGTATTGGCATTTGCATTAAATATTTTGACGCATTACAGTCATGCGTGGTATTCCTCCCCATGAAGCCTGACAAGGCCCTTTGCCTTGTGATTGACGCGCAGGGACCAGGCGTATTTTTTTGAATAGCGTATAAATTACTCTCATGCGTGGATTTTGTTGGAAAGGCTGACAGTGCACTCAGATTCACATACCTTGTTACAGACCCTATGCATGTATGTTGTCAGTATGTAATGGCTACGTGTGCGTGCATGTACATTCAGATTGAAACAGTAACATCGGAAAGTGTTACCATATGTTTCCATGTGTGTGTGATGCATGCAATGACTGATACTGTTTGCTTTTGTGCATGTGTTGGTAACATACATGTCACCACATGTGTATTGGGAGTGTACATATGTGATGTAACACATAATTTAGGGTCTACCACATTGTCATGTCTGATTTCCAAATATACGTGTGATGACACCTTTTTAGTTATGATGGGCTATGTCCATTAGAGGTTCATGCATGTGATACCCTTGACAAATCATTCTCAGAGGATGCACTGGACTTCGGCTGGGTTGATTTCATGTAACCCATGGCAACGTGAGTGAATGTGTGTCCACACTGTGGTGTGTTGTATGGTTCAGGTTCATGATGGTATACTACATGTGTAACAAATGGTTCCCCATGCATCTATGATGCATGAGATGGTGTACTCCCATGTGTCAATGAAAGTTGTTATGTGACATGTGTCTGTAATGACATGTGTAGTGTATATGTGTAATGAATGCCAAAGCGGTGTGTTAATGTGATTTGAAAGAACAGAAATCTATCCTCCAGCATTTACATGTGTTGGCCATAGTTTCATGGCTGTGTAGTCATGTCAGTGCCACCTATGTTTCCCTACATGGGAACATATCTGAAGGTAATTTAAGTCTATGTCTGATCATGTGATACAAATACATGTTCACTACTGGAAAGTAGACTTTTGTGCATACTCCAATTCACAATACCAGGCCTGTACCATTGAAGTGGTACATGTGTGCTGAGAATTCAGACATGTGTGTGCAAGCCACAAACTTGGTACATACAATTGACCACAACATATTTGTTATGACTATTACATACAATGACATACAACTGTGTAGCAGGGTTGTAGTCATCATCGCTACTTGACTTGGTGTGCCCACACAGACCCATTGTTTCATGTTTTGACTCAGTTTGACAGTGCTCCATTCAGCTCAGTCCACTGTGCACATGCAATCAGGCCCTGGACTGCATCAATAGTCAATGTAGTCTCAGCATGGAAGTTAGAGAGTGTTGGGCAGGGATCTCCCCTCATCATGATAGCTCCACAGCAGCACAATGTGCAGTCCCCTGCAGACAGACACCTGCACAAATGTGATCCCATGGCCTGGAATTATTTTTTTCCTTTGGGGTACTTGATGTCAGGCTTGCCCTATCATGTACAGGGGACTGGCTGCTTGTTCGTGTAGGACATGTCTCATCATTTGGCATGGTCTGACACAAATAGTTATACATTGTTTGTATTTTCCATATGCAGCTTGGTTAGGGGATGTATCTCTAATGTAACTTGTTAGACTTTTCATCCTTGGCGTGGCCTCCCTTAATGTTTTGCCTCTGCTTCCCAGGTTGTTGATGTCTGCTGGACTCTGTTTTTGCTGTTTTTGTTACTCTGAGCACTTTACCACTGCTATACAGTGCTAAAGTGCAAGTGTTCCCATACAAAATGTGTTTATAATTGGTTCATCCATGATTGACATATTTGATTTACTGGTAAGTCCCTAGTACAGTGCACAAGAGGTGCCCAAGGCCTGTAAATCAAATGCTACTAGTGGGCCTGCAGCCCTGGTTGTGCCACCCACAATAGTAGCTCTGTGAACATGGCTCAACCCTACCACTGCAGTGTCTGTGTATGAAGTTTTAAACTGCCAATTTGACTTGGCAAGTAGCCAGGCCTAAACCTTCCCTTTTCTTCCGTGTAAGACACCCCTAAGGTAGGCCCTAGGTAGCCCCATGGGCAGGGTGCAATGTATGTTTAAGGTAGGACATTCACTAATGTGTTTTATATGTCCTAACAGTGAAATTCTGCTAAATTCAGTTTTCACTGTTGCAAAGCCTATCCCTTTCATAGGTTAACATGGGGGATGCCTCTAAATATGATTAAAGTGTAGTCTCACTTTGGGAGCGGATAGACATGTGGAGTTTGGGGTGTCTGAGCTCACAATTTAAAAATACATCTTTTAGTAAAGTTGATTTTGAGATTGTGTGTTTGAAAATGCCACCTTTAGAAAGTGAGAATTTTCTTGCTTAAACCATTCTGTGACTCTGCCTGTTTGTCTCTAGACAGTGACACAAACGGAGCTGGGATGTAGCCTGTATATCCTAATGAGCCTTCTGTGCTAGGAAGGAGGTGAGGAGTGGTCACTCACACCTGAAAGGGCTGTGCCTGCCCTCACACAATGCAGTCTCCAACCCCCAGGTGTGTGTCTGGGGCGTGGCCTGGGCAAGGCAGGATTTTACAAACAAGGGAGACTTTTTTTTTTAAGTAAGCGTACTTCAAAGGGCAAAATGGGTCTAAGAAGGGCACCCAAAACCACAGACTGTAGATCACTTCTGGAAATCAAGAGGAACCTCTGCCTGGAGAAGAGCTGAGGAAGAAGAGCTGCCCTGCCTGTGACTGTGGTTTGTGGAGCTATCCTGCAGTTGCTGCTTCTGCTTGTGCAAGAGGACAAAGACTGGACTTTGTGTGCCTTCCTGCTTGTGAAGAACTCTCCACTGGCTTGAAACTGAGGTTGCCTCTTGTTGCTGAAGTCTCAGGGACAGCAAAGACTTCTCTCTGCCAGCGCCTGGAGCCTCAGCTGAGACTCCTGCCCTGCCAAGTGGTGCCCTATCCAGTTTACGGGGCCTTGACAGGTGAAGCTGATGGACCAAGGTTGGAAATCCACACACAGATCATTGTGCTGGGAAATTTCCGACGCAACCTCCAAGAGCATCTAAAGAAAGGCCGCGCCACCGGCTCCACGGCTGAAATCAACACAGCGCTTGCTGCACGGCTGGGAAATCGACACATGCGGCTAGAGAAACGACGCTCGGCATCGCTGATGGAGGCTGCTAGAACGCAACATCGCTGGGCGCGGAAAAACAACGCCAGCCTGCCCGGACCCGAGGTGTTTTGTCCGGATCTATGCATCTCTTTCCTGCGGGGAAAGAAACAATGCACGCCAATCAGACCGGAGAAGGAGAAAAACCGCACAACCTCTCTTGCGGGCAAGAAATCGATGCATCGCTTACCTTTTTCGATTCACACTCACCCGTGCAGGTTATTTTGACACGACCCAGGTACATTTTCACGCTAACAGCGTTAGCGTTGTGTTTAAAAGAACATGAAGACTCTTTTGGATTTTTGTCGTTTTGGTCTTTTCTATTTTCTATATTTCTAAACCTGTGTCATTTTGTAGTGTTTTCATTAAGTTACTGTGTGTGTTGGTACAAATACTTTACACCTAGCACTCTGAAGTTAAGCCTGCCTGCTCGTGCCTAGCTACCAAGGGGGTGAGCGGGGATTAGCTGAGGGTGATTCTCTTTTACCCTGACTAGAGTGAGGGTCCTTGCTTGGACAGGGGGTAACCTGACTGCCAACCAAAGACCCCATTTCTAACATAACTTGTTTATGTTTTCGGACCCAGGGGAAAGATGATGTCATCTGTCACTGCCTTCTGTCAGAATAGTATGCGATGGACAACCACTTCGCTGTCGTTGTTGCAAACATGAATGGGTTATGTACTGACATAGACATCCAATGTGAATAAATATCGGGTGATGACATGGTAACATTGTTGCGTTGCACAGTCCGTATTGGTCAAGGTGTGTACACTCTCCAACATTATGGGCATATCTTGGTTGGAATAGATTTGGTCCTACATAGCTGGCATTCTTTAGGCTGCTTACCCTTTATATACATCTACAGCAACATTGTCCGGTCATACATAGACAGGATGCTACGTGTGACTTGTGTAATTTGAAGATGTACACATCTTCTTCTACTGGCTACGTGATAGTTTCTCTCCTATTTCCAGGCTTTGGTAGATTACATGACTTCCACACACACACACACACATGACAGTACATCGGCCACAGCACTTGTGTCCAAGTGACCTCCCCATTTTGTATCTCCAAGTGTATGAGGGAGTCTCTCAGCTGTTCCACATCCCTTGGTGTACATGGGCATGCACTCACATCTGCATAACACAACCTATGTCACTTTCACCATGAATGTATATTGTTATTGTGTGAAGTCATCTCAGCTATGAATATTTGATTTGCCACATGCAACATTTCTGTCTCCTTCTTCACCCATACAATTTAGGATGGGTCTGTGACATGTTTATTGCTAACCCTTTCCTACCTAGGCCATACACCAGTACATCAATCTGCACATGTATTTCCAGATTAGCTGCAGGCATATATCAAGACAACACATTTGTGTGACATGTGTGTAAGAATGTACAGTGGAGGTGTTATGACTCTGCCTACATTCCACTCACACATTCATGTGCTGATGCATTCTCCTGTTTTATTGATCATTCCTGGCTATGGGGCATATGTTTAGAGAGTGGATCAGCACCCATTGCTGTTCCACTTGTCTTGCGACACTTAGCAGACTCCACAGCCAACATGTGTGTGCTATATTTGTGAGACAGCACACCATGTGGCAAGGATGGAGCCAATAGCGCTCATGGTACATTACACCATTGATATGGGGTGCAGGGCTAGGCTAAAACTATTATCCCTTTCCCTGACCAGTCCATTATGGTCCATTGATAAAAACGGTGTTCCCCCTTGTCACACCTGCTCAGTGCAGGCGTTACAGCTACCTGCCTGATATGTGACACAGTTTAGTTCCTTATTTTAAAGTACACCATTTAGATACAGCCCCTTCTGTATGTACGCCCTCTTACATCACAACCTATGTTCCAACATTCTCTGTAACTATTCTGTTTTTTTCTGCTTTCTGTGGTATGAGCAACTTTCCAATGCTTAATGTAGCAGAGAATGAGTACACACTGCTCACTCTGGTGCAAAGTGATTTATTGCTGATATTTACAGGGTGATTTTTTTGGTACAGTGTCTAGGTATAGAAGTGCAGTACAATTTGTTGTCTCCTGCAAACTCTTGCAGCAGTGTTTTGTTGTTCCCCCTCCACTTGTGCTTCACTATTGTTGTCCTCCTCCTCATAGGGGACATCTACCAGTTCATCCCAGGGGACATTAGTCTGAATACATATGCTGTGCAAGATTGCACATACAAGGATCATCTTATATTCTAGAGGTGGTGCATACAACAGGCTTCCTCCTGTCAGGGCCAGGCACCTGAACCCTGAGTTCAGGAGCCCGAATGTCCTCTCCACCATATTTCCTGTCCTTCTGTGCCCTTCATTGTAAGCCTGCTCTTCCTCCATTGTCGGGTTGCCAAAAGGAGTCATCACCCATGGCTGGATGCCATAACCTTGGTGGGTGCAAAGGAATGTGAGAACATGTGTCTGTATGCATATTTGTGGTGTCATATGTGCCATGGCAGATGTTCGTTTTGAGTAAAGTGGTGACTCAGATTTGCATCTGGTATTGTGTGTATTCCATTTTTGTAGAATGTTTGCATTGGTGTGTGATGGTGAACATTGCCATCATGGGTTGTGGATCAGGCACCTGGTGATTGTCATATTAAATATGGACTTACAGTTGGAGCATGCAAATTATGTGTTGTGTTGTCCATATTTGAGGCTGTATCCTAATATTAGTAGAACATATCACCTCTTTACACAACAATAACGTCATTTGTATTGACACTAAGATAGCCCTTTGTAGGAAAATGGCCCTTGTTGCAGTTACCCCCCACCTTCTGCCTAATATTGAGGCTGACTTGACTGAGAGTGTGCTGGGACCCTGCTAACCAGGCCCCAGCACCAGTATTCTTTCACTAAACATTTACCATTGTTTCCACAATTGGCACACCCCTGGCACACAGATAAGTCCCTTGTAAAATAGACCAGTGATACCAAGGGCTCTGTGACCTGGGAAGGTCCCTAAGGGCTACAGCATGTGTTGTGCCACCCTAAGGGACCCCGCACCTAACAGTTGCACACTGCCATTGCAGATTGTGTGTGTAGGTGGGGAGAAAAAGTCAAAGTCGACATGGCATCCCCCTCAGGGTGCCATGCACACAGAATCCTGCCTGTTGCCTAGGTAAGTTACCTGTCTAGCAGGCCTTAAAGAGCTGAGGCAGGGTGCACTATACCACAGGTGAGGGCATAGCTGCATGAGCAATATGCCCCTACAGTGTCTGAGGCCATTCTTAGACATTGTAAGTACAGTGTGGCCATATTAAGTATATGGTCTGGGAGTTTGTCAAAATGAACTCCACAGTTCCATAATGGCTACACTGAATACTGGGAAATTTGGTATCAAACTTCTCAGAATAATAAACCCACACTGATGCCAGTGTTGGGTGTATTACAAAATGCAGACAGAGGGCATCTTAGAGATGCCCCCTGTATTTTACCTGATCCTTCAGTGCAGGACTGACTGGTCTGTGACAGCCTGCCACTGAGAGATGAGTTTCTGACCCCATGGGGTGAGATCCTTAGTGCTCTCTGAGGCCAGAAACAAAGCCTGCACTGGGTGGAGGTGCTTCACACCTCCCCCCTGAAGGAACTGTAACACCTAGTGGTGAGCCACAAATGCTCAGGCTTCGTGTTACAATGCCCCAGGGCACTCCAGTTAGTGGAGATGCCCAGCCCCCGGACAAAGCCCCCACTTTTGGCGGCAAGTCCAGAGGGATAATTAGGAAAAACAAGGAGGAGTCACCACTTCAGCCAGGACCACTCCTAAGGTGTCCAGAGCTGAAGTGTCCCCCTCCTTGCAGAATCCTCTATCTTGGCTTGGAGGATCAGGGCCAGTAGGGATAGGAATGTGCTCCCCTCCCCAAAGGGAGTGAGCACAAGGAGGGTGTAGCCATTGGCTACTGCCCTCTGACCCCTAAAACGTCCCTAAATCTTGTATTTATGGGCTCCCTGAACAAAGCTAGTCAGATTCCTGATGACCTCACAAGACGAAGAAGGACTGCTTAGCTGAAACCCCAGCAGAGAAGGAAAGGAGACAACTGAGTTGGCCTCAGCCCTACCGGCCTGTCTCCTGCTTCATAGAACCTGCAGAACAAAGGTGACGCGTGCTGCAGGTCCAGCGACCTCTGAAAAACCTCCAGAGACTGCCTGCATCACAGAGGATCAAGAACGTCCGTGGACAGTGGCCCTGTCCAAAAAAGAAAAGAAGAAACCCCTTCTAAAGAACTCCCACCTCACTCCAGAAGCCTGAGTCCTAACCACTCTGCACCCGACGCCCACGGCCCGAGTCCAGGTGGCCCAACCGACCTGAAAGGACCCCCCAAGCTACGGCGACAAAGAGCCCACCCTGGGTTGACCCCTCCACGATGACGCCTGCAGAGGAAATCCCAAGGACCCCCCGACTGTGACTGCCCTGGACGAAGATAACCAACACCAAAGGACCCATGGCACCCGCAGCCTCCAGGCCTTGGAGAAATCGATACCCAGTGCAGCAATGATCAATGGGCAGCCCTCTTCCCTGTCCAACCGGTGGTGGGCCCGAGACCCCCCCCGAACCTCACCTGCAGCGCCTGAGTGTTCCCCGGGGTCTCCTCATAGAGTTTCATTTGAAACCCGATGCCCTGTTTGCACCCTGCACCTGGCTGCCCCAGTGCAGCTGAGGGTGTGGGACTGGTGCCTATTTGGGGCCCCTCCAGTGCTCCTTTAATCCCCCAGGTCTGCCCTCTGAGCTAGGGTACTTACCTGCTGGCAGACCGAATTCCAAGTACCCCCTGTCTCCATAGGAGCCCACGTTAAAATTGCTCAACTTTGACCTCTGCACCCGGCTGGCCCCTGGTTACTGGTGGTGGGTGTTTGGGGTTGACTTGAACCCCCAACGGTGGACTACCTATAACCCAGAGACTAGAACTGTAAGTCAGGTACTTGCCTCTAAAACTGTACTTTATTTTCTTCCCCCAGGAACTGTTCTGAAAATGCAGTGTCCACTTTTAAAATAGATATTCTCTGTTTTCTCAAAAACTGTTTACTTGACTAAAGTGAAACAAAGTTACATTGATGTCTATGCTAAGTACTTACCTGCAACAGTATTTACTTCTGAACAGAGCCTTGTGGTTCTAATACTAAAGTAACAAAAATGTATTTTTCTATATAAAATCCTATTTGTCTGGAGTTAAGTCACTGTGTGTGTTTCTTCTATTGCTTGTGTGAGTACAACAAATTCTTAACATTTCCCTCTGATAAGCCTAACTGCTCGACCACACTACCACAAATAGAGCCTTAGTATTATCTATTATTGCCTCTGTCAAGCCTCTGCACATTATGGCCCTCATTACAACCCTGGAGGTTGGTGTTAAAGTGGTGGTAATATCGCCAACAGGCCGGCGGTAAAAAAATGTAATCATGACCACGGCGGAAACCGCCAACACACACAGCCACTTTAACACTCCGACCGCCACGTTGGTAGCAACAAACACCGCGGCGGTAACTGCCAACAGACAGGCGGAAGACAATGTACTACCCACCCCATTACAACAAGCCCATCCGCCAGCTTTTCCGGGGCGGTACCAACGCCATCAAAAGCACGGCGGAAACAGTACTTGGAAGGGAAACCACTCACCTCTCGACACTCAACGAAGAACCAGGACGCCATGGAGCCCGAGTTGCAGGTCCTCCCCAGGCTGATGTATCTTCTCATCTACCAGGAGTACGAACGGCGGCAGCAACGACCACGGTGAGTAATGCACCTAGCACACAGGGGATGGGGCAAGGAAAAAGAGAGTGACACACACACGCAACACGCAACACCCCCACCTCCACCCTTACTCCCAACACCATACACACAAACACATGCATCAATAATACATATACACCCCGTAACCCCCTGGAAGAATGCAAGGACAAAGGAATTGAGTCAAATTAGTGTTATATTCGAAATAGTCAGATATACGTTATAAATTGAAAAACACTATTTACAAAAATATCCAATATGGACATAAGGCGGTACATTGTCCACTCAAAATGTCCTTGGGCCACTGGGCCAAAATTCATAGGCAAAGGCCACACTTGACTCCTGCCTTAAAACGGAGAGAACACTGCAGGGGCATCAGGTCAAAAACACACAGGCACCTCAGGGGCACGGGGAAGGGGGGGCACCTCAGCCAGAAGATGGGACAATGCCACTGCTCCTCGAGGGGGCTCCATGCCCAGAGCGATGTCCTGGGGAGTGCATGGCCACAGTCTCTCAAGTCTCTCAAGTGGGTCCTCTGCCACTCCTTGGTCCTGGGGAGTGCAAAGCCACAGTCTCTCAAGTCTCTCAATTGGGTGCTCTGCCCACTGCTTGGTCCTGGGGAGTACAAAGCCACAGTCTCTCAAGTGGGTGGTTTGCCCACTGCTTGGTCCTGGGGAGTGCAAAGCCACAGTCTCTCAAGTGGGTGGTTTGCCCACTGCTTGGTCCTGGGGAGTGCAGAGCCACAGTCTCTCAAGTGGGTGCTTTGCCAGCTGCTTGGTCCTGGGGAATGCAAAGCCACAGTCTCTCAAGTGGATGCCTTTCTATACTGGTTCTAGAGGGGGTTCTTGTGCCCAGTGTGCTTCATCCTGCTAAGGATAGGGTGAGTGGATGCCTTTCTCCACTGGTTCTGGAGGGGGCCTTCTGCCCAGTGTGCTTCATCCTGCTAAGGATAGGGTGAGTGGATGCCTTTCTCTACTGGTTCTGGAGGGGGTCTTGTGCCCAGTGTGCTTCATCCTGCTAAGGATAGGGTGAGTGGGTGCCTTTCTCCACTGGTTTTTGAGGGGGCCTTGTGCCCAGTGTGCTTCATCCTGCTAAGGATAGGGTGAGTGAATGCCTTCTTCCACTGGTTCAGGATGGTGCTTTGTGCCCAGTGATACAGCACCTGGGGGGTGCCAGGTCACAGTCCCTCACCTGGTTGTCAGAGCCAGGAGATTCGCAGTGGCCAGGATGCATGATAGTCCATGGAGGCAGGGCTAGAGTCCATCTGGCGGCGGCTACGGCTGCACAGTGGTGGTAGTGCCAGGGCTGGTGAGGGTGCTGCCAGTGGTGAAGGGATTCTCCAGCCCCTCTCCTGCAGCCTTGGACGGCTGCCCACTGGGGCTGCTGCTGCTGGCAGTGGTGCTACTGTCAGCGGTGCAGGTGATGGTGCTTGCGGCAGGGCTTGCAGCGGTGCAGGTGGCGGTGCTGGCCGCGGTGCAGGTGCTGGTGCTGCCAGTGGTGGGTGGAGGCTGCAGCCCTTCTCCTGCAGCCTCGGACAGCTGCCCACTGGGGCTGCTGCTGCTGACAGTAGTGGTGCTTGCGGTGGTGCAGGTGGCGGTGCAGGTGGCAGTGTTGCGGCGGTGCTAGCAGCGGGGCTACTGGCGGTGCTGGCTGCGGTGCCGGTGGCAGTGCTTGCGGTGGAGCTAGCGGTGGGGTTGCTGGCAGTGCTGGCCACGGTGCAGGTGGCGGTGCTGGCGGTTGTGCAGGTAGCCACCAGGCCTTCACCTGCAGTGCTTTGGCTGGTGTTTTGGGCCCCTTTCTGACTTTGGCAGATGGTGGTGTCATCTTGGGTCTGGCAGCTGGAGTCTTTGAGGTGGCCTTGCTGGGTGGTTGTGGCTCCTTCCCCTTGATGGATGCTGTCCCCTTCTTCACTTTGCCAGGTGGCAGAATGGTTTTGGCCTTCGGGTTGGTGCCACACTGGCTGGTCTGACGGGTGCCCCCTTTGAGCCTCTGGGAGCTGCAGGAACCACAGCGGACGTGGATTTGGTGGTGAGGTGCTGGGCTGGGTTTTGGCCACCCTGGCCAGAGGGGAAGGACGGGGGGGAGGGGTAGGGAAGAGGTCAATGTTTGTGAGGAAAAGCTTCTTAGGGACACTGGGGCAGGAAGAGGGAGAAGGTTTGGGAGTGGAAGAAGAGGGAGTGGTTGTAGGAGGTGTCTTTTGGCTGAGTTTGGGTGCAGGTGCATGGGCTGGGTGCTGTTGGGAGGTGGATGGCTGTTGGGTGTGTGGGTGCTTGTGTTTGTGTACTTTGGGAGGAGGGGTCACAGACACAGTGGGAGAGGACACAGGGGACGTGTGCGTGGATGTGGGGGTGGTGACTGCCATTGAGGGGTGTGTAGTGATAGGCGTGGTGGTGATGTAGGTAGTGGATGAGGATGTAGTGCATGCAGGTGTGAGTGGAGACACTACTGGGAGGGAGGTGGATGAGGAGGAGGAGGGGGACAAAGTGGAGGCAGTGGATGTTGGTGTGTCTGCATGGGGATGGTGCTTTTGTGAGTGCCTTTGGTGTGGTGCTTGTGTTTGCCTGAGTCACTTGTGTGTTTTTTTATTAGGGTGAATGCTGGTCTGAAGGTGTACTTGGGATAGGCTGGGGTTGAGGGGATTGGGACTGGGTAGAGGAAGTTGGAGGGGGGACGCTAGAGACAGGAACAATGGCTGCCATCAGTGTGGAGGCCAGAGCCTGAAATGCTCTCTGTTGGGCCGCCACGCCAGAGTGAATGCCCTCCAGGTATGCATTTTTTTGTTGCAAATGCCTCTCGACACCCTGGATGGCATTCAGAATGGTTGACTGCCCAACAGTGAGGGATCTCAGGAGGTCAATAGCCTCCTCACTAAGGGCAGCAGGGCTGACTGGGGCAGGGCCTGAGGTGCTTGGGGCGAAGGACATGCCCACCCTGCTGGGTGAGCGGGCACGGGAAACACGCTGAGGGGCTGCTGGAAGGGCAGTGCTGGTAAGGGGGGTACCGAATATACCTGTTGTTGGGGTGGGCACAGAGGTGTCTGCCACCGCCAGGGAGCTTCCATCGGAGGAGGAGTCGCTGTCTGTGGTGTCCCCTCCTATCCCCGTCGTGGCTCTCCCCTCGCCCTCAGTCCCACTGGTGTCCTCACCCCCGGTGGATTCGGCCTCCAGGCCCCTGTGGGATGCAGCTCCCTCCGTCACCGGTGCCTCTGCTCCTCCGCCAGATGATGCTAATGCACACAAGGACAGGGTGACAAAACAAAAAGGGGGGGAGAGACAGAGGATACACTTGGTCAGTGGCAGCAACAACACTGCCATTGGCATACACAACTCACAGCGAACAGCCCTATGCACTAGGCCATGCACTACCAGTTACAATGCTAGTCACCAGCCCATGGGGTACAATGCCTAACGCCATCAGCTGTACACCTGAACCAAACAGGGCCCTGACCAGTAGTAGATGGTCACTAACACTATTGGGGTTGGAGTGCTTCAGAGCCTGCCCAACATGGGACCTACCCTGCCATGTTCGCCCTGGCCTAGGGGCACCCACAGTCCACATCCCCACCCAGGTCAAACCTTAACACACACAAAAGGGGTCATTCTGACCCTGGCGGTAATTACCGCCATGGCGGAGGTCGGCGGTAGCACCGCCAACAGGCTGGCGGTGCACCGCTGGGCATTCTGACCGCGGCGGTTCAGCCGCGGCCAGAAACGGAAAGTCGGCGGTGTACCGCCAACTTCCCGCTGCCCTTGAGAATCCTCCATGGCGGCGGAGCGCGCTCCGCCGCCATGGGGATTCTGACACCCCCTACCGCCATCCTGTTCCTGGCGGGTCTCCTGGCGGTAGGGGGTGCCGCGGGGCCCCTGGGGGCACCTGCAGTGCCCATGCCAATGGCATGGGCACTGCAGGGGCCCCCGTAAGAGGGCCCCACGAAGAATTTCAGTGACTGCACCCGTCGCACCTTCCCACTCCGCCGGCTCCATTCTGAGCCGGCGTCCTCGTGGGAAGGGTGTTTCCCGCTGGGCTGGCGGGCGGACTTTCGGCGGTCGCCCGCCAGCCTAGTGGGAAACCCAGAATGACCGCCGCGGTCTTTTGACCGCGGTACGGTCTTCTGGCGGTTCCCGCTTGGCGGGCGGCTACCGCCGCCCGCCAAGCTTAGAATCACCCCCAAAGTAATGAATCTGCATTTGTACTCACCCCCTTGTGGCTGCTGTGATGTCCTCAAGCGCCCATCCAACTCCGGATAGGCCACCCCCAGGATGTGGAACATCAGGGGGGTCAGGGTACGATGGGCACCCCTTCCTCGTTGGAAGGCCAGCCCCAGCTGGGCCTCCGCCTTCTTCCTTGCCCAGCGGCACAAGTCCTCCCACCTTTTGCAGCAGTGGGTGTTCCACCTGTCAAAGACCCCCAGGGTCCGCACCTCCTTGGCGATGGCACTCCAAATACCCTTTTTCTGATGGGCGCTGACCTGCAGGAAAAAGACAGCAGAAAAGGGAATTAGTTAACCGTCCGGACCTTCACACTCATGGCCCACCGTATCCCTCCCATCCCCTGACGCACATACATTGACCACCATACCTGCAGCACTCTGGCCAGGACGCCTCAGCCTCCCCCTACATGTGGCTTACACACACAGCACTCCATAAATTCATGGCCGACGCATCATGCTCACAGTGTACTCACCTGTTTGTCTGGAGGACCGTAGAGTAACGTGTACTGGGGTAGGACTCCATCCACCAGTCTCTCCAACTCCTCCGCAGTGAAGGCAGGGGCCCATTCCCCAGACACATGAGCCATTGTCGCTTCCAGACACAGGTCACAGCAGCACTTGCAGTGTAGGTCCTCTCCTGTTGAAGATCAGGTAGCAAGTGAGTGAATAGATAGAAAATGGTGGTCACATCCGCGGCGGAGCGTACCGTCTCCACCGGCGTACATCGCCATTGGCTCCTGGAACCCGTAGGGCCCAATGATAACCAATGCGAAGTTGCGCGATGGTCGTCGACCGCCTACCACAACGGCACACAACACCAGCAGAATTACCTTGTTTCCACTTATCCCTCCTCACAGGTCAGGCAGCTGCCATTTCAGGGGGGCACAGGCCATGGCACCTAACTGCGTCACAGCAGACATTGGCACAGCAACTGACTCTCGGATTCACATACTGGTTCTGTAAAGGAAAAGATGCATCATTATTTCAATAGATATGTGAATATGACCCTCTGCTCACCGTTTACCTCCATAGGCTTCAAACACTGAGGATAAATATGAGATGGAGACATCCTTCAGTGTACAGACCCCTGGTGGCCCTTGCAACAATGGAGGACAGACACATTAAACTAACATACAGACTTGATCGGGCCACAATACAAGAACTGTGTGCTCAATTGCAGCCAGACCTGATGTCAGCTATCCGCCAGCCCACAGGTATCCCCCCTCTAGTGCAGGTCCTGTCACTGCTCCATTTCCTGGCAAGTGGTTCCTTCCAAACCACAGTGGCCATGGCATCAGGGATGTCTCAGCCAATGTTCTCCAATGTGTTGACCAGAGTGTTGTCAGCCCTGCTGAAACACATGTGCAACTACATTGTATTCCCACAGGTGGAGGAATTGGCCACAGTGCAAGCTGACTTTTACGCCCTGAGACATATCCCCAACTTCACTGGTGCCATTGATGGTACACATGTAGCATTTGTCCCCCCCACCCCCGGAGAAATGAACAAATGTTCAGGAACAGAAAAAGCTATCACTCTATGAATGTGCAGATGGTGTGTTTTACGGACCAGTACATCTCCCATGTGAATGCCAAGTATCCTGGCTCTGTGCATGACGCATTTATCTTGAGGAATAACAGCATCCCATATGTGATGGGCCAACTCCAGAGGCACCGGATGTGGCTAATAGGCGAGCCCAAGGTCCCCACCCAGTATAAGTAGGTGTCTGGGGTTCTCCCTAAGGGTTAGTGTGTGTCTAACAGTTGTCCCTCGATATTTACAGGTGACTCTGGTTACCCCAACCTCTCATGGCTACTGACCCCAGTGAGGAATGCCAGGACAAGGGCAGAGGAACGTTAGAATGAGGCACATGGGCGAACGAGGCATATTATTGAGTGGACCTTCAGCCTCCTGAAGGCCAGGTTCCGGTGCCTTCATCTGACAGGTGGACCCCTGTACTACTCACCCAAGAAGGTGTGCCAGATCATCGTTGCATGTTGCAAAACCTGGCCTTGAGATGCCAGGTGCCTTTTCTGCAGGAGTATGAGCCTGGAGATGGTCTTGTGGCAGCGGTGGAGTCTGTGGACAGTGAGGAAGAGGAGGCAAGGAAGAAGATGTGGACAACAGAAGTAATATCATACAGCAGTACGTCCAGTGTCACACAGGTAAGAAACTGTAACTTCACTTTACTTTTCAATTTTCTGTTGGACATTGTACATGGCAGCCTGATTTTCCTATGTCTATGGCCACTTACTGTACCCTTTGGCATCTCTGTTTTCAGATCTCTGTGGCCCACTCTGGCTCCTGGTATGTTTACTGCTGCCCACTAAAGGTTGTTCCAATGTATATATGACTTGCAATGTTTTTTTAAAGTTGTATTAATACATATTTCAATCATTTGACAGACTACAGATTTGAATTTGTTCCAAGGGTGTTTATTTAAGTGCTCATAAGTAGAGGGGGATGTGCAATGGGCTGGGGTGATGGTGGAGGAATGTCCAGTTAGAGTCCAGTGTCTTGGTATCACAGGTGCATTGTCCAATGGGGCATAGGAAGGGGAGTAATGGCAGTTCAAGGTGGACAAGGGGACAAAGTGGGACACAAGGGTGACAATCAGTCCTATTTCCTGGCGGGGGTCTTGGCAATGTTCTCTGGCTTCTGCCTGGATCGCATGGACCATGTTCCGGGTGGTTCTCCTTCTGCAGGGGGTGGGGTGCTGGTGGCCTATTGGTCCTGTGGCGGGGCCTCCTGTCCACTAGTGCTGGCGGAGGTGGAGGGCTGTTCTTCGGTGTGGCTAGTGTCAGGGGACCGTTGGTGTGCCACTGCCTCCCTCATGGTGTTGACCATGTCAGCCAGTACCCCTGCAATGGTGACCAGGATGGTATAGATGTGTTTGAGGTCCTCCCTGATCCCCAGGTACCTTCCCTCCTGCAGCCGCTGGGTCTCCTGCAACTTTGCCAGTATCTGGCCCATCGTCTCCTGGGAATGGTGGTATATTCCCAGGATGTTGGTGAGTGCCTCGTGGAGAGTGGGTTCCCTGGGCCTGTCCTCCCCCTGTCGCACAGCAGTCCTCCCAACTTCCCTGTTGTCCTATGCCTCTGTCCCCTGAACTGTGTGCCCACTGCCACTGACCCCAGGTCCCTGATTGTCCTGGGTTTGTGGGGTTGCCTGGGGTACCTGTAGTGGTGGACACACTGCTGATTGACGTGTACTGGGGACAGTGGCATGGGCCCGCTGGGTGGGTGCTGTTGTAGTGTATCCTGAGGGTGGAGGCTCTGTGGTGGGTTGGGACTCTGGCAGGGTAACCGACTGTCCAGAGGTCCCTGATGGGCCAGGTTGGTCATCGTGATCCAGGAGTGCAGAGCTGCTGTCATCACTGTGGTCCTCTTCTGGGGTAAGGGGCTGGATGTTGCTGGCAACTCCTCTCCAGTGACATTAAGTAGGGGTCCTGTGAGGATGCAAATGCAGTGTTATTGTATCTGCATGTGCCATCTTGTGCATGGGTGTGTTTCCCTGTATGGTTGTGATTGCCCTGTCAGATTTGAATGTGTGCGTGGTGATGTTGTGGGCTAGGTGATTCTCTCTAATGGGCATGCTGTGGTGATGGGTATCCATGCAGGTCTGTGATGGGGGTCCATGGTTTGTTGTGGCATACAGGGCTTGGTATTAGGATGGGTGGGTTGTGATAGTGGGGTATGTGTGAGGTGGTGGGGTAATGGGGGTGTTGGTAGGGGTGGGAGTTTGTGATGGCATGCAGGTAGGGTGGGGGATAAAGTAGTGAAGATTTGACTTACCAGAGTCCAGTCCTCCTGCTACTCCTGCGAGGATCTCAGTATGCATGATCGCCAAGACTTGCTCCTCCCATGTTGTTAGTTGTGGGGGAGGAGGTGGGGGTCCACCGTTAGTCCTCTGTATGGCTACCTGGTGTCTTGCAACCACGGAACGCACCTTCCCCCGTAGGTCATTGCACCCCTTCCTGATGTCATCCCTTGTTCTGGGGTGCTGTCCCACGGCGTTGACCCTGTCCACGATTATCCCCCATATTCTCTTCCTAGCAAAGGACGTCTGTTGCACCTGTGATCCAAATAGCTGTGGCTCTACCCGGATGATTTCCCCCACCACAACCCTTAGCTCCTCCTCTGAGAACCTGGGGTTTCTTTGGGGTGCCATGGATGTGGTGTGAGTGGTATGTGTGGTGATGTGTGGGGTGATGTGTTGGGGTGTGTGGTGTGAGGTGCGTGGATGGTGTATGGGTGATGGTGTTCTGTGGCTCAGATTGAGTGGGTGCTCCTGGCTTGTGTCTTTCTCTTTGGCAATCCTTTTTTTTCATTGAAAGGGTTGTGGGTAATGTGGGGATGTGTTTTATATTGGATTGGGTGTGTGGGTGTGGTGTGTGTATGTGTGTCAGGTGTGTGTTTTTTGAATTGTCCAATGTGGTGGTGTTTTGTAAGTGTGTGTGTATTTTGAGCTCAGCGGTGTGTACCGCCAATGGTTTACCGCAGGTGAAAGACCGCTGTGGTGATTCGTGGGTCCTGATACTGTGGGCGTATTCCTGTTGGTGTAATGGTGTGGGTTTTGGTACCACCAATTTATCACTGACCTTTTGTCTGGCGGACTTGTGTGGGTGTCTGGATAGTGGCGGATTTCTCTGTGTGGGTCATAATACCCATAGCAGAATACTCCTGCGGTCACGGTATGTTGGCTGCCGTCAGCATGGCGGTAGGCGGCATTTACCGCCAGGGTTGTAATGAGGGCCTATATCCCATTTTGATAGATTATATACAGAGCCAGCTTCCTACACCCTACAAGGCAAAACTCAGGCCACCATGTTACCATGTGGCACTACAGATGCAGTGCTACACTAAGTGACCCTTTGTGGCAGATTATGCCTGTGCCAGGCAGCATGTGGACAAGTGTGAGATTGACACAATAGGAGGACTAACAAAATTGGTTTAGAGGATTCTCCAAGGTTCCTAGACATGATTTATCACAGACACATTCAACACCTGCACAGAGCAGGCTTTAGGGGGGGGGGCACACCATAGTTTAGAATGGGTCCCTCTGTATTGTGCATGAAATGGTCAGGTATGTCCTCAATACTCCTACAGAATCCAACTATGGCATCCATTATCTTGACACTATTGCACCTACTCTGCACCATGGTGTGCCATTTATTGCATACGGGGCGCACATGGTGGCAGTAGGGTGCGGCAAGGGGGCACAATTACAGTGGCACTCCTGTTGATGCTGTGCCACATTTCTGACATGTGGCACTCAGTCACTTAACTTTTGACCTGCAGATGAGTGATGTTCTGGGACTTTTAACCTATTTTGTGTGTTGTGTGAAATGACACAGGTGTTGTGCCCTGTGTGTAGCATGTGATTCCCACCACTTTTCCCTTGGAAATGCTCCCTTGCACACAGTTTAGTTGTTAGCAATTGCTGGCTGCCATTCATATCTGGATGTGGATCATGGGCACAGTGGGGCACCATTGTATGGTTTGTTTAGTAATGTATGCAGGCATTTTCAGACACCTGTGTGAAGAGGGAATGATGTGTTTTTCTGCAAACTACTGCATGATCAGACCTGCTAAGTGCAATGTGACCTCATTCACATTCATCTCTGGCCTCTCCCAGAAGATTGCCAGTAGTGCAGCTCCCACAGTGCTCTGTTATTACCCTGGTATCATGTTAGGGAGTTGTGGAATTGCCAGGCATAATTGTAGGAGTGCTGTGAGGTGTCCATCCCTAAACATGGTCTTTCATGGCTGGTGATGTTGTGCTTCCATGTGGGCAGCACAATGCACCAAACAGGTCAAGGTAGACACAATGGGTATGTCTGGTATACTTTGGTGATATGTGGTTGGTGATGGCAACACCTGGATGGCATTTGATATTGGTGCCGCCGGAGGCTTCTACACCATGACAAATGTGAGGCTGTGCCTATATGTGACTTTCTTTACACTGATATGGCCAATGGCATTCACATTGATGACCTATTCCTTGTTTGGTGTAATGTGTGTGGTTTGGTCCTAGCTTCTGTATGTAAAGGGAACAGAGCTCCACCTGTCCTTCACGTGGTGTACCAGCCAGGTTGTAGCTCTATTATGTACATATGGGTGTATGTGTGTGTGATGTGCATTGAATGCTGTATAGTGTGGCATGTGGCATATGTATTGGTGTTCGTACATCTGTGTTCCCAAGTCCATGTGTATTGGTGTGGTGTATGTATTGTTTGTCCTACTAGTTTGGTGTGTTGTCCGTGTAATGGTTGGTCTGGTGGTTTACTTATGAGTACGGTGGTGCTGGTGGGGCCTGTTGTCACCGATATCATCTGCGGCATGTGCCAAGCTGGAGCATTAACAGTTCCATGTTGTCCAGGGCATTGCCAATACTCCTTCTGCGTGTTTTCCGTATGTAGTATTGTGTGGGCCTCATTTTAATGTCTGGTGTGACCAGGCATACAAATTTGGTGCTAATCGGACTTTACGTCATTTTTTGTTTCTGGTTCCGTAATGTGCGTCATTTTTGCATCAGACTGGAGGGCTAGCGTATCATTGTTGCTAAACGACGCAAGGTGGGGTGACACTCCCCAAAAATGACGCAAATTCTGATATTTTTTCGCTAGACAGGTCCAGCGACAAAATGTAAATATGCCGCTAAGTTAGCGCCGCTTTTGCATCAAAATTATTGGTGCAAAGGTGGCGCTAAGTTTTCTTAAATATGGGCCTTAGTGTGATGGCCTGAGAGACTGAGTTGGAAAACAAGCTGCCAGACAGAAAGATACTCCATCAACTGTTAGGTAGCCATGGCTTTTAACTGCATTGATCGGTTCCATCACTAGCCACCACAACATTTCCAAAATGATCCATGGTTTTAAAAATAAGGACTGACTTATGTGTGCCACCCTTGGTAAAATGATATTCTACAACCCTTTCCTTGCAGAGAAACCCATATTAAAACATTTTATGATTGCTGTAGGAAAGTGGATTTTTACTTGGAATGGACAAGTGTCCACCTCAAAGGATAAGACCACCACCAGCTAGATGTCACACAAATAAATAAAATAAACTTGTTCTCAACAGCTGGTAATGTGAATCAAAGCATTTAGACTTAAATCAAAGGCAAGGTGTACAGTACTTAAGCAGTGTATACACAGTAGAAAAGTCACACAAAACACAATAACTTTCTGCAACCAGTTTTAAAATAAAGAAACAAAATGAGTAAAATAAGACCAAAATGACAAAGAAAGTAAGAGGAGCTGGAGATATGAAATTTTGAAAATGTAATTAAAAATAGTGCCAAAAGCATAAAGAACCAATGATAGTCTGTGGACGAGGCAGCTTGGGAGCTAGGTGTGATGTCAGCCCAAGCGCAATAGATCCCTGGTCAGACACACCAAATGGATTAGTCCTGGTGAAAACCTGGAAAACAAAAAGTTTCAAGAGTTTCAAAGTCAGCCGAAAAAGGACTTTTAGGTTTTTGCTTGGAAAAGTTTCTAAGTACCAAAACAAAAAGGTACTTTGATGTTTTTTCAGAGATGCTTCATCCTTTCAGAGGGACAAACCTGAAATTCAATCCAACACCGTGAAACTACTTGTTGGGTAATTTTCACTGTAGGTTTCTTTGGCTCAGGAGCTCTGAAGTAAACGTTTTTTCAAGTTTCACATCTTTTTCCTGGTGCCACAGCAACTACAGGAGTACACTTCCAAGATCTTCAGGACATCAGGGGGACACCTCACAGCTCTCAGGATGCCAGGCAGAGGCCACTAGCAAAGTCAAATCCAAATTCCACTTTCCACAGGTCAGCTGTGAATTGTAAGGAAAAGTCCTCTTGCAGCTTTTTGGGTCCTTGTCACCACATAGGAGGTCAGCCTACTGACCATTGAAGTCTAGTTCTTTGTCTTGTGTATATGTGATAGCAGGTTCAGCCCTTCAGAGCTCCTCATAGGTCACAGACCACAGGTCTAGTCCTCATCTGTTTGTCTACCGGTCCAGAAAGTGTTATGAAGAAGACTGGGTGATGGTCCAGCTTTGTAGGATTCACAAGTCTGTGGGTGGGGAAGATCCCAGGACACTCGGGTAAAAGCTCCTGAGGCAACCTCACCCACTTTTTCAGTAGTTCCTATTTTCCCTACTGTTAATAATCTCACAGTACCCTTCACTCAAAAATTTCGAGACTCTGTGGTCACTCAAAACTGGTTCTGGAGGAAACTTTCCTCACACTGGGTTTGATACTACCCTGACAACAGGAAAACTGCTGGGGCTTTATGAGAGTCACCTAACATTTGCTTGTGAGAGCAGGCACTTTTGAAGTTAATTAAGTTCCTGGACCCACCACAACTTGTCTTCCTGCCAGAGGAAGAAAACATCTCCCCGCTCCCATTGTCCATCTTCTGAGAACAGTTTTCACACCTCTTCCATACCTAATATCAGCCAAGGATAGGCTGGGCAGGTGCTATACTGTAGATCTAATGTTAATTATCCTTCAGCAGCTTCTGGCATGGTAAAGGTAACTTTCTAATAGGTACATTTCCCATGTATTTAATGAAATTCCACCTTTAGAAATTAGATTGCATTTTTTATAAAATATAATAATGAGTTTTTCAATAGATTCTGTAACTGGTACAGGTCAAAGTTATATATTAAAGAGCATAATCTATATTTATCTTTACCTATGTGCCAACTACAGCCTAATCACTGGCATTGTTTTGCTCTTAAATATTATGCACCCTACCTTGAGGACAGCGAGATGTGCTTGGGTTGACATTGAATATTTAAAATCAGATTGACGTTGATAGGTCTGTGAAATAGGGTTCAAGTTGCTGCTGCCATGCTACACAAGGAAGGCCTCAAGCCATGTTTTCACTGCTACTATGGTGGATGGCACAGTTGGTGCTGCAGTCCACAAGTGGATTATACCTGTCCATTTGAGGGGTGTATTTCTGTGCCATTTAATTTAGCCTTATATAAAAGATAAATCTGCCAATCCACTTTTAAAACAATTTTGACATGTTTTAGGAGTCACATCACATACTCTGGTCAGTGGAAAGCAGTGTCCCAGTGTTAGAGTCCAAGATTACCCATAGGTGAGTCCCACGAAAAATACAAATAGGTGTTGACCACCCAAGAATGGGGTCACTTTGCAATTATTGCTAAGATGGTGACCCTTGCTGGCTGCACTTTAAACTGATGCTTACTTTGCTTAATGATCTCTGTCATCTTGGTCAGCTAATGTAACGGTAGTGATTCCCCTGTAACTGCTTGGTCTTAAAGGTGTGATTTGAAGGATGGGGTACTTAGTGTGAACCCACAAGGGGTTACTTCTGCATCTCACACAGTCACATAGAGGTTATAACCTCAGGCATCTGCCTTTGTGCTGGATAGGTATTAGTGAACTGGGCACCAACAGCTCTTTCCCACTTGAGTAGCTCAATCGTTTAGGCACACATTGTTTTTGACCTATCCGTAACACCAAATGGCTGTGAAAACTTCTAAAGATAGATGCACTTTTGCATCTGTAGAATTTGTGGAAGCCAACAACATATTAGCCGGCAATGAACTGGGCTTTTAACCTCACAGAAATACAGGAACTGTCTGAATGGATCTCCAAAAGACTATCTTGACTATCATTGAATCCGATGATCCTTCTTTGCTTGTGCTGCAAGATTTGTCAACAGTCTCTAATACCTTAGATGATAGTATTCTGTTGTGCAGGGTGGGAGCCTGGAGAGACTGAAAGGTTTGAGTCTTTATTTAAGTCCAGGTGTTCTTCTACTTTTCAATCTGTTAATGTAACCCCTGCAACAAACTTTCTAGACCTTGAGGTCCAATTTCAAAACTATGCAAATGATAAACAAACTGCACTTCATATGTCACAAGACCCAACCACAGATCAAACGGTTGTAGAGGTTTTTGACACAATAAAGACATGGATGGATAGTTCTTGCTCATTGGTAGAGACCATTGTCTGAAACCCAATGGCCCTCAATACGTTTCCTTTAAAGTTTCATACAATCAAGTTAGTGAGTGTGTTTGGTAGAAAGTTGTGGAGTAAGGATCGATTTCTACTTTCTAAAATGGACTGAGGTGTTATAACTAGGCCTACTTTTGGCTGCCAGTTTGATCATGGAAATTTCCAATGAGCTGAAGGTGACAAAGGCAAAATAGAAAACTACCAAGTTGGACAAAACATGACTTCCAGAGCAGTGTTTAATCTTCCAAAGTGTGACCATGTGTCTCAGACATTGAGAATATTGCATTCAATGCCTTTGGGGGTTCCCATTTGAAATATGAAAACCTTGAGCTTGCCTACAAAGGGATACATGTGAATGCCCCTAAATATCTGGCTGAGAAATCTGAACCTTATATTCTAGGTATGATCCTAAGATTGACCAATAAAAGCCATCTTGTACCAATAAAAGTGGAAGAAAAAAGAGATAAAATTGGCTTTACAATCGATTGCTTGCACAGCCTGGAATTCTGCGAGAGGTATCAATTAACTTATAGAGTTAAGGAAAGTAGACAAACCCTTGATTTTCTGGAGCATAGCACCCTGAATTCTTTCAGCACTTAGTAGGCATTTCTTGTTCTTTAGTGCCGTACAAATATTTGTGATATGATTTGTGAGTTTCTATGTGATTTTCTTAAAGGTACCTGTAGTACCTCCAGTGGATATTAATGGGTTTCTTGTAGGTATATGTAGAGGTGATAGAATGATAAAAATGCAAAAGGGAACTTGGAATGTAGGGAAATAATGAATTGGTATGAAATGTGTGGGGAACTGCATAACAAAGAGAGATAAACTGGAGGTAAATAAAGCATGATTTAAAACTACTACCGAATCAGCACATCTTTACATAACTGGCAATGAGGATGGGATGTCTGTGTAGGGGACAGATAGTGAAGTACCACCACCCCTTGACATGAAATATTGAAAGGATTCATTAACCTCAAGGGTAAGTGCTTCACCCCTAACTGCGCACTCAGCAAATTTGAACAACTCCTAATACCCATTGAAGTGGAAGTCCCAGCATTCCAAAACTGCTTGAAAAATTGATAATTGCACACTGTAACAAGAAGAGAAGTGGAGATTCATTTTTAAACAGGGCAACTCTTCCTGCTTAAAAAGAGTGGCACCTGGATTGCTTAAGACCTGCATTGTTTGGACTGGAATCTGGCATTTATAAAAAAGGACATGCTGTTCAGAGCTATTTGGTTCTATTGTCTAATTCTGCATTATTTGAGCTGAAAGGGACGAGTGCGCCCAGGGGTGCGAGTGATGCTGGAGCAAAGGCATCTGTGCACCCAACCCTAATGCGCAAGCTAAGGACCAGGGGAGCACCCAGCGGGGATTCCTCTATCATCACATTCTTGAGGGCTGCACATTGTCCCCATGAGGTATCACAATCGCTGGTACTGCAGGAATTGGCTTCCCGTCAGTGCATATTTTATCTGCAAGTCAGTGAACAGGATCATCTCCCCATCTTTTCAGATGTCACCCAGTTTGGATATTCTGACCAAGTCCCATTTCTGATGCCCCACCATCCCTCACAGGGGTTTTGCAGCCCTCACAGGTCGCTTAGGAGAGCCTCGTCCCACAGAGGGGTCTTTAATGTCTGCCGTGCCATCCCACGACCAATGTTGCCCGTTTCCATGTCTTAACAACTGCTGCTATCTGTGGAAGCAGGGGGGCCAACCCCCTTCCTCCATAGAGTATCCGGACATAGCTTCAGGGCGTCTGCACGGATCCAGGCTGCCAGGTGCTCAAGTGCCACTGTGAAAAACAGGGGGCACAATGGACAACCCACCCTAGTACCCTTGGACAGTCTAAGTTCCCTTAAGAACACACCGTTGACTCTGACCCTGGCCACAGGGCCCCTATACAGTAGTCCAACCCAAGACAGGAAGTTTGGGTCAAAGCCCATTTCCCAAGGATGGCCAACATGTACAGCCAATCCACAAAATCAAATGCTTTTTCAGAGTCTAGGGCTAGCAGAACTGCTGGTTGATCTATTCAGTCACAAAGTGCCAACCACCCCATCAATTGCCTCAAATTATGCTTTATAGCACTATAGAACATAAAGCCCAACTGATCCGGGGCCACCAGGGAGTCCACCACCTGCATTAAGTGGTTCGCCAACATTTCACTAGTATCTTGATTTCCACATATAATAACAATATCGACCTTTAAGTGTAGCAGTTGTCAAGTGCTCTACCTGTCTTATGTGTCGAAACAATTTTTGCACTCTGAAGATCTTTCAGAAGCCTGTTCTCCTCTCGGGCCTCATAGAACATTTTACAGAGTGGCCCTGCTACTCTGGATTTCATGCATTTAAAGACTTGTTGAAGAAATCCACTGGGGCTCAAAGGTTTTGCCACTACGAATTGGGTTATGGTGTCAGTAATCTCCCCTTTAGTAATCTCCGCTTCTAGCAGTAATCTGTGGTCTGTCTTGAGTCAGGGTCAGGATATCCCTGACGAACCTCTTGAAGTCCCCTCATCCATCATCAGTCTATATAAGTCTTCCAGATAATTGGCAAATGCCTGCACAGTTGCAGTAGGGGTCTCCTGCAACACAAACATCCCCGTCCTGACTCCCCAGATCCACCTTTGCTATTCTTCTTTTTTAGCCAGCCAGGATAGGTGTTTACCCACTGTGGGAAGCTGGTCTATGGTGATCACCTATGGTGTTATCAACTGTGTCTTGGAAGCCAGGGCTTTCTAGAGGTAGCTGTGGATGAGCAGCCAAGACTTATCTAGGAGACATGCAAAGCTTATGCAATGCCACTATAGTCACACAGCACTATCACACATGAAAGAACCACACAGTGTTCCAAAAATAAAGGTACTTTATTATGGTAATTCAAGTCTATACCAGATTTGACAGACCCATAGTTTTCTGTAAAGTACATACCTGTGGAAGTGGTGATCAACTTCCTAGTGCCCCGGTCTGTCAATTCCTAAGCATCCAGTCACCAAGTGCCCCTCAGGCCTGGTATACCCATTTGTATATTTGTGATCGGGGACCCAAGGACTGATATTCCACGTGGCATACATATTATGGGGGTCATTACAACATTGGCGGTAAAAGCCGCTTACCGCCGTGCAGGAGACCGCCAACACACCGCCACGGAATTCCGCCACGGTCATTATGACCCACAGCTCGGAATCTGCCAAAATCCATCCAGACACCCACACAAGTCCGCCACACCAAAGGTCAGTGATAAACTGGCGATAACAAAACCTCCACTGTCACGCCAACAGGAATACGCCCACACTATCACGACCTACGAATCCACGTGGCGGTCTTTCAACCGCGGTATTCCATTGGCGGTACACACCACCGCACTCAAAATACATACACATTTACAAAACACATCCACATTGGACACCCTACGCCATCACTCACACAACATCCAAGCACCTCACACAACACACCTCTAAATATCACCCCACACATCACAACACACACCACCCCACACATCACCCACACCCCTCCCATGGCCCCGCAAAGACACCCCAGGTTCTCTGAGGAGGAGCTCAGGGTCATGGTGGAGGAAATCATCCGGGTAGAGCCACAGCTATTTGGATCACAGATGCAGCACACCACCATAGCTAGGAAGATGGAGCTATGGCGAGAATTGTGTACAGGGTCAACGCAGTGGGACAGCACCCAAAAACACGGGATGACATCAGGAAGAGGTGGAACGACCTACGGGGGAAGGTACGTTCCGTGGTCCAAAGGCACCACCTTGCAGTTCAGAGGACTGGCGCCGGACCCCCACCTCCTCCCCCAGAACTCACTACATGGGAGGAGCAGGTCTTGGCTGTACTGCATCCTGAGGGCCTCGCAGGAGTAGCTGGAGGAATGGACACTGGTAAGGCAAATCTTTCACTATTTCATCCCCCACCCACCTGCATGCTATCACATACCCCCACCCCCGCCATCACCCCCATCACTCCAACTCTCCACGTATGTCACAATATCACAAACCACACATCCCAAACCCAAGCCCTGCATGTAACACCAAAGCATGGACACCCATCACCAAAGCATGTCCACTGCACATACCCATACACCCCCCTAAACCATTATCACACAAGGTCCTACACAGGAATGTAAGCACTTAGGTACAGGCTCACCCACCCATTGCACACCATGGCACACACAGATGCAATAATCATGCCTTTACACCCCTGCAGGACCCCTACCCAACGTCACCGGACAGGAGGGTCCACACATGTCCACTCCACCCACAGAAGAGGCCCACAGTGATGACAGCAGCTATGTCCAACTGGATCTAGATGACCAGCCCAGCCCATCTGGGAACTTGGGACAGTCGGTTCCCCTCACACTGGCACAGGCCACTACAGAGCTTCCCCCCTCTGGAAACAACAGCACAGCACCCACCCAGCGGGCCCATACCTCTGTCCCCAGGACACATCAATCAGCAGTGTGTCCAGCGCTACAGGGAACCCAGGCTAACCCACCACCCCAACAACACCAGGGACCTGGGGGCAGTGGGCACACGGTTCAGGGGATAGAGGCCCAGGAACACAGGGGAACTGGGAGGGCTGTTGTGCGACAGGGGGAGGACAGGCCCAGGGAACCCACTCTCCACGAGGCCCTCTCCAACATCATGGAAGCCTACCACCACTCCCAGGAGACGATGGCAACGGTACTGGCCAAGTTTCAGGAGACCCAGCGGCTGCAGGAGGAACAGTATCTGGGCTTCAGGGAGGAACTAAAATCCATCAATTCCACCCTGGGCACCATTGTAGGGGTGCTGAAGGAACTCGTCAACACCATGAGGGACACTCTGGCACAACAAGGGGCCCCTGACACTAGCCTGGACAATGAACTGCCCACCACCTCCGCCAGCGCTAGTGGACAGGAGGCACCGCCATAGGACCACGACACCAGCACCCCACCCCCTGCAGATGGAGAACCACCCCGCAAGCGGTCCCGGAGATCCAGGACAAAGACAGAGAACAATGCCAAGACCCCGCCAAGAAATGAGACCATCCTGAATGTCATCCTTCTGTCCCACTTTGTCACCCTGTCCATCCATAAACTGCCCAAGCTCCACTTCCTATGCCCCTTTGGACAATGCACCTGTGAGACTAATAGACTGGACTTTGCCATGGACATTCCTCCACCATCACCCCTGACCATTTTACAACCCCCTCCACTATTTAGCACTTAAATAAACACCCTTAAATCACAAAACAATCTGGAGTCAGTCTGTGCTTTCACAATTGTGTATTTGCAATAACTGAGGGAAATAGCAATGTCCATTGTATTGTCAACATACCTATGTCACACTGCTCTAGTCCATGCGGAAACAAGGCAGATGTCACACAGTAGGACCCACATCTGTGAAATCGTAAGGGAAAGTGACAAATCAGTGACCATACACTGGGTGAAAATGACGGAGAGATGAGAGGTAGTAGAATTAAATCAGATGTAGCAGGCAGTGTTGTCTTCTTACCTGTGTCTCACTGGAAGTATTGGTGGATCACCGTGTTCCTGTTGTTTATGTCCTCTTCTTCTGCTTCCTCGTCTTCACTGTCCACAGGCTCCACAGCTGCCACACCTCCATCTGGACCATCCACCTGCAGAAAATGCACCTGTCGTCGCAAAGCCAAGTTGTGAAGCAGACAGCAGGCCACGATGATTTGGCATACCTTCTTTGGTGAGTAGAATAGGGAACCACCTGTCATATGGAGGCACCAGAACCTGGCCTTCAGGAGGCCGAAAGTCCTCTCTATAATCCTCCTAGTTCGCCCATGGGCCTCATTGTAGTGTTCCTCTGCCCTTGTCCTGGGATTCCTCACAGGGGTCAGTAGCCATGACAGGTTCGGGTAACCAGAGTCACCTGCAAATGGCGAGGGACAACTGTTAGACACACACTAACTCATAGGGACATCCCAAGACCCAGACACCTATTCACACTGTATAGGGTCAATGTCCTCACCTAATAGCCACACACGGTGCATCTGGAGTTGCCCCATCACATAAGGGATGCTGCTATTGCTCAGAATGTAAGCGTCATGCACTGAGCCAGGAAATTTGGCATTCACATGGGAGATGTACTGGTCGGCCAAACACACCATCTGCACATTCATCGAATGGTAACTCTTCCGGGTTCTGTACACCTGTTCACTCCTGCGTGGGGGGACCAAGAACACATGTGTCCCATCAATGGCACCTATGATGTTGGGGATATGTCCCAGGGCATAGAAGTCACCTTTCACTGTAGGCAAATCCTCCACCTGAGGGAAAATGATGTAGCTCCGCCTGTGTTTCAGCAGGGCAGACAACACTCTGGACAACACGTTGGAAATCATAGGCTGGGACATCCCTGATGCTATGGCCACTGTTGTTTGAAAAGACCCACTTGCTAAGAAATGGAGTAATGCAGCACCTGCACTAGAGGGGGGATTCCTGTGGGATGGCGGATAGCTGACATCAGGTCTGGCTCAAACTGGGCACACAGTTCCAGGATTGTGGTATGATCAAGTCTGTAGATGATGATCACATGTCGCTCCTCCATTGTCGACAGGTGCACCAGCGGTCTGTACACCGGAAGTTGCCGCCATCTCCTCACCTGCCCCAGCGGACGTTGCCTATGGATGAGAACAGCAAGCAGAGAGTCAACCAAATCTGAGGTACGTAAACACAACATAATCGGAAAATGTTTGCAAATCGACATATGGCTGTATTAGTGTTTAAGCAAGGCCTAGATATGTGTGACGCAGTCCAAAATATTGCCATGTGGGCCCCTGAAATGGCGGCTGCCTGACCTGTAAAGTGGGACAAGGGGATATGAGGTAACTGCGCTGGCGTTGTACACCATCGCGGTAGGCGGTCGAAGACTGGCTGCGCAATCCTGCATTGGTTAACATTGGACCCTATGGGTCCCAGGAGCCAATGACGATGTACGCCGGTGGTGACAGTATGCACCGCCGCGGACGTGACCACCATTTTCTCTCTGTTCAATCACTTGATACCTGATCTTCGACTGGAGAGGACCTACGCTGCAAGTGCTGCTGTGACCTCAGTCTGGAAGAGACAATGGCTTGTGTGTCTGGGGAAAGGGCCCCTGCCTTCAGCACGGAGGAGATGGAGAAACTAGTGGATGGGGTCCTCCCCCAGTACACGCTACTCTACGGTCCTCCAGACAAACAGGTGAGTACACTGTGAGCATGCTGTATGGGCAATGGCTGTTTGGAGTGGTGTGGCGTGCATGAAACGACGGTGAGTGCATGTGCGTCATGGCAAGGGTAGGGATGCGGGCCAATGACTGTGACAGTGCGGCCGGTTATATCTTCTCCTTTTCCCCTGCGCCCACCAGAAGAAGGATATTTGGCGTGCCATCGCCAAGGAAGTCCGGACCCTGGGGTCTACCACAGACGGAGCACCCACTGCCGGAAAAGATGGGAGGACATTCGCCGCTGGAGCAAGAAGACGGCGGAGGCCCAGCTGGAGATGGCCTCCCAACGTGGGAGGGGTGCCCGTCGCACCATGACCCCCCTGATGTTCCGGATCCTGGCGGTGGCGTACCCGGAGTTGGATGGGCACTTGAGGGCATCACAGCAGCCACAAGGGGGTGAGTACACTCTCATTCAGCTGATTCAGCGCGCATTGTAGGTGTCTGGGTGGGGGAGGTGGGCTGTGGGTTCCCCTAGGCCAGGGCGAGTTTAGTAGGCAAGGTCCCTTCTGAAGGTAGGCCATGTGGCACCCCACCCCACCTGTGTACAGAGCCAACTACACCTAGTCAGGCTCTTGTGACATCCATGTGTGCAGCAATCGGGCATAGCCTTGTAACCCATGTTCCTGTGATTGATTAGGGAACTCCAAGTGCACAGTGTAGTGCATGGGGCTTCTGTGTCTGTAGTGTCCGCCAACTGTAGCGGTATTGCATGCACTCAACATGTCTTTCTTCTGTCTCCCCCCCCCATTTTTTGGTCTCCCTGTTCTTGTGTGCATTAGCATCATCAGGCGGAGGAGCAGTGGCACCGGAGCAGGAGGGAGCTGCATCCCACAGGCCCTGGAGGGCGACACCATGGAGTCTGAATTCACCAGTGGGACGGAGGGTGAGGGGAGCTACACGGCGGGGACAGGAGCTGAGACCAGCGATACAGACTCCTCCTCTGATGGGAGCTCCCTTGCGGTGGCGGGCCCATCTGTGCCCCCCGCTTCTACAGGTACAGCCGCCACCGCCCCTACCAGCACCGCCCTCCCAGCAGCCCCTCAGCATTTGCCCCGTGACCGCTCACCCAGGAGGGTAGGCATCTCCTTCGCCCCAGGCACCTCAGGCCCTGCCCCTGTCACCCCTGCTGCCCTCAGTGAGGAGGCCATTGACCTCTTCAGGTCCCTCACTGTTGGGCAGTCTACCATTTTGAATGCCATCCAGGGAGTAGGGAGGCAGTTACAACAAACCAATGCATACCTGGAGGGCATTCATTCTGGTCAGGCAGCCCAACAGCAAGCTTTTCAGACTCTGGCCTCAGCACTGATGGCAGCCATTGTCCCTGTCTCTAGCCTCCCCCCTCTAACTTCCTCCACCCAGACCCAAACCCCTGTACCTCAGCCGATCCCAAGCACACCATCAGACCAGCATGCACACACGTCAACACACAAGGAAAGCTCAGGCAAACATAAGCACCACACATCCTACAGGCACTCACGCAAGCATCATACATATGCAGACATACCAATGTCCACTGCCTCCACTGTGTCCCCCTCCTCCTCATCTCCCTCCTCCCTCCCTGTCTCGTCTCCACTCACACCTGCATCATCAGCCACTACCTCCATCACCAGCACACCCACCACCATACCCCGCTCACGTGCACTCACCACCCCCACTACCATTCACACATCCCCTGTGTCCTCTCCCAGTGTGTCTGTGAGCCCACCTCCCAAGGTACACAAACGCAGCCACACACCCACCCAACAGCCATCCACCTCACGACAGCCTCCAGCCCATGCACCTTCACCCAAAGTCAGCAAACGTACACCTCCTACAACCACTACCTCTTCCTCCACTCCCAAACCCCCTCCATCTACCCGTCCCAGTGTGCCCCAAAAACTTTTTGTGTCCAACCTTGACCTCTTTCCCTCACCTCACTCACCCCTTCAGTCTCCTAGGGCCCGCCTCTATAGGTCCCAACCCAGCACCTCAGCCACAACATCTGCGGGAACAGTGGTGCCAGTAGTAACCGACTTCTGGAGTGCGCCAGGCAGCAGGGCAGCCAGTGTGGCAAGGAGCCAGAACACGGACAGTCCCCCACCTCAAAAGCATAAAAAGTTGGCCAGTGCCCGGCGGGAGAGAGGAAAAAAATCTGCCACCAAAGCTGCTCCCAGGTGTACAGTTGGGAGTGTGGAGGCAGCTGCGCCACCATCCACGGTTGGGAAGGGGCACAGTAAAACCTGCAAGTCTGGGAAAACCTGCACGGCGGACAAGACCGCAACAAGCATCGCTGCCAAGGACACCGCCACCACCAGCACCGCTGCCAAGGACACCGCCGCCACCAGCACCGCTGCCAAAGACACTGCCGCCACCAGCACCGCTGCCAAGGACACCGCCGCCACCAGCACCTGCCAAGGGCACCGCCGCCATCAGCACCGCTGCCAAGGACACCGCCGCCACCAACACCGCTGAAGAGGACACCACCGCCACCAGCACCGCTGAACAGGACACCACCGCAACAAGCACCGCAGGCCAGTGAGCGCCAAAGATTCCGACGCTACTGAGGCCGCCACGAGCAGGATGAAGCACTCTGGGCACAAAGCCCCCTCCAGAACCAGCGGAGAGATCCATCCACTACCTCAGTCCTTGGCAGGATGAAACACTCTGGGCACCATGCCCCCTCCAGAACCAGTGGAGTATCACATCCACTACCTCAGTCCTTGGCAGGACGAAGCACTCTGGGCACCAGGCCCCCTCCAGAACCAGTGGAGACTGTTATCCACTTGAGAGACTGTGGCTTTGCACTCCCCAGGATAAAGCAGTGGGCAAACCACCCACTGGAGAGACTTGAGAGACTGTGGCTTTGCACTCCCCAGGATAAAGCAGTGGGCAAACCACCCACTGGAGAGACTTGATGGACTGTGACTTTGCACTCCCCAGGATGCAGCAGTGGGCAACCCACCCACAGTAGAGACTTGAGAGACTGGCTTTGCACTCCCCAGGATAAAGCAGTGGGCAACCCACCCACTGGAGAGACTTGAGAGACTGTGGCTTTGCACTCCCCTGGATAAAGCAGTGGGCAAACCACCCACTGGAGATACTTGAGAGACTGTGGCGTTGCACTCCCCAGGATAAAGCAGTGGGCATGGAGCCCCCTCGTGGATCTGGCATTGTGCACTCATCCGGCTGAGGTGCCCCACCTTCCCTTCCCCCTGAGGTGCCTCTTTTATTTCTATCTGATGCCCCAGCAGTGTTCTCGCCGTCTTGTTCGGGTATTGAGTGTGGGCCTCGGCCATGCATTTTGGGCCCAGTGGTCCACGGACTATGATGGTGGAATCCCTTGGGCTTGTATTCTTGGTGTATATATTTGTTTATAGTGTGAATATCTTTATATATGAATATATTTTTGATTCATGTATTTGAATATATTACAATCATTCGACTAATTTCCTTTTATCCTTGCATTCTTCCAGGGGGGTTGGGGGGTGTAACTGTAATGTATCACGATGTATTAGTGTGTGTGTTGTCGTGGGTGAGGGTGGGGTTGTTGCGTGTGTGTGTCACTCTCTTTTCCCTCCCCCCTCCCCTGTGTCGTAGGTGCAGTACTCACCGTGGTCTTCACTGCCGTCTTTGTTGTTCCTAGTAGAGAAGCAGGAAGATAAAGGCTGGCAGAATCTGGAGCTCGGGTTCCATGTCGTCCTGATTCCTCGTGGGGTGTGTAGAGGTGAGCGTTTTCCCTTCCAAGTCCTCTTTCCGCCGTTTTTTTGTTCGCGGTGAATCCGCCCCGGAAAAGGTGGCGGATTGGACTGTTGTAATTCTGTGGGCGGTACATTGTCCTCTGCCTGTCTGTTGGCGGTTACCGCCGCTGTGTTTGTTTGTACCGCCTTGGCGGTCGGAGTGTTAAAGTGGCTGTCAAAGTTGGCGGTTTCCGCCACGGTCGTGATTCCAATTTTTTCCACCGGCCTGTTGGCGGTTATACGGCTTTAACACCGACCGCCAGAGTTGTAATGACCACCTATGTGACTAAACCTACCCATTTCATGGTGTGGTGCCAGGAGATAGTCCAGCCTGAGCAGTGGCTGTTTGGAATGGGCTGTGTGGGAATCCTGGCGCTGTCCCGGATGTTCCTCCAGCCAAAGGTCCAGCAACCCCAGAACCTCCACAAAACTAGCCAAGCCTGTATCTGCTCTCGGTTTCTCTCCAGTCATTGTTACTCTATCTAAATCTCTCTGCAGGTTCAGATTGAGGTCTTCCCCAGTGAGCATCAGTGCCTCGGGGTGCTTGTTATATAGGTCCCCAGGAGCTCCAGGGCCTGGGTTGGCACCATTGGAAGGGTAGACTCACACCTGCCACAGTCCAGGTGCTGGGTTCAAGGTTGTTGGAGCCTTCTATCCCTGAGGCTCTAGTCAGGAGGCCAGTCAATTAGCTCTTGAAGTCACTTTTGGGTCCTGGTTTCAACAGTTGCAGGTCGAGTCCTTCTCACCCAAGCAAGAGGGCAGCAGGCTGTGTCTAGCTTTTCCTTGATGGGCCATCTAGGCACACATACGCTCCCTTTTCTGCGTGGCTTTCTAGGAGGAACACACAAAGCTCAAGTGTCAGCTACACCCAGTCATGTGACCAAGAGACCGGCTGCAGGTACTAAATGGCAAGAAATTGTCAGCTTTCTAAAAGTGGCATCTTCAAAATTGTAACTTAAAATCTGACTTCGCCATAGGTTAAGATTTTTCATTACAATTCTAAAGACGTCAAACATGACCTGGTTACTTGTTCCATATTTGGAAATTACAGCTTATTAACTGCAATAATGTAACTCCAATGTTATCCTATTGGAGAGGTAGGCCTTTCATGGGTGAAAAACAAAAAAGACTTTTTCAGTAGCAGTACATGTAAAATTTTAAAGTGCATGTCCTTTTAAAAAACATATATTGCCCTCTGCCCTCTGTGCTTTCTTGGGCCTACCCTAGGAGTGACATATGTATTAAGAAGGAATGCTTAGGCCTGGCAAAAGGTTTCTTTTGCCAACTCAAAATAGCAGCTGAAAACTACACACTCAGGCTGCTCAGGAAGTCTGAGACATGTTTGAATTGCTACTTAAATGTATGGCACAATCGGGGCTGAAGGTCCACTAGTAGCATCTAATTTACAGGCTCTGGGTACAGGTAGTGTCACTTAACTAGGGACTTACAGATAAACTAAACATATCAATTGGGTATTAGACATTTCTACCATATTTTAAGGAGAGAGCACAAGCACTTAGCACTGGTTTGCTGTGGTAAAGTGTACGGTGTCTTAAAGCCAGAACAAACAAAGTCAATAAACAGGAGGGTTGTAGGCAAAAAGTAATGGGGTAAACTTAGGGGGTCATTACGACTCTGGCGGCCGGCGGTACACTGGCGGTAACACCGCCAACAGGCTGGCGGTGTGCCGCTAGTGTATTATGACCATGGCGCATTAGCCACGGCCATACCGCCAGCCCCTCCACTTGACTGCCAGGCTTCCGGCAGGCGGTCATAATCCCCAGGGCAGCGCTACAAGCAGCGCTGCACTGGGGATTATGAGTCCCCAACCGCCAGCCTTTCCATGGTGGTAAACACCGCCATGGAAAGGCTGGTGGTAAGGGGAACTCGGGGTGCCCCTGGGGCCCCTGCACTGCCCATGCACTTGGCATGGGCCCCCAGGCACAGCCCCATCGCACATTTCACTGCCCGAATTTCGGGCAGTGAAATGTGCAATGGGCGCTGCTGCACCTGCTGCACATCAACATTGCCGTCGGCTCTATTATGAGCCGGCTGCAATGTTGATGTGACTTTTACGCTGGGCCAGTGGACCGAAACGCTGTTTCCATCCACTGGCCCAGCAGAAATGTCATAATAGGGAGCCACCAATACCGCCAGCACTGGCGGTATTGTGGCGCCCGCGGCTTCGGCGGTCTTTTTGCAAGACCGCCGAAGTCGTAATGAGAGCCTAAGCCAAGGATGGCAGGTCTAACACCAGCTACATTGTTAAATGAGGACTTGCCAAATTTTGTCTTTTAACAAGGCTTCACGATTTTATCACAATTTGTAGTCCTTGTGAAATACAAAATGACCATATTTAAAATGTCATGACGATAGATGATTGGCAATATTCCTGAATGAAACGAAAAATAATATGAAGAACCCTCTGGCAGAAGCTGCTTTACAAAATAAGCAGTGTAGTGGAGGATATCCAGACAGTGTATTATTTTCTGTGTTGAGCACTTCCTCCACAAATTGTAGAAATTTCCATTATCAATTAATTCTATACTAGGCAATTAGTCTGACATTTCAACAGTTCAC
Source organism: Pleurodeles waltl (assembly GCF_031143425.1). NCBI lineage: Eukaryota > Metazoa > Chordata > Amphibia > Caudata > Salamandridae > Pleurodeles > Pleurodeles waltl. The sequence goes on from NC_090445.1 coordinate 471,692,327, forward strand.
ACATCTATTTCTTAGAAATCGTATTAAGTGCCATGTAAATAACAAGATATTTAACACTGCCCAAGGTCCCTGTCTCTTTTTATCTCCAATAAAAATGAAGTTTTGTATATGTATATTGTAGCTGTATATGCATAGGTCCAATCTAGCCAAAAGACAGAACAATATTGTTCAATCATTCCAAATGTTGTCTTGTTGATTCTATTTTACATTTCTTTACCCTCAGTCTGATGGTATCCTGGCTGTCGGTGTTTTAAGAGGGGGGGCAGGTGAATGCCTCCAGTGAGGAAGTTGATGATGGTTAGTAAATTTGACAGCACTTCTATGAAAAGGGTTTTAATGAAGGACAAGAGTAAGGCTTTATCTTCGTTCATCTTTATATGAGGGGGCTTTAAAGGAGTTGAGGATTGTGAAGCTATATAAGAGAGAGGAGTTGAAGGGTGAGTATTATGGGATGCACTGAGCAGGTGTAGGTGGCAGAGGAGATGCAGGCCTGAGGTTGCTGATGTGCTGTCACTGTCAGGCTATTGTGGGATACAGCACAGAGATGTAAATGTCAGATGCAGGCTTGATGTTGTCGGACCCCGAAGACCTCAAGAATTACCGACCCATCTCCCTCCTACCCTTCCCGGCGAAGGTCATCGAGAAGATCGTCAATGGCCAACTGACCCGCTTCCTGGAGGACAACAACACGCTGGATATCTCACAATCCAGATTCCGCAGGAACCACAGCACCAAGACCGCCCTCATCGCCGCAGCCGACGACATATCAGGACCATGCTCGACAAAGGTGAACCCGCGGCCCTCATCCTCCTGGACCTCTCGGCTGCTTTTGACACCGTCTGCCACCACACCCTCCGCACTCGCTTCTACGACGCTGGGATCCGTCACAAGGCTCTGGACTGGATCACATCCTTCCTCTCCGGCAGAACTCAGAGAGTCCACCTCCCTCCCTTCCTGTCAGAAGCCACCAAGACCATCTGCGGCATCCCCGAAGGATATTCTTCTCTTTTAACATCTACATGGCACCGCTCGCCAACATAGTCAGATCCCACAACCTCAACATCGTCTCCTACACCGACGGCACCCAGCTGATCCTCTCAATCACCATGGACCCTGCCACCTCCAAAACCACCCTCCACGACGGACTGCATGCCATCGCCAACTGGATGGAGTAGAGCTGCCTCAAACTTAAGTCAGACAAGACTCAGATCCTCATCCTCTGCTCCAACCGTTCCGCATGGGACGACTCCTGATGGCCACCCACCCTAGGAACCACACCCACCACCCACGCATGCAATCTAGGTTTCATCCTAGACTCATCGCTCACCATGACCCAGCAAGTCAACGCCATCCCATCTTCCTGCTTCAACACCCTTTGCATGCTTCACAAGGTCTTCAGATGGATCCCTACCGAAACAAGAAGGACGGTCACTCACGCCCTCGTCAGCAGCAGACTGGACTACGGGAACACGCTCTACACAGGAACCACAGCCAAGCTCCAGAAGAAACTACAACGTATACAGAACGCCTCCACACGCCTCATCCTCAACTTTCCACGCCGCAACCACATCTCAGCCCACCTCAGAGACCTACACTGGCTTCCCTTCACCAAGAGGATCACCTTCCAACTCCTCATCCAGGCCCACAAACCTCTTCACAACACGGACCCTGCTTACCTCAACGAGTGACTCACCTTCCACACTCCCACCCGCCAACTCTGTTTCCCCAACCTTGCCCTCGCCGCCGTCCCTAGCATCCATCGAACTACAGCCGGCGGCAGATCCTTTCCCCACCTCACTGCCAAGACCTGGAACACCCTCCCCGCCCACCTACGACAGACCCAGGACCTCCTTACCTTCAGGAAACGCCTCAAGACCTGGTTATTCGAGCAGTAGCAGTCCTTCCACCCCCCCTTTTCAGCACCTTGAGACCCTAGTGGGCGAGTAGAGCGCTTTACAAATGATTGATTGACTGATTGATTGATTGATGTTATAGATGTGGCTGTTATTGTCTGATCTTCTATATTTAGTCACTGAAGAAGGGGTTGATGACAGTGTCCTATACTACGATGCAGTATGGGATTGGAAGTTGAGTAGAAGGTTGATGCAGTGCCTGATTGAATTGGCAGCCTCATTAAGGATGTCAGTTTAGTATTTGGCTTTGGCTGATGTAAAAAATGTGTTGAGTGTTGCATGGAGGGACTTCTGTGGTGCATTGGGGGTAGAGTGTTTGTTGCCAGCAAAGCATTTTGAATACTAGTATGCTGAAGAGTTTGGCTTGCATGTGAATTGTGAATGTCTTAGGTGGAGTGTGGTTGTCTACCTGGTTTTCCCAGAAATGTTTTGACATCTTTTAGAAGATTTTTAAATTTTGATGTGGAGGTGGCAAGGCGAAAGATGAGTTGCAACTTTAGGTTTCAATGGCATAGTCTTTAAAGGATCTGAAGGAATGGCCGTCGCTTGTACAGGGTGCAGAACCAGGGCAACGTGTTGAAGATGGCAAGGCCTTCTCCGTACTTATGTGTGCAGTCTGCATGCTGTAGTCCGTTGCATCAAAGATACATAAGATGCGTGAGGGTGTGGGGTATATTCCTCACAACCATGATATTGAGCCATGTTCTCCTTTTTTCTAACACCTCTGTAACAGACGCTATAACAACTTAAAATAACCCCTCATTTCTTGCTATCTCATACAATTATCATTAATAATTTTCTTCTCAGTCATTCTAAAGCAAAAGCTGATACTCATTTTCTCTTTGTTACAAACACTATTCAAATTATTAAATATGTAAGTAGAAAGTATTGGTTGCCTAAGAAAGCCGCAAGATCAAAAAATGCATCTGATGCCAGGAGATTGTGGACTAAGGGCCAGATGTAGCAAAGGTTTTTACCCATTCTGTGTCTATGGGAAAACGTGTTCGTACATATGGCCCTAAATTATGCACAATGGAAGGAAGCGAAATCCGTGGAATTGTACACATGAAATGGCCGTATTCTTATTTTATTAACAGATACCATTTTTTTTTGCTTTTCCTGATTTTTCGTGCAGTGAGAGATGCCCAATCAATCGATTGTGTACCAGTTTTAAACATGAATTTCCGTGAGCTGGGAACTTGTCGTTTGTCCCCCTTCCCTCGTCCATTTTCCCGTCACTGCACAATGAATTTTGCACATTTGCATTCGTAGCTGAGAAAATACTGCCTCATCTGTAGCCTGCAGACTGACTGAATTGCTTTTCTGCTTCATGGGACACATAGCAGGAGCATGGTGCTCGGCTCACTCCTGTCTGATGGCTGCAGATAATCCATTTTTCCCGCCTATATTTTTATACAATATTTATTGCACTGATCATAAACAAAAATGGGTAATGAGCAAAATGAAATTACAACATGCACTGTTCCGAGGCAACTTGCAACCTAATCAATCAACTTGCAAAGGTCGAGGGAGGTTTTGCAACCTTTCCTCATTATTCAGGACTCTCTTTTTAGCTTTGAACGTCCATTTTAGCATTACTACAGAATTATCATGAATTACCGGGAGGAAATGTTCAGTGTGACACATAGCAGGAGCATGGTGCCCGGCTCACTCCTTTCCGATAGCTGCTGATAATCTATTTTCCCGCCTATATTTTTAACAATATTTATTGCAGTGGCCATAAACAAAAGTGGGTAATACGCAAATTGAAATCACCTCATGCAACATTCAGAGGAAACTTGCAGGTTAATCAATCAACTTGTAAAGGTTGAGGGAGGGCTTGCAACCTTTCATCATTATTCAGATTTCTTTGAGTGAAGCCCCATGCAAATGAGGGTGTCACTTTGCCTCAGCACCCACGCTGTATTATGGATTGCAAGTAAGGGGAAAACGTGCCCTCAGGCACTGGAAGTGCGTCTCCTAAAGGCAGCCCTCTGGAGGGGAGAAGGTGGGTCCTGTGGACCACTTAGAGATCCCCCTGCAGGTGGGTGCAGTCACTCACTGCACCCACCTGCAATAAGATCTCTCTCTCCTCTTCAAAGTGCAGGTGTCATGGCGTCTGCACTGTAAATCATGGGGCAGATTTGAAGAAGCTGCTTGTATTGCACTTGAAAGCTGCTGCCCCAAAGGGTAGAGGGAGTTCCTGGCTGCCCTGCACGCAGTGTATTCTTTGTAATATGGCACAATGTCCCTGTTTGCACCCAGGTCACCTTTTGAAAGGTGTGCCATGGCGCAAACACAGAAAAGTGCAATGCATGCATAACACAACCCCAAGATGAAAGCAAGTGTCAACAAATATTCTTTCACTTCATGGTGTCATAAGAGACCCTTTGCCCGCCCTTTAGGCATGCAACAGCCTGCTGTTTGTTGTGCGTGGCTTGACAACACAGCTATGTGTAGTGCCTGAAGTTACCAATTCCTTAAAATAGAGGCCCAGATTTATACTTTTTTAGCGCCGCTTTTGCGTCACTTTTTGACGCAAAAGCGGCGCAAACTTACAAAATACAATTGTGGCCCATATTTATACTTTTTGACGCAAAACTGCGCCAATGCAGTTTTGCGTCAAAAAAATTAGCGCCGGCTAACGCCATTCTGAAGCGCCATGCGGGCGCCGTATTTATTGAATGACGTTAGCCGGCGTTAGCCGCCGGCGCCGTCTGGTGTGCGTTAAAAAAAACGACGTACACCAGGCAGCGCCGGCGTAGGGGGATATGGAGCTTGGGCGTCAAGAAATGGGGCAAGTCAGGTTGAGGCAATTTTTTCGCCTCAACCCGATTTGCGCCATTTTTTTTCACTCCCAACCACCATAGAAATGACTCCTGTCTTAGCAAAGATAGGAGTCATGCCCCCTTGCCCAATGGCCATGCCCAGGGGACTTCTGTCCCCTGGGCATGGTCATTGGGCATAGTGGCATGTAGGGGGGCACAAATCAGGCCCCCCTATGCCACAAAAAAAAAAAAAAAAAACACTTACCTGAACTTACCTTAATGTCCCTGGGATGGGTCCCTCCAGCCTTTGGTGTCCTCCTGGGGTGGGCATGGGTGACAGGGGGTGTCCCTAGGGGGGCACCTCTGGGCTCCTTCAGAGCCCACAGGTCCCTTAACGCCTGCCTTTTGCAGGCACTAAAAAACGGCGCAAAAGCGGCCGTACGTCATTTTTTTTGACCTGCCCACTCCCGGGCGTGATTTTTGCCCGGGAGTATAAATCCCACGCACATGCCCGGGAGTCGATTTTTTAGACGGGAACACCTACCTTGCATATAATTAACGCAAAGTAGGTGTCCACGCTAAAAAATAACGCTAACTCCATGGACTTTGGCGCTAGACGCGTCTAACGGCAAAGTATAAATATGGAGTTAGTTTTGCGTCGAAATTGCGTCAAAAAAAACGATGCAATTTCGGCGCAAACGGAGTATAAATATGCCCCTGTATTCTGTAAGTTTGAGACACTTATGCATAAAAAATGACGCAAATGCGGCGCTAAAAAGGTATAAATACAGGACAATAGTGTTCTGATCACACCACATGCTACTGGCTGCTTGTGTGTCAGTCCGCACCCAGTTGAGTACTTGCATTGCCATGCATGAGGAACTATTTTACATGCCAAAAGTAGAATTATCATGCATTACATTTTCTCTCATAGGGAAATTGTGTACAGAAGGCAACCTTTGTTTTGTTTTTCTCAATGCTGTAAGCTTTATAAATGTGTTTTAACTGTATGAATCAATGCTCAAAATGCTAACCAGACCTTCTGGCTTTGCCTATGCTTATTATGCTAAGGAGTCAGGTAAAAGTCAAGGAGGGGGCATTCATGAACGGAGAATTATTCTTAGAGCCCTGCATGTTTTTGTTCTTACCAGTGGTATCAAGGCGATCAGTCCTAAACACTCACTGATTTAAAAAAACTCAAAATACACACTAAGATGTGATGTATAAGGGGACGTTTGGAATTGTGTTAAATATGTGTGTCCTACAGTGAGCAGGGCGCAGTTAAGTGGTGTAGGAATGCTGCTTCTTGTATGGCACCTCTGAGGAGGGGGTGGTTAGGCCGTAGCAGTGACGGCTAGATATCAGTCAACATATGACATTACACTATGCTCCGGGAGAGGGATAGGACAGGTTCCTGACAAAGGGTCACAAAATGATCAGTAACAGTATATAGCATGGGTCGAATTCCTAAAGGACTGGGTAAATAAACCACAGGGCTGGAATGGCGCCTATTGGTTAGTTAGCATATGATGTCAGTGGATAACCTGCAGAAGGGAGCAATCGGACCTAGTGCAGTGGCACATAGCACTCAGCAACAGTGCATCGGTGGTCACAGTCCCGAGAAGAGCAGGCAGGGCACAATTCAGAAGTGGCACTTAGTTACCAGCTAGAACGTGGTGGTGGCAGAAATCTAAAGGGAAAAAAGAGCTGATAGAAACTGCTACTGCTGTGATGACTAGTAGCTTGCTAGAGATTGGCAACGTCTTAGGTTTTAAAGAGACAGAGCAGAAAGCAAGAAGCAACGAAAAGCAACATGCAGTAATCATCATGACATAGTGTGACTAGCATGTATGTCCACGCTCACGCCAGAAATACTTGTATGGAAACAAGAAAGGATTTCCAAAATGGAGCTTCTCGGGGGTGAAGGGAAGGAAACAGAACAGCAGCCAGCCCATCAAGATATAAGGAACGCCTCCACTGGTCACACTAGAGTGCTAAACAATGATTATCATTAAGACTTCATCTATGATAAATGCAAGGTAATCAAAGAGTAGAAATGAAGCACATTTTCTTCCTCCCCAGTTCCACATTTTATAGATTTGCACAGTCTGTACCAGGCAACTCTTAATCCTCATTCTGCGGATTAAGGGATAAATGTACAAAGTATTTTGCGTTCACAGTTCGTAGAATCAGCCCGTTTGCGACCGCAAAAATCCTTTTTCTGATGTACAAAGCCCAAATTGCCATTCTGTAACTTGTCACCCTATCACAGTTTGGGTTGTGTGATCCAGTATTCAGAAATGGCTTTTTGAAGGCGTCCAGTCTTAATACTGAATCGTAGAGTTATGTACAAATGTTTTGTGACTGAAATGTGCTCGCAAAACATTTGCAATTTACTGTAAACCTAAAGTTGGTGTTAAGCCATTTGCAAATGGGAAGGAGTCCCCAAGGGTCCCCCTCCTCTTTGAGAATGGGTGAAAAAGTATTTTTAAGAGCACGACCACTGCTTCCTCTTAAAAAATGAAACTTTAAAGGAGGAGAGGCTCGTTTGCAATGGCAAAGGCGCGTCGCCCCAGTGCCTGAGCCAGCAACTGAAAAATAAAACAATATTTTACTATTGTTTTATTTTTCAGCTGCTGGCTCAGCCAGCATGTGCAGGTAGTGGCTGGGTTGGGTCATGGGAGAGTGGAAAGGGGAGGAGGAGTGGAGTGCACTAAGTGCGCATGTCAGTTTGGTCGGCCGTCTTAGGCCGGCCAAACTGACATGCGCATTTAGGATTTTCCAACTTGGCTGTGTTGCACAGCCGGGTTGGAGAAGCTGCACAGACCCCAGTGCACTGTCTGAGTGGCACACCAAGCCAGTCAGACCAATCCTGACGCTGCTATCATGCTAGGCATAGCAGAAGAGCAGTGCCAGGATTATGTGGGGAGCCTGTGCTGGTGTCCCAGGAACTGCTGGGACACCAGGAGAGCAGAGTAGTGAGGCAGCAGGCAGCATCTGCGGCATCGGAACGGTAGTTTTAAAAAAAATAGTATTTTATTTCCCCTGTAACCCATTTGCCTTGAGATTTGCAGTGGCCGACGCTGCTTTAAAGTTTAATTTTTTTCTTTTTAAATGCATCCCATTTTCCTTTAATAATGGGCTATTTTTAAAAACAAACTGATTGCCTTGTTTAAAAGCAATCAAGGACCTGGTGCCCAGCAGACTACCATCCTTGTGATGTCAGCAAATCACAGTGGGTTACAAATTGCGACCTACCTTTTTAATATTCATGCAGTAGGTCTATTTGCGACTAACTACAAATCGCTAATGGAACTCCAAAGTTTCATCCATTAGGAATTGCGATTTCCTAATTGTGATTCACAAAGAATCACAATTCTGTAATTTCTATTTCTATTTTTGTACATCTGGCCCTAAGATCTTCTAAATAGTCCTTGTTCCCCTTATGCCCGCCTCTTTTTAGGACCTTGTCTCTTCTAGGCCAAGCACTATGGAACAACTCATCTGTTATTATTTGGCTTCCTCTCTTTCTGTTTTCAAAGAACGGGGTACTAGTCACCTCCTTAGACACGTATTTCCTCATTAACAGTGTTTTTAGTAAAACATTTATGCTGACATTCTTCTGTTCACAGTGCTCTTGACATATTCCTGATTTTATATATTTTTTTAAATGTAATAAGGGCCTATATAAAAATTAGTGAGAGGAAGAAGAGAATTTGCACATTGGGCACCAAGTCATGGAAATTAATGGAAATCGGCAGCAACATCTATCTTACAGCACAGTCAGGGCCCAAGCCGAGGCTTCCTTGCCTGAAGGTGCTGCTCTGTTCCGCTCTTTACTGCTCAACGCTGCTGGTAAAGTTCTTGAGTTCTTTATGCTCTCCCTTTGGCTGATGGATGGCAATCGAGGACGCCTGGTAAATCCTTTTTCCCTGTATCCTGTGCACACCTTGAAATGGGGCAGATTCCTTTTAATCAAATTTGCACTGTTCCTACTGACATATTAGTATTGTATTAACTATGACCAGAGCCAAATAACTAGCTGATTGGCAACATAGAAGCTACAGTGACACCACACAATGTGACCACCACACTTGCTTTCCTAGGCTTTTACCTACTATGTCAATGCACTCTAGGAGTTCTAATCCTGGTACATGTGAACTAAGCAGAATATCAAAATATGTTCATAAAAGAAAAAAACAGAGCTGGAGTTGATCTGTGACATCAGGTCATGATTTCACCTAAAAAATACTATAATTGCTATAACAATCGTACCAGATAATATAGGTAATGTGCAGCACAAACAGAACTTTCTGCAAACCCCTTAAAATAAATGGGTTTAGGACTGTATGGAAGAGACAGAAGGGAAATTCCTTATACTGACTCGGTAGCTCAAGGGAAGTGACAACTGTGCATTCAATCACCTTGAAATAATAGCCCCAGGGATAGAGTGTCTTCCGTCGTCTGGTCTGGTCCAAATAGCTGGAAGCAGACTGGGGTCCAGGACTTGCTACAGACTTTCTTATTCGGCAGAATATTGCTGCTTCATTGCAGCAGTTGGAGCACGCTCATTCCTCTTTGTGCCCATTATTTCCGTTTTTATTCTTCCCCAGTTCCCTTCTCCCGCTCTTTTAAACATTAAATCCACCACTTCCTTTTTGCTACTTCTCCCAGGATATTTATGTTTTATGGATAGGCTAAAAGGTCATTTACTGATTCTGTAAAAAATGCAGATGTGTAGTTAAATAAAAGCAGCAGCCAGCAGTTGGAAATTCCTGGACCAGTCAATGGGGTGAAAGGTGACCCAACTGAGGAAAAGCAATGCCTTATCACAGAATGAGTTATGTCAACACAAAACCCACCTTTGCATAGTTTTACCTGTTGTAAACATAAACAACATTCAAAACATGGCATTCTGTTGATGTCTAGTGTATTAAATGGAAAGGAAGAACTCTTGAAAGATGGCGGAAGAACCCAAACTTCACTGAAGATCACTTAGGGCCTCATTAGGAGTTCAGCTGACGGTCTTCACTATCTGCCGAACTTCCGACGGGGACGTTGCTGCCGCACCGGCTACTTCCCCGCCAGACCCATTAAGAGTTTCCTGCTAGGCTGGCGATAGAACCCTAGGTTTCCGCCTGCTACTCTAGTGGGAAACAAGCTACAGCATTGTCTGTGGCTTGTAATCGAGCAGGAGGCAATGCTGTAGCCAGCAGGTTGTACTAACACCCTCACAATGTTCACTGCTGCAAGCAGACAGTAAACATTGCGATGGTGCTGGGCCGGGGGGACCCCCTGTGGCACCCTGCACCTGTTCTCTGCCAGCCTTTTCATGGCTTGTTACCACCCCGAAAAAACTTGTGGAGAACAAGGTTATGATCCGCAGGGCAGTGCTGCCCTGGCGGATTAGGATCTCCGCCACCTCCAGACCCCTGGGATCCAAGCTCCTGGTGGAGCTGGCGGTTCCCTTGCGGTCCAGACTGCCACCGCGAGTGAGGCAGTCATAAGACTGCCACACTCATAATGAGGCCCTTAGTGTGCTGCCGATTGAAGGTATGTACGGAGAAGCCATCCACCTGGTGAAAAAAGTCATTTTTTAAATTCAAAATAGAGATTCACTCTAACTTGACAAAAGATCATGGGCCATATGTACGAACACGTTTTCCCATAGACACAGAATGGGTGAAAACCTTTGCTACATCTGGCCCCTGTTGTATATTCACCTGGAATTTACGGCTAGCAAAGCAACTCTTTACATCATCTCATTATATCCCCTCTGTGATGAACATCTAGCCTATTTCAATGATAAAACTGCAACTACTAGTCTCCCCCATAGATACCTATCAGCCTGACCTCCATGTTGGCGATCCATGCTGCTCCACATTGCCCAGCAGGGTTACAGCTATTTCATAAATTGTATTACAGAAACAATAAAAAAGCTAAACTCAAGGACACTCATGACATTTACCATTTTAAAACCACTAAACTGGGCCAATCAATCTCTATTCCACTTACAATAAAACTTGTTGGCGTCTTTCTCTGGTTCAGTATGGTCCCCCAAGATATCACACATGCCATCATCACTGTTCTAAAATAACAACTGGAGCTCTGGGAAACCTGACAATCAATCAGACAATATCTGTTTTCCCACTGAGGCCAAAAATCCTCCAAATTATAACATTTCACCTCTATGCATCTGAAAAATATTTTCCAATCTGAGTCCTGTTGTTTGCAAGAGACTGAAACCACACTCAGGAACATAACAGAAGAACTGAATACCTTCAGTGATCGGGGTTACACCTATGCATTGATACTGCTGGAACTCTGTGGCTTTAAATCAGGGTTTCTCAAAGAATAGTTCGGGAGCTACTGGTCGCTCTCTGACTACTTATGAGTAGCTCAGTTATGTGCAGCCCATCCTAGTAAATGAAAATCTTCTGTTTGGGTGAATTAGATATGTTTCTTAACTAAAAAAAAAATGGTATTCAAAAGTAAAATGTGTGCTTTTTCAGAACTGATAAGCTGATGAAGTCTGAAGAAAAGCTATATTTAATGTTACTGGTTAAATGATAATTAATGCAGCTCTAGGGAGTCTGATTACTGATGTTCTTAGTTGCCAGGCAGCATTATGTATATTACTGCTACGGAACGTAGAGGCATTCAAAATGAAAACTACTAAAGCCTTTTTGGGCATTACCAATGTTGCTCTTGCCTGATGCGCAAAGGTGATCACTACTCAGCCACTAATGGAACCTTGCTTGAAGTGGTACTGTTGTAACACTGATGATTTGTGTTAGTAACACAGGTTGATTTTCCTTAACCTAATCCATTCCTTTTAGCTCTTAGTATGGAAAAGGCTGGGGATACCTGCTTTAAACACTGTGGATGCCATTATTCTTCGTCAGTACTGTGACAAGCTTTGCAGTAGTTCACCGGTTTCTTTCTATCAATCAATCAATCAATCAAGCATCTGATAAGCACGCTACTCACCCGCTAGGGTCTCATGGTGCTGATGGGTGGGGAGGGAAGAAAGGATTGCTACTGCTTGAATAACCAGGTGTTGAGGCGTTTCCTGAAGGTCAGGAGGTCCAGGTTTTGGTGGCGAGGTGGGAAAAGGATCTTTCGCCGGCTGTAGTTCGGTGGATGCGAGGGACGGTGGCGAGGGCGAGGTTGGCGGAGCGGAGTTGGTGGATGGGAGTGTGGAAGGTGAGTCACTCGTTGAGGTAGGCAGGGCCTGCGTTGTGGAGAGCTTTGTGGGCATGGATGAGGAGTTTGAAGGTGATCTTCTTGTTGACGGGAAGCCAGTGTAGGACCCTGAGGTCGGGCTGAGATGTGGTTGCGGCGTCGGATGTTGAGGATGAGGCGTGCAGAGGCGTTCTGTATACGTTGCAGTTTCTTCTGGAGCTTAGCCATGGTTTCTGCGTAGAGCGCGTTGCCGTAGTCCAGTCTGCTGCTGATGAGGGCGTGGGTGACCGTCCTTCTGGTTTCGGTGGGGATCCATCTGAAGATCTTAGAAAGCATGCGGAGGGTGTGGAAGCAGGAAGATGAGACGGCATTGACTTGCTAGGTAATGGTGAGCGATGAGTCTAGGATGAAACCTAGATTGTGCGCATGGGTGGTGGGTGTTGGTGCGGTTCCTAGAGTGGCTGACCACCAGGAGTCATCCCATGTGGAGCGATTGGAGCTGAGGATGAGGATCTCTGTCTTGTCCGAGTTAAGTTTAAGGCGGCTCTTCTCCATCCAGTTGGCGATGGCATGCAGTCCGTCGTGGAGGTTGGTTTTGGCGGTGGCAGGGTCCTTGGTGAGTGAGAGTATCAGCTGGGTGTCGGCGTAGGAGATGATGTTGAGGTTGTGGGATTGGACGATGTTGACGAGCGGTGCCATGGAGATGTTAAAAAGGATTGGGCTAGGAGATGATCCTTGGGGAATGCCACAGATGGTCTTGGTGGCTTCAGACAGGAAGGGAGGAAGGCGGACTCTCTGAGTTCTGCCGGAGAGGAAGGATGTGATCCATTCCAGGGCCTTGTGGTGGATCCCGGCGTCATAGAGGCGAGTGCAGAGGGTGTGGTGACAGACGGTGTCGAAGGCAGCCGAGAGGTCCAGGAGGATGAGGGCAGCAGTTTCACCTTTGTCGAGCATGGTCCTGATGTCGTCGGTTGCAGCGATGAGGGCGGTCTCGGTGCTGTGGTTCCTACGGATTGGGAGATGTCCAGCGTGTTGTTATCCTCCAGGAAGTGGGTCAGTTGGCCGTTGACGATCTTCTTGATGACCTTCGCGGGGAAGGGATGGAGGGAGATGGGCCGGTAATTCTTGAGGTCTTTGGGGTCTGTTTTGGGCTTCTTTAGAAGGGCGTTGACTTCGGCGTGCTTCCAACTCTCCGAGAAGAGATGATGGGGCTCGCTTTGTTGAAGACATGGTGGGGGCAGGGGTCGGAGGGTGATCTGGAGTGGATGGTGCTTATGGTTTTCATGGTGTCCTCGTCGTTGATGTGGGTCCAGGCAAGCAGGAGGTTGGTGTGGCTGGGTGCGTTGGGGTTGGTGGTGGCCGCGGTGGTCGTGGGGGATGAGGAGTTGAAGCTGCCATGGATGTCCGTGATCTTGAGATGGAAAAAGGTGGCGAGGGAATCGCAGAGGTCTTGCGAAGGAAAGGGTCGATGGAGCATGACCTGGGGTTGGTGAGTTCTTTGATGATGCTGAAGAGCTCTTTGCTGTCGTGCACGTTGTTGTCAATGCGATCCTTGTAGAAGGATCTTTTGGTGGTCCGGATGAGATGGTGGTGCTTGAGGATGGCTGTCTTGAGGGTGGCGTGGTTGCTCTCTGTTTGTTCATGGTGCCACTTCTTCTCGATTTTACGGCACTCCCACTTGGAGGCCTGAAGGTCGGCGGTGAACCAGATGGCCTTAGTGCTGGTGCTGTTGTTGGAGGATTCCCTGAGCTGAGCGAGGGTGTTGGCGCAGTCGTCTATCCAATGTCTGAGGTTGAGGGCGGCTTTGTTTGGGTCGGTGGTGCAAGGTGGTGGGCACAGGCGAGGTTGGAGATCAGCTGTTCTTCCGAGATCTTGTATCAGCTGCGGCAGGGGATCTGTTGTGGGCGGTGGTGAGTGGCGGGTTTCTGGAATGTGAAGTGGACGCAGCGGTGGTCGTTCCGGTGGAGTTCGATGGTATTGCTGAAGGTGACGTGGCTGCTGGCGGAGAAAACGGGGTCGAGCGTGAGGCCCGCAGAGTGGGTGGGTGTCGTGACCAGTTGTTTGAGAACGAGGTTGGCGAGGTTGGTGATCAGAGCGGTGGCGTTGCTGTCATTGGCGTTCTCGAGGTGAAAATTCAGGTCACTGAGGAGAATGTAGTCTGTAGAGGCAAGGGCCTGGGTGCTGATTATGTCGGTGATGGAGTCACTCAATTGTGGTCAGGGGCCTGGGGGCCTGTAGACAAAGGTTCCTCTGAGGGTGGTGTTGACGTTGATGTGAAACTGGAAGTGTAAGTGTTCGGCCGCATCAAGGGTGTCATCGGTGTTGGTTGAGATTCTGATGATGTTCTTGTGGACTATGGCAATTTCTCCTCCCGGTCTGTTGGTGCGGTCTCCGCGGGTGATCTTATAGCCTTCAGGGATGGCTATGGCGATGTCGGGTTCTGAGGAGGTGTTCATCCAGGTTTCGGTGAGGAAGGCGACGTCTGGGGAAGATGAGGTGAGTAGGTCCTAGAGTTTGACTGTGTGCTTGTGGACGGAGCAGGTGTTGAGGAGGATACAGCTGAGGTGGTTGTGTGTGGTTCTGGTGTGGTGCTTGGCGGCTAGGTGGCAGGTGAAGCTGCAGATCTGACAGGAGAAGGGTCCGTGGGTGTGCCTCGGGGTGGCTTGGACACAGGCAGTGGAGCGGCCTGAGTTGAGGGCGTGGAGTTTGTTGGCACTGTAGCAGCATCTGGTGGTGTGGGGAGTGCTTGGGCCAGGGGTCTGGCGCTGGGCACGATCCAGGTGCGGATGGGTGCAGACGGGCTCCATTAAGAAGGGGAGGTGGGAGGGAGGAGCAGCTGGGAGGCGGGAGCATGGGCGAATGGGAGCACGAGGGGGGTTGGTCCGCAGGGATGCAGCAGCAGGGAAAGAACGGCTTAGAAGAGCCAAAAAAGGGCAGGAAGTGAGCACAAAGGCACAAAAGGCACAAAAAAGGAAAAGAGGCTAAGAAACGAGGAAAAAGCACAGAAAATGGCACAAAACAAAGACAGATACAAAACAAACACACAGTACTTACGAAAACCCACTACACACCAGGGATGAGGCGCAGGCGGGTGCCTGCGGGTAGTGGAGGGCCTCGAACTCGCAGCAGCAGTGAGGGCGGGGTAAAGGGCATGGGCATAGTCTGGTAGAGCTGCGCGGCATGTGGAGCGAGCTCTGACCTTAAAAGCAGGTCAGGGGGTCACTCTGAACACCGTGCAGCGGCCACCATTAGAAGGGGAGGTGGGAGGGAGGAGCAGCTGGGTGGCGGGAGTGGTGGGAGAATGGTGCCATGAGGGGGGCGGGGCTGCAGGGATGCAGCAGCGGGGAAAGAACGGCTTAGAAGAGCCAAAAACAGGCCGGAAGTGAGCGCAAAGGCACAAAAGGCACAAAAAAGGAAAAGAGGCTAAGAAACGAGGAAAAATCACAGAAAATGGTACAAAACAAAGACAGATACAAAACAAACACACAATACTTACGGAAACCTACTAGACACCAGGGATAAGGCGCAAGCAGGTGCCTGCGGGTGGTGGAGGGCCTTGAACTTGCGGCAGCAGCGAGGGCGGGGTAAAGGGCACGGGCACAGTTTGGTGGAGCTGCGCGGCATGTGGAGCGAGCTCTGATCTTAAAAGCAGGTCAGGGGGTCACTCTCAGCACCGCGCAGCGGCCACCATTAAGAAGGGGAGGTGGGAGGGAGGACCAGCTGGGAGGCAGGAGTGGTGGACGAATGCAGGTACGGGGGGGCGGGGCTGCAGGGACGCAGCGGCAGGAAAAGACTGGCTTAGAAGAGCCAAAAACAGGCGGGAAGCAAGCGCAAAGGCACAAAAGGCACAAAAAAGAAAAAGAGTCTAAGAAACAAGGAAAAAAGCACAGAAAATGGCACAAAACAAAAACAAATACAAAACAAACACGCAATACTTACGGAAACCCACTAGACACCAGGGATGAGGCGCAGGCGGGTGCTTGCGGGGGGTGGAGGGCCTCGAATTCGCAGCAGCAGTTCTACCCATCAGGGTAAAGCAGAATCCTTTCTATCATTCCACAAATCTGTGTTGTCACTCATCATCTTCTGCTGCCTATGTGGGCCATCACAGACTTCCTCAAAATATGCAACGTTGGTCACCATACACATGATTATGCCAAGTGACATTTTAGGATCTTGCAGGACTCGGAGAGTTGCAGCTAAATCATGTGTAGCCTTAGATATGTACAGGAACAGCTCTAGTACAATTGGACGAGCACTAACGTCTCTAAAATGGATGCTTTGTTTCTCGGTCTTAGTGTATTTATGGGGGCAGAGGGGCCACGCTGACCATCTATGGCTGGTGAGCTCCCTCATGACTTGTTCTCTTTGCCAATTGGACTGAGGCTAGAGATGGAGACTGCTATGAATGAGAGGTGAAGCAAGGCACAAAACTCTTGTGGGCCTGAGATCAGTGCAGCAAGATCTAGAATGGACACCCTTTCTCTTGGGGATAGGGGAGTTGTTAGAAATGGGGTCTTTGATTGGCAGTCAGTTTACCCCTGTCCAAGCAAGGACCCTCACTCTCGTCAGGGTAAGTCACACAGAATCCAAATTATCATGTGCCCACCCTCTGGTAACTTGGCACTGAGCAGTCATGCTTAACTTAGAAGACAATATGTAAAGTATTTGTGCAATGAATCATCCAATACCACCGTATAGCATGACAAAAATACATCACACAGTGTTTAGAAAAATATAGAATATTTATCTGGATAAATGCAGGTCAAAACGATCAAAGATGCAATAAGTAAATGTAGAGATATCACTGAAAAGTGATATAAAGTGTCTTAAGTCTTTTAAAAGCAAACAAAGTCTCTTTCAAGCACAAGGTACCTGGTTTGCGTGAAAAATCTCTGCAAAGAACTGCAGAGGAGGAGAAGTGTGGAAAAAAAGGGGTGTGCGTCGATTTCTTGGGCCACACGCGTCGATGCACCGTTTAGTTTCCACGCAGGGATGGCTGTGTGTCGTTTTCCCGGCACTCGGTCGTGGATCCTCTTCGTTTTGCGGGATTTTCAGACGCCCGGGGACGGTGCGTGGATTTCCTGCGCTGGCAGGACAAAGTCACAGGAGCTGCGTCAATCCAGTGGGCGTTGTGTCAAATTTTGTACTGCACGGCAGGCACTGCATCGATTCCTCTCTGGAAGTTGGGCTGCGTTGTTCCGGCTCGGCTATGCATTGATCCAGTGGGCTGTGACTCGAATTTACGGTTGCTACACCGGCGCTGCGTCGATTTTCTCATTGCAAAGTCAGGCTGCGTCATTCCAGTTTGGCATGCAGTGAAATTTTCACTGCGGTGCAGGCTGTGCGTCGTTTCTGGCAGGCTGTGCGTCGCATTTTGCTGCCCAAGGAGTCCTTCTTGAAGAGATGAAGGGGGTCATTCTGACCCTGGCGGTCCATGACCGCCATGGCGGAGGGCGGCGGAAGCACCGCCAACAGGCTGGCGGTGCTTCCTGGGCGATTCTGACCGCGGCGGTAAAGCCGCGGTCAGAAAAGGGGAGCCGGCGGTTTCCCGCCGGTTTCCCGCCGGTTTCCCGCTGGCCCAGGGAATCCGCCATGGCGGCGCTGCTTGCAGCACCGCCATGGGGGTTCCGACCGCCTTCCCGCCAGCCTGTTTCTGGCGGTGTCCACCGCCAGAACCAGGATGGCGGGAACGGGTGCCGTGGGGCCCCTGGGGGCCCCTGCACTGCCCATGCCACTGGCATGGGCAGTGCAGGGGCCCCCTAACAGGGCCCCACAAAGATTTTCACTGTCTGCTTTGCAGACAGTGAAAATCGCGACGGGTGCCACTGCACCCGTCGCACCCCTGCAACTCCGCCGGCTCCATTCCGAGCCGGCTTCATTGTTGAAGGGGCTTTCCCGCTGGGCCGGTCGGCGGTCTTCTGGCGGTCGGCCGCCGGCCCAGCGGGAAAGCTGGAATGGCCGCCGCGGTCTTTTGACCGCGGAGCGCTCTTTCGGCGTGAACCGCTTGGCGGGCGGCGACCGCCGCGGTCAGAATGACCGCCGAAGTCTTTTTGGTCCTGAGACTTCAGGGAACAGGAGGCAAACTCTATCCAAGCCCTTGGAGAGCACTTCTTCACCTCAGCCTGAGAGCAGCAAGGCAGCAGGGTAACAGCAAGGCAGCAGTCCTTCACAGAAAACAGTCAGGTGAAGCCTTTGGCCAGCCAGGCAGTTCTTCTTGGCATGATGCAGGTTCTGGTCACAAGTTTCTTCTCCAGGAAGTGTCTGAGTTGGTAGGGGCAGAGGCCCTTTTTATGTACCCAAATGTGCCTTTGAAGTCGGGGAGACTTCAAAGAGTGGCTTAGAAGTGCACCAGGCCCCCTTTCAGTTCAATCATGTCTGCCAGGGTCCCAGTAGGGGGTGTGGCAGTCCTTTGTGTGAGAGCAGGCCCTCCACCCTCCCAGTCCAGGAAGACCCATTCAAAATGCAGATGTATGCAAGTAAGGCTGAGTATCCTGTGTTTGGGGTGTGTCTGAGTGAATGCACAAGGAGCTGTCAACTAAATCCAGCCAGACGTGGATTGTAAGGCACAGAAAGATTTGAGTGCAGAGAAATGCTCACTTTCTAAAAGTGACATTTCTAAAATAGTAATATTAAATCCAACATCACCAGTCAGCAGGATTTAATGCCACCATTCTGGCCATACTAAATATGACCTTCCTACTCCTTTCAGATCAGCAGCTACCACTCAAACAATGTATGAGGGCAGCCCCAATGTTAGCCTATGAAGGGAGCAGGCCTCACAGCAGTGTAAAAACGAATTTAGGAGGTTTACACTACCAGGACATGTAAACTACATAGGTACATGTCCTGCCTTTTGCCTGCACAGCACCCTGCCCTATGGGTTACCTAGGGCATACCTTAGGGGTGTCTTATATGTAGAAAAAGGGGAGGTTTAGGCTTGGCAAGTACTTTTAAATGCCAAGTTGAATTGGCAGTGAAACTGTACACACAGGCCTTGCAATGGCAGGCCTGAGTCAAGGTTCAGGGTCTACTTAAGTGGGTGGCAAAATCAGTGCTGTAGGCCCACTTTTAGCATTTAATCTACAGGTCCTGGGCACACATAGTGCACTCTACTAGGGACTTATAAGTAATTTAAATAGTCCAATTGGGTATGATCCAATGTTACCATGTTTAAAGGGAGAGAGCATATGCACTTTAGCACTGGTTAGCAGTGGTAAAGTGCGCAGAGTCTTAAAACCAGTGAAAACAGTGTCTAAAAAGTGGAGGGAAGCAGGCAAAAAGTTAGGGGTGACCACCCTAAGGCTGTCAGGTCTAACAGGAGTAGATTGCATGGACTCCTGTGGCTGGAAAGTGACAGGTTGAGCTTTGCCCCGCCAAAGGCTGTCAAGGGCTGGGTGGCCCATAAGGATTTCCCTTTTGATTGGTGTGGGTGTGCTCCTACACATGACTGGAGGCCTGTGCAGGGCTCTGTGGAACAGTCAGCCCCACTGGCCATGTATAGATAAGGAGTGGATCCTGTTGAAGAGGAGATGACACCTGAGGTATGGCAGAAACTGAGGGGGCATGGTAAACACTAGATAGCCTAGCAATGGTAAGGTCCTGAGAAACAGTAACATCTGGGGAGGAGCCCCAACCAGCAGCTGAGAAGGAGATTGCCTCCTTTCAGTGCCTGTGTAGCCCCCCAGAGCTCAGAAGAGATAACTAAAAAGGGTAGGATCAGGATTATGAAAGTCCAGAATGTTGGACCACAATCAGTACCTGACAGTTCACTACTAGACTCGAAGATCTAACGGGTCTCTACAAAGGCAACAAAGGCACACATGATGAAGTCATGAAATAAACTGGATCAAATATTCCAGGCAGTCACCACACCCAGAGACTCACTGGAGACCAATATAGACAAGAGGGTGACAGACATGGGCATACTTCAAGATGATCACTGCAGACTGGTGGACAAAGTCAAATGGAATGCGGACGCTCTGAGCAAGTTATCCATCCATAGACAAACTGAAAAGGTAAATGGAAGAGCTAATTGAAACGACTGAGCTCCTGAATCATAGAGGGAAAGACGTTGTAGATTGAAGCAGGTGAAACAATGTATGGGTGGTGGGAATACTGTCAAGAGCCATAGGGGCCTTGCATGGTTTCCTATCTGAAGGGTTGGTTCTCCACTGAAGTGGCCTTGCAAGGTCTGCCAAAGTTGTTTGTGCTGGAGAGGGTACATAGAGTTTTAACAAGATGCCCCCCTCCAGGAAAGCCTCCTCGCTCGTTGGTTGCCTGACTGGTTTACTATTGATGTAGAGACCCCATCCTGCAGCGAGCCATGACAGCAGGTCAGTTCAAGATACACTGCAGAAGAAGAGCATTGTTCCTGGTTGAGAGGGGACCCCAAGAGGCTGATCTCAAGTATATGCTCTTGTTTCTGGCTAAACTGGAAATGATGATTGATGGTCACTCATTGTTCATCAACAATCCTGCAGGTGCATGGAAATGGCTGGAAAAGCATATGGCAGGAATGGGCAAGTGTTCTTGGCAACACCGGACACCGTCAAAGTGCTTACAATGGAAGCACTACAGAAACAAAGGAATTCAAACACCTTCTAGAACATAGGCTAAAAAGGAAAGGCAGTTGAGGTAGAAGCAGCTACTGCCTTTAAAAAAATCAACACTGCAAACACCGAGTGGAAATACAACTGGACTTAATTCATAACTGTTAGAAATGGGGTTTTTGGTTGGCAGTCAGGTTACCCCCTGTCCAAGCAAAAGCCCTCACTCTAGTCAGGGTAAGTCACACACAATCCAAGATTATCCTGTGCCCACCCTCTGGTAGCTTGGCACGAGCAGTCAGGCTTAACTTAGAAGGCAATGTGTAAAGTATTTGTGCAATAAATCATACAATACCAGCATATAGCACCACAAAAATACACCACACAGTGTTTAGAAAAATATATAATATTTATCTGGATAATTGTAGGTCAAAAAGAATAAAGTTTGCAATGGGAAATTGTAGGGATATCACTGAAAAGTGATATACAGTGTCTTAAGTCTTTAGAATATAAACAAAGTCTCTTTCAAGCACAAGTACCTGGTTTGGAGTGGAAAAATCTCCTCAGAGGGCCACAAAAGAAGAGGTGCGTGGAAAAAGGGTGTGTGCGTCGATTTCTCCCCAGCACACACGGACTTGCGTCGTTATTTTCCACGCGGGGAAGTCGTGCGTCGTTTTCCGGCACGCGGACAGTCTCTTTTCGTGGATCGCGGGGATTACCAGATGTCCCGGGTCTGTGCGTGGATTTTCCTGCTTGTTTTCCAGCTGGGCGTCGTTCTGCGGGGCTGCGCGTCGAAATTACGATCTTACGGCAGGCGTCGCGTCGATTTCTCCTCTAGAGCTCGGGCGGCGTTGTCCTTGCGAAGCCGTGCGTTGGATTTTCGGTCGGCCCAAGGGTGTCGCGTCGATCAGCGTCGGTGTGCGACGTTTTTCTCGCCACGGAACAAGCTGTGCGTCGAAATTTTCGCAGCACGGAGCATCCAAGTGAAAGAGAGAAGTCTTTTTGGTCCTGAGACTTCAGGGAACAGGAGGCAAGCTCTATCCAAGCCCTTGGAGAGCACTTTCAGAGCCAGACAAGAGTTCAGCAAGGCAGCAGGCCAACAGCAAGGCAGCAGTCCTTTGTAGAAAGCAGACAGGTGAGTCCTTTGAGCAGCCAGGCAGTTCTTCTTGGCAGGATGTAGTTTCTGGTTCAGGGTTCTTATCCAGCAAGTGTCTGATGAGGTAGGGCAGAGGCCCTGTTTTATACCCAAATGTGCCTTTGAAGTGGGGGAGACTTCAAAGAGTGGCTAAGAAGTGCACCAGGTCCCCTTTCAGTTCAATCCTGTCTGCCAGGGTCCCAGTAGGGGGTGTGGCAGTCCTTTGTGTGAGAGCAGGCCCTCCACCCTCCCAGCCCAGGAAGACCCATTCAAAATGCAGATGTATGCAAGTGAGGCTGAGTACCCTGTGTTTGGGGTGTGTCTGAGTGAATGCACAAGGAGCTGTCAACCAAGCCCAGCCAGACGTGGATTGTAAGGCACAGAAGGATTTAAGTGCAAAGAAATGCTCACTTTCTAAAAGTGGCATTTCTAGAATAGTAATATTAAATCCGACTTCACCAGTCAGCAGGATTTTGTATTACCATTCTGGCCATACTAAATATGACCTTCCTGCTCCTTTCAGATCAGCAGCTGCCACTTCAACAGTGTATGAGGGCAGCCCCAATGTTAGCCTATGAAGGGAGCAAGCCTCACAGTAGTGTAAAAACGAATTTAGGAGTTTTACACTACCAGGACATATAACTACACAGGTACATGTCCTGCCTTTTACCTACACAGCACCCTGCTCTAGGGGTTACCTAGGGTACACATTAAGGGTGACTTATATGTAGAAAAAGGGGAGTTCTAGGCTTGGCAAGTACTTTTAAATGCCAAGTCGAGGTGGCAGTGAAACTGCACCCACAGGCCTTGCAATGGCAGGCCTGAGACAATGAAAAGGGGCTACTTAAGTGGGTGGCACAACCAGTGCTGCTGGCCCACTAGTAGCATTTAATTTACCAGCCCTATGCACATAAAGTGCACCTTACTAGGGACTTATAAGTAAATTAATAGTCCAATCAGGTATGATTCAAGGTTACCATGTTTTAAGGGAGAGAGCATATGCACTTTAGCACTGGTTAGCAGTGGTAAAGTGCGCAGAGTCTAAAAACCCGCAAAAACAGTGTCCACAAAGTGGAGGGAGGCATGCAAAAAGTTAGGGGTGACTACCCTAAGGCTGTCAGGTCTAACAATAACCATTTGGACTCAGACATCCTGCTATAAGACAGACAGACACAACTACTGCCAACACAAAGGGGTGCAGATGATCTCTGAGAACCCCTGCACCTGTCATTTGGTCAGCTGAAAGGTGAAGCAAGGACATGTGAAGGTGAAGACAAATATCTGAGGTTAAGGCTTGGTGGGATCCTGAGGAAGAAACTTCAGACACTCTATATGTGAGGAGTTTATTTAGTCTCAACAGGGGATAGGGTTAGGCTGGAAGGGTGAAAACGATGCATAGGTTGCAACCCCCTTAGAACTGACTTAGCTGTATGAGACTTGAAGTGCCACTGCCATTCTTACACAGGGCATGTGAAATGGGGAATGTTTAACTGCGATGGCTCAGTAAGAACACCTAAATGGCAAACAATCTAAGATAGAACACATAGATGCTGCAGACGTATGGCTCTGGATAAACCCCACTAAGTGAAAGTCCAATTGCCCACCACCTGTTCAGTACATGAAGATGGCACAACATCTGAATAAATACACATTCCTCACCTAGAATATCTGAGGCATGGGATCCATAGTTAAAAGGTTCAACATTCTGGAATACTTGACGTGCAGAGGTGTGCATGAAGCCTTTCTTCAAGTTGGAAGGTCATCAGAGAGAAGAGGCATTGGAGAGGATAGGTATATGCTAGAAGCTTCTCCTCCTCAGACTTGATAAAGATGACTTGTTCTTTTAGACTAAATGAGATATTCCTACATGTGGAGTACCTTAACCGTACAGCGTCAGATCATATTTCCACATTCTAACAATACAATGGGGGCATCAAACATTCCCTATTCCAAACTGAAAACTTCCAGGCTCCTTTTTGCATGATTCATTGTTTAGAGAACCACTAGCTGAAGTCATAAGGGAATACGTCTAATGAAACCGCACCACAACTGCACAGGTATCCACTGAGTGGGAAGCCTACATGGAGGTTGTGCAGGGACATTGTATCAGCGAAACCAAAGTAGTTAAAAAGGCCTTAGAGAGGGCATTAGATGCAATGTGTGAAAATATTTACACACTGTGTGAATGGGGGTGGAGCTTTAGTAAGGCCCTTAATTAGACCCAGGCTTTTAGAGGAAAGGGAAAAATATGCCTCCACTTTGAGGAGACTGTCTACTCTCAACCACAAGGAAAATATGACCAAAAGTCATGTGGAGGAAGACAAGGCCAGTAGGCTACTGGCTTGACTGATACAATCTGATGGCAAGTATCCCATTATGACAAATAAGGAAACCCCCTGGGGCAATAATTCATACACAGTGAGTCATAATGAAGTGCCTTCAACCATTATTCAGAGTTGTACATTACACAGACACAGGCACTAGAGGGTGATATACAGTACATCCTTGATAGGACACCCTTAATCAGGTATCAGAAGAAGAAGCTAAGGGAGCACTGGGGGACCTATGACAGAAGTGGAGATAAAGGAAACTCTCGTGGCACAACACCAGGAACAGATGGCCTATTGGTTGGGTTTTTAAAGACATATGCTTCCCTGATGTCACCACGTCTTACAGAGTGGTACACTACCTTCCACCGTAAGACAGGACTTAAGAGTATCCATCCCAAAAACACTCAGGTAAAATCTTGATGTAATCTCCTACAGACCACTAGCCATGTTAACTCTGGATTAAATAATTCTTAGTAAATTATTAGCCAGCCACCTATATCTCTACCTATAAGAACTAGTCCACGATGACAAAAATGTATTAATTCCCACATAATACAAATATACTATTAAGGATCTCAGTAGAAACTCCTTTGACACAGTACCAGGAGTCAGAGGTTCTTTTGATAGACCTAGAAATGTGTTTGACACTTTACATTGGTATTATTGTGGGCTGTTATGAAACAAGTAAATCTAGGAAAGGAATGTGATAAATGGATAACCATATCGTATACAGATTCACAGGTGAGGGTGCATGATGATCAATACATTTCCAGAACATACACAACACTCAAGGGAACAAGGCAGAGTGTCCCCTTTTGCCAACGCTATTTGCATTGGCGGTGAAACCATTTGCCAAGCTCATTAGGTCAGAAGGTCACGGAAGTGCATCCCTCTGAGAAAAAGAGAGCATAATATCTTACTATAGTAGACAACATACTTCTCTTCCTTTGAGGTTTTAAAGCCAGACCTGGGAAGGTTGTCTAGCCTTAATACCATAATGACCGAAAACATGTGCATTTCCGGTGTCTCCTACAATGACACAATTACCAGCAGCGGTGATCCATTTTGAATCAAATGGGAAACACATGTACTGAGATATTTGGGATTTAAAATCTATCAAAGTGAAAATGATATCAGGGAAGGGACTTTAGACAGCGTATTACTGTCACTGAAGGGTAATTTTGATTTTTGGACAACATTAAAGCTGTCAATAATGGCAAGGATAGCACTGTCCAAGATGGTGGAGCTCCTGTGAGTCCTGTTCGAATCTTCCTATTTGGATCCTCCGCGTTGGTTTAGAGCACTGAACACATTACATAGGGAGCTGATTTGGGATGGGAGATGGCAGAGGGTGTCTCTACAAATACTGCAGCACTCAATCAGGGAGGGGAATTTGGGAGTACCTGACTACAGGCTGTACTTTCTAGCTACTCAACTTTAATAGATGGCTAAGGGGCTTGATGCGATAAGGCTAGCGGAAGCAAGGTCCATTACCAAACTGCAGCAGGAGAGCACACTGATCGCATTGCTGGATGATCCCCCGCTGGTCCCAGTGAGGAAACATAAATTCCTCAAAACAGCCCTGGGGAGTTTAAGGAGGGTGGCTAAGAGAACCGAACACTGCCTGACATACGCCCTGTGCTGCTCATAGTGGGCCTCATACAGCTGGGAGGATGAGGGAATGGTTGGAAGTGGGGACATTTACCACAGGTGATTTCTGTGAAACTAGGGTACTTTTAAATCTGGCCTCCATGATTGAGGAGGATGGTCTACCAAAGGGTCAGTTCTTAATGTATGTGGAAGTGGTGAAATCAATTAGGAAGACATGGGGAACTAGCCAATCAGAACCACAAATGCAGAAGGTGTTAAAGGTTCTTTTCACGTTTGAGGTGGCCACAGACCGATACCCTTGCTTTACAAGAGCCTCCTATCAATCATTAAATGTAGTTTGCTGAGAGGAGAAAAAAGGCTGAGGCTCGAGGGATACAGGAACGCTGCTTTGGAATATCCACATAGGGTCTCGGAATACCAAATTCAAGTATGCAGGTTTTAACTACCTGCAGACTACCTCATTACACCCACAAGCTGACTGTTGTATGGGGACTGACAATAACATGTGACCTACGTGCACATTAGTGGACGCTGACTTCCTGTACATTGGTCTGGTGTTGCCCTACAGTAGCCTGCTTGTGGCCAGGTATCACAGCTGATATGTAAAGAACTTTGTATAGAGTTATTCTTTGTAGTATGAAGGTATGCTGGCTGGGCTTCCATACCCATCTGAAGGAACAACAGGGGGCACCACGTTTCTTGACCTGGTGCTAGTGCTCACTACGAGAGATACAGTGTTCACTGGTGCTCACCTGAGGGATCGCTCCATAGGAGACAGCAGTGGGAGGTGGAAAGATGGGCGATTGCAGAGGGCAGGATGGGGAAAATGCAGGCGACCAGTTGCAGACTTGTGGATGGAGGTACTGAATTCATTCGATGAGACTAATGAATACGGGGAGATATGGGCATTAACAAAACCTGTAGTGAAACAAGTAGAGACATTGGCTGAGGAAATAATTAGGTAAAAGGAATCGGCGGGGTGTGGTTCTGTGGACTATTGAAGAAATAAGTGGCGAGACTGGGCATCCAGGGCTAAGAACGATGTTGAATAGTTAAGGTTTGAGACTGTTGTAAGTTAAGATACTGTAACTGGAGACGTTGAGAGGTACAGCTGTGAATGCTTCAGAAATGTGTTGCTCACTTTAAAGTGAACTTGCACGTGTAGCACTAAAACATCGTTCTGGAAATGCTATATGTACAACATTCACTATAATAATACAGAAATAAAATCAATAAAAAAAAAACTTTAAACAATATTTTGTGTGCTCACCTTGCAGTAGTTTGACTGGCCTTAGACCATGAGGTCACCCATTCACAATCACGTCTGGTATTAGACCTGGGAGTCACCTTTGCAACACCCTAATACTAAACTAATAGACTGAATTATATCCAAAACAAGTTCTTCCACCTCAATGCTGTTATGTAATCCTGAATCTGTTAGTGCTGCCTGGATGTATTAGCTTGGTCTTTGCAGTTGAACCACTTTGCATAAACCACTGTAACAACATTTGTGAGTTTTTTCACGCCAACAAGTTGGGACAATTGCAAGGGGAACATAACTATACAGCCCTCCTGGATCTTACAGAGCTTAAAAAACACCATAATTGAACTAATGTTGATCCTTGGGTAAAACCTAAGTTGACAGTGAAGTTCAAAATCATTACCTCGTACATAATGGTGTGGTCTGCACAGACGTACAATTAGCAACTTACAGAAAGTACATTTAAATTTGGTTTATCAGAATTGACTATCGTTCCACAGCGTGATCGAAGCATTTTAACTGGAGCTCATATGACACTCAAAGTGCAACCCTATGTTAAAATTCCATATGCCCCTCTGCCTGGAAGCAACATTTTAAAGTACTAAAAATGGCAGAAAAAAAGCAAAGCACAGACACCTAATGTCTTCCTTCAAGTACATGAACCATTCTTTACCTATACTCTTCCATCATCCTGCTTGATGAAAATGTATATGGTACTGCATTTTGTCGATGAAAAAGGGATCGGATTGCTCAATTCCGATGATACCACAATACTTTGGACAATCCCCATTTTGGTAAAAAACCTCTTTCTGTAAAAAGTAGTCCTGACTCATGATCGAATTCTGCTGTTAAAAAACATAATACATTTCTTATAACTCTTAAAAGAATAGCAATTATAAGAATATATAATACATCCGAAGGGAAACTGATGGAACTCAGGCTTCTTCCACAGCTTTAAAGACTTCACTTTAAGTATGATCGAGAAATCATTTTGCCTGTGTTGAATTCTGGCTGGGGTAGGCGTCAGAGGTTGAAATCATCATAGCTGGACTCTGTGCCACACTTCTCTACTGCAATAAAAGTCCATCAGGAGAAATATATATCGGGATATATATTGTTAAGGAACTTAGAAGTGGAGTTGAATAAACCTATGCTTATTTATATACTAACTTTGTCCATATTTTTTCACTTCAATACTTTGTCCATGATATTCTAGTAGAACAATATTCTTTAATCAATATGAAGGTGGAATACCGCTTTGTGCTGCTTGGTTCTGCTGTCCACTCATTGGCAAGTCAAGTCTTCATCATCATGCTGAGTGTGTGCGTGTGAAGTGGGATCCTAATGACCTGAGAGGCTTAATCTGAAGTGGAGGAATCTCTTGGTGGTCTCCCAGGCCCAATCGCTGTGCTGTTGTTTCCAAGCAAACCAATTCACAAATTACATCCACAGACTCTGAGACCGATTAGTGCGGGACAATAGACAGAATGCAGAGGCGAGTAGGGGTGAGGTGGATAGAATGTGTTAGGAAGAAGGACTGGGTGGTCAGAGGGGAAGAGAGGTAGCAAAGAGATAACCAAGTGGAAACAAACATTGGCAAAGCCAAGAGATCTCGTCTATGCAAGAGTTGTTGGCTTTGCCAATGTGTTTCAGCCATGTTGTACAACAGAATGGCTGCTATTTAGTATGGCTAAAAGTTGGTTTTTTAGAGGAGAGTGGAGTGGAGTGTCAAAGAGTGGAATGACCAAGAGTGGAGTAGAGTTACGTAGAGTGGAGTGGCATACCGTGTTGTGTATTGCGGTGGCTCTGAATGGAGTCACATAGAGTGGCATATAATGGAATAGTGTAAAATAGAGTGGACTGATGTAGAGTGCATTGGTGTAGAGTGTTGCAGAGTACAGTAGTGTAGAGTTCAGTGGCATAGAGTGCAGCGGTATAGAGTTCAGCAGCGTACAATGCAGCTTTGTAGAATATGTGAGTGTTGCATAGTAGAGTGCAGTGGTGTAGAGTGCAGTGGTGTAGAATAGAGTGATGCAGAGTAGAGGATATTGCCATAAAGTGCAGTGGCAGCGTGCAGTGTCATACAGTGAAGTGCTGCAGAGTGTAGTGCCGTAGAATGCAGTGGCATGGAATGAAGTAGTGCAGATTAGAGTGATGTGGAATGCAGTGTTGCAGAGCAGAGTATCATAGAGTGTAGTAGTGTAGAGTGCCATAGTGTGCATTAGTATAGAGTGCGGTGGCATTGAGTACCATGGTGCAGAGTAGAGTGCAGTGGTGCACAGAGCAGTGGTGCAGAGAAGAATAGAGTGAAGAGGCACAGTGTAGAATTGAGTGCAGTGGCATGGAGTGGTGTAAAGCGGTGTGGAGTGGTGTAGAGTACAGTGGACTGGTGTAAAGTGCTTTGGCACATACTGTTGCAGAATATAGTGGTGTGGAGTGCAGTATCATTGCATTCCTGTGGTGTATGATACAGTGTCGTAGAACGCAGTGACGTGGATTAGGGTGGTGCATAGTTTTGTGCAGTGGTGTTTTGTGCAGTAGTGCAGAGTGGAGTGGTGCAGAGTAGAGCGGTATAGAGTATAGTGGCATAGAGTGCAGTGGCAAAGAGTACAGTGACGTACAGTGCAATGTTGTAGAGTAGAGTGGCATAGAGTGGTGCTGAGTAGAGTAGCATATAGTGCAGAAGCATGGATTGTGGTTCAGAGTAGAGTGCAGTGGCATGGAGCGGCATTGAGCTGTGTAGAGTGAAGTGGCATAGAATGTAGTGTCGCAGAGTGGAGTATGCATGGTTTGGTAGCATATTGTCATAACGGACAACACATTTTCATTTGAAATGGCCATTACATTTGCACAGACATACCGTTTTAACTAATAAAACTTTACAGCACACCAACAATAATGTGTGGAAATAGCATCACCTAGTGCATTGATTTATCTTGATCGTATTAAAGTATTTGTTTCCACCACACCCATGCTTCATTTGTGCTTGCCTAATTCTGAAATATTTTTGAAGTACTTGAACTGGTCACTCAAATGTTGTTGTGTGGTAGAAAAAAACATTTCAGTATCCAGCAAGTGTCACATAAATCCTCTCAATTTGAAGTTGGAGAAAGAAAAGTAAACACCAAGCTCCCTCAGAAGAGAGAGCCTGACATTTGAGGTCTGTCTTTGAATACACAGCAAATGTGAGAAGGTAATAACACGATTAACAGGCCTGTTTGCAGAAAGGAACACTCCTGGAAATACAAGTAGAGGATACATTAAAAGGATTTGCATCTTGGGAGGGTCAAATCGAAGCTGAACAGTCTAAAACAAAAAAAGCCAGTACACAGAAAGCGAGAAAATGTGAGTTGCAAACCACAAAGCCAATGGTAAAAAGCAGGAAGAATTCATTCAAAGGGAAGCCTGCAAAATCTCCCAAAGATGTCTTTAGCAAACCAGAGAGCTGTGATGTCTGGTAGGCTTCAACCCATAAATAGATGCACAGAGAGTGTGCTGTACAAAAAAACTGAAGAAGAGACTATGGGCCAGATGCACGAAAGGATTTTACCCATTCTGTGTCTATGGGAAAAAGCTTTCGTACATATGGCCCTATGTTATGTGGAAAGAGAAAGGGATAAATAATGAGGAAAGCATGAGAGAAGGAAGAGGGACTGAGAAAGGAAGCAAAAAGATAAGTAATGATGTATGAAAAAAGAAAAGGAGGGTGAGCAATCAAGTAAAAAATCAAAGAGAAAAGAAATTCATGAAATCTGGATAGTGAAAAGGAAAGAACAGAAACGTGGAGTTTCAGACAAATCAAATAAAGGTTTAAGATGTTCTTGTCACAGCACCTACTTTCTAGGTAGGATAGCTGCAACCCAGAAAAGTCTGTTGCCGGTGAAGCTACAAACACACTGCAGAGAAACCGGGCTGTCGAGTCAAGCAGGAGAAATGTTAAGTAAAGATAAAGGAAAAACAGATATTCAGCGATCCGAGTCTTCGGCTGGACTGTAATACAGAAAAGGTATACAAAAAAGCTGAGGTACAAGAAAGCAGAGGTGCAGTCATTGACATAAAAGGTTCATTTGTAAATAAAAATATGCTGGTGCCCAAAGATCTCTTCTGATTTAAAAGGGCGAGCACATAATACTCAGGTAGCGTAATCCTAAAGCCATGTCAAGCATCTTTAAACCTTTTACAGACACTCCCTACCCCTTCAGCTCAATCTTGCAGCTTTCTGCTTCCTCCCTTGGTGAGGCTTTTCCGTCTTTCCCATATGTAACTTTTGCTTACCATAATTGTCTGATGCTGAAAAATAAGTGGCACAGCATGCCAAAATAAGTGCCGGTGCCCCCCACCAGCAACCACCAGCTCAAATTAAGCACCGGTCTTTGGAAGTACAAGCACAAGCGGTGCGGTCTAGGAGAGCTACATCCAAAAGAAGTACATAAACTGTGGTATAACAAGTAAAAGTGTGGGGGTGGGGATGCAACCTTTGAAGGTAGAGACAGCAGAGACATAGCCTAAGCACAGGAGAGGTGCAGCCCGCATAAGCACACAGAGCAGTGGTATAAAAAAGCAGGGGGGCAGCCTATAATGTCACAGTTTGCAGAGTTACAGCCAGCAGACCTGCAGGCAGCAGCTGTATAGCCAAGC
The DNA here is from genome assembly GCF_031143425.1 of Pleurodeles waltl. Lineage (NCBI taxonomy): Eukaryota > Metazoa > Chordata > Amphibia > Caudata > Salamandridae > Pleurodeles > Pleurodeles waltl. The sequence goes on from NC_090445.1 coordinate 471,723,717, forward strand.
AGGTATATATGCAACAGATCTACAGCACAGGCACATAAAATCACAGATACAGAGAGGAAAGGTACAGAATGGAGGGTGATGTAAGGCAAATGAGACAGGAGCAGACTTACAAGAAGCACTGGTGCTGTCAGAAGAGGTACATGGAGGGTACAGCTTATGCAAAGGTAGGCCATGAAGAGGCATTGCCAAACATCGATATGAGCAGCGGTGTAAATGCAGAGGATTTTCAGTTAGCAGAGGTGCCGCCTAATAAAGGAACCACCAGTCCAGAGATTCTGGACACCTACGGGCAATGAGCATGGATGAAAGGAATACTTACTGACATCATAAGTGAAATAGGCATTCAGGAGTAGAGCTGGCTCTGCGCCAGGCACGCGCAGACTGCTCGACACTTCCAGCGCGCGCCACAAGGAAGAAACTAAAGCCACATCGCGGTAATATACGAGGTCAATTTGACAGCTGTTTGTAAATATATTACACCTAACTCATACTGCCAACCGCCTCATTTTTTCCATTACAAGCAAGAATTTGTAAACGGTATTCCCACTGGTGATAGCTTCATTCCCTTAATGAAACTCACACATCTTATTTTTCAAAGTCTAATTACCCGAAAAATGAATGTCACATTTCCTTATTCCGTTTGTGGCACGAAAATTATGGCAGCCGGCACGCGCTGCACCAAGAGAATTTATTAGAGTCCATACAGTCTCATTCTCGTGCGAATATTGAGTTATTTTGCTTGAGGAGGGACTGGCAAAGGTTCTGATAAGAAATTGAATATCCGAGATACTGTTACATCAAGCCCATGTCAACTGTTGACTACAAATGACTTTCCTCATTCCAAGAAAAAGATTAATATGGTTGTTCCCATCTTGATCGATGCCGAATTTGTCTCTCCTTAATTCAAACATTGTTGGTTTCCAGGCGCTCTTCAAAGTAGGGATTCATATCTTGGCCCCTCAGTGCATTGTTTCATGCTGACTGGTTGCACTGTGAGCGTCATGTTTGCCTTGTTACATCTGTGATTTTCGAGAAGAATATAAGACACTCATGCCATTGCTGTTCCTTCGCTTTGCCTCTGGTAGACCCCCGCCACCACTGCAGTCTACTAGGGTTACTCTGTGACTCCCAGCAGTCTGTGCTGGAGACCGGCTTCTCCTTGAAGTGGAACGCTTGTCCCATTCAGCTAGTCTATAAAAGAGACCACTTCTGTAGGAAGATGTTAAAATCACACCAAGATGTTCAGAAGAGCTCGTGTCACTAAAAGCTAGACTGGATGCATGTTTGTTGTCAATCTGTCTTTTCTGTATGGTCACCCCATATGTTTTGCCTTTTGCTGGACCCTATATTTTTTATGGCATTAGAAATCTTTGCACATTAACTCTACTAAACAGTGATAAAGTGCCTGTTCTCCCCCTTTAAACATGGTCAAATTGACATATTCCTTATTGGTAAATTTAACATACCTATATGTCCCCAGTGTATGGTACAAGATGTACCCAGGGTCTGGAAATTAAATGCCACTAGTGGATAGTAGTACCAATTGTTCCATCTACTGCACTGCAAACACTCCTTCAGCATTACCAATTTAGCAGTGTAAAAACAGATATTTGACCTGTCAAAGTAAACCCTTTTGACCGTCGAAGTCGCCCATTTAAATATTAATTAGTCACCCGTGTGTAGGCCCTGTAGTGCCCCAAAACAGGAGATTTGATATTTAAAAGTAGGACATGTTGAAATGCAATGTTAATATGTCTTTACAGTGACTATCACTCAAAAGCTAGTTTCCAATGTGGTAGGCTAAGCTGTCCTATGTAGAATAAAGAATACAGATTAAAATCCTGATAATTTAGCTCTAGAATAGGACGGTCTAGAAAAATAATTACACAGCAAATTTGAATAGTTATTAAAATTCAAATTCAATGGTGAAGTCAGATTTTTAATAAATATTAAGGAAAAGCAACACTGGGGAAGTTACCTTTTCTGTACCTGGAGCCCCTGAAGGTTAATTTGAATTTGGTCCTAAACATCTCCCAGTCACTGATCAGCATTTGAATGGGTGTGAAAAATGTGTCAAAGCCTGCTTGACAGGTCTGCTGGGATTGTATATAACAATTTTCTGTTCACCTGAAAAGTAGATAGCAGGATGCAACAATGCTGTTGGCTCCGGACTCACACCCTGTGGGTCTCTACGTGCCTCCCTGGGGTCCCGGGAATGCGTTAAACGTATACTCCTATCATGGATTGTGGTTTAAAGGACTAAAGCCAGAAGGTAAAATCTTTGAAGAAGGCTAACGTGGTTGATGAATCCTACTTGGGCTCCATCACAATCGGTGTCAAATTATGCCTAGGTCCCGGTATAGTGTAAACATTGACTATCATTGGCTCTTCATACTTCTTGGCACTCTTCCTACTTAAAACTTTAAAAATACATATCTCTGGTTCCCCTTATTAGATGTTAGCCATATTGGTGTCCTTTTCTGTCTTAAGTTATACCTAAGGCTCCCATTTTTCCATTTTGTACTGATTTTTACAGATAAGTACAGACAGAAAATAGTGTGTTTCCTGTCTGTATGTATTTTTAAAAGTGGAAAAAAACAGGTAGTTGGGCTTCTTTTGAGCAATTCTCTCCGTTATAATTCATGAACTCCAGGCCAATAGCTATACAGATTGACAGCATTGGGAGTCTAAAAATAGGATAATATTTCCTTTAACAGGATGAGGTTTCCTTAAATAACTCAATATCTCAACATTTGTTTGTGTTATAATGCTTATATTTTCATTTGGGTGTTTTGTTTTATTATTATTGACTTTTTAATGTGCTAAAACCATAAAGGCAGCAAAGTATGCACATTTATCAGTTAAATAAACATGAAAATATACAAGTTACAACTTAATTTGTACCAGAAACTAAAAACATATGGATAAGATGGATACCAAAAAAATATAGATAAATACAGATGGAAATGTTAAAAAAAAACAATACCATAAAACCGGGAACCCTATTGATTCCAATTTGGTTTGGGATTCTTATTGTTTTACATTTTGACTTTATTACTGTTTTAATGCTGCCAAAATGCTCTACATATTGACCTAGGTTAAGCCTGTGTGCTCAGTACCATAGCTACCAAGGGATTGAGCTCAGGTTTATTGACTTTAGTGGCTGACCCTGGTAAAGTTGTGATTATTCCTTGAGGTTGATAGTCACCCACCACATTACAATCCTAATTCTTGCAGTGTTAAAAGTCAACCATGGCCAACTATATTTGGGAGATCTAGGATTCTCAATACATGAATCCTCGATGTGGGAAAGGAAAACTTTCCTTAAATGCGGTCTCCAATCCATGGGTTGGCCTGCTAGGAGGCAGAGTGCCTACTAGCCAGTTTTTAGCTCTCCAGAAAAATGTGTATCAAGAGAGAGGTGGGATAGAGTTTGCTCTGTAATTCATGTGAGACTTCAAATCAGTAATACTTCCTCCAATAGCTACCACTTTGATTCATACTGACAGGGAAACAGGAAAGCAAAGATAGTGTTAGCTCTCTCATAACACCATGTCAGATAGACCTGCCAGAGAGCTGAAAGCACACAACGTGTATGTATTAAAGAGCATCAGTTGAAAATGCTGTATTATCGTTTTGAAAAAATCATAGTATTTCATTTAGTACTAGGAGTGTGTAATGATGCAATGTCTCCTGATTCACTACTTCATAATTTTTTTCAACCCCTTGGATGCGGGCGTCGGCCAGTGGCCGACGCCCGCACTACCTCCCTGGTGTGGGTCACGACCAGTGGCCGACACCAGGGAGGGGGTTAATAAATCCTCGGGTGCGTCGCACCCGAGGATTTTTTATTTATTTTTTCCTAACCCCGGGAGACACGGAAGCTTCCGGGTTCCCCCCCGCCCCTCACCCGCCCCTTTGTGACGTCAGCGCACCGTGAGACGCGCTGACGTTACAAAGTTGTTTTCCCCATCGGAGCAGGAAGCAGCCTTGCGGTCGCTTCCTGCTCTGATGGGGAAAACGACCTTCCCCACGTTCGGGAAGGCCTCGTAAGAAAGGGGAGACTCTCCCCTTTCTTCTGAGACCTTCCTGAAACTGTTTCCTGGCCCCCCGATCGCAGCACAGCTGCGATCGGGGGGCCAGGAAACCTGAAACTGTTTCCTGGCCCCCGGTCGCAGCACAGCACAGTTAAAAGAAATTAAAAAAAAAGGTAGGTGCCCCCTGGGGGGGGGGGGGGGGTGCGATTGCGCCCCCCAGGGGAATTAAAAAAAAAAAAAAATTGACCCCTGTGGGGGCAATATTTTTTTTAGATGTTGTAGGGTTTCCCTGGGGGCCATTTTGGCCCCCAAGGAAGCCATACAACAACTAAAAAAAAATAGATCTATATATAGATCTATATATATAGATAGATATATCTATGTAGATATATCTATGTACATGGATATATCTATAAATATATCTATGTAGATAGATATATATATAGAGATAGATCTATATCTATATCAATCAATCAATCAAAGAGATTTATAAAGCGCGCTACTCACCCGTGAGGGACTCAAGGCGCTGGGGGAGGGGACGGGAGGATCACTGTTCGAAAAGCCAGGTTTTGAGGCCCTTCCTGAAAAGAAGTAGTTTTTGGGTCTTGCGAAGGTGGGTTGGGAGGGCGTTCCAGGTTTTGGGTGCAAGGTAGGAGAAGGATCTGCCCCCAGTGGTGGTGTGTTTGATGCGGGGGACAGAGGCGAGAGAGAGGTCAGCTGAGCGGAGGTTTCGTGTGGGGGTGTGGAAGGTGAATCTCGTTGAGGTAGACAGGGCCTGTGTTGTGGAGTGATTTGTGTGCGAGGATGAGGATCTTGAAGGTGATCCTTTTGTCAATGGGGAGTCCGGTGAGGGATTTGAGGTGTGGAGAGATGTGTTCGTGTCGGGGGAGGTCGAGGATGAGTCGTGCTGCTGAGTTCTGGATGCGCTGTAGTTTGCGCTTGAGTTTTAGAGTGGTGCCGGCGTAGAGGGCGTTTCCGTAATCAAGTCTGCTGCTGATGAGTGCGTGAGTGACAGTTTTTCGGGTCTCTGTGGGGATCCATTTGAATGTTTTTTTCAGTATACGGAGTGTGTTGAAGCATGAGGAGGTGAGAGCGTTGATTTGTTGGGTCATCGAGAGGGAGGAGTCTAGGATGATGCCGAGGTTGCGTGCATGGTTGGCGGGGGTGGGTGCAGGGCCTACCGTGGTGGGCCACCATGAGGGGTCCCAGGTGTTTTTGTGTGGGCCAAAGAGGATTATTTCGGTTTTGCTTGAGTTGAGTTTCAGGTGGTTGGCTGTCATATATATATATCACTTTTGTCAATATGTGTGTGGTTTCCCTGGGGGGAAAAGGGTCAGACTTGTCTAGTGGCAGTTTTAGTGCCATAAAGAAGCGCAGAAGGTTTATATGCCTACTGCAAAGAGCAAATCTGTATTTTATGTAAATAGCTGAGTACATTAGTAAAGTCAGCCATTACCTGCTCTATAATACCAATGAAATGTATGTGCGGGTGGAGGGCGGCTATGGAGAGATGAAGGGCACTTTTGCTGGGTGGTAATGAGGGAATCCGAGGAGGAGGGAGTGGGAGCACCAATAATGATTGTTGGACTGGGCGCAGGAGGTGCCAAAGACTGTGACGAATGGTATGTGACAAGGTGTTTTTTGAGTGTCTTGAAAGAACGTGCTGATTGAGGGAAGAAGCGCAGGTAAGGTGGCCTCTACTGTTGCACGTATCTCACACACACCATCGATTTTGTGACTGTCTACGTAGGCTAGTGTTTTAGAGCAACAGTTTAGCCAATAGCAGAGATGGCATCTTGATGGATGACTGCTGCCGGCTATAGGGTTATAGAGGACAGCTCTGACATAGGATCAGAGACTAAGACATCAGATACTGAGACAGCATCTGAGGGATAGGACAATGGCGCAGACTCTGGGAGTGATTTTTCAGTCGGAGGAGTCCCATTCGATAACTCCTCTTCCAGTACATTATGAGGGAGGTGATGAGGACAGTCCTGCTGTCCCTTCGCAAGCTGTTTGTGCAACTGGGTAATAGTGGGTTAGCCCAACCCAGAGAGCAGGTGAATGCGGCGGCAAGCAGAGAGAGAGAGAGTGCTCTCTTAGGAGCTCCCCAATTTAGTTCAGCTTCAAATTCCACCACCCAAATCGTATTGTGGAGACATCAAAATGATCTATGGCAAAACAAACTGGTTTTGTAAGGCAAGCACCTGTGTTTTTGGTCCTGGGTTCGGCGGCCATATAGAGAAACACATTAAACCCAAACATTTCTGGAAACTAGACATTCGGGGGAGTCCACAGAGGTGTGACTTGTGTGGATTCCCCAAAGTTTTCTTACCCAGAATACCCTGCAAAGCTGAAATGTTGAATAAAAACTCTATTTTTCTCGCATTTCTGTCACACAAACTACAGGAATATGCTGGGATCCACAAAATTCCTACCACCCAGTGACTCCTCACCTGTCCTGATAAAAACACTACCCCACTTGAGTGCCTACACCTAGTGCCTGCATCAGGAATGGATCACCCCAGGGTCAACAGCTGCCTCATGTAAGGACCAACATTGACTGTTGTGTGATCTATTCCTGTCGCGGGCACCAGGCCTACCCACACAAGTGAGGTATAATTTTTATCGGGAGACTTGGGGGAACGCTGGGTGGAAGGAAATTTGTGGCTCCTCTCAGATTCCAGAACTTTCTGTCACCGAAATGTGAGGAAAACGTGTTATTTTAGCCACATTTTGAGGTTTGCAAAGGATTCTGGGTAACAGAACCTGGTCAGAGCCCCACAAGTCACCTCATCTTGGATTCCCCTGGGTTTCTAGTTTTCAAAAATGCGCTGGTTTGCTAGGTTTCCCCAGCTGCCGGCTGAGGTAGAGGCCAAAATCCACAGGTAGGCACTGTTTTCTATGAAAAAATGTGATGTGTCTACGTTGTGTTTTGGGGCATTTTCTGTTGCGGGCGCTAGGCCTACCCACACAAGTGAGGTATAATTTGTATCGGGAGACGTGGGGGAACATAGAATAGCAAAACAAGTGTTATTGCTCCTTATCTTTCTCTACATTTTTTCCTTCCAAATATAAGAGAGTGTGTAAAAAAGACGTATATTTGAGAAACGCCCTGCAATTCACATGCTAGTATGGGCACCCACTGCTCCTCAAAACCTTATCTTGAGCCCATTTTGGAAATGCAAAGGTTTTCTTGATACCTATTTTTCACTCTTCATATTTCAGCAAATGAATTGCTGCATACCCAGTATAGAATGAAAACCAACTGCAGGGTGCAGCTCATTTATTGGCTCTGGGTACCTAGGGTTCTTGATGAACCTACAAGCCCTTTATATCCCGCAACCAGAGGAGTCCAGCAGACAAAACGGTATATTGCTTTCAGAAATCTGACATCGCAGGAAAAAGTTACAGAGTAAAACATAAAGAAAAATGGCTGTTGTTTTCATCTCAATTTCAATATTTTTTTATTTCAGCTGTTATTTTCTGTAGGAAAACCTTGTAGGATCTACACAAATGACCCCTTGCTGAATTCAGAATTTTGTCTAGTTTTCAGAAATGTTTAGCTTTCCGGGATCCAGCATTGGTTTCACACCCATTCCTGTCACTAACTGGAAGAAGGCTGAAAGCACCACAAATAGTAAAAATGGGGTATATCCCAGTAAAATGCCAAATTTGTGTTGAAAAATGTGGTTTTCTGATTCAGGTCTGCCCGTTCCTGAAAGGTGGGAAGATGGTGATCTCAGCACCAGAAACCCTTTGTTGATGGCATTTTTAGGGAAAAAAACACAATCCTTCTTCGGCAGCCCTTTCTTCCCATTTTTTTGGAAAAAACTAAATTTTCACTGTATTTTGGCTAATTTCTTGGTCTCCTCCAGGGGAAACCACAAACTCTGGGTACCATTAGAATCCCTAGGATGTTGGAAAAAAAGGACGCAAATTTGGCGTGGATAGCTTATGTGCACAAAATGTTATGAAGGCCTAAGCGCGAACTACCCCAAATAACCAAAAAAGGCCTCAGCACTGGGGGGGGGGAAACGGCCCAGCAGCTAAGGGGTTAATAGTCACAAGTATTGTGAAGTGTGAAGCTTACAAAGATTTAGAAAAAAGGTTACTGTCATGCAAGGTATGCCTCTTCTTCCTAAGCCTCCATCTCCTGCTGAGAAAATCTAGATTCTGAGGCTCCTTTCACTCTTCCCTCTGCCCACGCAGACTTGAGACAAAAACCTGAACTGGTCACTTTCGGGAGCATCAAAGTTCCCAACTGTCTCACCCTCCAGCATTGCTCTCCATCCACCCTCACCTTGTATCTTTGGAAATGTTGCTGGATTACATGTAGTCTGGTTTCCTGTTGCAGGACATACCAACCACTAAAAAGCCTGTAGCAAGAATGCATCACTTCTGCTGCATTGGGTTCCAACACTTCACCTATGGCAAAGTTAGACAAAGTTTGTAAATTTTGCTTGATGATGCCAAGGGAGGAATTTCAAACTTCATCCAGCAGTGAATTTTAAAAAAGTGCAAACCCTTAATTTCTACAGTCAAAGGAATTCTACTATCTTCTTCACTTCTTCCAGCCATAATTGGACCCCCTTTTGAGACCTGCTTAGCAAAACATACATAGGAACTTGCTCCGATTGTTTCCAAAGCTTTCTGTTAGCTAATAAACGGCTCTCTTAAAATTGGCACCTTTTAATAATAAACATTGGCGAAGCCAATAGATCTCGCCTTTGTGAGGTATTGGCTTTGTCAAAATTTCTGCCATGTTGTAGAGCAGCGTGACTGCTGTGCAGCATAGTTGAAAGTTAAAAAAAGTGATATCACACAGCCAGCAATGACCACGTCATACTGCTTTATTTTCTTATAGTGGGGTTAGGCCAGCAACTATGGAAGGAGGGAGGCAAGTGTTGGATGGGTGGTGACATGGAGGGCAGGCGTGGAATAAAAATGCTAGAATGCGCCCAGTGGTTTGCCTGTCATAGTGCTTTTTTGTTATGGTGAGTGGCCAAGCAATAATAGAAGCAGGAGTGCGGGCGCGGGTATAGGCAACACGGAAGGCTGCTAAGACAGGTCCAGTAGTGTCTGCCCCATAGCGTTGTCTTTTTCTTATGGCAGGGGCATCAAGCAACAACAGAGGAAAGGAATGTGCGGGGCAGGCAACAACACTCTGAGGGAGGCCAGGTAGGGACAGGCAATAACAGAGGGACAGAGGGAAGGCTGGTGGGAGATCAAGCAAGGATTGAGGAAGGGCAGGTGGAGGGGTGAGCAACAACAGAGGGAAAAGGGAGGGTGGGTGGTTGGTTGCAAGTAACAATGAGCAGTTAGAGTATGGGGGTTCTAAGCATTAACAAAAGGAGGGAGGGCAGGTGGGAGTTTCAAGCAAGAACAAAAGGAGGGAGTGCAAGTGGGGATAAGCAGTATCAGAGGAAAGGAGGGCAAGTGGAAAAAAGAAGGCAGACAGTGGAGGGAGGAAAATTACACGAGGGAGCTTACTGAAAAAGGCAGACTCTGGTAGAGTGCTTAAACTAAAAAAAGTAGCAGCAACAAAAGGACACAAGTAATACATCTATGCTCCAAGGAAGGGACAGCCACCTGAAGATGGAGGGAGCCAAGGTCTACTGACCAATATGAAATAAGTAAATGAGAAAAGCAATGAAGCCAACCAATGGTAAGCAATGAACAGTCTCTAAGCTCACTGACAGAAAGCAAGAGCTCTCTAAGATACACTTCAAGCTCTATCTAGGCCTGTCTAGGCAAGACTTAAAAATGGGAGTCTGGCACAAGGTACTCTGCTCTAAAGGCTCTTCTTTGGACCTACCTCTAAAGTGTAGGCAACCATCCTCAGTTTTGTCACTCAGCTGGGGACCAGTTTTCTGCTCTTGCTACTGGAGAAAAATAGGACTGCTCAGCTTGATATATACAGATGAATGCAAGCCATTTTATTTTTTACAGGTAAACTTAAGCTTGATGTGAGTGAACCCCTGGTCTTTGTATTGATCATGGATGAACTTAACCCAAAGGTGGATGAGGGCAGTGTCTGGATGGACCTTAATTCTACTAGACCTGCCTGGCTGCTTCTTCCCCATCTACCAACCACTCTATCTTCATCACTTTGCCTAATCTGACATACAGTGCCCAAAGCAAAGTTGAATTGAATATTTTCCTCCAGGAAGAACTTAGTCAATACATTTCTGTGTTATGAACATCCACTTAGAATGGTTAATTGGAGCATCACTTGCAGATGAGCCCTTTCCACGTTGCTTTACAACTACTGTAGGCAACATTAGGCAACCTTACTTCATGGCTATGTTGCACCCCCTCTATTTAAAGAGTTGGCACAAACTCAGTGTCCTGAAAGTGTCCCTGTAAGCATCATCGAGTTTCTCCTCAAGCTCCTATCTCACCACTATTAGATTGGGCAGGCCTTTTAACTTTTTAAAGCAAAAGGTCATCAATAACATTTCTCTTAATCAAATCTGATTAACCACTTTGGTGCTGTCATAGTATGAAAAATATGTGCCTTATGTTAGATACTAATTTTGAGTTAGCTCTTCAATTAACTATGTCTCAAGGTCTCTTCTTGGAGATGAAGCTTCTCACATAAATTCTGCCTTAGCTATCGTATCATGACAGACAATGTCTTTATTCAGTCCATATTGGTTGAAAGAAATGGTGTGTATTCCTGGGCCTTTCCAACATGCTTTGTTCCAGACTCCAGTGTATCCAGAATTCCATTGTGTGGCTTGTGTTTAGGTCCAGAACTTTACAGCATTGTTGGCAAACAGATTTCTTGTTGATCTCTAGCAAAAGATCCTGCTAACACGTTGCTTAAATGCATGAGCACTGAAAAGCCAGACTTATTGGCTTTGCCAATGCTTGTTGTACTTTGCAAAACCATCTATACCACCCTAGCTATTAGCTCCTTCCATTGTTTCCTTGTAGTGAAGAGAGGTCAACAGAAACAGTGGATTGCTTTTTACTTGACTCAGCACTAAACGTTCAAAAGATGATAAATAGACAGGTTAGCTTTTATTGAAAGGCAAATGGATGATAAAAAAGGAATTAACTAGGGATGTCTGCGTTGTTGTTGTTTAACTTTAGAAACACCTTCATTTTTCGAGACATCTTGCCGCAAAAGTATAAAAATATGATAAAGTCTCTTCAGAATTCAAAAAGTGTATTTCATTAACGAGCAGAACCACTTATTTCAGCGCATTGGGAAGTACTTTTTAAATATGATAGTTTTCAAACATAAATTCAGAAACATTAATCTTTCCCTCCACCATGACAATGCCAGTAGTGAAATAAGTGGCAAGTCAGTTGTTATGTACATGCTTTGGTTGACCTGGGTCTTTATTATACATGAACCACACTATACTTTATTAAATCAAACACAGGAAAGGGTTTTGTACAGCACCTATCTCGCAATCGTGTATTTCGAGGTCCTCCTATTTATGTTAATGACGATAAAGAGGTAAAGTGAAATAAAACAATTGTCTAATGTCACACAATTTGGTAAAGTGATGTCGCAGGGATTAATCTGAGGTTTTCTGGTCCCTCATTGTGCAATTCAGCCACTAGATGTATTTACTTCACTTCCCCTAGGTCCACTTTACCAGCATACACTCCCACCCAAGTGCCGGTGCTGGCATCAATGCGGCCCTCGGTCACATCACAGACCAAACCTTTTGACCACTGGGAACATTTTAGCGAGTACCCATGGTCTAGGCCTAGGTGAAGCTCAATGCATGCTTAGTGGTACCCAGACATAATGCCCAGGTGTAATGGTGCTGAAACAGACGCTATTCTCCAAAAGAAAACAGAGAGCAGAGCTTTGTGCCTTTTCAGATCTCCAGACGGATAAGAGCTGGTCATGGAAATAGCAGAAAAGGTTAAGTGTTGATAAAAGGTTGCCGTGAATGGGAAATTCGGACTACCCGCTGCTTGTAAGTGCCAGTGAACTAAAGAGCCTCTCGCCGGCCTATGGATTTGTTCATTGCGAGCGGCTGGCGTGCTGTGATTTGCAAGATACTGTAATGTTCACAGGCACTGGTGTCTCACGTTGGCCCAGCACGAATACCTGGTACGGGGTCGTCGATAGGAAACGACTTTTTTTTTTTGCTTGTGTCATTGGGCAGATCCACGCGCCAGCAACTCTCAGGGCTTGTTTCTTGGCTTTTAATTGCTGATTCCTTTAAAAGTTACCTCTGGCCTCAAATGATCTTGTGTTAGCCGACGATGTTTTGACCTTTTATGACCAAGGCGCCCCGAGTGGATAATCGGCATGTGCCTTCTCCAGTGCTCGACCGTATCTGCATGCCTAGGCGGTTTACATGAAGCAAACCCAGGGGTGTGTATTTCTTGAGGCTCCTCCAAAGGCTCTCCAGGCTATGGGAACTGGGTCTCCGAACTTTACAGGCCAATGTACAATACAACAAAACACGCTGGACTTGGACGTGGGATCCGCTTTAGATGCAGCAGTCCTGGCACTGCATGGGCTGCTGGCGCTACCTATCCTTTTATAAGATTTACTCGCTGACACTGTGTTTTATCCCCTCTGCACTGTCACCTGTGACCATACTAAGGTTTCTCAACGTGCTTTCTTTTGTAGGTCTCTAGTAGAACAGTCTAGCATCTCAATTCCAGATGGTAATTGGCTCTGGTTGGTTTTGTTGGTCATCACATTAATTGCCCTATATTTCCTATGTGTAATAGCGCTGACTGCACCTTGGGTTTAGTGTGTGACAATACCTAACATAGTGTAAAATAGTCTCAAAACTACTACCGCTTCCTGGGGCTTCCTCCTCGACTGCTCACTAGATAAACAATGTTTCCCGGGACTCTGGGATAGAAGTGACAAAGGCCATTACTCGCAATAAATACTAATCAGAAAGTAATGATGCACATGCAGTATTCATGCAAATGCAAGAACCAAAGCAAAAGTCCCACTCACTCTGAGGTGGTGATCATGGACCCCTGCATGCTTGTGGATTTCTTGAATCCCAATGCTCTTTTAATCAGTGATGGTGAAGGTGGCAGATACATTGGCATGTAGGGTTCAGGGTGCACACCGGACCGGGAGGTCACAGTAGTATGACAGAAACGTGCTGGGAAGCTCTGCGTCCACCTGAGCTGGCAAGTGTAATTACAATAAACTGGAAATGTCCTTTAGAAGGCCACTGGGGTGGTATATCAAGTGACAATTCTGAAAAAAAGATGGAGTACTGATAGGTCAATGCTGCTTCTTAGTCACTTATTTGGGAATAGAATGATCTCCTCAACTACCCACAGTTGTGTTATTGTATTGTCTACTACTATATTATCATACAATGACAACATGAGCAGTACATCTTGGACCAGTACATCAGCAAGGTATGTTTATAAAACAATTTATCAGTACATTGATTACATGACATCGACCCTGCATTTACAATGTTTATTTCTTGATTTAACAATTTTTAATTTATTCTTATTTTTTCTTAAAAGCGATTGCAAATCTGTTCACCCTTATCTGCTTCTTGCTAATTATTACAATTATTTTCTTAAAACTATTACTTCACTGATTCTTAATCTATTTTAGTTGCATTCATTTTATTTAATCAATTTTCCTTACTGTAACCCCAATCCTGATTATTAGTGTTTTATAGAAACCCTAATCTGGATTATTAGTCCTAATCCGTAAATAAACACATCTCCTTATTATTTTGTATTACAATAATTATTCAGTCTTAACCTTAACATTGTGTCTGATTTATTGTTTTTTAGTTTTATATTTATTTGTAGAAATGGATTAATTTAAAAATTATAATTATCCTAACCTGAATACAAATCCTAATCTGGTTGAAGTCATTTTCATTATTTTTATAATTTGGTTCACTCTAATCATGTTGCTAATATTAACCCTAGGGGTAGGAAATGTAATTGCTATTCTATTAAATTTACTAAATAATTTTCACTTACACTAACACAGAAACATATTTATTTTAAATCACCTTTCCTAATTAATAATACTTTGGAAAGACTCAAAGAACTATAATTTTCCATTCAATTTTATTTTTCTTTCAAAAGTTACTGTAGCAAAATGGATTCAGCCTATTTAGAACTCCCAGATTTTCACTATTTTGATTATTTGGTTTTTGACCCTTTACTGTGAATGAGTCTCCTTATCTGAGTAACACCCATGGTAATTTCCTAGTGACTGGACTGAGTGTGTTTACCACCAGTGTCCGCCGTTTAAGAAAAGACTACTGCAACACAGATAGGGGAAGAAGCACTGGACTGGTTTCATGTTAACATGTGTGGACAGGCACTTCTGAGGGTTGCTCATGTGAGACTACCATCGTGCCCAGCCTGGTAATTGAGCACAGGTTGCCTTGTACAGAAGGGACACTGAAAAGGGTAGGTGCTGACCTGGGGTAGACCTTATAATAAAAGTCGGCATTCATTGATAGGTCAGTAGTGTTTACTGGATTATCTTTAATGTCCCATTATACACATAGGTGAAATCCATTTTAAATAGCAGTTTTGTTCCACTTAGACCTACGCCGTTCATTCAGGCATCAGACGGGGGTGAACCATGCACACCAAGTTTGAATATGCAGGTCCAAATAACATACCTGTACTTCTTGTGGGTCATCCAGAATTGGCAGTTTTCTTTGGCTCAGTTTAAAATCAAATTTCAGACATTTTCTTCACTTGCTGGGCTCCAGCACAGGGATCAAAGGCCTCCCCACATAAAAGGAGCAATTATAAGTTCTTCATTCAGTGTCTAAGAAGGAAGGTATGGGAATGAAAATCAGCATTGGCTGTCACACTGCACCTGTAATGGGACATCCCAGGCTCTCTGAGCAAAGGAGGAAGCCCAGACATTTGAAGCCCCCTTGGTGTTTTGGTGGGAAAGTATCTGGCAGTGATGTCTGCTAGGGGTGGAGCTCAGGCCCTCAGAGTAGCTCTGCATATAGACAACTTGATAGCGCAATATTGAATTGTCCAAAATGCTATGCAGGAGGGTTGGGACAGAGCTGAATGGGTGATTTGGCATCCTATGATTGGCCAGGGGTACCTGACATCTAGACCTTTGCACAATCCCTGCACAAGGGAGAGAGAATGAGCAAGACCCTGGACATGACCGGCGACAGTAGCAATACCATGGGCAGCTTGAAGGAAAATCCATCTGATACCCCTGATGGACTAAGGACTTTGCTTGCAGCTGAACCCCCGCCCAGGACTAGATGAGTCGCGCAAGGGCCAGTGACGCTAGCCCCTTGCCCCCTGAGGACCAGTTGAGGTAAGACCAACAGTGGAGAATGCTGGGCAGTAAAACAAGCTCTCCACAGTGTGTGCCTTTTAGAAGCCAGCAGTGCTGCTGAAAATCCTCCTGGTGGCTAGAGCAAAATGAGTAAAATTGGCCCAAGGGAGTTTGATGTATTCACCTTCAAATATTGCCTAGTTTAATATGCCCAAACAGTGAAAATGAGCATGTAGCAATCAACTGCATTTTGGAACATTTCCACTGGGGTCTGCCAAGTCCCCAAGGATTGACGCAAACCTCTTCATGGATGTTTTAAAAGGAAAGGTGGTGGTCATGGATCCCCCTCCCTAGAGTCCTCCTCAACCCTGGTGATCCCATCCTCCAGGGCCTAAATCAACCAAGGTGCCTCTGGCCAAAGGCAAAGTGGGCCACCACAAGGAGAAGCAGCCTCGGGGAGCTTATCCCCCAAGGAAGCCATGCTTGCAGACAGATGCCTTACCCGAGGGGGTGGGCTGTGCTAGCATTTGTCCAGGGGATGCTGGATGGCTATTGCTGCAGACAGGAGTCCAACTGGACAGGAACACCAACTGAATTGTGACTCACATGTGGCACAGGAACTGTGTGTGGAGACCCTGTGGGGCATGGGGAGCATGAGGCATAGGGGCCCCCCAGCTCCCTATGTTGGCATCAGGGTGCCGTAGGTGGGACCAGGTTGCCCACAACAAAAAGAAAACCAAATAACCAAAAATAAAAAAGAAACACAAAACAAAGCCATCTACCTCTCTGGCCGCTCATTTAGTATTTAAGCTTTCTGCCTGGAGCGCATCATAATGCTTTGCGGGTTCAATTTGCATATATGGTTCTTCCTTGTGGTGCCAGAAGGAGGGGAACCACCAATGCAAATTTTACGTTGGGCTACAGGGAGTGTAGCAGACCCCTTGAGTGGAGTGGAGAAATGAACCCCATTTCTCCCAAGTCATAGAATGCATAACCTAGGAAGACCTTTCACCAAATATATAAAAACTCCAGACACTAGTGCTTTTGCTCTACTGTGCCTGGGTGATGGGATCACTAGTGTTTGACCTATGGCTGTATTACGTGGCCGTAAGTGTGTAAAGAAAGTGTGAGACACTTTCTAGTGATTTTTAACACTTTTTCAAGCATATTGTTGCCAATGATTATATTATCAATAATGCATTTAAATATGGTTATCGATTCCAGTGAAATCATGATGATTTTTAACATGTGAGTATTGTTCCTATACTGTGATGACATTTTAACAAAGCTAATAGGCTTGCCTCATATATTGATTTGGTGAACCACTAAAAAAAGGCAACAGGCTTGCGTTATATGTTATTTTTACCAACAAATTATTTCAACTTTATTTCAAATGACATCCCCTTATATTGTGATGTTCTATCTGGTATTGGTGCAGGGCTTATGATTATTTAGTTCATGATCCACAAGAGGTTAAAAGTGATATTGGAATGTCACCAAAAGTATTTTCACCCACCTTATTTATATCTTTGTAAAATAATGTGTAGTATTAATAGTGTGTGTGTGTGTGTAATAAATGTACTTTTCCTTTTTCAAAGGAAAAACACTGACTGGACAATGATATATTGAGTATTCTTCTTGCATGCCAGCAAATGGAGGTTGCCAGCGCACACTACCTTCTGTGAGCAGGTCTTAGACTTCTCTGCTTTGCTACCTAAATATAGTCAAATGCTATAATGGGATGCTTGGTTCCCAGTTAGGAGACAATTGTGAATCAATGTCTTGGACAGGCCTCATATCCTGCACAACAAATAACCCAAATTGTTCCATTTACTCTTTCTTATAATTCATTTTACCACTTCTTTTTAATTTTCTTGGGGGCAAACCTCTCTCTTCTATTTCTTTATTGTATTAAAATTGTGATGTATTTATGTTTGTTAAGTGTACTTTTTTAAAATAATCCATTACCCTTAAATTATTTCCTTAATTTTTGTAATCCTTATATTGATGATGTGATGTTCTACTATGTAAGTGAAGGTGATTTACTAATCACTGTCAGTTACTATAATGCAATGGTCAGATGGTATAATGTATTTGATTTGGTGAACCGCACTCACATGAAAATGGCCTTGCAGGCAAAGATAGACAAAGCAGGGGCAGCAGTGGTACAAAAGGTTAAAAATGATACATTCAGAGTGAGAAGATTTCTATAGTAACGACTTTTTGAGCCACAGTGATGAAGTTCATTACAAGTAATAACCCATGTGTGATGTCTTGCAGGCAAGCCAGCTCTTCAAGTCTCTAGGACCACTGTTTGGACTATAGATAACACAGACTGGAACCTCAGAGAGCCCAGAAGACCCATATTTGTGCATCAGTTTGAAAGTACAGAAGGCAACAGATGCAAAGAGGAGAACAATGTCAGAAGAGAATGTGAAAGAATTCCAGAAGAATACAAAGGGAAAATGGAGATTTACCATGAGGAGCAGGAGCCAAATGAAATGGATAACTTATTTCACCTTGATCTTCTACTTCTCATCTTCAAGTCCATCTATCTATGCAGAGCAAGGATCCCGGCCAGAAGACCCTTCCCAAGCACCATGTCACTAAAGTACCCAGTAGAATAGGCTAAAATAGGGCTACATGATAAAGTTCCAGTAGATCACACAGGGTTATTGTCAGCAAAGAACATGGCTTCTCATATATCAGTTAATCAAAAAGTAGAAGGAACATGGAAAATTGCTTATACATATTCGAAGTTGGAAATGTGCACAGGTGAATATTCAGCATTTGAAACACAGTGATTGATGAAGAATTTAACAATTTTACGTGAAGCAATTCAAGAAGAGACCAAATGCACAAACCTCCTTGGAAGAGCAGGTGGTATACATGGAGAAGGTCACAAATGATACATTCAAAGGGTTGCAGCATTTTGACAGTGTGGTATAACATATGGATTCTAGAGTGGCATACTCTGCATGCTGAGCAGCATGTTGCTCAACTTGTCCCTTAAAGGAGAGATTCATTTTGGACTTGACCTAGAGGGCGTGTGAAAAAGGCATTTGATGACACAAACAAATCCATTCCACTACATTAAACGTTTCAAAACCTTAGTTGCCTTTTCCCCAACTTCTGATAATCTAAGAAGTATTTGAGTCGATCTTAACAACAACGCTATTGTCTTCGTACACTTCAAAACCTCACTTTTAGTCAGAAAACAAGAAGGCACAGCAACCACGACAATTCACAGAAACCAACATCAGACATTAGAGTGGTTGGAATGTCAGGCCCTTCCAGGACAATTTAGAGAAGACAGTGTCTGCTAACTGGGTTCCGTCAGTCAAATACAAGAGCTACCTAATGAATTTCACGCCAGCCCTCTCCAAACTAAAAGTGATACCAGCCCCGTGGCCAAAGAAAAGGTGTGAAATAGAAGCACTGGGAAGAGGATTTTGCATTTTTCAAAAAATATGTCATCTAGTTTGGGCCAAAGAGGTGGTTTCAGAATTCTGCTCAATAATCTTCATGGTTCAGAAGGTCGCAGGTATGTTCATAATAGTTGTGGATTTAAAGAAGCTGAACAAAGGGAAACCAACATATTAAAACAGGATGGAAAATGTTACAATAGATGATGCCAACAGTAAGACCAAACACATTTCTGATATCAATAAGGCTTTAACATACTTAGCAACATACCATTGTAACTGTGTAACAAAATGTTTTCTTTTCCACATTTGCTCCGAATTTTAACTTTTGTGTTCTCCCTTTCAGTTTAAGCAAGGCGCTCCGAAGGTGCTATGGACGATGGCATTGCATCTAGAGAGAATGTAATATGCAGAGGGGACCGTGGTGCAGTAATTCCTGCATGACTGAATGATTCATAGACCATATCTGAGCCACTCATCCATGCACTAGCTATGTGTGTGCATTACTTCAGTGCACAATTTTACTGAATGAACACAATAAATCACACCTGATATTGACACTGACACTGGAATTTATTGGTGCAACATTCCAAATTGATCTCTTTGAAAGTAGTTCACCAGCACATGTTGGAATTGATGGAGGATCTGATAATGCTTCAGCAAAGCTATGTGCGTAGGGTCATATGACAGCAACAGTCTCTTAAGTTCACCACGTGGTTACAGAAGTACATTAGATCCTAGGTCACTGGAGTCTGCAACAAATGCGTTAAGAGTACAGTGTTTCCATGTTATTCTATGATGGAAACTACAATGGTAAACACAAATGCAGAACGTGAGTCGAAGGATACAGTTGAAGCTTCCACTACCATATAATGCATACATATTTTCATAATACCGAGATTTATTAGCAAACATTTGCAATGTAATAGGTCTTGCATTTGCTTGAGTTCGAGCTCTTGGCTTTGCAAATGCATAACTGGACTTTTCTTGCCACATAAATTGGTCAACCCTCCTGCATAATTTGGTCCTCTCTGCCACATAATATCATTGGCCCTGCATATAATTACAGCACTTCTAGTTACCTTCTTCCACTGTCTTCAAGCAAAAAATGAAAATATTGCCGTTATTTGTTATATTTTTTTAATTATTTTTTTGGGGTCCCCCCAATCTAGTGTGGGGACCCAGAGATGACCTAGACAGAAAGAGCACATCGTGCGGTGAGTTATGGGCAAAAATGCTTTGTAAAATAATGCCCCATATTAGCATTATAGGGCGAGTTTCAAAGTGCAGCAAATATTGTAGTATCTTGACTGTAATGCTCAGAATAACCACTAGAGGGCATCACTATAAAATTAACATTTGTAAGAAACATGGTCATGCAACAATATAGTCAGCCCCTAAAGGGCATAAAAACATGAAAGCAGAATGGCAGAACATAATGCAGTATAACCATATCATAGTGTATTACACATTTTCAGGACTAGCAGGCCTACTAGAATAATATTACAAACAAGGCCTTTAAAACACAAACGACGCCCAGCTGTAAAACAAAAGTTCAAGCCATGAGAGAACTTAAAAAGACATTGACTGGTGGCGGGGGGAGAGGGGTTATTATTTTGCGGTCCCCCCAACCGAGTGTGGCGACCCAGAGATGCCCTAGACAGAACGCGCCGTGCTGAAAATTTTGATGGTGGTCTCATTGTCCTAGGACCACCACACATTGTGTTATGGGCAAAAAAGTTTTGTCAAAGGAATGCCCTGAAAAGCATTATGAGGCAAGTTTCTGAGTGCAGCAAGTATTATAGTATTGTGACTGTAACGCTCAGAACGCTCAGGACACCATAATGAAAATAGAATTTGTAAGAAACATGGTCATGTAAGCAAATAGTCAGCCCCTAGAGGGCATAACGACATGAAAATAGATTAGCAGAAAGTAATGCAGTGTAACAATACATGTAACTCCTAGAGGGCATAGTGCCTTACACATTTTCAGGCCTATCAGGCCTACTTGAATACTATATAAAACAAGGCCCTTAAAATACAAACCATTCTCAGCTTTAAAACAAAAGTGCCAGCCATGAGAGAGCTTAAAAAGACATTGAATGGTGTATATACATATATATATATATATATATATATATATATATATATATATATATATATATATATGTATACACACACACACACACACAAAAATCAACTCATCAGAATGAGACCTTAAGACACTGGACATGCACAGACCTGGTGAGCGAGGGGCAGCACCCAGTGCTTAATTTGATCCAGCGGTTGCCAGTGGGAGGACATTTTCTGCATGCAAGAAAGGGAAAACACACAAAGGAGAAAGACGAAGGAAGTAAAAAATGCACAACTCACAAAGGAAGAAAGCAGGAAACCACAAAAAAGAGTTAAAGGGGCACGGAGTGTCTGGCAGTGGATTGAAGAGGCCAGGGGTGGATTGAAGAGTAAGCAAACTTGACATTTAATAGCACCAGAATGGATTTACGTTGTATGTGTTTATGTGGAGTGGCTTGGATTGGAACTATCTGTAATGATGTTGAATTATATTGTGTGGATTGCACTTATGTGGTGCGGTGTGGAATTATGTGGGTTTGAGTGGAATTGTGAGGTGTGGAACTGTTTGGCTTTGAATTGTTTGTGCTTGAATTATGTGGCATTGAGTGGAGCTATGTGTATTGGAATTGTGTGTATATAAATTATGTGGCATTTTGTGTAGTAGAATTATGTTGTGTGTGATTGTGTGTCATGGAGTGTAATTATGTGGAGTGGTATGTGTTGTTGAGTGGCATGAAGGGAATTTATGTGGCATGGCATTGAATTATATAGCATGATGTGGAATTTTGTGGTGTGTATTGGATATATGTGGTGTCTAATGTAATTGTGTGTCATGGAATTACGTTGAGTGGTGTGGAATTGTGTGGCATTAAGTTGTGTGGTATTGCATTTGACAAGGGCCAGTAAGCAAGCAAGTCAAAATGTGTAAAATGTAAGCGGGGATTGCACTTCAGATATATACGAATCTGCTTTTACTGAATGGCCAGCAAGGCACGTACATTTTATAGCACATAAATCATATAAATCTCAAGTAAAAACACTGCCATGGGTGCAAGTGTGTGTTTAATACTAAAATCAATCTGGACATAGGAATAAAAAATGGAGCACGACATCTAGCAACAAGGCACCATAAATATAATTTAAAATATACTGATGCAGAATCAACCATATTAAATGTATGTAGTGTTTGGCTAAATTTGCAACAAATGGTGCTGTACAAGGCCGAAAGAGCATACAAAATGACAAGGAATAGTATTTTCCCTTTATCTGAGATGTGTGAAGGAATGTATTTTAAATTATGGCACTATAGAGTTGTACTATTTGAAGGACTTTTAGTCTATCGGCCTCCTGGTCCTTACTTGAATTTTATACAGCACTGGCCAAATTTAGTAGAACCCCTTACTATGGCATCTAAAGCCATTATATAAGGGGATTTTAATTAGCATTTTGATGACATTCAGAATCCTCATATCGAAGAGTTTTAAGTTTTATGGCAGCTTTAGACTGGGAGTTGAAAGTCACATCAGCTACTCATATAGTGGGCCATTTACTGGATGGGATTTTTACTCGATCTGGAGATCAGTTACATTTGACTAACTCCCCGCTAAGCTGGACTGATCACTTTCTCCTTATTTTTAATTTTACTGAGGTTCATGCATGTCAGCAATCCTGTATCAAAGGAAAATCGGTCAGACATTGGAATCGTATCAAGAAGGAGCAGCTAGAACCTGCTTTGAAGGCAGGTGGGGCAGCTACAAAAAACCTATCCCTGTCGGCTACAGATAGTTTTAACCAGGGAATTGGTATGGCCATGGAACAATTAGCTCCACCTAAGCCCTCTGTTCCACGTGCGGGGAAAAGACAGGGCCATCCCTGGTTTACTAAGGATCTTAAGATGCTTTAAAGGAAATACCGCTAACAAGAACAGAGATGGAAGCTTAACCCTAACTCTGCTGAAAGAGATATTCCAAGAGACGTTTTGAAAACTTACAAAGAAGCAAGCATTAAAACCAAATCTGTATATTTCAATCAGAAAATTAAAGAGGCACCCAATACCCACAGAGAACTTTTTCAGGTAGTCAGGACTCTGACTACTCCTACTCCTCCTTTGGAGCTAGAAAACTCCCAAGAGTTTTGTAATAAGGTTGCAGCTCTTTTTAAAAATAAAATTCTCAAATGTACTCTAATTTTAAGTCTTCTGAAGGAATGGATGGTCCAATTGAGGCTATGCACAACAGCTTAGACATAGACCGTCCCTTGTTAACAAATTTTCAACCCTTATCTCCGGTGAAAATTAAAAAACTCATGTTAGAAATTAAATCAGGTTCTCCTAAAGATCCTTGCACCTCCTGTGTTTTACAACTTGCCCCGGACTTGGTTTCGGAAGCTCTAGCCCCTATTTATCATGAGGTTCTCACTTTAGGAACCTACCCTCCTGCTTGGAAGGATGCTATGGTCATTCCATTAAAAAAGAAACCGGATGGAGAAAGACAAGATCTGAGTAATTTACAACCTATTTCTTTACTTCCTTTTCAGACTAAGATCTTTGAGAAACATATAAACAAGGAACTAGCCAATTTCCTAATCACCTGAGGAGGGTTAGATCCCTCCCAACATGGCTTTAGGCAGGCACATCGCACCAAATCGGTGCTCATCACCACCTTGGATAGGATCCGTAGAATGGTGGATGAGGGACATGGACCCATATTAGTTCTGCTAGACCTATCTGCGGCTTTTGATACCATTTTGCCTCAGATTATGATATCTCGCCTTTATCAGGCAGGGATTAGGGACACCGTTTTAAATACTCTTGAATCTTTCCTGAAAGAGAGATCGATTAGAGTGAATTGTGGGGACTTTACATCCCCAGCTTATCACTTACCTTGTGGTGTCCCCCAGGGCTCTTTGCTTAGCCCCACATTTCTCAATCTGTATGTTGCACCCTTAGCTAAACTAATAAGGACCTTTGGTTTTATGCCTACCTCCTATGCTGATGATACTCAATTGATTATCACAGTTTCCAAGAATTGGGAGGAAGTGGCAGATCGCTTTAAGAACTGTATGCAAGAAGTCAATAGGTGAATGGGTTCAAATTGGCTTAAATTAAATAGCGATAAGACTGAAATCTTATGTTTTGGATCCGCTATGGGATTGTGGAACCCTTGCTGGTGGCCGACAGATTGTGGAGCCTTACCGGCTCCTATTGTCGCCATTAGAAATGTGGGCGTTATTTTTGACAATACTCTTTCTTTTAAGCTGCAGGTCAATCATGTTATTAAAACTAATTTTTGGATCCTGAAAATGTTGAAAAAAACTCTCCCTTACTTGCAGAGGGAATGGAGAATTACTGTTATTTTAGCATTGGTCATGTCTAAATTGGACTATTGTAATGCCATAATGCTTAATCTGGATAAGGCATCTCTCAAGAAGCTTCAGTTTATTCAGAACACAGCTGCTCGCTTTACACTCAATCTTCCCCGCTCAGCCTCTGCTAGTGATAGCCTGAAACAATTGCATTGGCTGCCGGTGGAGAATCAAATTAGGTTTAAAACCTTATTTTTGACCCATAAGGCCATACAGGGAAGTGGATCTGATTATTTATCTTCCAGGCTATGCTGGTATAGGCCCAACCGGCAACTTAGATCCACGGGATCCTTTTTGATTCAGGTCCCTCACACTCATAAAGCCAGATGAGGTGACAAGGCATTTACGCTGGAAGTGGCCAGATGCTGGAATTCACTCCCTCTGTGCATAAGGAAGGAACAAAACTTCATGGCTTTTAGGAGGCTTGTTAAAACCTGGCTGTTCCCGCGTTAACTCAGTTGTCACTTTCTCTTCTCTTTTGAGCGCTTTGACGCTTCGACCGGAATGCGCTTTATAAATACCAAATACAAATACAAGCCCTTCAGGAGCGATGAGATGACTGCACTACCTTGCGTTGTGTAAACGTCTGAATAGAAATTGGAAAATAAGGCTGGAAAGTATTTTCTTTTTATTTTAACCGATTGAAAAGTCTTGGAAGCATTTTTGCCTCCCATTTCAATGAGCAGAGAAGCCTGAGAAGATTTATGGCCCCAATGAGGGAGATAAGCAATGCCCTGTGTGCGAGATGCGATGCAAGGCTAAGCAAGTTTCACATCATTGCTTCCAGGTTTAGCTACATTCTACCAGAAAGGGCATATTGTGGCTTTCGTGAACAGTGAGCTAAACGACTGGGTGTTTCTTCCGTCACAGCAACTTACAAAGAAACCAAAGTAGTATAATACAGTAGTTGGTCACTCCTCTAAAACAGAAAGGAGGGAGAAAAATGCAGAACTGACCACAAGTGAGCAAGAATTTTTAAAGGACACTGCAACAAACAAATGAAATGGCTTTAAGCCATAAGAAATATATTAAAAGTATACACAGGGTCAAACGCTTACACTCAACCTAAATTTGTTTTTTTGATTGGGATCCATTGGTGGTTAAGGAAACTGGTTCCTGATCTGTTATAAACCGGAATAAACTGAGTTTTGAGAGATTCCCAGATGCACTGCCGTACCTTTCATCAATTCCCATGATAGCACAGGAAACAACAAAGGTAATGAGATAAGGGGAAGATGTTCTATGGCATGGAGGTCTGGGCTCTGTTAATAAATAAAAAAAAAGGAAAATCTTCACAGGGTTCATTTTGTGTACTGAAAGTTGAGTCATACCCTGCTGTTTCCAATATACAACAAATATGGAGTTTGAGGCAAGGTTACAATGGTTAGGCCTGTGAGGAAAGTCAACAGGTGCCCTTCCACTAGGCACGTCTACATCTGTTAATGGATATTGGTTCACTCTTGACATTTTGCAAAAGGTATTGGTTCATTGTCCCTCCCCCCTCTTAAAATAGTGGCCCTCAATTATGGGGATTTGGCATAGGGAAGCGCAGAAAGTCACCTTGCTGCACTGCCATACGCCAAAGTGAAAGGGCGGGAATTCACTGTATTTATCTTACATGGTGCATTCCTGTCCTTTCCACCTATGCTGGTTGTGCAAGGGTGCTTGTGTTGTCGGCAGAATTGCTTTTGTGCAGGAAGGGGCATCTTCCTGAACAAAAGCAATCTTGATAGGAGTTTTCCTCTTCCTATGTGTGCTGCAGAATGCAGCCCACGTGGAAAGAAGAAAAGAAACAAGGAGAAATAAAGTTATTTCTCCTCGTTACGCCTCACCTTGGGAGGCATAAGGTTTTTGGCCCATCCCCGCAAACATTGTTTTGTACATCTGGGGAAGCGTCAAAATCCATGGGTGTTGCATGGAAACACACCCTGCAATGCACATGCAATGCCTTCCAAACGCAGAGTAAGGCAATGCAGCGATTTGGTCTGCCGTTCCTAACTCCATATCTATGATGCCATTCAAAGCCACGCAAAGTGGCTTTGCATGGCCTCGTAGATATGATTTTGTCGTTTGCGTCGCCTGAGCATCACAAAAAGTAATGCTTCAGTGGCACAAGGGGCTCATAAATATCCCAGAGTGTTTCATTCATTGATGTGATTTCACAATGTTTTACCTGTGGCTATCTTGAAAGTTCTGTGGTCAGCACTCTTGGACATTTTGGCATATGTGGTGGCTCTAAGATTAGTAAATTGCTTCCTACAGGATAATCCTCCAAAGAAAGTGCTAATTCCTCCTTGGGGCTGAAACTGGTATTTAAAGCATCACTGGGCACTCCATTTAAGCTCCTTGTAAGAATTACACGAGGACTGCTAACACACAAGGTTTTTTTCTTAGTAACAATAGCATCAGTATGATGCCTCTGTGATTTAGGGTCCTGTGTGTGCTGTAAACCAAATTTGAGGGTTTGCTAAGCATTTAATCCACAATCCAGTTATTTATGTTGTTGTATTGGGCTTGAGTGATATTTCTTTTAAATCAGGATACCTTCTCTGTCGGTTTTGTCACATTCCTTACATTAAAGTCAAAGTTTAATAATCATGTTATAGGTTATTAAAAACTTTACATGCTATAAGAACACAATGTAAATCAGTGTAGAAGCAGATAAAAAAAATGACATACTAAAACATAAAGTCACTTCAGTAAATGTCCTTGTTAATACAAATCTCCTCAAGGTAAAAGCTAGTGCATGGACTCTTCAGTAATTGTCCTTGATGTTACCTAAAAAACAAATGTGCAGCAGATAAACTGAAGAATTGGATGGCTTTTACCAGAGTAAAACAGTTAAAAAAGTGCAGTTGTGTGCTAATCACTAACGTACTCCACATTAAGCCTCCTTTGTTGAGACAGAAGAACACACAATAAAGTGTTGACTTTATCGTGTGCATATTGAAGTGACGCCAGCGGTTGTCATCCCAATTTTAGGGGATGTGAGTGCGCCTCATTCAGAGCTGTACTCAGATGTGAAATTAAATGATTAAATAGTGTTGTGGCTTAAACATAGCCTTCTTTTAGGCCGCATCTTTATGGTATTATTGTAGTTAGGCCCTTGTTTGTGCCGAGGCTAATCTTTGCCCAAGTACAGAAGCTGTAGTGCTCGCAGGAGGTTGGCTGGGATGTTCCATGATGCCAATTTATGCCACACAAAATTCCTATCAACATGGTCGAAGGCCTTTGAAAAATCAATAAAGCACATGTAAAGCTGTTTTTTTTTTTGAGTATGTTTTGATATCAGCATACACAGGGCAATGAGAATGTCTGTTGTGCTCGAGTTTGGACAGAAGCCTGTTTGATTGTGTGACAGCCAGTCCAATTCCTCCAACCGTTTTTCCAATTCCTGCAGTAGGATGCCAGTGAACATCTCTGCATCAGTGTCTTGTAATGCAATCATGCAAAGCTGTCTGGGCCGAGTAAAGGCCTTTTTTGTAGATTGGGTGGAGAACTGTCCCTTGCCAAGACTCTAGTATGGAATTTTCATGGAGGCAATAGTTGGTTAGTTGGCAGAGTATTTTGCTGCATAAGTCCGGGTCATGCTTGTAGATTGAAGCGTGCACCCAGTTTGGGCCCGGTGTCCCATTTCTCCTAATTTTCCTTTTTTGTGCCACAATAGTGGCTTAGGGGGAAATGTCCATATTGCTGTTTATACATAGCAGGTCTGATTCATTGCTGTGATATAATGATCCAATATGAGCAAGCCAGGTTTGTTGCTGGCCATTATTTCCAGCAGTACAGGTGGAGCCGTCCTTTAACTGGTTGATCAGGGCCCACAGGGATTTGCTGGTTTTTGATTTGCAAGCTTGCACAATTTCACTCCTGTCTTGCTCATTCCTCGCACACTTTGCCTCCCAAATAGCTTTCTTATACTCCTACCTGACCTCTGTAAATGTAGGAGAAGGTGTATTGAGTGCATGCCAATGTTGCTTTGCCTTTGATGCTTTTAAGGCCCACTTCCGTTGTTTAAGAGTGCTATTGTACCATCTGTTATTGACCATTCATTGGTGGAATAGACATTGCAAATTGTTTGCTCCGAGGATTTATTTTAATCCTACTAGCATGTTTGCCCGGACAACCACCAGGTTCTGTGATTCCCACCTGTCTAGTAGATTGGGCGTTTTCCATTGCTCATATTTTTCTTGCTTGACTTCCATCCATCTTATTCGATGCCACATTGCTCCTGGGTCTTGGAAACCTATGTTGCACTTCTGGGCAGCATAATAATTGTTGTTTATGATCTCTACCATTAAAGGATGGTGGTCGCTTTCTCGTTTAACTTCTACTGAGAAAACTATGACCCTATGGACAAGATGGAAGGAGACAAATATGTAGTCTAGCACAAACTCTGTTGACTTGGAGTCTCCACCATTGGGCGGTCTGAGTCAAACCTTCCATTCATACCCTTAGACCCATTGCTTCACATGTTGACAGCAGTTGGTGGTCATCTCTGTCAAGATTTTCATATTTTGAGGCCCGTGAGGGTACGTTTCAGCTGGCATTCAAGGGACGTGCTTCCGTGCTACATCTGCCGTGGTTGGCCAGATTTACGTTAAAGTCACCTGTCACTACCCATTCTGTGCACAAGTGCCAGCTAGTAAATTTAAACAAAGCATGTTCCAAGGCTGCAATTGCTTTTTGGCTGCAGGCGCCATTAGGGTTTAGGTGGATGTTCACTACCAGGACCATCATTTCCCAAGACTCAGATTTCAGGTTATTAATTAGTAGTCCTTGCATATGAGGAGAGTTTATTTCAAGTTTGGTTAGATTTATAGTTTTGTCAAGAGTCACATAAATGCTCAGCCCACCTTATGGAAATGTGCATACCCCCGGTGTCTTTCTCCAATATTCCAAGTCTCCTGGAGGTATATTAAGTGAAATGCACGTAAGTAGGTTTCTAGCTCGAGGGTCCAGTATGATTTTATTTACACTGGTGATGTTCCATGAAGTGAAAGTGAACTCACTCTTACTCTTAGGGAAAGTGTTCAGTTTTCTTGGCGTGTGCCTGCTAGGAACGTCCATGAAGGGCAACCGTGAGCCAATCAAGACTTGTGTTGTCAGATGGCGTTGAACCGGTACCTCTCGTTCCTTGTATTGCTGATAAAGTGATTTTAAGGTTTTGTTTTATTTGTGTCGAGTCCCTAAACATGCCTTTTGCACCTGCTAACACCTATTAGCTGGTTCTCGTAATAGCATGGGTATACCGGGTGAACTGGGATAAAAAGTTAGGATATTTCTCTGGTGCTGGGGAGCTCACATGGATTCCCCACTCTTCCAGCCGGCTGCTTTACTGGATAATAGGGTCATTGATTTTGCCGTCATAAAATCGTATTATGGAGGAGTCCCTACTCTCCTGTGGTCAGGCAGCAGGAAAGCTACACAGTCCAAGTCATTGCTATTTGTTTGTCGAGGCCTGGGGGAGGGTCGAGCAGATTTTGAGTACATTTGACCTGTTTAAAGTATTTCAGGGACCTCAAGAATGATAGGCTGGCCGAAAAATTAGCTTGGCCTAGGAAGCGGATGATGCCTGTCTCAGATTGTGTTTTGTAATGTCCCGGTGCCTTACTGAAGACTGAGGAAGTAGCCATTTCTGGCAGTAATAACTTTTGTGCTTGAGAGGAGCACTTCTCTAATTCAATTTTTGTGGGGGTAGCGTGAGTTGACAGGAGTAAGCTGTCCACATAGGAGGCTGGACAGGGCTGTTCCACTGTTCCTAAAGCTTGCCCGTGAATTAGAATATTGCATGTTTTGGCCGCTCCCTTCCTGTTGGGTCTCCCAGAGATTTGTTAGTGAGGTGCGGTCACCTCCACAAGGGTCTCGCTGGCTCACAGAGATGGTGTCAGGGAGCGTGGACTGATCTGGAGCTGTTAGCACTGTTGTGGCGGCCCCAATTTCCTGAGCACTTCTTTCCTGCAAGGGGGACGTACTTCCAGTTTGGCAGATTCCTGGAGGCAGTAGGGCTAAATGGTTGTTAGGCTGTGCTTCCAAGATTTTTGCAGGTTTAATTGCCTGCTCTTTAAGCGGCATTATAGGAAACTCTTCTCTCTGATGTATTAGGGCACATAGCTTTATAAATGCTTGTAGGTTTGAATCGTAGTTGGTGGTACCCTGTCTGTCCTGAATTAATGCAGACAAAAGCCCTGACGGTCTTGTTTGGCTGAGTTTGAGGCTTGGCTAGACGTGACCTTATCTATGCTGAGCTGTGTACTGTGCTGTAAAAGTGGCCTCTGCTGGTCTGCTGGCAGGCATTGGTCTTAATGATTTGCAGGTGTCTGAAGACGGGATGGACTACTGGGCCTTTCTAATAAGAGCGTGGGGGTAAGGGAGAAGACTTCCATGTGTGGGAGGTCAATTTGTGCTGTAGTTCTCCCAGGTGGAGGTCGACTGATACAGGAAGGGAGCTTTTTTGCCCCAGATGTTTTATTAGCTTAATTTCTGAGG
The DNA here is from genome assembly GCF_031143425.1 of Pleurodeles waltl. Taxonomy (NCBI): domain Eukaryota; kingdom Metazoa; phylum Chordata; class Amphibia; order Caudata; family Salamandridae; genus Pleurodeles; species Pleurodeles waltl. The sequence goes on from NC_090445.1 coordinate 471,754,352, forward strand.
TTAACCATTATCCTTAGTTTAAGGAGCGCTGGGGAGAAAGGGGCACCAGGTCATTAAAGACATTTATAGCCTTGTGTTCAGGCAGAGATCTTTGTAGCCAAAGCTTCAGATTGCTACTTTCCATTTCCAGGTTCTGCGTGATTGCACTGTCACCTGGAGATCTTATGACTTGGCGGTCTGCACTTAAGTCCATAGAGTACTTCACTGTGGCCTTTAGGTGGATCTACTTGTTTCTATCAGGGCAAAAATAATCCTGTATTGTTTTTTCCATTTTAGCTGGACTCTGTTTGGTCATTGCGCCCACTGTTTTGTCTTTGGGTTGGTTTAGTTGTTCCCTCTCTTGACTTGCGTTGTGAGTAGTAGTTTGTTGTGGACACTTGTTCCTCTGTTTCCTTGTGTAATGGTAGAAGATCCTTTGTGTGTTAATTTCTTTTTCTTGACCCTGTTCTGCGCTATGTCATGAGCCATTAAGAAAAGGGAACTGCAAGTTCTCATTTTGATTGAGCTGTGTTGTTTGCTTGTGGAGGCTCTGGAAGGAGATAAGAAAAGGTGAGCTTTTTAGTTTATCATACTTTCTAGTGGTTTTGATGTTCTGAGATTTTGTGTGATTGTCTTTACTTTAGCAACATCACAAAACAAAATAAAATGATGGACGGAGTGTTGAAACTTTTCAAACACTCACCCCAAGTCACAATCTGGGTTTAAACCATTGTTATTTTGCTCGCCATGTCACCCCAGTTTGGACCCAGCCATATGCAAATCAGTCTTGAACCTATCCCTCCATGGGAACAGTCCAGCCCGAACTGCTAGGCCAGTTCCTCCCTGGACAGGAAACAAGCATTCTGGGACCGGTTTCTGGGTATCAGCCTTCATCAGCCAGGCTAACTTGAATCCAGTGGTGCAGCGAGCAAGGGACCCACGTCTGGGCATACCCCTGCCACTTAGGGCGCACAAAGCAACATCACAAAACAAAATGAAATGATGGACGGAGTGTTGAAACTTTTCAAACACTCACCCCCAGTCACAGATCTGGGTTAATCCATCTTTATTTTGATCACCATGTCACCCCAGTTTGGAGCCAGCCATATGCAAATCAGTCTTGACCCAGTTACCCCATGGGAACAGTCCAGCCCAAACTGCTAGGCCAGGTCCTCCCTGGACAGGAAACAAGCATCCTGGGACCAGTTTCTGGGTATCACCCTTCATCAGCCAGGCTAGCATGAATCCAGTGGCGCAGCGAGTAAGAGACCCATGTCTGGGCATACTCCTGCCACTTAGGGTACACAAGGGTCTTTACTTTAGTCCTTACACTGGGTGCAATTTAAATGTGCATATAATTGTGAATAGATGGGAGCGCCAGTGGATTCTTTATTTCAGTGGAACAATGTCTCTAATTAATATGCATCCGTGCGTGCTCTGTCTGAAAGTTAAGCATGTGTTTAGTCAGCAATTGATGCCAGCAGACAGTACTGTGCTCCTGAAGAAGCTCACTAGGATTATGGGGCTGTGCCACAGATTTTATTTTCCCACCTGTTCACCGTGTTGGGTGACTGTACTTATTGCTTCACCTCTGCTCTGCTGCTCTGTCTCCTCCTTGTGCTTTGGAGCCGTTGTGCACTGTCTTTTCTGAGAGCTTTAGAACAACTGTGCCTGAAGGGGTGCTGCCTACTCTGTAGCCAGCAAGCACCTTTAGGGAACAGGGAGGTTCCAGAAGAATGCCAGGGGCTGATTGCAGGAGCTAAGTGGGAGCACACAAACCTGCCTGCAAACCGCACCCAGACTTAGCTGGGCCGCTTCCGCAGGGCAGCCAGACTCTCTCTGTGTTGGCTGATTACAGTCTCCACACTTGCTCTCCACTACTCAAGGGCCCCGTAGGCTATTCAGTGAGGTGTTGGGGCAAACACGTTGACACTGTTTGTTTTTTCACCCCTCTGGCCTTGTGTCATACCTCATACCATGCTCTGTGTTGGAGGCTGGTTTTCAGACACCTTGCCCCAGCCTCAAAGTGGTGGAGGGAGCTGCTGTCAAGAATGGCCCCGCACTGTACCGCTGAGCGCAACTCTTCAAACTCCAATCACCAGAAACATGGGAAACACTATTCACATTCCTTACATATTCCCTCCCACCCACAATGGAGAAGAGGTGTGTCATTGGACCTTAGTAAGTAAACAGGAAGGGAGGGATTCCAAGTGTACCGCCCTCTTAGAGTCTACTGGGTTAGGAGGACTTGAGCAGAGAGAGGGAATGCATGAGAAAGGAAACATCAGTAGTGCCAGAATGCACATGTATGCACACATCAATATTAATATTATTTTGACATACAAGTGTAATTAGTCCCTTCCCAAATCCATCTTCCCCTGACTGTTAGTTTCCACTGAGATTTTGTTCCACTGCTTTAGTTAGCTTTCTTTCCTACATCTTTGGGCGAACGGGGAATGATCGTTATGTGGTCATAAAATCCTGCATTTAGAACTAGGAGTTGAAGTTCATGTATCATATCATTCAGACTATCATATCACATCCAATCAACTATTCTTTGGTGAATAGCTCTCCCTGTACCTTTGCTTCAGGTAAGTGGAACAAGGAGTGCTTAAAGAACACTCGAGAGGCTCTTGCCTGGAGGATCCTATCCCACTATTGTAGGCCACTCAACTTCGTTAAAATGGAGTGGTCATTAATAAATGTGCAGTAGATGAAAACTACCAAGCTACTCAGACCTGGAAACTGACTGCATGATAATGGACGCCTCCCAGCAGTTGCTTCTCCTTTCGAGAGGCTCTTATCGATGATGGATTGCAGGGCAGAGGCTCCTTCTTAAAGCAAAGTGATTTCCAGCAAATGGAACCTTCTTCTGAGCTTTTTCCTGGAATCTAGTGTATGCCCCTGGCATTTGTTATAAATGATTGTTGGTGAAATGTTAAGTGTTGGGGTGAGGTTGCAGTTTCAGGACACAGTGAACCATATCATATTAAGTGAGCAATGTGAGCGCTAAGTTAAGACTCAGTCTCTGCTACAGTTCTGGGCTGACTGGTGTCTTAAGTAGCTGAAGAGCTGGAGTAACACATTTTTTCCACCTTAGACAGTAGTAAATGGTTACTCGTCAAAGCAAATTTCAAGGCATGTGCTGGTTCTGACTGGAAATGTAGCAGCATCTATTGATATATCTTAGGTAAACAACAGAACACAATACAATAGTACACACAAAGTAACGCACCTCAATTAAAACATAACAAAGAACATCATAATAAACGGCCAAAACAGTGCAACAGAGCTACAATACAACAACAAAAATTTAGTACAAATAAATAATGCCGCACAAAAGCGGACCAGCACAAAAAAAATCAACAGAACACATCACCACCACAAAAGAAGGCCACAGAACAAATGTGTTCAAACTTTCTTGCCACAGATGACCACCTCCAGAATCCCATAATATGGTGGTGATAAGTGTTTGGAGCAAACTCTGCCTCAACTGACCACAAAGGACACAAAATAGCACCAGTCAAAAATGTTTTGTGATCCAGATCAATGATCCAGTTCATACGTCTTATTCCAATGTAAATCTTTAACTTGAGTAGGGAAGGATTTGCGCAGTCTTGCTGCTACAATGCCACTAGGCCAATAGGCAGGTGAAATAGTCAGGTTTGCACAGGCATCACGATTTTCTGTTTAACGTTGTCAGCAACTAGTGCTAGTCGTAGTACCTTTGATGGCAGAATGTAGCATATGCTACCACAATCAGGTGGCTAAATAGCCATGAAGAATTGTTTTACTTCTACTATTACCCAAATAAATAACACTTCTTTCATCAAATAAAAAAGAAACACAAAACTCTGAGTTATTTTGAAAGAACCTGCAGGATACACATGCATGCACGTACCCACATGCATACACACAAACTTATCGCTGAAGAAGTGACAGTATCCCCAAGAGTATTATGAGAAAACCGTCAAAAAAAAGGAACGCTATCGCTTGTAATCGTAAATGCAGAAAATGAAATGTGCACACTTTTGTCAACTGCACCAAACAAAGTCCCATGCCAGTGCCTACCAGGGTGATCCACAAAGAGGGCGGACCAAAAATAGTCAATTTTAATATCTGACACAATGTGATACCGGCAGATGGTTCTGATATAGGTGTGTCACGCTGGTTATTTATTGGCTCCCCTTTTGGGGCCTTTCATTGGATGATTCAGCAAGAGATCTCCATACACGTGCACAGGGAAGAACTCTTATAAGTTGTGGGCAGTGCTTTGGCCAAGTAGTTGGAGCAGAGATCCACCCCAAGTGCAGACATAAAGATAGTACTCGTAAATACCCTTTGTGAATTCCCAAAGTTGTAAATTTAAAATATTGATCTAAGTTTAGACACAAAATCTAAATTTACCTTTGTGAATCGGGCCCCTGGATTTCATAGCCTTACAAGTCATTTTGTGGGTCAAATGGATATGCTGCCTTTCTCCATCCACTATTTTACCTGCGGACTTAGGCCCTCATTATGACATTGGAGATCTTTCCCGAATTCCGAGCAAAACAAAATTGCCAGAACACAGCCAGAATGCTTACACTGTTAGACTGAATGACAGCAGCAGAGATGCGGAGCCACCACTCACACCACCAAAGCAGAACAAGACTGCGCCCCCTAACACAACCCACAAATCAGCATAGCGGACATAGCTCAGCAGTAACCTATTGGCGGTCGGGACCAGGGCGGCCAAGATGGAGCCTCCACTGCAACACAACATTACATAGGCCAATTCGAATACCCCACACCTGAAACACATACACACACCACACCTGCCTCCTATAAAACACACACACACAGCCCACAACCCCTTGTCACAACAGAAAACTGTAACCCAGACAGATGGGCTAGCTAACATCACAGTGGCACTGTAGACCTACTTGTCAGACCACTCCTGTATACACTCGTCTAAAACCCAAATGGGCTCAAAACTTACTGATAACAGGGATGGAAAATGAAGTACACCCAATCTGTACAGCAACATGTGACATGTCAAACTTAGAGAAGTACCTACCAGAAGCTTAGCTGAAGTACTGTTGGATGAGATCTGTCCTTGTGCCACCATCTTCCTCATCCCAATCTTCGTTGCTCATGTTTCCTACCTCCTCTGCCACCAGATTGTCCCCTACTCCTACCTCCTCCAGCAATGGGATTTTTCTCCTTAGTGTGAGATTGTGGAACATACAGCATGCCACCACAATCTGGCACACCTTCTGTGGTGAGTACTGCAGGTAACTACTAGAGCTGTGCAGACATCAGAACCTTCCCTTCCAGAGACCATGGCCCTCATTATGACATTGGCGGGTGGCGGAGGCCGCCCGCCAATGCCATCCCTCCATCAGGCCACCTGTGCGGCCTGAACCTCGCCGGCACTATTATGGCTTCCCCGCTGAGCTAGCAGGCGGAAACAGTTTCCGCCCATCGGCCCAGTAGGGAACAGGGCCTTAACATTGCACGGCAATGTGGCAGTACAGCGGGTGCAGAAGCAACCATCGCGCAATCCACTGCCCGTAATTCGGGCAGTGGAATGCACGATGGGGCTATGCATGGGGGCCCAAGTGCAGGGGCCTCCAGGGGCCCGAGTCCCCCATTCCGCCATCCTTTCCATGGCAGACTGGAGAATGGGGACTCGTAATCCCCAGGGCAGCGCTCTTGCAGCGGATTACAAACTCTGTGACCACCAGGCTGCAGGCTGGAGGCTACCTGGTGGTGTCGGCAGTTTGACCGTGGCGGCACCGCCACGGTCATAATGTCACGGTCGGACCATCACTTTGGAGGCTGTCTGGCAGCAGCCATGACCTTGGTGATCAATGACCCCCCAAATGTCCGTCTGACCACCCTTCTTGTCCTCCTATGAGCCTCATTTTACTGTTACTCAGCCCTGGTTCTTGGATTCCCCACCGGTGTCAGTATACAGGAGAGATTTGGATAACCTGAATCACCTGTGGATAGGGTAAACCAACATTTACATTCCACAATGTCACATACAGACTGAGTAGTAAGGCTGGGGTAACAGTGATGACATATACACTCATCATACTCACAGATGAGGTAGGCCCTCACTCTTTGTAAAGGTTCCATCAACCGTGGGACACTACTATTGCTGAGGATGTACAAATCATGGACAGACCCTGGAAATCTTGCAATCACTTGGGAGATTTACCGGTCAACTAGGCAGACCATCTGCACATTCATGGAGTGAAAGCCCTTACGGTTCCTGTAAACTTGCTCATCAGCCCTGTGTGGTATTAATGCAATGTGTGTGCCATTTATGGCCCCAATCACATGAGGGATATGTCCCAAAGCATAGAAATCAGTCTTCACATTGGGCAAATCTACAGGATTGGGAAACTGAATGTAGCTGTCCATATGTTTGACTAAGGAGGACAATACTTCCCTCAACACATTGCTAAACATTGGTTGAGACATGCCTGTTGCCATTCCCACTATCCCCTCAAAAGTGCCAGTGGCTAAGAAATGGAGTATAGAGATCACCTGCACAGTTGAAGGAATGGCTGTAGATTGTCGAATGGCTGGCAGCAGATCAGATTCCACCTGGGTACACATCTCACTGATTGTAGCACAGTTCAGTCGATAGTGGAAGATGATGTGGCATTCTTCCATCGTTGCCATGCAATACACAGGTGCATGCCTCACCCTCCACAGTGGTCGGCATCTACACATGGGATATAACACAAGGATGTCAGTGATTACCATCCATACATCCTACTGCAGGGTAACAAAAGGGGGATCAACATAACATATGCTGCCACTTGTTGCATGCAAAGCAGACTTCAATGTGTCAAGGTGTCGTAATTACCATGTCAGTTGCACATTCATTTCGGATTTACAATGGATGACAATAGTGAGATGCTTTCCTCTCACTGCTAGTCTACAGTCACCATCAATATGTAAGATCATTCCCACAATGTCATGTTGTCATTACCAGAATATGTGCACACTCCAAGTTCATGCTGCCTAATTGTACTTAACACTGTACCAGGGCGTAACTCATCACATGTCCATGTTGGAAATGTGTAGTGACTTATTTAATTAATGTATTTGTTACAGTTGTATTGCAAAATTGCTGCTGCCTGTCCTGCATGCAGGGGACAGATGATACTGAGCTCATTCCATCGGCGAATGCCGTCATGGCAGTAGGCGGTCAGAACCGCTGTGCAACTCATCATTGGTTAACATTGATGTCTATGGTATACAGGGACTAATGACGAATATCGCCGCCGGTGACGGTGCAGCCCGCTGTAGCTGTGACGCCATTTTCTACAGTGTATCTCACTTTACTCCTGACTCTCCAGCCATTAAGACCTCCTGCTGGGTCGTCTTCCTAGGAGCCACAATGGCACGTGTTACAGGGGATGGGGCTCCCGCTTTCACCTCAGAACTGGGGAAACTCGTGGATGGGGTCCTATCCCTGTATACAAAGCTGTATGGGGCTCCAGAACAGTAGGTAGGTCATATAATGGTTATGTATGTTACTACATGGGTATGTAAGTGTGTAATAGTATGTATGCAGGATGTTACAGTGGAAGGTGTACCTATGGATTTGACTGCTAGGAATGTTGTGGAAGTGTGAAGTTGTGTACAATGCTGATTTGTGTACTATGGTAGGCCTATGAATGTCGTAGGTTGTTGGGTCTAAATTAATGTGCCTTTCCTACTGTGTCTCCCATGTAGGTCAGCACCCATCAGAATAAGGGTTTATGGAAAGCCATTGCCAAGGAAGTGCGGACTCTCGGGGTCCATATCCAGGGGAGCACCCGCTGTTGGAAGTGGTGGGAGGACCTGAGATGCTGAGCCCGGAAGACCACATAGGCCCAGTTGGGGACGGTCTCCCAATGAGGAAGGGGTGCCCATTGGACCCTGACCCCTCTGATGGCCCGCATTCTGGTGGTGGCCTACCCGGAGTCTGATGGGCGTTTGAGGGCAACACAGCAGCCACAAGGGGGTGAGTGACATAGTACATGTCCTGTACAGTTTGCAATGGACTGGATGGGTGTGTTAGCCAAGGGATCAAGGATGTAAACTGTAGGTATGACAGTTAATGTAGGAGGATACAGTTGTTCTGTGAACAGAAGTAGCTGTGATAGGTAAGCATCTGAGAAACAGGTTTACATGGCATTATTACAGTGCCAAATTGTTGGACTTCACATCGACATACAGGATCTTCAGTTGGTATCCATACTTATCTATGCATGTCCATAATGGGTGACATGGGCAGGTATGACAATGTACAAATGTCACTCACAGTAATGGTCCTGTATACAAGAGCCCTAACAGTGTAGAGTAGTACCTGAGTGCAAGTGTAGTGGTATCATGATTGTGCATGCACATCAGAGTGTATGCACAGTTGGTGTAAGGAGTTTTCCATTGACGTTGTAGAGAGCGTATTCGCGACTGTACATAGAGGCATGTTGTTGTAATGTGCATACGTGCAATGGGCATTGGTATTGACCCTATGCTCCCATCTCTTTCACCCTCCTTTTTGTACAATCCTATCCTTGTGTGCATTAGCATCAGCAGGTGAAGTAGGGGCACCGGTGAGTGGGGAGGCTGCAGCGCAGGGGACCCCTGAGGCAGAGACCACTGAAACCGAGGGGACCAGTGGGACGGAGGGCGAGGGGAGCACCCTGGGGGAGACTGGAGCTGATACCACTGATACAGATTCCTCCTCTAATTGAAGCTCCCTGGCGGTGGCGGCACCTTCTGGGACCATCCCAACACCATCCTCATCCACCAACCCCTTACCAGCACCGCCCTCCCGGTAGCTCCCCACCCAGTTGCCCGTGCCCACTCACCCAGGAAGGTGGCATCTCCTTCGCCACAGCACCTCTGCACCTGCCCCAGTCAGTACTGCTGCCCTCAATGCAGAGGCTATTGACCTCTTGAGGTCCATCTCTGTAGGGCAGTCAACCATTGTGAATGCAATCCAGGGCCTGGCATCCCAGATGCAGAAGACTAATGCCTATCTGGAGGGAATTCACTGTGCCTTGACTGGCCTACAGAGATCATTTCAGGCTCTGGCCTCTTCATTGATGGCAGCCAGTGTCCCTAGTACTTCTGTCCTCCCTCCTGCTACCTGTGCCGCATCCCAAAGCCCTGTCCTAGCCAAGCCACACATACAGACAAGCACTCACCCAAATCAACAGACAAGGTACGCAAAGAGAAACACAGGCACCACAAATCACATCACAAGCATGCACACACTCAACACACAAAAGCAGACACAACATCAGCCCCTACCTCCCCTGACTCCCCCAGCACCTCCTCCCTTGCTGTCACAACACCGCTCACACCTGCCAGCACTGCATCCTCACTCCTAGTCCCTGTCACCACTTTGCCCTCAGTCACCACAACAGCAAACACTCATACATGCACCCCATGCACCACATCCGCACTCACCAAAACCACCATCACTCACACATGCAGCACATCCACCTTACATGCAGACACCATCCCAACATTCATCCACAAGACCTGTCTGCCCACTCCCACCCTCTCGTACCCCTCCTCCAAGGACATATAAACTCCCACACTCAGACACTCAACATTCCTCCACCTCACACATACATACTCTGCATACATCTGCACCCATATCCAGCACACCTACACGTCCTACGATCACTCCCTCTACCTTCACTCGCAAACCTGTTTCCCAATCCATCCCCCTTGTTCCTAAGAAGCTTTTCCTTGCCCTCCTTGATCTGTTCCCTGTCCCTGTCCCACCCGTGTTGCCCCTCACTCTCATGGTTCCCTCCCAAGCCAGGTCCCTCCACCTTCAAGTCCTCCCATGACCCCACTTTTACCTCTGCTGCCACTCCACCTGCGAAGAAGCCATCCCCTGTCCCCAAGAAGAAAGCTGACCCAAAACATGGTTCCAAGGCCCCTGCCCCTCAGTCAAGAGCAAGGGCGAAACCCCCACCCCTTCCAAGCCAAAGCCCAAAGACCCCCCTCCCAAACCCAAACTCCCACCCCCAGGCCCTTGAGGTGCCTGTCTGGCCCATTGAGGCCCCTACCTTGTGGAGGCCACTAGGCTGTCAGAAGTCAGGTTGGGGCCTTTGACAGGAACAGTTGTGCCCATTGGACTTTGGACTGGCCTACGGTCCTTGATGCTTTTTTTTGTGACCTTGGTCACCTGCTGTTGCCATTTAAATGTATATATTTACAATACCGGATTCCTGTTGTTTTACTTCACATACAGTTGTCGAGTATTTTTGTTCTCTGATGAGTTTCCACCTATCTATCATGTGCCATTAATTGTGCATTTCTATGCATTTTTTCATTCAGATTCACTGTTCTTTCTTGTATTTGGGCATTGTATGTAGTGTTGTGCTTTTGTATTGGTTTGTGTGTCTCTGCTTGTTGGTACTATTGGTGTAGTTGTGATCCGGGATGTGTGTATGTGACATGTGTGTTTGACGTGGATGTGTTCTGTGTGCATGTGTCTCGTTATGGGTGTTGTGTTGCATGTGTACACGTGTGTGTGCGCTGGAGTTTGTGCATGGTGTGTTTGTTGTGCGTGGGTGTATCACTCTACCCTTCTCCCCCTTGTGTGCTCTGCAGGTGTATTCACCGATGGTGTCGGTGGTCATAGAGGAGAAAGGCGAGGAAGAGCACTGGGAAGATTTCAGGGTGGCATTCCATGGCTTCCGCTGAGTCATCTGAGTCCCTGGCAGTGAGTGGGTCCCTTTGTACTTGCTGTTCCCGCCAGGCTTTGGGTGGCGGGTGTCCCGCCGTGTAAATCATGGCGGCCTGCAGTGTCATATTAGGGTGGGCGGTGCAGTGGCTACCGCCAGCCTGGGGATGGCAACCGTCGGCGGTGGCGGTCTGGCCACACTACCAGTACTGTTGGCAAACTGGCTTGGTTTCAGTGGGTTGGCCACCGTGGTTTTAATATGGCGGTCCGCACTGCCGGCTTGGTGGCAGTCAGTCCGCCATTACCGGCGTGACAGATCCGTTACCACCAATGTCATAATGAGGGCCTTAGTCACTTATTTGAAAGTCAAAATCCTCCAGCAGGACAAGACTGGAAGTTGTAGCTGGGGAAAGCTCTACAAGGCTGCATATTTCACCATAACCTCCTGCTGAAACATTTTTCAGCACAGCAAAAAGCTTCAACCAGGACAATCCTAGTTGTCTTGTCCACCTAGGGTGTGGCCTTCCTGGGAAATCTGCAGCACCTTGTCCCGGCCCTGCAGACTTCTCCAGCTTCTAGGAAAGTTCTTTCTAGTCAGTCCTTCATCTCCCCACACCTTAGGGCAGGTTTCTAGGCACTAGATCACTATTCAGACCAGGCTCCTATACAGCCCAGTCCTCTTTTGGAGTCAGAGGAGCTTCTGCTCGATATGTACCTAAAGCAGGAAAACAGGTGGTCATCCACCTGACCCTTGAAGCAAAGAGTCCATCACTGAGCATACCCTTGGCCTCTAGGGACATTAGATCAGACACTATACTGGCTATTTTCACCACTTTGGATCAGATCAATGACACCTTTCACAGCAAGTTGTGTCAGTGCTATCAAGAGTTGGATCAAACCTCTTGGCTAATGGAGGGCATTGCAAATCGATGGTAGGAGTGATGGTAGGGATTATATCAGTAGTCTAACCACTGACTATCACTCTGGATAACATTCCAGACCCAAGAGACCCATGCCTGGACATACCTTTGTTCACATAGGGCATTACTTCAAGCACACAAATGGTGATAGGAAGAATGCTTGCAAATAGTCTGAATCACTAGCAATCACTCTGGGTAGCATTCCATCCATTATTTGTTGCCTGCTGTGCCACTAATAATGAAAGTAGGACTCCTCCTACTATATTAATTATTTTCACCACTTTGGATCAGATCAATGACACCTCTCACAACAAGATTTGCCAGTGCTATCAAGAGTTGGGTCAAACCTCTTGGTTAATGGAGGGTACTGCAAATCATTCCAATGAAGGGTCTTTGCTATTCCATTAGGATGCTTTATGTGCATAAAAGGAGGCTCTAGAATGAAAGATTCCTATACTGGGCTTGTGAGTTTGTTGCAACTGCATCATACGCCGCAATAGGCCTGGTCCATCGTCTCCATGGATTTTATTGCGGCACTTCCTGATTCATGTAGTTACAAAACTTTGTTGCTGGTGGTTGATTACTTTGCCACACATACCCCTCAAAACATTTCCCACAGTATTAGAATTGTTGAATATATTTTAGAAAACATATTTAGACTTCCTAGGCTCCCTGTTATTATCATTGATGGTGGCTGTCAGGTTGTTGTTTATTTTTGGAATGAGTTAATAAAGCAGATTAGGTCTGTATATTATAACTCTACTAGCTACCATCTGCAGACAGAGAGAATTAATCAGATTCTCAAACTGTACCTGAGATGTTTTTTTAATGGACCATTAGTTTGAATGGGGCAAATGGATTCCTTTATCAGAGTTAGCCTCTCTAGTGAGTTCAAGTCTTAGAAGTTCTTCAATTGTTTTGCAAAAGTCAATGTGTACTACACCGTAGTGCGTTAGTTAAAGCAAGTTCTCTTAGGGACCGATGGCCCAGTAGTCAGTCTCACCCACTCTCATTGGAGTGGTGGTTCAGTCCTTGGGCATGTGTCTGCAGTCTGGCAGTGAGGAGAAGTCAGGATGTTGTGGTTGAGGTAGCACATGTCAATGGCTCTCTGCTGGTCAGGTGATAAGTGCCTCTCTGCTTCCAGTGGCATGCCATTGTTGCTCCTGGATTCTGGGAGTTGAATTGTTGCACTATCCTTCACGGGTCACAACCTGCTTCTCCTTCAAAGTTGCATGCTGGTTCGGGGTGATGGTCCTTCCACCTCAAAGGACCCCTTCTAGGGTACGGTGCTACTCTAGGTGACGGCCATCTTCTTCATATAGTGCTGCACCAGGGTGATGGCCCCCATTCTTCACAGTGGCCACCACCTGGCATGCAGGGGTCATGAGCATCACAAACATGGTGACAGCCCTCTCTGGGTCATGGCTCTGCACAGGGCAGCTGCCCTTGTCTTGATACAACATAGCACCAAGGGTGATGCCCCACTTTCTTCTCCACCGCTCCTACCTAGCAAGGGAGGCCCAAATTTCACTAACAGGAAGACAGCTCAATCAGTGCGACGGTGCACATGGACAAATACCCTGATTGGTGTAGCAGTCCCAATGGACCCAAATCGTACACTCAATTCCCAGGATCCACTTGGCAAGATCCCCACTAGATTTCGCTCATTCCAGGTGATCTCCTCATAGGGTCTTAAGATTTTGGGTCAGGCTGATGCTCCAGGCGAGTGTTCTTGATTCTCCTCAGTAACGTCTCCTCACCCTGTATGGGAGACTGCCAAACCCACAGTCCTCAGTTCTGGTCACAACAGGGAGAACTTTTTCTGAGCTTTTCTAACTGATATACGACTTCAGTTTGCCAGGTTGCCTTTTTATAATGTTTCCAGACACAAATGTGATTTATTGTCACTGTCTGTGATATACATGTTCTAGGTGTTGCCCACTTTGAACTGTTGATTCCTTTGCTTGCTTTTGCTCCAGAGAACAGTATACCCCAGAAGCCATGTCATCAGCTCTGATAGCCCCAAACACAGGCCATGGGAGTGACAAGAGGATTACACCTGCATGTCAACCTCAGTAAAATGTGCATTAAAAGGTTACAAAGACCACAATGCTACTCTTTATATTTTTTAATCAATCCCATTTTCTTGCAGATATGTTTCCAGGCCCCTTTGATGAGTGACCTCTTTCAGAATCAATGAGCCCTTTTGAAGAATATTAAAGAGCCCAGCTCTTTATTACTGCAGTGTTTGTCCCACTAGCTCTCAGCAATGCAGCAATCCACAAATCTGTCTGGGCAGCTCCTACACCTCCATACGTTCTTCTAGTAACCATGGGGTTCCCAGTATGGACCCTGTTTGACCTGGCCCTCTCTGCAGGGCCACCCCAAACTGTTTGCCTTCACCCCTTCCATTTTTTTATTTTGTTTTTGTTGACTTTAGGACTCTGTTTACTTTATTACTGCTAATCATTGATAAAGCACTTGTGCTCTCTCCCTAAAATATGGCAAAATTGGCCTACACCTCTGTACTTGGAATACTCTAGTAAATGATCTTAAATATACTCAGGGCCTACAAATTAAATGAAATGCTACTAGTGGGCTTGCAAGGCTCATTCAGTCACCCACTAAAGTAGCCCTTTACAAAATGTCTTAGATCTGCTACTGCAGTCTGTAGTGCAGTTTTAAACTGCCATTTTAGTCTGGCAAAATAAACCTTTGCCAGGCATAAACCTGCTTTTGTAATACTTACAAGTCACCTATACGGTAGGTCCTAGCAGTTCTTAGGGCATGGTGCATAGTTTTCATGCAGGACATATGTACTTAAGTTTTACATGCTCTGGGAGTGAAAAACTCCTAAAGTTGTTTTTAACTGTGGTAAGACATTTCTCTCCACTGACTTACCTTTTAACATTCAATAAGTGCTAACTTTGCATTAGGAGCAGATAGAGATTTACTAAACTGCTCCACCCTAAGTCTGAGTTATCTTCAGCCTCTGATGCCTCCTCCACCTAAAGAGGATTCCATACTTCTGCTGCACTTCCCCTCCTCCTTCCATATTATGGAGATGTTTACTCCTACTCTCTAAATGTGGGGATACCCCTTGACGTTTTCTGCCCACGACCTTGGCCACCCCTTCCCTCAGGAGCTCGTTCTTACCATTTTTGTAGTTCGCATGCCATTTAAGTATCATTTTATTCATTGAAATGTACTCTTATTTTCTAAATTGTTTTTGTTTTTTTATGTCTTTTTAGTTTATGCTGTTTGTGTGCTCCAAACATACTCTACACATTGCCTTTAAGCTAAGTCTAACTGCTTTTGTGCCAAGCTCCCAGAGGGATGAAGCACAGGTTAATTTATTGACTCTTACGGTTCACGCTAACAAGGAGTTTGGTTGTTGTCTGAGAGTAACCAGTAATCAAATTTCGTACCAAATCCCTAGGACCTCATGTATTGTATTATTCACAGGTGCTCATGCATCCATAGTGGTACTCGCAAACGTGTTTAGCTCTTTACGTACTGTACTAATCCTGGGCACATGTACATACTAACACAATGCCCATAAATATGCATGCACTGCTTTCATGTATTGTAGCACTCATCTTCTCATGCACGCTCCAGGGTGATGTGCTAAAACGAGCAGTGCTGCCGCCGTAAAACTTAGCATCCACGGGCTCATTTACACACCATTGCAGTACACTCAAACATGCGCACAGTATCTCCCTGTACTGTAACACACACTGACTCATGTACATACCATTGCAGTGCAGTCAAACATTCATGTGCTTTCTCCATGTACTGTAGCACATAGTGGATCATGTATACATTAGCGCACTGCACTCAAACATGCACACGCTGCCTCCCCATATCTGTCCATCCTGTTGTAGGTCAAGGTTGAGCCAAGCACACAACAGTGGAGCTTTCTGTGACTGGGTCAGTAGGCCCTACTTCCATTGCACAGGTTCGAAAGCCTGGCCATATTACTTGATCACTCACTATAAGTTCGGAATGCTGGGGGCGTGGCTCGGCAGCAAATGAAATGGAGCTCCTGAGAGCTTGATTCCATCTGGACTTACCCTGAGATCAGTGAGCACTTCTCGGGACCCTTCACCCCTTAAGTGGCTTCTGCGGGTCTTGAGAATACCCTGAGGCAGCCCGGGGTGCAGAGGAGGATGAGAAGCCGCGATCCAACGACGGTCCTGGATGACTTGCGCCTGCGCAATGTGGCGGCCACCTTCCATCCTCAGATATGAGGGGCAGCTGCAGGCCTGAAATCCTTGGCGCAACTTGGGGGAAGCCCTAAGACCCACCCCGTGCTGACAGAGCAGCCTGGGATGCCAAGCCAGTGGTGCTGACTGCGGAGGAGGTCAGAAAGCAGCACCAGTGAGCCGTCCCCATCCCCCACAGAGCAGAGGGTGAGCCAGAGGGCCTCCACAGTGGGGCCTGCTCATACTTGACGGTTTGTGGTGGGCAGACATCACGGTGGATGGGCGACCACCCCCGCCGGTGCCAGATATCAAAGGGGGACCTGGGCAGCACCGGGGCCCACATCGTCTCCTATCCTTCCCTGATAAAGGACCACTCACTGCACTTGGAGCCAGATCCGGGGCCTAAGGAGGGGCCCGCTGACTGCTGGCTACATATTAGAAGTGACCCCAAAGTTAGAAAAAGGGGTGATCAAGATGACGTGCTGGTAAGTACTCCCTTCCTCCCCCCTACTACAGCAGAGAGAAGAAGACACATTAAGAAGAGCCTGATGGGGGAAGTGGGGACTATTGCTGAACCTGGGGGGCTGTAAAGGAGATTGCCAGCAGTGACTAAATTGACAGGACCCCCTGTTGGATCCGGTGTGAGACTTTGCTTGGCCTGGACTTCCCCTGTTGCAGAATGGTACCCTATCAGAGCTGAGGATCAGTAAGTGCCACTCTACAAGGCATGAAGCCCCTAAGAAGACCACACTGGGCGAGGGGGGGTACCCCCTTCCGTTTTCCCTTTTGGGGTAGCGGTTGAGCCTCCCAGAAAAACCTGGAATCTAAGGCAGGGCCCACGGCCAGACACTGAAAGGGAATACTGTAGCGGTAGGAGACTAGACTAGACATTCAAACACCTAATAGGAAATAGACATGGTCATGAGCACCAAAAAGAGACACAAAACTGGGAGATCAGTGGCGGGGTGGCTCACTATCTGCTCGCCCTCTAACCAGGGGCTGGTGCACCATACTGCCACTCTTCAAGATGTATTGCAAGCTATCATGGCCTCCAGGGCGGCCCTGGAGTTTAAAATTGAGTGTGGATTTGAGCCTCTTACAGGATGACCATTGGTGCGGGTCTCCTCAACTGAGAGGGCACTCTATGAGACAACTTCTATAGTGGCGGAGTCCAGCAACCGGATAAATAGTATTGAGGCTCGCCTAAAAGCCCTTGAGGCCAGGGCGTAGGTCGTTGAAAATAGCGCCCGCCGAAACAATATTAGAGTGGTGGGCCTACCGGAGAGGATGGAGGGGGCAACCTGGTGCTATCTAGAGACCTGTCTCAGTCATGAGGTGGCCCCAGAGGGTCTATCCCCATTCTTTGCACTGGAGCGCACACATAGAGTTCTATATCGCCTGCTTCCTCCGGGCACCCTACCACAACCAGTAGTAGCGAGACTGCTACATTTTAGGGACAGTGACTTCATCCGCTGGCATGCCCGCAAGAAGGAGAACCTCATGATCGAGAACCACAAAGTGATTGATGACTTTCCCCGATTTCTCAAGAGAAGTGCAATGTCAGTGGGCGGCATTTAGTGAGATGAAAAAGAAGATGCTGGAACTGGGGGTGGAGTGCTCCATGAAGTTTCCAGCCAGACTCGGGGTGGTCACACAGACAGGAGTGCAATTCTTCTCCTCTCCCCAAGAGGCTTGGTGGTGGTCAGAATGCCTGCCTAGACCTGCCCGAGCAGGGAGCCAGGCACCCAACAGAAAAGACACCACCTAAGCTCCCAATGGCGGAGGCCATCAACATTGTTTGGGTCTCCCACGGTGGCTAAGGCCCAACGTGAGCGTCAGAGAGGGGTCGGAGTTGTATCCTCAATTGGCGGAATGGCGCCTGGAGAACGGACCCTATCACAGCAGGAGAGTGAGGAAAAATCTGACTCAGAGAACAACTCCTGCGAGTTAGATTCATCCAGCATAGAATTGCCATAAATGACCCTCAGGACAGCTGATGAATTGATATGGAATCCCTGGAAATGGTCACTGACTTTCCTAAACTGGGGAAAAGTTATTTGCTATGTATTACGGGTGTTGGGGCATGATTTTAAACTACATGATCCTTTTTCCCTGAGATTGAGTTGAGTAGGTATATATGAAGTACAGCATTGTGAATGGTTGGGTGGGGGCCGGTAACTCTGGATCCGGGAGCAGCTCAATGCCATCTCCCCAAAAGTTTACTAATGAAAATAACTAGTTACTGGTATGCAGTTTAGATATATGGGGTATTTCTCCCTGTCCTGGGGTGCGGGAGTTGGGTTGAATTTTTACTAGCTGATATTTGGAGTTCCCACTTATTCGGAAATGTGAGGTCACAAATATTATGTTCAGAGTAAAGGCTTTCTATCCACTTACAACATGGATGGGGAGACCTCTACGTGGGCCAATAATGATTTACTTATGGCTCAGAGGCACTGTTGTCAACTAATATCCTGGAATGTAAGGGGCATTCGTACCATGACCAAGTGGTATAGCGTGTTTGCGTACCAGCAAAGGCGAGGAGTCAGCATTGCCTTTCTGCAGGAAACACACATGACTGCTAAGGAGGGTGCAGCTCTACAACGGCGCTGGTAAGAGCAACTCCTTTATACAACATTTTCAGAATACGATAGGGGGACGCTAATATGGATTAAGGCGGGGTTGCCCTTCTCACTTGCACATGCTGAAGTAAAGCCAGATGGGAGGTTTGTGGTCATAGTGGGCAAATGAAACTGGCAGGATTTTTTGTTGATTAATGTGTGTGGCCCTAATACTAATCAGCCTGCCTTTTTGGATCAGCTGACCTCCTGGCTCTCTCATGTACTGGCGGGGAAGGTGATTGCCGGGGGGGGACTTTAACTGTGTGTCGGATCCTTGCCTAGATCGATCCGACTCCCCCCTTGCCAAACTCGCCCATATATCGGACAGCAAGAGTATTATGTGATTGGTGCGAATACTGGGGTCTCCAAGACAGCTGGCCCACCCTCCACCCAGTGGAAAGGGACTATTATTTCTTCTCATCGATGCATGAGTTGCGACTCAATTTCTTTTTATGCTTCCCAGATGCATATGCTGCGGTGGAGGAAAATGGGTACCTCTCCTACATGCTATTAGATCACAGCCCAGTATTGCTTCGACTGGCATGGGGCAGGCATGTCACGTCAATCCTAACTTGGAGGTGGAATCTGGAGGCTCTTGAGGACCACCCATTTAGGGATGCTATTCGTCGTTAGATAATAAATTACTTTACTGACAACGTGGAATCAGCTTTGAACTTCCATTCAGAGAGAGAAGCATTTAAGGTGGTGATCTGAGGACATTGTCCACCCTTCTATGAGAGATCCCGTGCGGAGTCTAGACTCATATCCTTGGAAAGGGACAGGCCAGACCACCCAGACCTTAACCAGAGGCTGCTGGAGGCTCGGGAGGAGGTCGCAGAGCACACAGAGCGACTTCGCTCCTACGACTACAAGCATACACCTAACGATCGCATGCTGAGAGGGACCAGGCAGGGCGACTATTAGCATGGCTTGCTAATCCAGCCTGGCGAGGCTCCCCAATAGTAGAATTGACCACGAATGGCGGTGAGTCCCTAGTGACACAAGAAGTGATTAATGCGTATTTTGCTTCTTTTTACCATCCCTCTACACCAGTCGATTGCCCCTGGGTGAACCAAGATGTGTTTGGTTATTCTGGGCCATTGTTGTTCCATGCCAGACGCAAGACCCAGGACCGCCTAATTTTCAGAAAGCACCTCAAAACATAGCTCTTCGAGCAGTAACACCCCCTCCCCCTAACCCCCAGCACCTTGAGACCCTACCGGGTGAGTAGCGCGCTTAAGAAATTTGATTGATTGATTGATGCCTGAATCCCATAAAAGCTAACGTCATGGGGGAGGAGATCACATTACCGGAGGTCTTTGGGCAATTAAAAGAATGTCAAAGTCCCAGGTTCAAATAGCTTGTCAGTCGAGTTTTACAGCACCTATGAAGCAGAATTAGCCCCACGGTTGGTGAAGTTATATAATGAGGCGCAAGCCAATGGGTGTTTCCTTTCAACTAGCAGGTAGGCATGGATAGTCTCCCTGCTAAAGCCGGAAAGCCGGCAACAGAGATAGGAGCATATTGCCCGCTATCCATTCTCAACGTCAATTATAAGATCTTGAGTGGGATTTTGGCATCCCAGCTCCTCCCCTTTATGACAGAGCTGATTCATCACAACCAAACGGGGTTCATTTCCAAACGCAACACTGCCTTTAATATCAGATGCCTCATGGCCATCCTTGAAGATGACTCGTACGATCGGAAAAAAGCTGCTGTGTTAGCAGTTGATATTGAGAAGGCGTTTGACAGCCTTGAATCTCACTATCTATCCGATGTCATGGGTCTCATGGGAATAGGCCCGGGCTTTATAGCCTGACGTGTCTTCTATACAATAGTCCCACGGCCAGATTGAAGACGGGCCAGTACATGTCAGAGAGCTTCACAGTAGAGAGGGGCACATGACAGGGGTGCCCACTATCCCCCTTGATATTTGGCATTGCTCTGGAACCTCCAGCGGTATAGCTAGATCAGGGACATGCTACGAGGGCATTAGAGTGGGGGATGCAATGCAGCAGATAGCTCTGTACGCTGATGACCTCATTATGTTTCTATGGGATATGGAGGAGGACTTGCAGGAAGCCAGATCTTTGCTAGAGTGATTTGCAGATGTGTCTGGGCTGAGGGTAAACTGGTCCAAGAATAAGTTTTCCCTTTCAGAGAAGACAAGGCCCGAGAGTCCCCCCCTGAGATTTAGAAGTAGAGTCTCATTGTTTACCATACCTGAGGGTAAAAATGTACACTCTACCAATGATAGGTTCAATGGGAATTATGTGATGGCTCCGAACTTGAAGCCGACTGTCACTTTCTGGCAGGCTCTCCCACTATCAGCGCAGGAAGGGTTGCCCTCCTCAAGATAGTGGCTTTACCCAATTTTTGGTATCTCTTTGGGACTCTCCCACTATGGGTACCTCAGTACTTCTTCGCAGAGATAGACACTTTTAATACAGCCTTTACATGGAGGGCTGGGCGGCGATGAGTGCCGCTGTCCACGCTTCGGCATCCGATGTCTCAAGGTGGTTTGGTAGTCCCAGACTTTGGGTTGTATTACTTGGCAGCCCTGCTGCAATGGCTGGCTAGATGGCTGGCGAGTAGACGCAACCTGGACGGGCCCATTGACGGATTCACTCCAGCTCAAAAAACGTAGGTTCAACTGATACTGGCAAATAACTCCACTAGAATGTCCACACAAGCCCACAAAACCATGCAGAAATACCGGGCGAAATGTATGTGAAAATAAGGCATTAGAGTGCTGTATTCACTGGAGTTGCCCCTTACCATCCTCCTGTTGTTGAATAGTGGGAATATGTGGGAAGGACTGATGAACTTGGCCGCAGCAGGAATAACCAAGCTGGGGGACCTGTTCCAAGACGGCACTCTGGTCCCCTTTAATGCCCTGAGGGACACGTTTGGTTTTCCAGGTGGACATTTCCTGCTCCATGGGGCAGCATCAATGGCCATCCACAGGCATTGGAGAATGGGGGATGCAGAACCCCGCTCCCATCTCTGTTGCTCCTTTGTCCTTCAGGTGGCATGGACCTTCAAGGCAATCACCTGCCTTTATCGCTATGTACAAATCCAGATGCTTCGCCCCTTGATGGACTACGGATCAAATGGGAGGCAGACCTGGGTGTCCCTATTCCGGAAATGGCTTTGGAGGTCATAAGGGAGAGAATTCCCAGGGTCTCCAGAAACGCAAGATTTAAACATTAGCTTCTATATTTTACAAAGGGCATATTTGTCTTCAGAAAAGATCATTAGACACTTTAACACAGCGCAGGCGGCATGCCCCTTGTGTGGGACTGTAGGGGCCACCTTTTTACACACGGTATGGACATGCCCAGTTATGACCCCATAGTGAACTGAGGTCCCTGGACTTCTGGCTGCAATCACAGAAAAGCCGGCACCCATCACCCCAGCCCACTGCCTATTACAGTGGTTTCCCCACACTTCCAAAAACAAGGTAACCAGTAAGTTTCAGGAACTGGGCTAATACTCTCTAAGCGAGAGATAACTAGAAAATTGAAGGATCCCAAGGGGCCTGGCTTACTTTCCTGTTGATGAGAGATGGAGAGATGGGAGGAGTGTGAGGGGGCTATTCTGCGTAGGGAGGCGCGCAAGGGAATAGGCTGAATGGAGATAGTTCAGTCGTGGGAGCTGATACTTGCCTGCCTGAAAGACCCAGATTTATAAGGGGTGGCTGGTTTCATAGCTGGCCGGGTTTATAAACTCTATATACAGAAGGAACTCCATCCACATGAACTACTGCATCCATTTACTCTGTCGATTATTGTTGCTATTATAATGCTGACTCGGGGGAGGGTTAAGAGGTGGAAGGGTGGGAAGAGTAACAACGAAGTCAGGGGAAATTGTCTCCTGGATTTGTCTGACCTTTAGACTTGGTTCGCTATTGACAAATGTAACTGTCCACTTTCCTATCCTTTTCAGTATTGAAAGACCACTGCTTGGCATTGTTCACAAATGCTGTTGTATATCTTGAAAATGTTAATAAAATCTGCTTACAAAAAAATATATAAATATGGTATGCTGCCAACACCCCACCCATGCTCTTCAGCTCCCGGTAAGGGTGGTAGCTCTCCACCACTGTGAGGGTAGCGCGTGGTGCGCTCCTCCTGCCCTAACCTGACCACAATCCATGAGACAAGCCTAGGTCATGGCGTATACACATGATCCGTGTACACTCATGACCAAATACATTTTACAAAGGATCCTGATATCATTGTGGCTGGGGCTCTTAGGGCAGAGGTTTAGGTCTACTAACATGTGAGTGCCATTTTTGTTGAAACACATTGTTTTATTATTTTATTTTTATGTATGGCCAGAACTAACTTATCGCTAGACATCCACTATCGCTTTTGACCTAGAAGTCATAATTCACTGATTACACCAGTCTTTTTGCTAAAGATCCAACAGCAATTTGCCACAAATAGCCGTGGTAAAGCCAATGTGGATGAAACATGCATTGGCTGATTCCGAAGGGACTGTTAATGAATATATGGCAATCAAGAATGATTAAAAGCCATCAAGAAATATAAAGAATCTACAAAACAAACTACTTTTGGCTTATAATGGCCTTTTTCACATATACTGTGCTCCATTCTGTCTGTTCTATAGTCTTCTTTGACATTTGCTTCCATTCAATCATGCAAGACCCCTAGGTAGAAGGGTGTCAGTTTGGTGGGCACCACCGTAATACTTTCAGTCTGTAATCTTATTTTACTATGGAGATCATAGTTTAGCCATATTGTCTTTTGTTGGTATGTTCAGCTCTCCTCTACACAGCTTCCATTTTAATAATATCCCAGATGCACTTGCAGATAACAGAAGAACGTTCTGTAATATTGACAGGAACCTGGAGAAAACCAGACAATGGAAGCTAAGCTCAAGAACTAGACCACTAACTCGTTAGTATACCTGCTTCCAGGTTAGGCCAATGATTTCCAGGGCAATCTAGGCAGTGTGTATTTAGGTATGAGGTTAGCACTTGGAACCTACTTGGAAACTTTCCATTTTGCTGTATGTTAGAATCATCCAGCTCAGTACTGTGTTAAGATTCACTCTTTTTAAAAAAAAATTCAGTATCCCTTGTGTTAGTGATGTTCTGGCTCTCCGGGCATCCTGTGGTTCCATGTCTGTCTCCTGGTTGCTATGTGGCTTGAAATAGCGCAGTCCACCAAAGGGTTTGGTAAGAAATGCTCAATGCAAAATTTGTGGCGTGGCTATTTCTATGTACTTGCTCAGTGGCTAATTGTATATTTGTCTGTAACCAAGATTCTCACCTTTTCTGAGGCTGGCGGCTTCCTTGCGGATGCACAGAAGACAAGTGGCACCTGTGTTTGTGTGTGTCTCTCTCTCTCTCTGCCTGCTTTTGCCAAAGGAAGCTAGTGCTGATGCAGATAAAGTTCAATTACAAGTTGGAAACACGCAGTCCTAAAAAGTATTGGAGTCCAAAAATAGAAATGTCAATTTCTTTGTAAAAGCTATGGCATCAGCACTGGGGCCTTTCCACAGGAATTTATACCCTCCACATTAAGGACGTTTTTTCCCACTGAGAGCTGTTTGGTGTGTATTCTGAGGCTGCACAGCAAGGCCCAGAACATGTTTGACCTTAAGGAGCTATACTAGGCTACGACCTAAGTTGGTGGAACTTCTGACCAAGAAGAACCACCAACATTCACTTGGCTGCGGTCCATTGGAGATGAATCACTTATTTTTACCTAGCATCAGTTAATCCTACGTTCTCTGCATAGGGGACTAGGCCCTTCACATCCCATAAACCAGCTTTGGATGCTTAGTTTAGCATTGTTTTTAATGATACTTTTTTTGGAACCACATTTGAGTTTTGTTTTTTGGGCATTTTTCTCATTAAATATATTCATCTTGTCTAACTTGGCATAGAAATTATACGTTTTTAATGGCCAGGTGTATTATTATTTCATTTCCAAAAAGTGGTAGCAAATTAAGCTCCAACTTTTTCCGAATGGAATTGTATTTTACAAACAGACTTAACTACTTATAGGTTGGATCACAAAAATAACTAAATGTGGGGGGCAAAAGGGATGGGTTAAAAATGCCCTGCCTAATTAATATTCATCACAGGCCACATTGTGCTCCACACTGAAACTGGCTGCAATCACAGGAATAGTGGCCTTCAAGGGAAAGCAGATCATCATCCCTGTGAACATATTCCAGAATGGAAAACTGTTTTTTTAATTAAAGAGTCACCTGTTCCTTTAAGGAATACGGGCTGCTTCAAAAAAATAAGGGCCAGATGCTGGAAACACTTTGCGAGTCGCAAATGGCAAAATCTGCCATTTGCGACTCGCAAATGCGTGTTTCCAATGCAGAAATGCATTTTGCGAGTCGGGACCGACTCGCAAAATGCATTTCAGAATCGCAAATAGGAAGGGGTGTTCCCTTCCTATTTGCGATTCGTAGTGGTATGCAATACCATTTGCGAGCGCATATGCGGTAGCAAATGGTGTCGCAGTTACCATCCACTTGAAGTGGATGGTAACCCACTCACAAATAGGAAGGGGTCCCCATGGGACCCCTTCCCCTTTGTGAATGGACCCAAAACTATTTTTTCAGGGCAGGTAGTGGTCCCAGGGACCACTACCTGCCCTGAAAAAATACCGAAACTAAAGGTTTCGTGTTTTTTTTTAAGTGCAGCTCGTTTTCCTTTAAGGAAAACGAGCTACACTTAAAAAAAAAAAAAACTCCTTTATTTAAAAGCAGTCACGAACATGGAGGTCTGCTGACTACAGCAGGCCTCCATGTTTGCGAGTGCCTAAAGTCGGTATGGGGCCGCAATTTGCGACCCACCTCATTAATATTAATGAGGTGGGTCTCTGCGACCCCATACCGACTCGCAGACGGTGTCTGAGACACCGTTCTGCATTGCAAATTGCAAGTCGCAATTTGCAATTTTCCTACATCTGGCCCTAAGTCTTCTGTTTGGAATGCAATCACGGGGATGATGATCTGTTGTCTCTTGCAAGCCACCATCCCTGTGATTGTATGTTTTTTTAGAGGGTAGGCAGTGGTACCCTGGACTACTGCCTGCTCCCCTGGATCTGCTAAATAGTTGACCATAGGGGACCTTTTCCCCATTGCAAATCATTTACTATCTTCTTTGAGGAGTTAGGGCCACATGTAGCAAAGTCTGATATTGCGACTCGGAAATTGCGAGTCGGTGCGACTCGCAATTTCCGAGTCGCAATATCGGATGCAGAACGGTGTCTCAGACACCGTCTGCGACTCGCTATGGGGTCGCAAAGACCCACCTCATGAATATTAATGAGGTGGGTCGCATTTTGCGACCCCATAGCGAGTCCCTGCACTCACAGGGATGGTGGCCTGCTGAAGTCAGCAGACTTCCGTGACTGCTTTTTAAATAAAGCAGTTTTTTTGTTTTTCATTTTGCAGCCCGTTTTCCTTAAAGGAAAACGAGTTGCAAAATGAAAAAAATTACGAAACCATTTGGTTTCATATTTTTAGTGTAGGCAGTGGTCCATTGGACCACTGCCTACTCAGAAAAACCTTTTATGACCACATTCACAAAGGGGAAGGGATCCCATGGGGACCCCTTCCCTTTTGCGAATGAGTTACCACCAGTGTGACACTGGTGGTAACTGCGAATTGTGTTTGTCAACAAAGCAAAGAGGAAGAGATGTCTCTTTCACGCCCCTTCCAAATTGCAATTCAGTATGGGTGGCAGAACTCATTTTACTAGTCAGAAAAAAATATATGACTCACAATTTGTTTTTGTAAATTATAAATAGCCCGTTTGCAGTCGCAAACCCAGTGTTTTTGTGAATAGAGGAGTTTTCAACTATGAAAGAGCTTAGTACACCTAGCCCCTTTCGCTTAACTGTATTGCTGTTTTGGCTATGTGTTGCATATAAACTGCAGACAATTATCTGCGGGAAACCTGGCTGCTTGTGCAAAGCTGCAATGGCAAGCCAGAGTTTTTTCAAAGACATTGGTTTGTATTTCAGGGTAACATTGTTTGGAGCCTTGTGAAAGCAAAATCACATTTAACATCAATACTCTGCTCTCCTATAATACCTAGGCGCAACATGGCATTTACGGCAATATGAGGAGAACCCTTTGGCACATGGTGTAATCCCCTGCACTGAAGAATATACCTGATTCGTAAAATGAATAATGAATAATGATACTCCATTTGCGCCAAATTAGAGTAATTTTGTTACACAAATTTGGTACAAAACTACCTCCATATTTATATTTTGACATTAGACCTGTCTAACGTAAAAATATTGGAGTTTGCAACATTTTTTAGATGTGTAAACCTGCCTTGCATCAATGAGATGCAAGGTAGGCGTTCCCATCTAAAAATTGGTGCTAACACCATAGCCCCATATTTATCCCCTGTGCTAAAATGACGCACGGGTGGGAGGAGGCGCTAAATAATGGTGCAGAGCTTGCTTTGCACCATTATTTAATGCCTGGGTCAGACCAGGCATTAGGGGACATGTGGACCCATTTCCATGGTTAAACACCATGGAATGGGTCCACAGGTGCCCTCCTCATGCCCCAGAAACACCCCCACCCACACGAGAGAGACACCAGAGGATGGGTGACCCCATCCCAGGTAAGTAGGGTAAGTATACGTAAGTAATTAAAAAATAAAATTAAAGTGCCATTGGGGCCCCACTGGTTCCCTGTGCTGGCCATTGGGGTGGTGGGCATGACACCTGTCTTTTCTAAGACAGGAGTTATGTGGTATGGATGGTTTTGCTTCAGAAAGTGACGATGGGCTGGTTAGAGGCATTTTATTTTGCCTCTAACTAGCCTAACGTAATTTTTTGGTGCAAATTCCCCTTCTCCCATACTGCCACCCCCACCTGGCTTTTTTTTTTTACACTAGCCCACCGTTTGCACCGGCTTGCACCATTCTATAAATATGGCGCCCGGCTGGCACTCATGAATGGCGCAAGCCGGAGCTAAACCTTTTGATGCAAAACTGGGTTAGTGCAGTTTTGCATCAGAAAGTATAAATATGCCTCTAACTGTCTTATGGTGGGCATTTGTTGCACTTAATACTCTTGACTGCTCAATGGTAGCACATGGCTTTCACTGGTCTTTGGAGAGGAACTCTGGACAACATAATGGTTTAACAGGCCCATGAGAAAGCACCACAGTACTTGACGGGCAGGTGGTGAGGGATTATTTTCTGAAAGTACACACACTTTTTAACCTTACCATGGATAGTACGAACTGACAAACAATAAACTACCTAAAATTTCTAACCACAGGAAATTATGAAGCCACTTTTACTCACCCTGTGTAAAAAAAAAAAAAAAAAAAAAAAAGATCTTCAAGTATCCCTATCTGACAGTACATTGATATCGATGCACCAAAGATCTCTGAAAAGTGCTTCACATGGAGCCTGTTGGGTATTACACACCCCACACCATGCGTCACACTATGCGATGATGAAACATGCCTCCTCAGTGGGTGAAGTCTGTATATCCTAAAGGGAATATTCCTTGGAACTGTAACTCAGTGACACAATGGAAAATTCTCCTTCGAGCACCCTTTTTGGAGCATCACATCTTTTTGATTGGCTGTTTACAGTGCGTGCATATTATCTTCCGATACTGCTTCTTACTGGCCAATAATCTGACATTCTCTGCTCAATGGTCTTCTTGCACAGCATTCAGGTCTTGGCCAATCATCTGCAAACTAGTAACAACTATGAACACAACACAAGCTGTGTTCATTTAGATACACTGCAATCTGTCAGGTTTAATGGTAAGCAAGTACCTATTCACTGTGGTGGAGGCGTTTTTGTTGTATTCTGAAAAAAAAAGAGCACACCGAAGTTTGAGTGTGAAGTTGAAAGTCTGGTAAAATCTGTACCAGAAATCGGATCCAGAACAAAGCGGTAGACTACAGAGGTGAAAACTGACTTTTACTTTTAGAAAGAAACTTCAGGAACAATCATGTAAGAGTCCCAACATTTGGTGAGGCACCGGTTTAAAATATAAAGTCAGTATTTAATAAGTGGGTGAATGTAGTTTTATCAGGCAGGAGCACAGAGAAGACAATTAAGATGCCAAAGAGGTAAACATTGAATTAGGGTTAAACAGAGTAGGTGGGCAGATGACTTTGAACAAGATAGGTACAAATTGTGATGAAGAGAGGTCCTATGAAGCTGCTGACCGGCAGTGTGTGTGGAGTCAGAATGAGTCTGACTGACCATGCTTTGCGTAAAGGAGTAACACAAACTCCCAAAGATCTCAGGAAATTTGTGTTAAGGGATGCTGTGTTGAAGGTACCAACTCAAATATAACCACCAAAGAGGATGAGGATTGCAGATGATCTCACCAGGCAAGTGCACACACAGGTGTCAGGCATACAGGGACCAGTTATGATTGTATCTAAGGTTAAATTGCACTTTGGCCTGACGCTCATCATACACTTATGCTTTACAATCCATCGTAGGCTATGTAAGTTTTAGAATACTAGGAGATGGAGCCAGAATTACGCTTTTGTGTGGTGGGAGTTCACGTCTGCCTTACAATAGGTAGAGCAAAGGTAGTAATACAGAGACTCTGTGCCTGGTAATGCTTCAAGGAAATTATGGGTTATCTGCACTTTACTCTAAGTCATACCCAGCCTACCATTTCAGCGCCTTCGTTTTGTTTTTCCCTCCAGTTCCCTTTGGGTTCTCTGTCTGCCCTAGACTATGGTAATCATAATTTATGTCAGCAACTCCGGATTGTTTTAGCTCTCCAGCCAAAGAGGATGTTGGATTGAACTTCTTGTCTTCCCCTACATTCATTGCATTTGCACGTAGACAGGCTGAGAAGAGAAAAGGAAGACTGTACTTACCTGTTTATTGGTATTACATGTATTTACTAATTAAGTGACACTGTTTGTCTTTACCACAAACAATAGAAACAATTGAGGCTAACAATTTGCTTGAGACCGAATGCACTGAGAAGAAACTACTGTGCCCAGTATCTATTTCTCTCACACCTTCCTCATTTTTCCCTTGCTACTTTTCTCCGGGTGGTGGTATTGCTGACCTGAGGTAGGGGTGTAAGGAAGGAATGAGGTTTTCCTATAGGTTCTTCTGCAGCCTTAGGCTCGTCCAGAAAATGTGTGTATTCCACAGGAATGTATGATGGTGGAACAACGCATGTACTAACCATGCATGCCTGAACAACGCGATCGGAACAACAACTGCGTTGTTTCCAGGAATGCCTTTACCACATATGATTTACAACACTTTTTTGTTGCAAAGGCATGCCTAGTAAAGGCATGTGTGTAACAGCATGTTTGACTTTTGCATGCCATCCCCCACACCCGCCCTAAAAATACAACTAGCCCGACACCCCCCACCCACCCTAAGCCCTAAAACCTACCCAAGCTCCCCACCTGCCCTACAAACAACCAACCCCCAAAAATAAAACTACCCTGCCCCTAAAAAAAAAATTACGCCGACCCCCACAACAAAAAAAACAATGACCTCCCCACTCCCAAAAACCAAAGTACCCCCAGCCACCTCACCCCCAAAGACCAAAGTACCCCGACCCCCCCAAAAAACTACCCCGATCTCCCACCCCAAAAACCAAACTACCCCGACTTCCCACTCCCAAAAACCAAACTACCTTGACCCCACTCCCAAAAACCAAACTACCCTGGCCCCCCACCCCAAAAACCAAACTACCCTGACCACCTCACCCCCAAAAAACCAAACTACCCCGACCCCCACCCCAACCCCAAAAACCAATGACCCCAGCCCCAAAAACCAAACTATGCCGACCTCCTGCCCCCCACTCCCAAAAAACAAACTACCGATTCCCACACCCCCAAAAACAAAAGTACCCCAACCCCACCCCAAAATAAAACTACCCTGAACCCCCGCCCCTAAAAAAACAAGCTACCGCGACCATCCCCATCCCAAAATCCACCCCTACCCCTAAAAACTACCCTCAACCCTGCCTCAGCCCCACTTACCTGACCGCGTCCTCTCCCGATGTTGACTCCCTTTTTCTCTGCCTTAACCATGCATATGCATTGTTCATCACATGCGTGGTTAAGGCAGACAAAAAGGGAGTCATAGTTAACGCAAGCGTGGTTCTGCTTGCGTTCACGATGTCATGGTTCCGGAGTCGTCGTTCCGGATGTTCCCCATTCCACAATGCTTCAATTGTAAATAAAAACGTGCCGGTGCCCAAAGCCCTCCTCTTAAACATGCGGCTGCTGCAATTAAATGTGCAAACAGGGAATATTGAGGCACCGTAACCTTGAAACCATCTTGGGCCTCTTCAATCCATCTAAAGACATTCCCTGCCCCTTCAGCTCACTCTTGCAGCTTTCTGCTTTCTCCCATTGTGACGCTGTTCGGTTTTCTCTTCCTCCGTCTTTCCTATATGCATCTTTTGAGATAGATAAATAAGTGCTGGCCCTCAAAAACAAGTGCCAGTGCTCTGCACCGGAAACAACAAGCAGAAATTAAGCACTGCCATTTTCTTTCACAGGCGCTTCTCTACATTGCATGAACTTGGCCATTGAATGCAGGAGGTGAAAACAGGAGCCAATTGCTCTCAGTAGCTGCCTACAGATAACATTTTAGTGGTTGTTTTGTATATCTTGCTTTCTTGTGTACATCATTATCTCATGCAAAGGACACATGGGGAGATACACTGGTAAATACTGGACTAGTAACCAGGGAAGGCAACTGCGTAGATTCAGCAGTCTGTTTACCATTAGTATCCCACTCATTCCAGGTAGGTCTGTGAGTGCTGAATCCAGTATGACCTTGGTGTCACTGAATGTATATTGTCAAGCTTCCTTTTTGACTACCTAAGGAAAGTGTTCTCTTCCCAGTAGCAACAGTACCATCATGCACATATCAGTACATGTGAAGGCTGATATACTACATGTGAAAGGTGTCAAGTGTCTTCTTAAGAGGATCCCAGTTGTGAGATAAATGCCACAAGGACAAAACACCCGCTTGGCAATCTTGTAGCCCTTGATTGAAGATGAAAATGAATGCAGAAGTAGACAATCAAGGTATCAACTTCCCCCGAAAAGCACAGCAAAGAGCCAAGCAGAATATTCAATGGAAGATCAAAAGGATTTCTCTCAAATAATAAACATCTGGTTCAAAAACAATAGCAAGTAGCCGATGAACATCACAGATAATAAGAAAATAAAAGCACTGTGATTTGTCCATCACCTCTTAACACATACTTAATATATGATGCAAACAGGAACTGACATGACAGGAGAAGAGTCAGTATTATCTTCGATTGGGAAGTTCATACAATAATCCCTGAATGCCATCTTTGAAAGAGCATGTCATAAGGTTTAGCCATACACCTTTCTTTCACACATGGAGACAATGAGACAAATTAAGACTTTGACATCTTTTGCCCAATTCTGAACTCTGCAGTCTGCCCGATGCTCCTCCCAAGTCACAAAACACTCCTCTAAGAATCTTCCCCGACATACCCGCCACCTTAGGTAAACTCTTGACACAGGTGTAGCACTTGGGGCTAATGCAGCGACAGGCCACTACTTACCTTGATACCATAGAGGTTCCAGAGACCTTGAGGATAACCATCTTCCATGAGATGCAAGAGTCGGGCAAGAGATCTAGGTGATCTGGAGCATGGGTAGATGGCATAGAAGGAGCAGGACCACTGAGTGCAGGGCTCAGAGTTAGAACAACGGGACGTACACTTGGCAAATATGGATTTTTGGATATAGGTCTGGGTATATTCAACTGAATAAAATGCATTCAGTGGTTAAATAAAAATTGCAAGTTAAATTGATATAGTTCAGACATCACAAAATATATCTGGCCCACAACCATCGGCAATTAAAATGTTAGCCTGAAGCATCCAGGGAGCTTCTGTTAATGCACTGAAAAGGCTTGAGTCCTGAATTAGACAGTGGTCCAAATGTCAGCCAGCAAGTGGGATAAATAAATAAAACATTATCCGACATTTGACTAGGAGGCTGGCTACTCACTGTGTACTGCAACACCATTTAGTGAGGATCTATAGCTCTGGAGAAGCGCACTCAATCCAGAAAGCTCTCTCCTCAGTCCCTCTCTCTCCTTCCTTCCTTTCTTTCATCATCTCTAATTTGAATCTCTCCTAACCATCAACCATGCTCCATTCAGTGTTTTGAAGAGACAATAGGGGAAAGACGGTCCCAATCTGCAGAAATATTATGTGAGAATATATGGAAATATTTTCTTAATTGTGAAAATAATGTAAACTGCAGAAAATACAGTGAAAATCAAAATACTTCTTAGACCAACGCCAAATGTGAGTTAAATAATTTAAACTGCACCCACTGTGTTTATTGCCTACATTCCTAAATGATTAGAAAACAAGCTAATCAAAATAAATTGGGTCTCCGCTCCCATCACACACATCTCTCTAGACCTACCTTTTTTAAGTCCTGATGGTGTAAGTCTTCCACACACATCTCCAGAAACTTTTCTGTATTCCGATGCCAAAGTACCTGCACCCTTACACACCATTTATTGGGCTCACCTTTGCATGTCCGCATACTTAGAGTACCCGAATGGTTCCTGCTTCAGTCTACTTCCAAACAGTCACATAGGACATATATATACTATGTTTGCACCAAATTTGCAGCCTTTTTTTTTATGCAAATTTGGCGCAAACTTCACTCTATATTTATATTTTGATGCTAGACACGTCTAGCATCAAAGTATTAGCGTTAGCACCATTTTCTGAATGTGTGGACCTACCTTGCGTCAATGAGATGCAAGGTAGGCATTCCGATCTAAAAATGGTGCTACCTCCATAGCCCCATATTAATGGGAGGAGCGTCTAAATAATGGTGCAAAACTTGGATTCCATAGAATGGGTCCACAGGTGACCTCCTCAAGCTCTAGGAACATCTGCACCAGAGGGACACCGGAGGATGGGGAACCCGATCCCAGGTAAGTATAGGTAAGTATTTATTTTCTAAATTAAAGTGCCATCGGGGGCCCAATTTGGAACCCATTCATGGCACAGGGTGCAATGGCCATGCCCAGGCGACACTGGTCCCCTGTGCTGACCATTGGGGTGATGGGAATGACTCCTGTCTTTTATAAGACAGGAGTCATGTGGTATGGATGGTTTTGCATCAGAAAATGATGGTAAACTGGTTAGAGGCATTTTTTTTGCCTCCAACCAGCCAAATGTAATTTTTTGGTGCAAAACCCCCTTCTCCCATACCGCTGCTCCCACCCGGCTAATTTTTTTATGCTAGCCCATCCTTTGCGCCGGCTTGCAGCATTCCATAAATTTGGCACCTGGCTGGCGCTCTGTAATGACTCAAGCTGGTGTTATACTTTTTGATGCAAAACTGCAACAGTGTCACTGCATGCAGGATTACTAGTCGGTGTTAGTAGCTGCCACTGCAGTTCTGCCCATTGGGCCCACGTCATATGTCCTTTTCTGATGTTTCTGCACGGGTACTCTCTGTTTGAAAATTTTGGCAGATTTAGAAAATCCGTGGGTAACTTCCAAATTTTTAGAAGTCCATGCAGAATCTGTAAAATGTGTAGATTATGAAGACTTGGAAAGTCCCTACCTTGTGCTTGATAAAGTTTCATACACATTACCAACATAATATTGCACGGCGACAACACCACCTCAGCCCTACTGATGTTTGAAAGGCATTGCTTTCTTCCTCTATTGAGCAAAGAAACCACATGGAAATAACGTGTGCTTCATACAAATTTAAGATAAAATAAAAAAAATACATAACCATCACCAGTTATCCTATTTTCCTCTTGGCTAGTCAGTTTTGCTCTTTCACAAGCGCAGTAACAATTTTTGTGCCTTATGGCGACTTGCACGTACGTTGCCCTCACGGAAACAAGGGTGAATCTGAATCCATAAGTTTATTCTTTCATCATCTAAGAGAACAATACTTGCCGAGACACCGAGGCAGAGAGACTGCCGTTTGTCCAAGCTGTCCTTTTTATATGGATGAATGGTGGTCTAAGAGTGTCACAGCTGACAGTCCTGAACACTTTTACGAGCCATAAACTTCGGTTGGAAATAAATAGGGAGTCTCGTAAATCTCACGAAAAAGATTTGAAAGCCATCTTTCGTAAGGAAATGGGCGTTATTGGAAGACCAGCCTCTCGCACAAAGGACGCGTGATTGCTGTGCTCGCTGTTGTGGCAGACAGAAGCAACGCAGCCTAGGGCGCGCAGTCCCTGTTCGGAAAGACAGTCTCCAACTCTGAGACACAATACCTCACTCTCGTTTCAAGAGATGCTGAGCATTGGACCACCACATTCGCACTGTCAGTGCATTTTCTGTTTTTCAGAATCAGGCCATATGTCGCCTTCAGCTTTACCCTTGCATTGTATTTTTTAGATTTCATGTCGGGTAACCTACCTCTAAGAAGCAGCAGGGCTCTCTACAGAGCACGTTGCTTGTTTTCTTTTTTCATTACACATACGTATAGTTTATTAAGACATGTGTACAACTTAAGACCCAGGAAGATAATGTGATTTTTCAGTGCATGCACGGTCAGTTTACATACAAGTTGCTAAACCTAGCCCGTTGCTAACCATTATTTGGCTTTATTGTCACTCTCATTTCCTCGCTTGAAATTTGTTTGGGTGTCTGGGCTTTTCTTTTGCCTCTTGTGTTTGTTCTTCCACTGGAGCATTGACCAAGTACTTGTGTCCTCCCATTGCCCTCTTAATCGAGTGCTGCTTTCTTATTCTTGCTTAAGCACTTGACTAAAATACATATCTTTTCCAGCAGTCTCACTCATGTACCTGCTTCATCGTCCCCACCACGTTGCTTTGTCCACCTTGTTCCTTTACTCCTCTGTGCTGTCCATATTGCTTCACTCCCACCCTCCATCTGTATTGCTTTGGCCTCCCCTTATGAAAATCCATAAGCACCTACTAATAACAATTTCACAACATAGAGATTAATCAACACTTTCCATAATTATTGCTAAATACAATTCTTACACTTTTATGCTGCATAGAGTCAGTCACAAGACACTCCTTCTCTGAATTGCAACATTCACAGTCACACCTTCCGGTAACATAGAATTTCCAACTTCATCACCCGGCGCGTCACTACGTAGCTCCAAAAACACATTGCTCTCACAACTATTTGGTACCAGTATTTCACCACTCTCCGACTTCCCTTTGAAAACCGAAACTCTCCTAACAGTCCACATTTTTCCACCTCTACATCCACAGCTTTGCTGAAAACCTCAATCACTCTCATGGGATTTAATCACTTGGATAACCTCTTACTCACCGACATAGGAATCTTTATTCTCACCAGAGCCCCAGTTTTTACACTAGAACATGCTGAACCACTTCTCCTAGAAGAGTGAGTCATCATCCTTTGGTGGCCTCCACTCTCTCTTTAAAATCAACTGTAACATCATAGTCATTTTTCCCCTAAGCCATCGTGGAATAAGCTTAATTCCAGGTTTTCTACCTCTCAACACTTCATAAGGAGACATACTGGTAACTAAATTGGGAGAAGTTCTATATGACAACAATGTAGCTTGTATTCCTTCCCTCTAAGGTAATACTCTTTCAGTCGTTAGCTGAATAGATTCCTTGACCACTCTATTAAACCTACCCACCTGACCCTTAGCCTGGGGATGATAATTGGACACTCTCTTGTGCACCACCCCACACCTGACCAAAAAACTCTCAAAAGCCTTCACTTGTGAACTGGGAACCACTGATTGATAACAATTCCTCAGGCAATCCTTCTCTGCAAAACATTTCACCCGGAAATTCAATGACACAACTAGAATCCACTTTCTCACACATCCTTACTTCTAGCCATTATGAAAAATAATCTGTCAACACAACAGCAAAAGCAAATTTTAGGCAAGACTACAAACTGACAAAGAACTTCCTCCCAACTTTCTCCACATCCCTTCAGCACACTCCACTGGTTCCATTTCAACAACACAGTGTTTAACACGTTTGATGCTGAGGGCTTAACAGTTACTTCCTCAGCCATGGTGGTGGTATGCTGAGGAGGGAACCATTATGCGCTCACATGACCACCAACTCCCTCTGCTGTTCATAGCAGAGGGATTTCCTTTTTCTAAAAGCAGCCTCAGGAGCTTGGAAAGAGCTTTCCCACCTCCGAGGCTGTTTTTAGTTTTCACTGAAATGATGATCAGCGCCCAAGACGTGCTGATGTCATTTCAGTGAAAACAAAAGTGAAATTAACCGATTGGCTCATTTCACTTTCACTGCCTCAGTGCTTAGGGGGCTATCTCAGCCCTGACCACCGAGGCAGATGGGAGAGGTATAATCGGAAAGGGGAGGATCTTCCCTTTCTGATGGTACTGTTCCCTAGTGGATCCCTGCTTGGGGATCGTCAGAGGAGGGTGATCCTCAAGTAGGGATCCACCCATTAGGCACCAGAGAGAGGAGGAGCAGCCTCTAGGGCAAGGGTTTTTGCCCCCCCCCGGTTTTTTTTGGTCCATATTCAGTCTTTCTGCTCACCCTACCCAGGAGATGGGGGCAACACCCCTGAGCTGCCCCCAGGTGGGTAGACAGCCCACTAGGCACCAGAGATTCATTTTTGTAATACTTCTAGGGGTGGGGGCTGCCCAGAATGATCATTCCAATGACCCCACCCCTCCAACAAAAATGGCACAGTCTTTCTGCCCTCCCCACCCCAGGGAGGCAGAAAGTCCACTAGGTACCAGGGATTTTTTTTCAGTCATCTAGGGGTACGGGCTGCCCAGATTGGGCATTGCAATGCTCTCATCCCACCTTTTCCCAAATAATCAGCATAGTCTTTCCGCCTCCGAGAGGTGATAGGGCAGAAAGCCCAATAGGCACCTGGGATTAATTTTTTCTATGCATCTAGGGGGGGGGGCTGCCCAGAATAGGCATTGTAATACCCCCACCTCTCCCACAGAATACACACAGTCTTTCACCCCCCCTGGGGGCAGAAGGGCCACTAGTCACCATGGATTCTTTTTATTTATCTAGGGGTGAGAGTACCCAGAATGGGCATAGCAATGCTCCCACACCTTCCCCCAAACAATGGCACAGTCTTTGGGGATTATTACCCCGATCTGCCCCCATGAGAGCATAAATCCCACTAGACTACAAGGAAGATTTTTTTTTTTTAAAGCAGGCTAGGGCCTGTCCCCCGTGGACATAGGCATGGCCATGCCCCCACCCCAAATAAATGTGGACAAGGTCTTTCTGTCCCCATGAGGGGCAGATATTGATAATTAGCCTAAATCCACCCCATGGGGTAAGGGGCAAATAGCACACTAGACGCCAGGGAATTAACAAACAAAATAGAGGGGTGGGGGATGCCTACCACCGTGGGCATGGTTATACCCCCAGCCCAACTGCAGGGGGCAACAGGCTTTCTACTCCCCCTGCAGACTAAAGCATCTCATACCAAGGGCAAACAACTCCCTACCACCCAGCATTGACCCACCTGTGCTGATAAACACTCTTTCCCACTTGTGTGGCTGGGCCTAAGTCCAGTGACAAGAATGTATCCAACCGAGGTCAATATGAGTCTCAACGCAAGGGTTCCCATTTTTCTTGGTTTGATCCATTGTTGTCGCAGCACTAGGCCCGGCCACATAAACTGGGGCAGCTGTTTTATCGGCACAAATGGGGCAGTTGTGGGTGGTATGAATTTTGTAGATTCCTGTGAATTCTGGAAGCTTCCATCACAGAAATGTAAGGAAAATGTGTGAATTCAGGCAAAAGAAGAGGTTTACAGGGCATTGTGGCTAAAAAAATACTAATGGGATCCAGCCAAGTCACACCATCCTAGGTTCTCCTAGGTGTCTGTTTTTCAAAAATGTACAGATTGGATAGGCTTCTCTAGGTGCCGGCTGAGCTAGTGTCCAAAATCTAGAGCTACCCACATTGGAAAAAGAGGGTCAGTTTTCGGTGGAAAAATGTGCTGCAGCCATGTTGTGTTTTGCCAGTTTCCTGCTGCGGGCACTAGGTCTACCCTCACAAGTAAGGTACAATTTTTATCAGGTGACTTGGGAGACTTCTGGGTGGAAGGAAGTTTGTGGCTCCTCATATATTCCCAAACTTTCCATCACAGAAATATGAGGAAAATGTGTTTTTTCTGTCAAAGTTTGAGATTTGCAAGGAAAATTGTGATGATAGCCACACATGTCAGCCTACCCTGGATACCCCTTGGTGTAAAGTGTTAAAAAATGTATAGGTTGGCTATATTTCCCTAGGTGCCAGCTGAGCTAGGGTCCAAGATCTAGAGCTACGCACATTGGAAAAAGAGGGTCGGTTTTCAGTGGAAAGAATGCGATGCATCCATGTTGTGTTTTCGGCAATTTCTTGCTGTGGTTACTGGGACTACCCACACAAGTGAGGTACCATTTTATCAGGAGACGTGTAGGAGCATTGGTAATTACCAATTGGATTTTGCTGCATTTGTGTATTTCAATTAAGAGCCAGTGTATAAGAAAGATTACATTTTGAAAAATACCCTCCAAATCACACGCAAGTATGGGTACCCACAAATTCAGTGATATAGATGTAACCACTGCTCCTAAAAGTTATATGTTATGCCTGTTCCGAAATACGTAAGTTTCCTTGATACTAATTTTTCACTCTGCCTATTTCGATATAAGAATTGGTCTATACACAGTACTCAATGAAAAGCCTTTGTGTGGTGCAGCTCATTTGTTTGCTCTGGGTACCTTGGGTTCTTGGAGAACCTACAAACCCTATATATCACCACTACCAGAAGGGTCTACTGGGCATAATGCTATATTGCTTTTGTCATATCTGCCATTTTGACAAAAAGTTACAAATGAAAATGTTGTCACAAAATGTCTGTTTTTCATACCCATTTTCCATATCCATTTTTTTCGACAGTTATTTTCCTTAGGAAAAACTTGAGAACTCTATACAGATGACCCGTTGCTGAATTTAAATTTTTATCTAGTTCCGAAATCTGTGTTCACCTATAGGTTTCATACTGGTTTCCACCACAAACTGGAAATTGGGTGAGAGCACAAAAATAGGGAAAATAGGTTGCTCTTAAAAAATACTAAAACTGTAATATGAACTGTTTTTTTTATACAGCCCTGCGTGTTCCTGAAAGCTGGGAAAATAGTGACTTTAATACAGCAAACCTTTTGTGGATGCCATTTTGGGGGAAAAACCAGACACTTTTATCTGGAACACTTTTTCCCTATCAATTATCATTACCGGCACATGGCACACAATCCCTCACCCAACCATCAATCATGCCATCAGTCCTTGGCCATCAGTAAAATTCACAAACTCTCCATTTGGTAACATACATATCAGGATGACATTGATGAGCTAATGAAAATATTTTCCTCCTCAAATTCTGAGGAGAAGCTATTTTGTCACCCCTTACCACAATAAAATCAAGTCATCAATTAATTTATTATTTTAGAAAACAAAGCTAAACCTTTGCTTAGCTTACATTCTTCAGGCCATTCATTCTTAAACATTTTTTAACCAAATTCAAATTTTGATTCCTCAAAAAGGACTCCTTCCATTCTTCTTCCAAAATCACACTCTGCGCACCCATACTTTCACACCCCTCTCTCACACCCTCTATAGTGTAAGCTGCAGTCTTGTTCAGCAAAGAATACATCAACATTTAAAAGTGGAAAATAGAAAGTTTTTCTCTGTGGAATTCCACTGAGTTACATAAAAACTCTGTGAGATTCTGCTGAGTTCCACCCACCCCTCTAGCTGCAGGCGTGACCCGTTAAAACGTGATACCATGTTTTCGATTATATTTCAAAAGCACTCAGTGCCAGCATTTCTTTGTTAAACAGTGAAAGAAACTGCTAAATTTGTGATGAATTGTAATTGTTCCAAACATTCAATTGTCTTTAAGTTTAAACTATGCTGTCATTTTCCAAAAGATTTAAACTTTCCTTCAATGTGGAGGGGAACTTGTGCTGTTTGCCTGAAGGTATGCGGCAACAAGATGTTTCGGTGTCCTGTGAGAGATCTGGCACACCTAAGCGCACTGCATACTGACTGATTTGTTTGCATATGGAATTGTTATTTTTATTTAACAGGAAGTCTGCAGCCGTTTCTTTGCTCAGAACCCTACAATTAGTGTGTGGAGCACAGAGCATTGTAGTTCCTGAGGAAGAAGGACTGACCTGCAGTGTATAACGACCACCTCCCCAGTGTTACATCAGTGACATGCTCTCAGGAAGTGTGCAATGGCATGAATGATTGGTACAATCTAGCATCTCATTTCTTTCTACTGCGAAATTAATGTTGTCCAGTTCGGCATAGTTTGTTTTATGTAAAAAAAAACACTTCTGTAAAGTATTTCTTTATGCAAAACAAGGCACTGCTAATTAGCACCAGCAGTTTATGCTCCCTAAGTAGTATAGAATAAATTGGAAAATCCAACCTCTGCAGCTTTTAGAAATGGAAACACAACATCAGCCGGTGTGCCTCGTGTAAACCAGCACTTGGAATAACCTGACACCATAATGTCTCCTCAAAGACTGACAACCTTCCAGAGTGGAAAGGCGAGTTGTTTTAGGGTGGTAACGAGAAAATAGGTGCAAAGGCTTTTTTCTAAGCCCCCGCTCACTCGTCCTCCACAGCAGACGTACCATCAACACCTCACAACACTACAGACAGAGCTGGCAAACTCCCCCTGCATGTGCACGCAGTTTATTTTTCAGTCAGCTGACATTACTTCCCTCCCACAGAGCAAGCAGTGCATGTGTGGAAAGTGAGTTGGGCTGAAAGCGCAGCTCTGAACGGGTCACAGTTGGGTTAGGGGTTTGTTTGGGGAGGCGCACTGCCAGTGCCACTCCTTTCTGATGCACTGAAATAACTGCACAACTTTGAACTTGACAACAAATAAAAAATCGGTGTCCTGAAGAGTGCACACAGAGCCCTGCATACTGGGTGCTATGAAGCATATTTGTCTGTCCTACCTACCGCTGCATGGTTGCCTTCTCCTCCAGTGAGCGTATGATGGAAAACGTGCTTTGGTGCCGCCCCCACACCCGGAGGCCTGGATTGCTGCTTGCAGCTTTCGTGTTACCCGGAATCCCACCTCTCCTGCTCAGAAACCGTCACTTGGCATCCAAAGGCTCAGGGCACCAAGCAGCCGAGAATTGCACCAAAAGCAAGGCTTCAGGAAGTGCTGGGTTTCTGAACTTCTGACAGACTCCGCTACTCCATGAGCCATTCCGCCTCTCCATTGAGGAGGCAGTCCCAGGGCGCCTACCTCCCGGCACTGCACCGCTCTTCAAGTCTGTAACTCTCTGTGCCAATGAATAAACACTTATTCAGCACTGAGTGCTGATGAATTTCACCAGTGGAGCAGTGGAATTATTTTAGTAATTCCACGTTACAAGACATCACTCATGACATCTCAAATGACATCATTGATGACACCACTGATGACATCACCCAAGCTTCATTTGTGCACATTACTTGATAAATTAGTATGGCATTGGAGGCTCGAAAGTGTGTACAAAATTACTCAGAATAATATGAAGCATCATTAATGCCACCACAGATACAACTCCCTTAGGTGTAGCAAACATGTGTTATATGCAACATTGACCCTGTACCACTGATACTCAAAGTAATGTCCAAGGGCCACATGTGGCCCTCCTGACCTTTAGATGGGGCCCCCTGGTCAAAAGGAGCACAGGACTGCTGTTTACTTGACTCAGCATTCACAATGAAATGATGTTAAATAAATAGGCAAGCATTTATTTAAAGGTTAATTGCTATGAAAGAAAGGAGTAACTAGGGAGTCCTGCACCCCTTAACTTCAGAAGCAGGTTCATTTTTAAACACATTTTGGAGCAAAAATGTAAAAATATGACATCCTTTTCAAAATTCAAAACGTGTATTTAATTAACACGCAGAAAGTGTTCACTTTAGTACAACTGATTATATCAGTGCGTTGAGAGTATTCCATTAATTTAAGAGTGATAGGTTTTAAACATGAATTTAGAAACATTAATTCTTCCCCTTACCCTAATAACAATGCCAGTAGTGAACTAAAGAGGCAAGTCAGTAGTTATTTGCTTTGGGTGGCCTGCGTTCCTTTATATGTGAATAACATTTTAGTTTATTAAATCAAATGCAGGAGAAGGTTTTGTACAGCTCACATCCTGAAGTCATGCATTTTGAGGTCCTCTCATATGTAATAATGAAGAAAAATGAGGGAAAGTGAAATAAAACTACTGTTAGAAGTGGGGTCTTTGGTTGGTAGTCAGGTTACCCCCTGTCCAACCAAGTACCCTCACTCTAGTCAGGGCAAAGGAGAAACACACCTAGTTAACCTCCACTCATCCCCTTGGTAGCTTAGCACAAAAGAAAGGCTTAACCCAGAAGCAATGTGTAAAGTATTTGTACCAACACACACAGTAATACAGTGAAAAGACTACAAAATGGACACCACACCAGTTTAGAAAAATAGACAATTTTTATCTAATTTAAACAAGACCAAAACTACAAAAATCCAACGTGCACCAGTCAAGATATGAATTTTCAAAAGAATAAGAGTCTTACTCCATATAAAACAATGGAAACCTTGATGTTACACAAAGTACCTGGTTTAGATCAAAAATAAAGCCGCACAGGCGAGCGTGCGTCGGAAAAGTTGGCGATGCATCCATTCCTTCCTCGCAAGGGAGGCCGTACATCATTTCTTCTCTGGTCAGGTAGGCGATGCGTCGTCTTTCTCTCCCGCAAGAGAGCAATGCATCCATTTCCAGACGGGCACCTCAGATCCGAGCAGGTTCACAATGACTTTGATGCCCAGCGACGATGCATGTGAAATCCGGTTGCACGGTGTTAGAAAACCAGGCTGCCTGTTGTTTGTGTTGTTATCAGCAGCCGCAAGAAGGTGTTGTGTTGTTTCTCCAGCCGCGATATGTCGATCTCCCAACCGCAATGCAGGTGGAGCATCGATTTTAGCCGCAAAGCGGGTGGTGCATTGTTTATCAGACGCGTTGCCGATGTTGCATTGAAAATTTCCCCTCACTGAGTTCTGTGCATGGATTTCAGTCCTTGTTCTGCCAACATCACCTTTTAAGGGCCCAGGGACTGGATAGGGCACCACTTGGCAGGGCAGGAATTTCAGCAGAGAGTCCAGGTGCTGGCAGAGGAAGTCTTTCATGGCCCTGAGACTTCAAAAGAGGAGGCAAGCTCAATTCAAACCCTTGAAGATTCTTCTCAAGCAGAAATGCTCAACAAACTCCAGTCCTTGTCCCCTTTCACAGGCAGAAGCAGCAACTGC
The DNA here is from genome assembly GCF_031143425.1 of Pleurodeles waltl. Taxonomy (NCBI): domain Eukaryota; kingdom Metazoa; phylum Chordata; class Amphibia; order Caudata; family Salamandridae; genus Pleurodeles; species Pleurodeles waltl. The sequence continues at coordinate 471,798,110 of NC_090445.1, forward strand.
AGGATAGCCCAACAAAGCACAGTCACAGGCAGGGACAGCACTTCTCCTCAGCTCTTCAACTCTTCTCCTTGGCAGAGGTTCCTCCTGGTTCCAAAATTGATCTAAAGTCTGGGGTTTTGGGTCCACTACTTATATCCCTTTCTGCCTTTGAAGTAGGTAAACATCAAAGGAAAGTCTCTGTGGTTCACAAGATCCTACCTTTCCCAGGCCAGGCCCCAGACACACACCAGGGAGAAGAAGACTACATTGTGTGAGGGCAGGCACAGCCCATTCAGGTGTAAGTGACCACTCGTCCCTCCACTCTAGCTCAGATAGGTCATCAGGATGTGCAGGCTACATCCCAGCTCCCAATATGTCACTGTCTAGAGGTGATTCACAAAAAGCCCAACTGTCAGTCTGACCCAGACAGGGAATCCACAAACAAGAAGAGTCACAGAATTGTTTAAGCAAGAAAATGTGCCTACTTTCTAAAAGTGGCCTTGTCAAACTAACAATGTGAAAACCAACTTCATTTACAGATGTATTTTTAAATTGTGAGTTCAGAGACACCAAACTCCACATTTCTATCTGCTGTCAAAAGGAATCTGCACTTTAAAAATATTTAAAGACAGCCCCCATATTAACCTCTGAGAGGGATAGGTCTTGCAACAGTGAAATTTGGCAGTATTTCACTGTTAGGACATGTACAGCTAATCAGTACATGTCCCACCGTTAACATACACTGCACCCTGCCCATGGGGCTGCATAGGGCTTACCTTAGGGTGCCTTGCATGTATAAAAAGAGAAGGTTTAGGCCTGCCAAGAGGGTACACTTGCTAAGTTGAATTGGCAGGTTAAAACTGCAAACAGAGACACTGCAGTGGCAGGTCTGAGACATGTTTACAGGGCTACTCATGTGGGTGACACAATCAGTGCTGCAAGCCCACTAGTAGCATTTAATTTACAGGCACTGGGCACCGCTAGTGCACTTTACTAGGGACTTACTAGTAAATCAAATAGGGCGATCATGGATAAAACAATCAACAATACAATTTGCACAGAGAGCATATGACCTTTAGCACTGGTTAGCAGTGGTAAAGTGCCCGGAGCCCGAGAGCCCACAAAAACTGGTCAGAAAAAATAGGGGGAAGGAGGCATAAAGTTTAGGGATGACTCTGCAAAAGGGCCAGGTCCAACACAAACTGTTGCCTAGTATTGTACAATTTGGTAAATTGGGGAAGCCGGGATTAATACCAGGTTTTCTGGTTTCTGATTGTTCAATTGAGCAACTAGTTCATAACATTAACAAGCCACAGAGGTTTAGAAACCCTTGTGGCACATAATGTTCAATATGTATACAACTGTTCAGAGAAAGCCAAGTTCCTCAAGATACCTAATGTCTGTTACAAAATTAATACTCTACTACGGACAGCTTTTATCTGTATCAAACCCACACAGTCACTGAACCTACATTGAGAAATTAAGTTGTTATGAGTATAACAGTGGGCACACTAAACAGTGTTTACTCTATGGAGAGATTTACCCTGTACCCCACTGTATGCAGACAGTGAAGCTCTCATAAGAAATACATTACAGAGTATTAAAAAGTATCTACCAAGAACAGTGAACACTCTATGCAACACGTATCAAAAAAGACACGTCGCTTAAAATAACCAAGGTTTGAATGTTCTATTGATCATACTACCTGCAGCTTTCATACTGTAGTGAAAACTTTACAGCTAGCCATCTCCTGAAGCAAAAGAAGCACATGTACATAGGTTAGCACACAGTCTTCTATGTAATGTAAAAATTGTCATGCTGAGACAATTCTAAAACTCATGGCTGCTTACAATAATTGGGTCCAGATGTACAAAGGATTTTTCTGGTTGTAAACGGCCCAATTTGCAGAATCGGGCTGTTTGCAACCATAAAAATGCTTTTTGGCATGTACCAAGCCCTATTTGCAGTTTTGTAACTTATTACCGAATCGCAAATGGGACTCGTGAGTCGGTATTTGGAAAAGGCATGTTTATGGAGTCCCTTCCTAATACCGAATCGCAGTGGTATGTGTGAATGTTTTGCAACCAACATGTGGTCGCAAAGCATTCACATTTTACCACCCACTTGTTGGCAACCCATTCGCAAATGGGGAGGGGTCCCGTCCCCTTTGAGAATGGTTGGAAAAATATTTTCAAGTGTGGGCATTGGTCCCAGAGACCACTGCCTACTCTTAAAAAAATTAAAAGAAATGTTTTCATTTTTCTTTTTGAAATACATCCCATTTTCCTTTGAGGAAAATGGGCTGCATTTCAGAAGAAAAGATTGCTTTATGGTAAAGCAATCACAGACATGGTGGTCTGTTGACCCCAGCAGGGCATTATCCCTATCATTATTGCCATTCCCAATGGGTTGCAAACTGAGACCTACCTCATTAAAATTTATGAGGTAGGTCTATTTGCGACCCACTGGGATACTGCAAAAAGTGTTAAACACACCTTAGTACATTTGTGTTTGTAATTACCAAATAGTGAATAGCAAACATTTGCTACTGATAATCGCAAACAATAACATCAGTACATCTCGCCGTTAGTATCTACTACGTAGAATCTGCCCTGTTAGAAACTTTTTCTGCTGAACCAAAAAAACCTGTGTGGAACATACTAGACACAGGTTGTCAACTGTCATCTGCACACGGAGTTACTCTTCAGTTCAAAGATTTCTAACATGTTAAATATCTCTGCACACCTGGGATGCATTAGAAGCACATGCCTTTTGAAAACACTTACACCCATTAACTGGACACTGGCTGTTCAAAATACGGTAGAAAATTAGTGTGGTATTTATCGGCCATGATGTACATGATAAAACAAACTAACAAAATCATTGTATGATGTCATCAGTGATATCATCAATGATGTAATTTGAGATGTCAGTGATGTCATAAATGATGCCATAGATCATGTCATGAGTAATGTAATATGTGAGGTCATAAGCAGTGCATGGTGGGTGCAAGTTATAATTAGCTCTGGTAATAAACGATGCACATGAAGAGTGACTTATCCAAGGCTTGAAATCAGCAAAGCCATACATATAAGCTATAAACGCTATGAGATCCATAGGCCTTTTAGTCTATTGAGAGACCTATAATCTTTTGAGATCTATAATATAGAAGATCTATAAACTGTTAGATATAAAAGCTATGAAATCTGTGGTCTGTGAGACCTATACATTATGTTTCCTATAATCCATGCAAACTATACTTAATCAGGTTGATAAAATGTGTATTCTATGAATTATTATATGAGATGGTAAGACGATATCTGTGGACTATGAAACCTATGTGCTTTGGGCTATATATGTTATACAATTTATATGTTCAATAGATATACTGGGTTATAGTGTCTAAGGATTAGGAGACATACAGGTCATGACAACTTGCCGCAATAAGTTATACAGTGCAATCACTGAGGGTAAAACATTATCAGTTCTTGAGAATGCACTTTGAGCCCTGTAAGATAAGCGAAACCCTTGCAGTCACTGCAGCTTTTTCAATTTCTTTGTGTTAGATATACACAATTGCTGTAAAATATAGGCACTTAAACTAATATGACTTGTAAATTATTTCTGTGTCTATTTTCTTTTATAGAATTCTTCAAAGAGCACAATCAAACTGCGCAACAGATGGACATTCTGTAGACTTTTCTCCAGAAATGTCGAAAGCCCAGAGCCGCTTCAACTTAGTTGTTTTCAACTATTATTTCTTAATGCAAGCTCTTTGGTTGAAAATTCAGACAGAATCCTGGGATAGTCTGTCAGAATATAGGTGGCAAACATAACATCTGACTAAAATATCGATCCCCGAATAACATTAAGAAAAGTGTTGGGCCATTATGTATATATTTTATTATTTGACTCCACTGGGACGTGATTTTTGTATATGATATTTAGGACACACTATTTCTGTCAGGCGAAATTTTGGTTAAACTATTCTGGCATCATACAAAATCCTGCAAGAGTGTTAGGTTGGTCTTGCTTCTTGCACACTTGAATGCCCTTTTCACCCTCCTTTATATTAGCATTTCTTCCCTCTCCTGCATGTCTTTGCCATGGACACTGATGAGGGCATGGCCTCGACCTCACAGGTTCGAAAATGAGAAGAGTTTCAAGCATCTGCTAATGACATCCCGTCCCACACGATCTTGGTCACTTTTGTCTTATAAACCAAACTCGCTTAAATTCTCTGCAAGGTTTTCTAGCAACCAACAGGAAATAAAGCCCTGAAGCAACAAAACAGCCTTAAAGGTCATTTACCCTTGGATGACCTTTGCATTGACCTCCAGGAATCGCAGTAGAAAAGAAATTTGCACACTGACAGTTTGTGTACACACTAAACATAAATTGTTTCATACTGTTTGCTACGAGGTGGCCCACGCAATGATAAAGGCTAAAGAAATTGTATTCATCAACATAAACAAAGGAGTTTCTTTGTTCCATGGCGCTGGCCAGAAAAAAAGCCTAAAAAACACAATCTATGCATCCCCTAGCCCTACAAAGCGCACTTGTCCTGGGGTCCTTTCACATCAACCTCTCTCCATTTAAGGCTTTGTGGTTTGAGTCCGCGCAACGGAGATGTGCCACATTATAAGAGGGACAGATCGCATTTGTAGTGCCCAAAACACCAAATCATTGTTGCCAAATGAAAGTACAAAACGTTCATCGAAGCAAAACGCTTTCATTTTCCGTATTCATTTTACCAAGATTATAAAAATAACTTCGAGCACGAACGTAAAAAATTTGGCATTAACAAAAACAATTGACAAAAATATATATTAATTACTAATTCTGCCCCTCTCGAATTTGAAATTCGAACGGCATTGCTGACAAGGATTGTTTTCTCTAAGGGGTATGTTCTTTAAAGTTGATGCAAATGTATGGTGTTTATTTATTAAGCAATGTGTAAGTTGTTAGTACATTCCTGAACCCCCACAGCCATTTCGGAATAGCTGTTTATCCGTTTTTTTCCACGTTGCAACGAGCATGTACTTGGATGATAGCGAGATGCCCAAAGTAAAGTATGAAATGTGCGTCAGTTTTATTAAAAATATTTCTACCAGTTGTTCCTTCAACAACGGGCCTGAGTTAGAGGGGATTAGCCAGGCTAGTATGGATTCAAAATGCCAAGTGAGCAATAACTAACCTTTATGTGTATTTTTCATAATCCAGTATCTTTCATCGTGCCGAGAAAAGCCATGGGTAGTACACGTTCTGTAGTCTGTTGTTGGCACAACCTGATGCAGAAAAAATCTCCCGCCAGACTAGTTGTTGACCTCCTTCATCTGTTCCAAACATGCAATAATCTCTCCTAGGTAACATACAAAGGATTTTTCCTGTATAAATATATTTTATTAACACACTAAATTAATACAAATGCAGCTCAAATGTGTGTTAGTTTCCATTACATAAAGTACAATTGTGTGTCAAATACAAAAGAAAAACCCCACTCCTCGCTTGCTGTGGTCAGCAGTCATAGCACCTATTTATATCTGTGTTGAGAAATGTTTGTCTATCAGAGCTTAGAAGACAGCATTGTCATTGATTGGTGATCACTGTGTAAATTCCGTCCAAAGGATAAATTAATGTTGAGAGTTATCTGGGCCTTTCACAAGTTGAAGACATGTTTTTTTCAAACCCTACACATCTTTGCATGGTAACTCCTTAAAGGCCAGTGACCAAAAGATCATATATTTTACATGGTACCGAGTACAACTTTCAGAAAATTTACACCTTAGAGCACAGTAACCAGACATGCATAACATAGTTTGTTTAAGTTTTCTGTGAAAATCTATTGGCACATTTGGAAAGAATTGCAGCTGAAAAGGGAATGAGATCATTCAGAGTGTTCTTGTACCGTGCCTCTTTTTGTTATAAGTTTGCTGTTTTGCTAGTACTTGTTGCCATGTCCTCCCCAGTATCACACCACTGTTTTTCTATATATTGTAAACCCCGAGCAGTGCTTTAAACGGGCAGGCACCATCGTGTACTGAGTACCTGCACTTCTTTTATTTCAAAGGGAGCGTACCCGCCCTTTTTGGCACTGCTCCAATACTTTTAATGGGAGACTACCGGCACTTCCTGGGAGCAGTCAGGTACTCTGACCAGTGAGTACATGCACTTCTATATTTCCCATTTAAAGCACTGACCCGAGCGTTTTGTCAAGATAATTACTCTAAGGATATTAGCTTTTACCAACATTGATAAACACTTAAATGACTAGACAGAAGATGCTTGTAGAGGCTCACCTGAAAACATAATTATATTGGTCATTGGGATAGAGTCAATATCTACTATCTTCTCATGTTAGAGCTAGCTAGAGATTGGAGCATCTTCAGTTTCTGCACCACAGCGAGAACAAAGAAGTGTGGTTTCTGCTGTAATAGGTATATCATTCACAGGCACTATTAATTTATTCTTGTATTCTCTAAGAGAGTACCCACGTCTCTATTTTGGAGTTTTCTAGGTTTTAGAAGACAGGAACTATGAACTCCAGTCATGAAGTCAATCACATTCTTAACTGCAAGTCTGAAAAGAGCCTTTTGGGTTGTAATCAAGTGGGGAAAGGTTTTTTTAGGAATCACTGCCAAAGCACTTGTGCTTATTTATTTCATTAGTAATTCAGTAGGACATTTCAGAACGTGCCACATGTTTTCTGTTGATTACTTCAGAACAGGGCCGACTTTAGGGCAGTGCACCTGGTGCGGCTGCATTGGGCACTGACCTGCGGAGGGGGGGTGCTGACCTCATGAGGGGGCACTGTGTTTATCAATAACTTGCAATTTTAAACCACTAGCTGCAGCTTTCAGGCAGCAGCAAAAATGTCAAGATATCTCTTGTGATTAATGTTCCTGCTAGAGAGAGAGAGATAGTGGAGTCTAGTATCAGTTTTGACTCACCATAAAGTAACACACAGGGTAAATATGCCTGCTGCAAAGAACACGTACCTGCAGATCACAGGTCTGTATTTTATGTGGATAGCTGAGTGGAGTAAGCTTTTGTCAAAGAGATTTTTTGTTACAGCAGTTGATAAGATACAACCCTAATATAGGACACTGACTGTTACGAACTCTCATCAAAGCGCTGCATGCAAACTGCATAAAATAGGTTAGGACGTTATGTTGTTTTCCCCAGTATTTCATTACCTGCTAAAAGGGTTTGGATAGATATTAATTCTTATTAGTAAAGCCAGCCTTTGCCAGTTCTTTAAAACATAAATTAAATGTATGTGAAAGGAGGACTATGGAGAGATGAGGGGCACTTTTTCAGAGGAGGAGGTCATGGGCGTGTGGGGGGGCATGAGGGGTGTTCGGGGGGGTTGGGGGGGGGGAAGGTGGTAAGAATGATTGTCGCACTGGGAGCCTCCAGTGCTAAAGCCTGCCCTGTTTCAGAGCATATTACAGGGGTGGGAAGGAGACAATGTGATAGCAGGGAACTGTTTCTTGAAAAGCATGTGGTTGAATTCGAATCTCAAATTCAGCCTGAGGGTGTTCCAGAGTATATGGGAGTGCCAAAATGCATTTTTTGCATTAATTCATGAGGTACTAACAGGATGCAGTGAAATTGTGCTTTATGAAAGACATACGGGTTGCTGTAATCTTGCCTGACTGTTTTTTATGTGAGCTCACAACGCTTGTAAAAAGCCATACGAGACTATGGCAAGGAACTCTTCCAAGCAGGAAATATCTTTCATGGAGGCATTTCCTGCACAAAGGAGGCTTCCTCTGGCATTTAGTGATACTTCTTTTATGCGAGATGCACGCTCACTTAAACAAAGTTATGTAATCTTCCTTAGTGCAAACGTTTTCGTGAATTGTGTGAATTTTACCAGCGTAACTAAAATTGCAACCAGGTATATAAAAGAAACCTTATTTCATGACTAATCCTTGTAATGGATCATTGGGTGATCCATTGAGAGAAGGACTGTGGCTGGGGCATATATGTACTATTCTCAGTCGATATGGCATGTTTACATTGCAACAAAATGTTTACGTTTATCCTTTTTTTGCTAGGGAACCAGTGGAGTGCTTTAAAGACAGGTATGATGTGGTCCCAATTATAAAGGCAAACTTTGACTTCCCAATTCTGAGGCCTTTGGAGTCTGGAGTAGATGATGTTACAGTCATGGAGACATGACAATGGAAGGGATGAACTCTATAGTCAGCGTGGAGGAATGAGTCATTTCACAAACCCGAGAGAGTAGCAAGGTGAGATTCTTAGCCATATATCTAACATAGCGAATGAAAGTAAGATTTGTATCATACAGAATCCATAGCATCCTTACATATGAGTAGTGGAAGGTAGTATTCGAACACTAGTCAAACACTATTTAATCAGATTCATTGACTCTAGAGACTAGACGCTTTGGCCTTGGCACCATTGTACAGGAACATATCTTTATTCCAGTGGAACACTTCTATAGTCATTCCCTGTTACAAAAGGGCATGGAGAAATTCTCCACACATGGTTCCTGCAGCATCTAAGCTTGTGCCAAGTTCCTCTGGGTGGGTGCTGTGGAACTTCCTAGTTGATTGCTGGAGTTTTGGCTACAGCTCCTACCACAGAGTAGGCCTGGGCAGAGTTCATAGAGTTTGACTTCACAGAATTACTCAGAGTTGGTTAAGAACTCTATGGAGTTCCACAGAGGTGAAGTTCTGTGACACACGAAGTCCTGAATACGCCCAGTCTTTGAAGTGCTAAGCAGGGTTGGGCCTGGTTAGCCCGGCCAAACCCTGCTTGACGCTTCCGACATCAGGTGCATTCAGTAGAGGGCCATAGGCAGTGAAAGCTGCAGTTTTAGGCCTCTTTTTCACTGGCCTGTCCCGTGCGCACTGCTTATGGGCAGGCTGGTGCACAATAGGCCTGAAACTGCAGCTTTTGCTGCCTACAGCCCTGGCATGAATTCAGGCCAGGGCCGAAGGCAGCGAATGCTGCAGTTTCAGTCCTTGTTTGTGCACCAGTGTGCACAAACAACAAAAAAAAGGAAAATAGGAGGTGAGGACTTACCTGTGTCCTCGTTGTCCTTCCACCAGCGGCCTGGATCTTTCTCAGCCTATTTCTGCACCCAGCTCCCCTGCTGTCACAGGAAGACCTGGCCCTCCTATTCCGTAGCTGGTGCACACTGCAGCCCATTTATGGGCTATGCAGCGCAGACTGTCTGTGCTTGCACTGTGTAGTCCATAGCTGGAATGCAGTGTGCACCAGGTGAGCTCTACTCATCTGGTGGAGGTAGCAGAGTTTTTGGTGAGCTCAGTGCTCCACACGGAGTTTTTATCATAGAGTTTCAGCTGCTTGCTATAGGGTGACTGGGGCTCGTCTCTCTCTGCCTGGGTTTGCTCTATCATGGTGTCCCATCATATGCAAAGGAAGATTTAGTTACTTAGGCGAATATTTACAAGCCCCGTGAGCCACTGGAGCATCCCTTTTTTAATGCTTGGAGGGCGGACACACTGCAGACCCATATCTACGAGGCCATGCAAAGTCAATTTGCGTGACATTTCATGGCTTTATAGATATGGAGTGAGGCAAAGCAGCGCAAGTCAGTGTGTTGCCTTACTCTGCATCAGTGGAGTGTTCAATGGGTGTTTTGGTGCGTTTTCCCATGCATCACCCATGGTTTGGACACATTCCCAGATTTACAAGGATGTGTAAACCTGAGAATGCGTCAAAACCGTATGCCTCCCTAGGGTAGGAGTAACGAGGAGAAATGTCTTTATTTCACTTTGTGTTTTTTCTCTTTCTATGTGTGCTGCATTCTGCATCACACATAGAAAGAGAAAAAAGGCCAGCATGGATTGTTTTTGTGCAGGAAGGTGTCCTTTCCTGCATAAAAAAAATCCAGTCCGCATTGCAGGCACCATTGTACCATGGTGAAAAGGTGCCTACATTGGCTCAGGCAGAAAAAAGGGTGCCAGCACAGGTGGGAAGGACAGAAATGCACCATATTGGATAAATATGGCGCATCCCTTCCCTTTCACTTTGGCACTGGGTAGTGCAGCAAGGTCACTTGCTGTGGTACCCTGCGCCACCATTTAAGTAAATATGCCTCTGGGTGCTTAGAGTGCTCATAATGTTTCTAAAATGTTGCAGGTAACTTCTGCCATTATATTTATTAATATATAATATATACATTTTCTTCTTTAATTTACATCCGTTTTCCTTGAGCATTCCATTTCATGATCAACTTTGGAGCACTTTTTTTTCCTTCCTTTGAGTTGTTGATCTCAAGGTAAGATTCCTTCCTGTTTTCTGCATGTTTACTCTTGATTTTAAAGTGACATAATTTTACAAGGCAGTCTTTAGGGGGCATATTTATACTTCATGTGCACCGAATTTGCGTCATTTTTTTTTACCCAAATTTGATGCAAAACTAACTCCATATTTATATTTTGACATTAGCTGTGTCTATTTGAGTTTGCACCATTTGTTAGATGCGTGAACGTACCTTGCGTCAATGAGATGCAAGGTAGGCGTTCCCATCTGAAAAATGGTGCTAACCCCATAGCCCCATATTTATCCCCCGTTCTAAAATGACGCACGGGTGGGAGGAGGGGCTAAATAACGGTGCAAAGCTTGCTTTGCACCATTATTTAACGCCTGGGTCACACCTGGTGTTAGGAGACCTGTGGACCCTTTTCCATGGTTAAACACCATTGAATGGGTCCACAGGTTCCCTCCTCAAGCCCCAGGCACCCCACCCACACCAGAGGGACACCGGAGGATGGGGGACCCCATCCCAGGAAAGTAGGGTAAGTAGAGGTAAGTACTTTTAAAAAGAATTAAATAAAAGTGCCATTGGGAGCCCAACTTGAGGCCCCTGCATGGCACAGGGTGCAATGGCCATGCCATTGGGGTGGTGGGCATGGCTCCTGTCTTTTATAGGACAGGAGTCATGTGGTAATGATGGTTTTGCATCTGAAAATGAAGCTAGGCTGGTTAGAGGCATTTTTTTTTGCCTCTAACCAGCCTAACGTCATTTTTTGGTGCAAAACCCCATTCTCCTATACTGCCTGCCCCACCCGACTGACGTCATTTTTTTTACGCTAGCCCGCCCTTTGCACCGGCTTGTGCCATTCCATAAACATGGCGCCCGGCTGGTGCTCAGGAATGGTGCAAGTCAGTGCTAAACCTTTTGATGCAAAACTGCATTAGTGCAGTTTTGCATCAAAAAGTATAAATATGCCCCTAGGTTTGGCTGAGAAACATTTAATTCTGAATCACAATTCATGTAGTCTGTCCAACTGCCACTACCTTTTAAGTACCAAACATTTTGATTACAAAACTATCTATATTCTTGTTTTCAGCTTCCTATATTAACCCTTTGCTTGACATATGTTCCTAACTGGAACAGTTTGCAAGGTTTTCATAGATTAGGTTCACCAAGGTTTCTTTTTTGCTGCCAAGACATTAATCTTGAATTTGAGATTATGGTGGATACACTTCTCTGACATAATGAGCATATTTTCCATACTGACAATATCTTTGCAAATATTCTGGTGTTGATACTAAAGATTCTGGTATGGTACTACACGTGGGTGGAAGCTACCTGCCAAATCAGCCATTGTTCCTATCTCCTATAAGGTCTGAGATGCACCGATTATAAAGTCCTATTTTGATGGTCTGGGAAGTAGGCAGATATTCCCTTGCAAATTGATTTTATGGAGATTTAGGACATGTGGTACCCCATGGGGTGTTGTCAAGTAAAATGTGATAAGTGGCATTCGTTTGGTGGTGAACCCATCCAGTTGAGGAAAGTGGTGGTTGTATCTCGGGTGCACCACTCTGTAGCCTCATGTGTCTTCGATTCGATGGTCACAATCTGGTCTTCTGGAGGTGCATTTGCCCAAATTCTGTCACATTGGATGCAATGCTATCTTCTTGCACCTTATGTATCTGACTTGTTACTCCTCATGTTTCTGTGTAATTATAAAAGATGGAAATTTCAATAACATAAAGCAAAGTGGTCCTTGTCTGAAATGGTATAATTTGCTAAAAACGATGAATTTGTTGTGGCCAAGAGTAATTGCTAGTCTTGGAGACTTTTGCAAGCATTCTCACATCACTTCTGTGTTTTCTACATCTATATTGAGCCAGTTTAAGAAGATGGACATGTGTGAAACTTTGCTTCTGATGAAGGACCATTTACGGACGCTCAAGCATGTAGATTGCAATGCAGTATTCCACGCTCATGCTTACTATTAATGTGGAATAACTGCATTGGTTCAAAGAACTGTGAAAGGATCTGCTGAAAGTCACAAACAAGCAGGAGCGGACAGTCCTTTAGGCAGAGGGGCAACCCCCCCAACCTTTTGCCCCTCATGAAGAGTGTCTGTCAGGCTGAACAAAGGTCAGCCTGACAGACACTCTTCATTTTCAGCTCAGACAGCCAGGAGTGAGACATGCGCGATTTGGGCAGACTCCTGGCTGCCTGAGCTGAACTTTGCTGGGCTGAGGAGGTCACAGCTCCTATGGGCGTAACCTCCTCGGCTCAGCAAAGGTGCCTCGAGGCCCTCCCCTGGGTGATGAGGAAAGCATCACCCATTGACTTCGACCTGGGCGCATCAGGTTTAAGCCCTGAAGCGCCCAGGGCGAGTGTCAATCAGTGACACTTCGTCACAGAGTGGGGTGGGGTCAGCAGTCTCACTGACCCCATCCCACTCTGTGACGAGGCTGGGACTGCTGCCTTCCCTCAGAAGGCAGCAGTCCCAACCCTCCTGGGACCTCGAGGCTGAAGGTAAGTGTGTGTGTGTGTGATGTTTTAAAATGAATGTTTGGTGCGTGCGTGCATGTTTGAATGTTGTGAGCGTTAATGGATGTGTGTGCATGTGTGAAAGAATGAGTGTGTGTGTGGTTTTAAAATGAATGTTTGGTGCATGGGTGCATGTTTGAATGCTATGACTGTTGTTAATGGATGTGCGTGCGTGCGTGAGTGTCTGTGTGTGAAAGAATGAGAGTGTGTGTGTGTGTGTGCTTCCAGCCCGCCCCACTCCCTCCTCAAGCTGCCGGCTGCCACTGCAAACAAGCCTAGTAAGCACAATGAGGATCTTTCACTGCATATTCGTTTGAGATTTACTTTTGAGGTAGGGACTGGACAGTCACCCCAGAACTCCTTAAGGCTTTCTAACAGACATACCGTCAAACAAACGTAAATGTTGATGCAATGCTGTGTTTGAACAATAAGAATCCTTCTTAAGATGTGATAATGTAATTGGCCGAGAGTGAACTCACTCATAATCAAATTGTGTACTTGCCCACCTTGGACTTGTCTTCTAATGTCCTTCACAAAAGGTAAGTTTACTCAAGTTGAACCCTAATATTGCACTGTTCTACCCCTTCTAATTGTCGCAATGGACATTTTCTTAGTTCACACACCGTCTGTTCAAGTTTACCAAGAGCAGTTACTTGCATGCCCTAGAACTTTAGGCAAATGATTTGCCACAGCGTCAATAAGAATTCAGAATCTAGAATCCTTCATCCCGCGATTCAGTTTCAAGTGCCACCCTCCCACCAATTTCCCAGCAAGAGGTCGCATATGGATATTTTGAAACAGGAATCTAGCTGTTTATCATGCATCAATATTTATCACAACCTGTTTTTCCTGGCAGACTATATGATTCTCCATCAAAAAGGGGAATTTATTTTTTGTTCACATAACGTTTTATAATAATGCAGTTTCTCTACGAAGATCCTCCTGTTGCCCTCTGTAACTGTTCAACATGTGCAGGAAGGAGACCAACAGCAGGTGGAGTCCAGGGATAGGTATGCAGATTGCTATTTAGTTTTGTAGCTCCCACTGTCACAATAGAATGAGCTATTAGAAACTGCCTATGCTTTTATATCCACTCAGACAAATATATATTTATTACACGTGTTTGGGTGTTATATATACCATTACTGCACAATCTGCACTTTTTAAACAGAAAATGAAATAAAAAGGATTTGCTGCTTTGCTAGTGCTGTGCGGCCTAGTTCCTTAGCCCAGATATAAAACAAGGATGTGGTTACTGAACTGCCGGGGGCAAGAACAGGACTATTTTCTGTAGCTACATATATATATATATATATATATATATATATATATATATATATATACATATACATATACATATATATGAATATCTATATATATGTATATACACACATATATGTGTATATATATATACAAACATACACACACGCACACACATATATATATTTATATATATATATATATATGTATATCTATATATGTATATACACACATATATATGTGTATATATATATATATATATATATGTAGATATATATATATATATATATATATATATGTATATATATATATATATATATATATATATATATGTAGATATATATATACACACATACACTCAAGCACACACAGAGGGGTATATATATATATATATATATATATATATATACATATATATGTATATATATGTAACCTACTTCGTTGCCCTCAAAACAATTATTATAACACATCAGGAATGTACCTAACCATGTATCACCACTAAAAAAACCAAAGAAAGCCTGGGGAAGGCGAATCGCTTTCTAGGCTATAATACAGCCTTTTGTTATTCAATCGGCATTATCTTCTCCATTCCTGTGCCCGAGCACAGTGGCTTTTTTAGTTTCAGATCTCAGCACAGTAGCCTCAATAATAATCACTGTTCATGCATATTTTAAACCAAGAAACAATAACCGGCATAAGAAAACTTACTATTTCGTCTGTCAGACGGCATTTTACAAAAATTGTCCAATTAATAATATTTGTTCAACTTTACTTAACAAAGCTTATCCATCGGAGCCCAGTGGCTGGATATAAATGGTAATAAAATGCACACATCTGTACCAAAGAAACAAAAAGAATATGCACATGTAAAGAAATGGCTCCCTGTTGCAGTTACCCCCCACTTTTTGCCTGATACTGATGCTGACTTGACTGAGAAGTGTGCTGGGACCCTGCTAACCAGGCCCCAGCACCAGTGTTCTTTCACCTAAAAATGTACCATTGTCTCCACAATTGGCACAACCCTGGCACCCAGGTAAGTCCCTTGTAACTGGTACCCCTGGTACCAAGGGCCCTGATGCCAGGGAAGGTCTCTAAGGGCTGCAGCATATCTTATGCCACCCTGGGGACCCCTCACTCAGCACAGACACACTGCTTGCCAGCTTGTGTGTGCTAGTGGGGATAAAATGACTAAGTCGACATGGCACTCCCCTCAGGGTGCCATGCCAACCTCACACTGCCTGTGGCATAGGTAAGACACCCCTCTAGTAGGCCTTACAGCCCTAAGGCAGGGTGCACTATACCACAGGTGAGGGCATAGGTGCATGAGCACTATGCCCCTACAGTGTCTAAGCAAAACCTTAGACATTGTAAGTGCAGGGTAGCCATAAGAGTATATGGTCTGGGAGTCTGTCAAAAACGAACTCCACAGCTCCATAATGGCTACACTGAATACTGGGAAGTTTAGTATCAAACTTCTCAGAATAATAAACCCACACTGATGCCAGTGTTGGATTTATTAAAAAATGCACACAGAGGGCATCTTAGAGATGCCCCCTGTATTTTACCCAGTTGTTCAGGGCAGGACTGACTGGTCTCTGCCAGCCTGCTGCTGAGAGACGAGTTTCTGACCCCATGCGGTGAGAGCCTTTGTGCTCCCTGAGGACAGAAACAAAGCCTGCTCTGGGTGGGGGTGCTTCACACCTCCCCCCTGCAGGAACTGTAACACCTAGCAGTGAGCTTCAAAGGCTCAAGCTTCGTGTTACAATGCCCCAGGGCACTCCAGCTAGTGGAGATGCCCGCCCCGTGGACACAGCCCCCACTTTTGGCGGCACGTCCAGGAGAGATAATGAGAAAAACAAGAAGGAGTCACTGGCCAGTCAGGACAGCCCCAAGGTGTCCTGAGCTGAGGTGACTCTGACTTTTAGAAATCCTCCATCTTGTAGAAGGAGGATTCCCCCAATAGGAATAGGGATGTGCCCCTCTCCCCTCAGGGAGGAGGCACAAGGAGGGTGTATCCACCCTCAAGGACAGTAGCCATTGGCTACTGCCCTCCCAGACCTAAACACACCCCTAAATTCAGTATTTAGGGGCTCCCCAGAACCAAGGAACTCAGATTCCTGCAACTTACGAAGAAGAGGACTGCTGAGCTGAAAAACCCCTGCAGAGAAGAAGACACCAACTGCTTTGGCCCCAGCCCTACCGGCCTGTCTCCCTCCTTCAGAAGAAAAGTGCTCCAGCGACGCTTTCCCAAGGACCAGCGACCTCTGAATCCTCAGAGGACTGCCCTGCTTCGAAAAGACCAAGAAACTCCCAAGGACAGCGGCCCTGTTCAACAAAGACTGCAACTTTGTTTCCAGAGGAGCAGATTTAAAGACCCCTGCAATCCCCGCAAGAAGCGTGAGACTTGCAACACTGCACCCGGCGACCCCAACTCGACTGGTGGAGAAACAACGCTACAGGGAGGACCCCCAGGCTACTCCAAGACTGTGAGTAACCAAAGTTGTCCCCCCTGAGCCCCCACAGCGACACCTGCAGAAGGAATCCCGAGGCTCCCCCTGACCGCGACTGCCTGACTCTAAAATCCCGACGGCTGGAAAAGACCCTGCACCCGCAGCCCCCAGCACCTGAAAGATCGGAACTCCAGTGCAGGAGTGACCCCCAGGAGGCCCTCTCCCTTGCCCAGGTGGTGGCTACCCCGAGGAGCCCCCCCCTTGCCTGCCTGCACCGCTGAAGAGACCCCTTGGTCTCCCATTGATTCCTATTACAAACCCGACGCTTGTTTGCACACTGCACCCGGCCGCCCCCGCGCTGCTGAGGGTGTACTTTCTGTGTGGACTTGTCCCCCCCCCGGTGACCTACAAAACCCCCCTGGTCTGCCCTCCGAAGACGCGGGTACTTACCTGCTGGCAGACTGGAACCGGGGCACCCACTTCTCCATTGAAGCCTATGTGTTTTGGGCACCACTTTGAACTCTGCACCTGACCGGCCCTGAGCTGCTGGTGTGGTGACTTTGGGGTTGCTCTGAACCCCCAACAGTGGGCTACCTTGGACCCCAATTTGAACCCCGTAGGTGGTTTACTTACCTGCAAGAACTAACATTACTTTATCTCCCCCAGGAACTGTTGAAAATTGCACTGTGTCCACTTTTGAAATAGTTAAATGTGTTTTATGTAAAAAGTATATATGCTATTGTGATTATTCAAAGTTCCTAAAGTACTTACCTGCAATACCTTTCAAATGAGATATTACATGTAGAATTTGAACCTGTGGTTCTTAAAATAAACTAAGAAAATATATTTTTCTATAACAAAACCTATTGGCCTGGATTTGTCTCTGAGTGTGTGTTCCTCATTTATTGCCTGTGTGTATGTACAACAAATGCTTAACACTACTCCTTTGATAAGCCTACTGCTCGACCACACTACCACAAAATAGAGCATTAGTATTATCTCTTTTTGCCACTATCTTACCTCTAAGGGGAACCCTTGGCCTCTGTGCATACTATTCCTTACTTTGAAATAGTGCATACAGAGCCAACTTCCTACAGCACACATATATTGCAGAGCCAAGTGGCGTTTTTTTCCATAGCACTGCGTAATTGTTTGGCAGGCGCCCAGACAAAGGACCAGATGAAACAAATAATCCAACCACAAAACCTTCTAAAGAAAGAGTATATCTCAAACCTAATGGAATATCCATGGATATAAGAGGGTCAACAAAATGTATAGATATGTTGAAAATTAACAAAAAACCTTTTACAAAACCCACATTTATCCCAAAAACAGAAACCTATTAACCCTCATTCCAAACCCTAAGAAAATAACATCACTTGAAATCAACTCATATTTGAGGCAAGTCATAGGGGGAATCATAGCGGTAGATGGCACCTCCATGGAGAGGTATTATAACTTTTTTACCCCAAGTGTACATGAAGTTCTTTGTCTGGATTCAGTCCTCCAGGGAACATACTCCCAAGCTTGATTATATATTCAGTCTCCTCAAAATTATATTCCAGTCTCCTCAAAATTCTTTCTCTGTGTTCTCCTCTGATATTTGATGGGACCCTGTCAATACCGAAAAAAAAGATTTTTTCAGTGCTCGGTTCAAGTATTTTGTGCCAGTGTCTTGCCACCGGGTAGGTAGGATAATGATAGAGATAGCTCAATAGTGTTCCAGAATACTTTTTTAACAGGAAAGATCATACTTCCTACATAGTTCAGAACATAAATCACATAATCACTGTTACAATTGATAAACTTATTTATCTTTGCATTTCTACCAGTGGGCAGTGTATACATTTTCTTATTTGTGCTATGCCTGCAGGCTTTTCACTTTCCGCATTTGAAAGAACCCCTTTGTTTCTGTAGCCATGTGCTATTGCTTCCTTTGCTAAACTAGCCATGAACCAAAATATCCTTTATTGAACTACACCGGCCCGTGGGTGGAAGTAATCAGATTAATGTATGAGCAGTTCAACTCTCTCTCTGTGTCTATATATATATATATATATATACACACACACACACACACACACACACACACACACACATATACACACACACACAAACACACCAAACAGAGTATTTGCTGTAGCTACATATATATATATATATATATATATATATATATATATATATATATATGCGTGTGTGTATATATATATATATATATATATATATATATATATATATATATATATATATATATATACATATATATATATATAAAACCTTCCAGAGGTTTCTGACAGTTATAGTTTGGGTCTCGTTTCCATGGAAAAATAGGTTTTTCACTTGCCTGTATTGTTGGCACTATTTGACGAATCTTCACAAAGTTTTTCAAAAACAGTGTCCTCTAAGGTTTTGTTGTGCATGGCAAATTTCGGGATGATCCGACAAGAGGGGTCCGAGAAAAAGGAGGGATCCAAAAAAGTGTATTTCCCATGTTAATCCCATAGACACGTTAGACATACCTGCATCCGGAACGGCTCTGTAGAATTATTTCAAATTTGGCAGAAAGGTAGCTTTTGATGTACAGATGAGCCTTGTTTTTATTTGATGAAAATCCATTCTGTAGTTTAGGATAAAAAAAGGAAATCCAAATTTGTATACATAGGGTCGCAACGATTTCGCGAATACTGCTGATCTCGCGCAGAGATCTGATTGGCTGCCAGCACTTCAAACAGGACATCCCCGGGGCTATGAATATTAAGTATTCAGGAGGACTGCACGTTCCCCCCACACCCCTAGGACCACCTCCCTGGAGCAAACTACTAAGTAAATATAAGGAGAGGGCCTGCAGACACCCCCGGACATAGCCACCCCCCTATTGCTATGACTTGTAAGTATGCAGGGAGACCACGTGGCCCCTGCGCACCCTCGGGACTACCACCTCCCCAGGACAAACAACTTTATAAATATAAGTGGCGGTCCTGCGGACTCCCCGGGCCCAGGGAACCTCCACCTCCTCGGCCAGGCACTGCAGTCAACTACTACTGTTCATAGGCAAAGGCAGTACACGGCGTGGGCTGGGTGGTCATAAGGGATCTGTGGCTAACTCCCACCAAGCATGGCCAAAGGCCGTGCCTGACAGTGATTGGATTTACGTAAAGTAATTAAAATCACTTTATGTTATAAAAAAACATAGCAATTCACAGAATAAAAACAAAGGTTACAGGGACATTATAGTTAGAAAATAGAATTTAAAAAAACATAGACATTGACTTAAAAAACAAAGGTTAGAGGGACGTTATAGTTAGGCTCTGAATTTACTCATACAATACCATTGAAAACCAGCAGTTCAAGAAACTATAACTTGCGCTTAAGGTAGCCCTTGCCATGCACTGCCAAAGACCATGCACAGTGGTGGTTGGATTAACGTATAGTAATTAACATTATTTTACGTTTAAAAAAACATAGAAATTCACAGAAAAAAACAAAGGTTCATGGGCGTTAGAGTTAGAAAATAGAATTTAAAATAAAACATAGAAATTCACTTACAAATCAAAGATTACATGGATGTTATAGTTAGGTTCTGAACTTATTCCCACAATATCATAGAAAATCAGCAGTTCAAGTAACTAGAACTTGCGCCCTAAGGTAACCCTTGCCATGCACTTCTAATTTCCCCAGATATTACAGCATTCATGACAACTTCTATAACATTATTAAAAATGTAAATGAAGTATTGGCAGTCAAATTAATGAAGAAAAAACTGTGCATGGGAGGGGCGCGGGTTATAATTACTTTAGGGCCCAAGAAAAAGGGGGGTCCCAAAACCTATTTTCCCCTAGACAGAATTACACCAAGTTTGGCAAAAAGGTAGGTCTTGGGCCAAAAAGATCCCTTTTTGTAATTTAGTGTAAATCTGTTCAGTCGTTTTGGAGTTATTAAAGAAAAAATATTTATGTTTCTCTAGAAACGTGGACCACCGTTGATCGACTGTAGTGGATCCACGAATCCACATGCAAGGGGGGGGGGGCTATAAAAATAGAAAATAAGGGGTCAGGATAGAGGTATCCTGACCTGATAGGACTGGTGGAGGGGTCTGTGAAGAACACCTCATGGGTAAAAAAACTGACCAAAAACGTGTTTGTATGAATCTGTGTCATATCCATGGATCCAGACCACAAGTAAAAAAAACTATGCCCACTCACAGACTCACTCACACACTCACTTACACACCCCTGCAACCACTCACACACCCAGTCACACATCCATACAGCCACTCACACACCAACACACCCACTCACAGACCCACAAAACTACTACCACACCCACTCACACAGCCACTCAAACACCCATTCACACAGTCACACAGCATGTTTCCTCCCGCATCTGCTCACTACAGCACAGTCCACCTTTTAAGTAATAAATGGGTCAAGGAAGAGATCCATAGAGGCAAAGAGAAGACAGCCTCAATAGTTTAGCAAGTCACTATTTTATATCCACCTCTTTCTCACAGAGATTGTAAGCTAAGCAGCAGGTCTCTTCCCCCTCAGCACGAGTTGCATGCTAAGTCACCAGAACAGGCCATCCTTTCCCCTCCAGCTTTCTCAGCCCCTTAATTTGTAGGTCATCTGAGCTATACAGCTAGGGTTTCCAGTGTCTGTAGAACTTAAGAATTTGGCTCATATTGGTCTGCAGTACTAGGTTTTCTATTGGCTCTAGGCGTTCTAGGGCTTAGTTCCTACTGCTTCCCAGGGCTAAATCTTCTATGCTTAGGGTTTATAATCCTATTGTTTCCCTGGACTAGTGTTTCTGTTGCTCTAGGGCTTATGTTCTTATTGTTTCCCAAGAAAAGGGTTTCTATTAGCTCTAGAGCTTAGTGCATAACCTGCTGTTAGTTCCTAGGGCTTAGGTTCCTATTGGCCCCATTCATCTGTTCATTAAGTTTATTTTGAGAGGATTTCTAGCCTTGGGGTCAAGTTAAAGGCGCTGTATCTTTGGTTCTTGAAAGGTCATTGAAAGGTCGAGAAACACTACCTCTCCAACTTTACAACTACAGGCAAATACTACCTGTTCTAAAAACACACTTTTCATATACAGTCACAGGGTGACCATAGCTACTACTAAACTACCCACATCACCCTTATAACCTCTTCAACAACAAATCCAAACAGCACAGCTAAACAACACACTGACTGTACCACAACCCAAAGAACTGATAAGCACAATGTCACTTGCAAGAAGAAACTAAAAGTCAATGGAAAGCGTGAACATGTACTTCCGAGGTTCCCTGATCACACCTTTCCCTCAGAAGGCTCCACCCCCCATTCAAACAACCAGACAATACAGCACCTTCCACAAAATGCCCTCACACATGCACCCCCTCTCAAACTTCATAATTCTCCAACCCAAACATGCTTGCTTGCACCTCCAACCCAAGCTGGAACCAACCTATCTCAAACCCACCCACACCAAAATCCTCTATCCCCCTGTTCCTCTTATTCTCATACTATGCCACATGGCCAGCTCAAAGCACCATGAAATGAAGAGAAAATAAACACAAAGATTCCATCAACATGTGTGATCTACTCTCAGAAGACACACAAGACTTCACCTTCATTATAATAACATGGCTCAGTGAAGGCTTTCCACCCTCATGTTGTGAGGTCTTCCAACCCGAATTTTGCGTCATCAACAAAAATTATATTGGCAAAATTAGAAGAGGCCTGACTATCATCTATAAGAAAATCACTAAAATGATTATACATAGAAAATCACACCATGGATGGCCTGGAATTATTGATAATAAGATGTCACCCATCTTAAACTATCAATCATTCTTTCCTCTTACTATGTACACCTATGTACACCTCCACCAAGCAGCACACATGTCAAAAAGATATACCTAGATACAGTGACCAAGACCTATCTGAACCACCCAGTCCTATACATTCTAGTATACCTCAACATATGGTTTGATTAGATGAATCTAAGTATAACCACTGCTATCACAACTAACCCTCAGGCCTTCAACCTCCAACAATTGAATCCTGGACCAACTCACTCCACTAGATCCACCCCCTTGGAACAAGTCACAGTTACAGACAACTACCATGTAAGCTGAAGCAACACTGGCATCAACATCTGCATGATCAACACACTCATCAATAACACTTCAAAGACACCACATACCAACAAATGTTCATACATACAATGAAAAGAAAAGCTAGATTTCGACAAATTCAACTCCAATCTTGAAAGAACCCCAATAAATAGGCAACCTCGAAACAAACACACCTTCAACAATTGGATCTGCACTGCACTGGACAAACAGACAACAAGAAAAATTATATTTAGGGTTGACCAAAAAAAGACACTCCATTGTCTTTTGACAACATCAAAAAAAAGAAATCAAAACTCAAATATAACAAAAGTGGAGAAGATCACAAGATGAAAAAGAAAAATAATCACAGTAACAGAGTCTACAAAAGAAGAATCAGAACCATGAAAAGGCAAGACTATTCTGCACTCATACCTGCTCTTTTAAGGAGCGCCACAATGTTCTAGAAGACTTTCACAATTCATAGTGCCAAAACACAGAAACACCACAGTCGCATGACTTCTGTAACAAATCTCTGTGGCATTGAATCAAAAATTAGAAATGTAGAAAATTACCTTGAGTAAAACACAGACAACACCACCCCAACACATGACCGAAAGTAGATACAATGAGATGAAAGTGATCTTCCACCACAATATACTTTCAATTCCTTTTCACAAAGAGATTTCCTTCTCATTATCATTCAAGCATTGCAAGAAGACCATCAAGCTCACCATCATACCCGCTACCTTCAAAAATAATTAAAGATATCATTCACGCAGTCTGTGCAGGTGAGGTAGCTAGATGCTTATGTAGCAAGTTCCTTGAGCTAGGATCATTACCACCTTTGCTGAAACCTCCTATATTACACCACTTCTCAAAAAGAAAATCCTTGACCTATCCAACCCAGAAAACTACAGGCCTAAATCAAATAGACTATTCTTAGGAAACATCTTAGAATGAGCAGTATTTATCAAATATTCATAACTTACAGAAGTTAAAAATGATTCCATGTCAGACCAACAATCTGGCTTCAGGGCAGGAAGAGGCATAGTCAGTAGTCATATCCATTTGGGGTGACCTACACCTTACAGCAGACATGAACTGAGTGGTTGCTCTATTGTTTCTGGATTTATTAGCTGCACTTGAAATTGTTTACAACCCCATGCTACTACAAAGACTTCATTATCCCAATTATGTGAAAATGTTGTAAACTGCATTGCTTCTTACCTCAGAGAAAGGCACAGGCCCTCATTACAACCTTGGCAGTCGGTGATAAAGTGGCGGTAATACCACCAACAGGCCGGCGGTAATAACTGCGAAATTATGACCACGGCAGGAACATCTCAGCCAGACACCCACTTTAACATACCAGCCGCAAGGGCGGAATCAACAGGCACCACGGCGTAACCACCTACAGCCAGGCAGAAGACAATGTTCCGCCCACTGTATTATGAGACAGGAAACCACCACTTTTTCTGGGGCAGTACCAACGACATCAAAAGCCTGGTGGAAACACACCACAGAACGGAAACGACTCACCTGTAGAGACTCTTCGAAGAACCACACCGCCATGAAGCCCAAGTTGCATGTCTTCCCCATTTACTCTTCTACGCGCTGCTCCACTACGAACACCAACGACGGTGAAGACTACCACGGTGAGTACTGCCACCTAGCACACAGGGGAGGGGGGAGGAAAAAGAAAGTGACACACACATGCAATACGCAACACCCCCAACCCCATACACACAAGCAGATGCAGTAACATAACATATTGACCCCATCCCCCTCAGGAATACTGCAAGGACAACTACAATAGAGAAAAAAGAGTGTAATAAGATAAATATAGCAGTAATACATGCATCCAAATCAAAAAGTATATACATTTTACAAATCAAGGAAAACACCGCCCAGTCCTGAATGTTCGTGGGCCACAGGGCCACATCACAAAGTCCAAGGCTCCACCTCACTCCTACAACAACACGGAAAGAACACTGCAGGGGCATCACGTCGAAAATAGCCAGACACCTCAGGGGGATGGGGAATGGGGGGGCACCTCAGCTGGAAGATGGTACAATGCCACTGGTCCTGAAGGGGGCGACATGCACGTTCTTGGTCCTGGGGAGTGCAAGGCCACAGTCTCTCAAGTGGGTGGCTTGCCCACATGCTCTGGAGGGGGCAACATGCCCTGTGCTTGGATCTGGGGAGTGCAAGGCCACAGTCTCTCAAGTGGGTGACTTGCCCACTGGCTCTGGAGGGGGCAACATGCCCTGTGCTTTGTCCTGGGGAGTACAAGACCACAGTCTCTCAAGTGGGTGATTTGCCCACATGCTCTGGAGGGGGCAACATGCCCTGTGCTTGGTCCCGGGGAGTGCAAGGCCACTGTCTGTCAAGTGGGTGACTTGCCCAGTGGCTCTGGAGGGGGCAACATGCCCAGTGAGCTTCATCCTGGGGAGGATAGGGTGAGTGGATGTCTTCTCCACTGGTTCTGGAGGGGGCATCGTGCCCAGTGAGCTTCATCCTGGGGAGGATGGGATGAGTGGATGTCTTCTCCACTGGTTCTGTAGGGGGCATCGTGCCCTGTGATGCAGATCTTGGGGAGTGCAAGGTCACAGTCTCTCAGCTGGGTATCATACCCACAGGATTTGCAGGGGCCAGGCCGCACAACAGCCCATGGAAGCATGACTACACACTGTCCGTCGGCAGTGATGGCAGTTCAATGGTGGCAGTGGTGGTGGTGCTGCTGCTGCTGGTAGTGGTGAGGGAGGCTCCATCCCATCCCCTGCAGCCTCGGGCGGCTGCCCACTGGAACAGGTGGCGGTGCTGGTGGCAGTACTGCTGGTGGGGTTGGTAGTGGTGGGGGAGGCTCCAGCCCATCCTCTGCAGTCTCGGACAGCTGCCCACTGGCGCTGCTGCTGCTGGTAGTGGTGGGGGGAGGCTCCAACCTATCCCCTGCAGCCTAAGACGGCTGCTCACTGGGGGCAGGTACCGGTGCTGGTAGTGGTGGGGGGAGGTTCCTGCCCATCCCATGCAGCGTCAGATGGCTGCCCACTGTGGCAGGTGGCGGTGCTGGTGGCGGTGCTGCTGGTGGAGCTGGTAGTGGTGGGGGGAGGGTCCAGCCCATCCTCTGCAGCCTCGGATGGCTGTCCACCGGGGCTGCTGCTGGTAGTGGGGGGGGGGAGGCTCCAGCGCATCCCCTGCAGCCTCGGACGGCTGCCCACTGGGGCAGGTGGCGGTACTGATGGCGGTGCTGCTGGTGGAGTTGGTAGTGGTGGGGGGAGGCTCCAGCCCATCCTCTGCAGCTTCGGACGGCTGCCCACTGGGGCTGCTGCTGGTAGTGGTGGGGGGAGGGTCCAGCCCATCCCCTGCAGCCTAGGACGGCTGTCCACTGGGGCATGTGGCGGTGCTGGTAGTGGTGGGGGGAGGCTCCAGCCCATCCTTTGAAGCCTCGGACTGGGGCAGGTTGCGGTGCTGGTGGCGGTGCTGGTGGTGGTACTGCTGGTGGAGCTGGTGGTGGTGGGGGGAGGCTCCAGTCCATCCCCTGCAGCCTCTGACAGCTGCCCACTGGGGCAGGTGGCGGTGATGGTGGTGGTGCTGCTGGTGGAGCTGGTTGTGTTGGGGGAAGGCTCCAGGCCATCCCCTGCAGCCTCCAACGCCAGCACCACCATTGTTGGTGTTGGGGGCTCCGGATGAGTCCCAGCGCCAGGCCCCTTGTCCTTTCTTCCTGCAGCTGGGGCTGGCTCCTTGCCCTTCCTTCCTACTGCTGGGGCTGGCTCCTTGCCCTTCCTTTCTGCAGCTGGGTCTGGCTCCTTACCCTTCCTTCCTTCCTGCAGCTGGGGCTGACTCCTTGCCCTTCCTTCCTGCAGCTGGGGCTGGCTCCTTGCCCTTCCATGAAGTACTTGGGGCACGCACTCTTTCCATCTGGCTGGCTGGTGGCCGGGATCCTTTCCCACCTGGAGTTTCTGGAGACACTACTGTGCCCGTGGACTGGGTGGCAGAGGTGCACCCAAACACAGCAAACTGACACCTCCTACCACCACTCCCTCTTCCCCCACTCCCAAACCATCTCCCTCTTCCCGCCCCAATGTCCCTAAGAAGCTTTTCCTCACCACCATTAGACCTCTTCGGCCTCCTGGGTCCTGTGGGATGCAGCTCCCTCTGTCGCCGGTGCCTCTGCTCCTCTGCTAATGCACATAGGGACAGGGTGACAAAACAAAAAGGGGGGAAGGGAAAAAGGATACCCTTGGTTAATGGCAGCACCAACACCACCGTTGGCGTACACGACACACTCACACACAGGAAACAGCCCTACGCATTAGGCAATGCACTCCCAGTCACAATGCTAGTCACCAGCCCATGGACAGGTACACCTAACGCAAACTGCAGCATACCGGAGACCCACCGACCCCTGCCCAGTAGTGGATGCCTACCAGCTTGGTTGGAGGATTTTCACCTCAGAACCCTGCCCACGCCTGGCCTAGGGGCACCCACAGGAAACACCACCCCACCCGGATACCACTGCACCAGGCGTAAGTTGTAATGTAGGGCACTGAAGTCACCCCCTTGTTGCTGCTGTGATGCCCCCAAGTGCCCATCCAGCTCCAGATAGGCCACCGCCAATATGCGGGCCATCTAGGGGGTAAGGGTTCGACGGTCACCCCTTCCTCATCGGGAGGCCATCCCCAGACGGGCCTCCGCCATCTTCCGTTCCCAGCATCTCAGGTCCTCCCACCATTTGTGACAGTGGGAGCTCCGCCTGCTGTAGACCCCCAGGGTCCGCATTTCCTTGGCGATGGCACACCATGTACCCTTCTTTTGATTGGCGCTGACCTGCAGTGAAATATACACAGGGAAAGGTATTAGTCAGACCGTCCTGCCTGTTACACATATGCCCACCATACCCCTTCACATTGCCATTTGCACACACAGGGCCCAGCACACAAGCTGCAAGCCGCCCTGGGGCCATCCACCAACCCCCACACACGAGGCCTTCACACACACCAAACCAGTGCATTCATGCCCCATGCATCGTGCTCACATTGTACTCACCTGTTGGTCTGGAGGCCCATACAGCAGTTGGTACTGGGGTAGGACCACATCCACCAGTCGCTGCAACTCTGCCAAGGTGAAGGCAGGGGCCCTTTCCCCAGTAACACGAGCCATGGTCGGTTCCAGACACAGGTCACAGCAGCACATGCAGTGTAGGTCCTCTCCTGTTGAAGGTCAGGTAGTAAGTGAGTGAACAGATAGAAAATGGTGGTCATGTCCACAGCAGTGCGTACCGTCACAGTCGGCTTACATCACCATTGGCCAATGTACCTCAAAGGACCCAATGATAACCAATGAGGAGTGGCACAGCGGTTCAAGACAGCCTCCCGCAATGGCGCACAACGTCAGCGGAATTACCTCATTTCCACCTGTCCCTCCATACAGGACAGGCAGACGCCATTTCAGGGGGGTTTGCAGGCCATGGATCCTAACTGCGTCACAGTACACAAATTTACCTTTTGGACATATCCCACCAAAATAATGTTACAGTCACAAAATGCATTGAACTGTAGTGGTTAGAAATTACAGAAATAAGCACCAGCTGCCCACTCTTTTGCCCCATAGATTGCAACCGCTGCGGATAAATAGGAGATGGAGACATGTATAGACCCCTGGTGGACTTGCCAACAATGGAGGATAGGCACATTATCCTCACCTATAGACTTGACAGGGCCACAGTTACTGAGCTCTGTGCCCAATTGGAGCCTGACCTAATATTTGCTATCCGTCACCCCACCGGGATCCCCCCCTCTTGTGCAAGTCCTATCAGTGCTCCATTTCCTGGCAACTGCTTCTTTCCAAGTGACAGTGGGCTTCGCAGCAGGAATGTCACATCCAGTGTTCTCAATAGTGCTGACCAGAGTGTTGTCTGCCCTGATTAAACACATGTGCAGCTACATCGTTTTCCCCCAAGTGGAGTGTTTGGCCACAGTGAAAACTGACTTCTATGCAATGGGACATATCCCCAACATCATTGGGGCAATAGATGGAACACATATTGCATTTGTCCCCCCCCCGGCAAAATGAACAGGTGTTCAGAAATCAAAAGAGTTTTCACTCCATGAATGTCCAGATGGTGTGCCTAGCACTCCCTCTGTGGGGTTCACCCCCACGCCCCAAGGCAGGGATGGAAGGGGAAGGCCTTCCCCTTCCACCCCCGACCCCCTATCCCCCCTGTGACATCAGCGTGCGATCGCGTGCTGATTGTCACAGAGGTCTCCTCCTTCCAGCGTGATCAGAAGAGAAATACTAGGCATTTCTCTTCCGATCATGTGGGGGAGGCCAGAGAGGCTTCAAAGGGAAGGAAAGGAATTTCCTCCCATTTGAAGTCTCTCTCTGCGTTTCAAAAGCCAGATTGTAAAGCAATCCGGCTTTTGAAACGCCCACTAGACACCAGGGATTTATTTTTCAAATGAAACTGGCATGAGGGGAGCGACCCCTTGGGGAAGGGTCGCTCACAGGGGGGGGCATTTTTTTTTTTGCCTTTTCTGTCAGGGGGGGCAGAAACCTCTAGGCACCAGGGATCATTTTTATTTTAGAGGTGAGAAGTGACCCCTTAGCCAAGGGTCGCTCCCATAGGGGGCAAATTATATTTAGGCCATTTCTGCCTATTTTTATGAGGCCAATCTGCCCCCAAGGGGGAGAGAAACCACTAGACACCAGGGAGGTTTTTTTTTTTCAGGGAATTTCACGCAAGGGGAGCGACCCCTTAGGCAAGGGTCTTTCCCCTGGGGGGGGGGCAAATTTATTTTAGGCCATTTCTGCCCACTTGGGGGGCAGATCAGCCTATTTTAATTAGGCCGCTCTGCCCCTAAGGGGGGCAGAAACCACTAGGCACCGGGGATTTTTTGTTGTTGTTGTTATTTTACAGATGGGGAGCGACCCCTTAGGCAAGCGTCGCTCCCCTGGGGGGCAAATTGTATTTAGACCATTTCTGCCCCCCTCGGGGGCAGATCAGCTGATTTTAGGTCAATCTGCCCCCAAGGGGGGGCAGAAACCACTAGGCAACAGGGATTTCTTTTTTTGCGGCAAAGTCACGCAAGGGGAGCGACCCTGTTGGCAAGGGTTGCTCCCCAAGGGGGTGGGGGAGGCAGGGGCGCAAATTTATTTTAGCCCATTTCTGCCTCCCCTGGGTGCAGATCGGCCTATTGTTATTAGGCCGATCTGCCCCCAAGGGGGGCAGAAACCTCTAGGAGCCAGGGCTAATTTATATTGTGTTTTTTTTTTTTTTTTTTTTTTTTAGAGATGGGGAGCCACCCATTAGGCAAGGGTCGCTCCCCTGGGGGGCAAATTGTATTTAGACCATTTCTGTTCCCCTCGGGGGCAGATCGGCCGATTTTAGGTCAATCTGCCCCCAAGGGGGGCAGAAACCACTAGGCACCGAGGATCTTTTTTTTGCGCCAATGTCACGCAGGGGGAGCAACCCAGTAGGCAAGGGTCGCTCCCGGGGGAGGCTGGGGGGGCAATTTATTTTAGGCCATTTCTGCCCCCCCTGGGGCCGGCTGAGCTAGAGGCCAAAATACACAGGTAGGCACTTTGAAAAAAACACCTCTGTTTTCTGTGAAAAAATGTGATGTGTCCACATTGTGTTTTGGGCCATTTCCTTTTGTGGGCGCTAGGCCTACCCACACAAGTGAGGTACCATTTTTATCAGGAGACTTGGGGGAACGTTGGGTGGAAGCAAATTTGTGGCTCCTCTCAGATTCCAGAACTTTCTGTCACCGAAATGACAGGAACAACTGTTTTGTGGGTCAAAATTTGAGGTTTGCCAAGGATTCTGGGTAACAGAACCTGGTCAGAGCCCCACAAGTCACCCCATCTTGGATTCCCCTAGGTGTCTAGTTTTCAGAAATGCATTGGTTTGCTAGGTTTCCCTAGGTGCCGGCTGAGCTAGACGGCAAAATCCACAGGTAGGCACTTTGTAAAAAAACACCTCTGTTTTCTGTGAAAAAATGTGATGTGTCCACGTTGTGTTTTGGGCCATTTCCTTTCGTGGGCGCTAGGCCTACCCACACAAGTGAGGTACCATTTTTATCGGGAGACTTGGGGGAATTCTGGGTGGAAGGGAATTTGTGGCTTCTCTCAGATTCCAGAACTTTCTGTCACCGAAATGAGAGGAAAAAGTGTTTTTCGGGTCAAATTTTGAGGTTAGCAAAGGATTCTGGGTAACAGAACCTGGTCAGATCCCCACAAGTCACCCCATCTTGGATTCCACTAGGTGTCTAGTTTTAAAAAATGTGCCGGTTTGCTAGGTTTCCCCAGGTGCCAACTGAGCTAGAGGCCAAAATCCACAGGTAGGCACTTTGCAAAAAACACCTCTGT
This sequence comes from Pleurodeles waltl, assembly GCF_031143425.1. Classification (NCBI taxonomy): domain Eukaryota; kingdom Metazoa; phylum Chordata; class Amphibia; order Caudata; family Salamandridae; genus Pleurodeles; species Pleurodeles waltl. Next base: position 471,829,065 of record NC_090445.1, read on the forward strand.
TTTCTGTGAAAAAATGTGATGTTGTTCACATTGTGTTTTGAGCCATTTCCTTTTGTGGGCGCTAGGCCTACCCACACAAGTGAGGTACCATTTTTATCGGGAGACTTGGGGGAACACAGTATAGCAAAACAAGTGTTATTGCCCCTTGTCTTTCTCTACATTTTTTCCTTCCAAATGTAAGGAAGGGTGTAAAAAAGACATCTATTTGAGAAATGCCCTGTAATTCACCTGCTAGTATGGGCACCCCGGAATTCAGAGATGTGCAAATAACCACTGCTTCTCAACACCTTATCATGTGGCCATTTTGGAAATATAAAGGTTTTCTTGATACCTATTTTTCACTTTTTATATTTCAGCAAATTAATTGCTGTATACCCGGTATAGAATAAAAACCCATTGGAAAGTGCAGCTCATTTATTGGCTCTGGGTACCTAGAGTTCTTGATAAACCTACAAGCCCTATATATCCCTGCAACCAGAAGAGTCCAGCTGATGTAACGGTATATTGCTTTAAACAATCTGACATCACAGGAAAAAGTGACAGAGTAAAACGTGGAGAAAAATGGCTGTTTTTTTACCTCAATTTCAATATATTTTTATTTCAGCTGTTATTTTCTGTAGGAAACACTTGTAGGATCTACACAAATGACCCATTGCTGAATTCAGAATTTTGTCCACTTTCCAGAAATGTTTAGCTTTCTGGACCCAGCATTGGTTTCTCACCCATTTTGGTCACTAACTGGAAGAAGGCTGAAAGCACAAAAAATAGTAAAAATGGGGTATGTCCCAGTAAAATGTCAAAATTGTATTGAAAAATTGGGTTTTCCAATTCAAGTCTACCTGTTCCTGAAAGCTGGGAAGATGGTGATCTTGCCACCGCAAACCCTTTGTTGGTCCCATTTTCAGGGAAAAAACCACGAGCTGCCTTCTGCAGCCCTTTTTTCAATTTTGTTTTAAAAAAACAACATTTTCACTGTATTTTGGCCAATTTCTTGGTCTCCTTCAGGGGAACCCACAAAGTATGGATACCTCTAGAATCCCTAGGATGTTGGGAAAAAAAAAGGACGCAAATTTGGCATGGGTAGCTTATGTGAACAAAAAGTTATGAGGGCCTAAGCGCAAACTGCCCCAAATAGCCCAAAAAGGCTTGGCACAGGAGGGGAAAAAGGCCTGGCAGCGAAGTGGATAAAAGTGTGTTTATTGCAGTGCTCTGAAGAAGAGGGGTTAGTGCAATGGGCTGGGGTGATGATGGAGGAAAGTCCAGGTTAGAGTCCAGATTGTTTGTATCACAGGTGCAGTGTCCAAGGGGACATAGGAAGGGGAGCAATGGCAGTTCAAGGTGGACAGGTTGATAGAGTGGGGCACAAGGGTGAAAATCAGGAGAGTCTTATTTCCTGACGGGGTCTTGGCAATAGTCTGTGGCTTCTGCCTGGATCACAGGGTGGTTCTCCTTCTCCAGGGAGTGGGGTGCTGGTGGCCTGTTGGTCGTGTGGCAGGGCCTCCTGTCCACTAGCTGCAGCGGAGGTGGAGGGCTGTTCAGTAGTCTGGCTAGTGTCACGGGCCCGCTGGTGTGCCACTGCCTCCCTCATACTGTTATACTGTTGCCATGTCTGCCAGAACCCCTGCAATGGTGACCTGGAGTGTCAGTTCCCTGGACCTGACCTCCCCCTGTGGCACAGCAGTCCTCCCAGCTTCCCTGTTGTCCTGTGCCTCTGTCCCCTGAACCGTGTGCCCACTGCCACTAATCTCAGGTCCCTGACTGTCTTGTGTTTGTGGGGTGGCCTGGGGTCCCTGTAGTGGTGGACACACTGCTGATTGATGTGTCCTGGGGATAGAGAAATGGGCGCGCTGGATGGGTGCTGTGATGTTTCCTGAAGGGGGAGGCTCTGTGGTGGTGTGAGACTGTGGCTGGGTAACCGACTGTCCAGAGGTCCCTGATGGGCCAGGTTGGTCATCCAGATCCAGGCGAGCAGAGCTGCTGTCATCACTGTGGGCCTCGTCTGCAGGGGGGAATAGATGTTGCTGGCACCTCTTCGCCTGTGACATTGGCTGGGTTACCTATGGGGATGTAAATGCACTGTTATTGTTTCTGCATGTGTCATATTGTGCATGGGTGTGTTGTCCTCTACGATTGTTATTGCCCTGGCAGCTTTGCCTTGTGTGAGTTGTTATTTGGTGGGCTAGGTGATTCTCTATAGTGTGCATGCTGTGGTGATAGTTGACCATGCAGGTCTGTGAGTGGTGTCCATGCATTGGTAGAGCATGCAGGGCTTGGTATTGGGATGAGTGGCTTTTGATGGTGGGGTGTGTGGGAGGTCGTGTAGTGATGGGACTGAGGGTAAGGGTGGGGGTATGTGATGACATACAGGTAGGGGAGTGATAGAAATAGAGAGTTGACTTTCCAGTGTCCAGTCCTCCTGCTACTCCTGCCAGGCCTTCAGGATGCATGATTGCCAAGACTTGCTCCTCCCATGTTGTTAGTTGTGGGGGAGTAGGTGGGGGCCCATGTTATGCCATTAATTGTGTTTGACCACTGACTTTGTGTTTCACCACTGCGCATATTAGTTGTTCAATGTTCACCAGTAGCACATTACATGTTGTATTCAGTTTAGCTGCCTATTGGCTTTAACGTGGCACTAGACATTACATTTTGTATTCAGTTTAGCTGCCTATTGGCTTTATCGTGGAGTTCGACATTGCAGATGAAACATTGCAGATGAGTTGTGTTTTTCCACATGGTAGACCAAGCTGTATTTTTGCATATTTTGAATTCTCATCGAGCCCTATCGTGATAAGGGAGCACATATTTTGGTGTTTTTCTTTAGTGCAGAAAACAGTCTCATCTTGAGGGGCGTGTCTCGAAACAGTGGCCAACTTTCGGCACATTCCTGTCAAGGTTTACCTAAACAAGCCAGCATTTTTTGCTATAAGACGGTGTCCCTGGGCAGCAGCAAGGGGGAATTTTCCAAGACTTCAGTCAGGAGCGGACGTCGGCTGCCTGACCTCCTGTATGGGTAGAAAATCTCTTTCTTGCAGTTGAACAGGAGTCATCAACTTGCAGGCATAAGAAAGATGAAGAGGAGTGATAGGCCATACGGTGATGAATTTGGACTTTTATTCTTTGCTTTTAAGTTATGCTATAATATAATCACATGTAATTGCTGTGTACATTGCAATTGAGAAGTACTTTGATATATTTTCCCTTTCATTGCTGTGACTACTTTTAAACGTGTGCTTCCAACCTACTAACCTCGTCTCTCAGGAACCTCGTGGTGAAGTAATAATAAATGTCTTCTTTAAACTAAGAAGTGCATTCCAGAGAAGTTTTGCAAGCTCGGTCATAAGATAAGGAAAGCAAAACAGTCCACCGCCAGTCCTCTGTAAAGCAAGTTGGTGTCTTGCTGCAATGGAACACACCTTCCCCCTTAGGTCGTTCCACCTCTTCCTGATGTCATCCCTTGTTCTGGGGTGCTGTCCCACGGCGTTGACCCTATCCACGATCCTCCGACATAGCTACATCATCCTAGCAATGGATATCTGCTGCACCTGTGATCCAAATAGCTGTGGCTCTACCTGGATGATTTCCTCCACTGTGACCCTTAGCTCCACCTCTGAGAAACTGGGGTGTCATTGTGGTGTGGGTGAGTGTGTGTAGGGTGATGTGTTGGGGTGTGTGATGTTGGGTGCTGGGTGGTGTATAGGTGTAGGTGGTGTGTGGCTCTGGTCTTGTCTGTGGTCATGGTGTCTGTCTCATGCCAATCGTTTGTATTCGGAAAGGGTTGTGGGTGGGTGTTTTATAGTGGTGTGGGTGTGGTGTGTGTATGTGTATCAGGTTTGTGTAGTTTGAATTGTCCGATGTGATGTTGTTTTTTTAGTGGGTGTGTATTTTGAGCGTGGCGGTATGTACCGCCAATGGTTTACCGCCATTGAATGTCTGCCGTGGTGATTCGTGGGTCACAATGTTGTGGGCTTAGTTCTGTTGGTAAAACAGTGTGGGTTTTGATACTGCCACTTTATCACTGACTTTTGGGCTGAGGGACTTATGTGTGTGGCTGTATAGTGACGGATTGCTATCTGTGTGTCATAATATGGTTAGTGGATATCCGCTGCGTCGGCGGTATGTTGGCATCAGTCAGCATGGCAGTAAGTGGGATTTAATAATTAGGGCCATAGTGTGGTTTACTTACCACCTTTCCCCTCACCCCCTCACACCTAACACTGAGGCACCCCTGACATGACCATCACATTACTTCTATTACTCAAAATGTATCTAACCACATTGCTAAATCTAAATAAATCATGTAACTTCATCTGTAACAACTGTGTAGATGGAGCCATTCTAAAATTGGGTGGCATGGAAGACCTCTACAACTCAAAACTTGGCAACTTTCTTCATGCTATAAAACACATGGATAATGAGTAACCACTTAAAGCTCAACATCACAAAGACAGACATCATGACCTGTGGACAACAGTATAAGTGCCATTCTACCACCATATGGTCCAAGGAATGTAGGATCACCTACAACAAAATCAAGAGATGTCAGGAATCTAGGGATAACCACAAATTAATACCTATCCTTGATTTCACGTCAACAGCATAATACTTGGTAACCAACAAAAACTACAGCAATCTTCACGTTCATAATCTTAAAGCATGACTATGCCAACAGCCTACACCTTGGCACACCGAAATTTAGCATATGTGCACTCCACTTTCCCCCAAAAGAACCCAAAGCTCCAGTTCTTCAATCACTGCACTGGCTACTTATAGCTTGAAAGACAATGTTCAAAGCACACTGCAGTGTCCACGAAGCATCTGAAGGAAAAGAAAACAGGGCACTGTGGTTCAGATTGACTATAAATCATCACACCACCTTAAAATAAGAAATTCATATGTTGCTTTCTCAATGCAAATTGTGAAGCTCTGGAGCTCACAGCAAGCCAAGATTCAACATATCCAGTACATATAGACTTCAGAAGGCCCTGACATAGACCTCTAAAACATAATGTCACCTTCTAGTTCAATCTACAGTGTACAGCCCACAAGTCAGCCAGTGCATACATTTTCATATCCTGACAAGCTAAGAAGGCCTAACCTATGAATATTCTGGGTATTACACACTGATGCCAAATTTTATATACCCCTTCTTGTCCAGACTCATGCTAATAGCATTTTTCTCCTACTTCCTCATAAGGCGTATCTGCTACTGGTCTTCTCCGTCACCCAGTACTCTGCCAGCCATCACAAACTGAACCAGCATGAAATAAATGAAGAGATTTGTCACATGCTGGTGGAAATAGAAGGACTCTAATTCAGTCCACCACTGCAGGATGCAACTAGCTGTACACTACAACTGCTTCTTTACATTTCGCAAAGATTTTCAGATGTGAGATGACAATAACAATGCCCGTCCCAGAAAAGCTCTCCATCATTTTCACTCCAACCATTGCTGAACAGAACCAAAAACCTTAAATAAAACATCAGATTGGACAAAGCACTGTAGTAACCAGATACGTGGACTGTAATCATAATAAGTACCTCGTAGACCTGACTTTTTGCCTGCCTCTCTCCACTTTTTGACACTATATTTGCTGACTTTAGGATTTTGCACACTTTATCACTGCTAATCAGTGCTAAAGTGCATATGCTATCTCCCTAAAACATGTTAACATTGGTTCACACCGAATTGGCATATTTGATGTTCTTGTAAGTCCCTAGTAAAGTGCACTACCTGTGCTCTGTGCCTTTAGATTGCATGCTACTAGTGGACCTGCAGCACTGATTGTGCCACCCACATAAGTAGCCCCTTAACCATGTACCAGGCCTCCCAGTGCAGGGTCTGTGTGTGCAGTTTCAGCACCACTTCGACTTGGCATTTAAAAGTACTTTCCAAGCCTTAAACTCCCCTTTTTCTATATATAATTCACCCCTAAGATAGGCCCTAGGTAACCCATCGGGCAGGGTACTGTGTAGGTAAAAGGTAGGACATATAAATGTGAGTTTGATATGTCCTGGTAGTGGAAAACTCCTAAATTTGTTTCCCACTGCTGTGAGGCCTGCTCCTTTCATAGGCTAACATTAGAGATACCCTCATATACTGTTTGAGTGGTAGATTCTGATTAGAAAGGAGTAGACAGGTCATATTTGGTATGGCCAGAATGGTAATACAAAATCCTGCTGACTGGTGAGGTTGGATTTTATATTACTGTTTTAGAAATGTCAGTTCTAGAATGTTAGCATTTCTCTGCACTTAAAATTCTTCTGTGCCTTACAGCCTGTCTCCAATCCACATCTGGGCTGGGCTGGTTGACAGCTCTCTTGTGCATTTCACCCAGACAACCACAAACACAGGATGCTCAGTCAAACTTGCACACATCTGCATACTGAATGGGTGTCCCTGGGTTGGAAGGGTGGAGGGCCTGACACTTATATTTCAAAGGACAGTGGCCTGCCCCAACGCAAAGGACTGCCAGACTCCCTACTGGGACCCTGGCAGACAGACCTGTACTGAAAGGGGACCCTGTGCACTTCAAAACCACTCTTTGAAGTCTCCCCCACTTCAAAGGCACTTTTGGGTACAAACAGTGGGTCCCTGACCCTACCCCCGCAGACACTTTTTGGGAAAGAAACTCTAAACCAGAACCTGCAACCTGCCAAGAGAAGCTGCCTGGCTGCCCAAAGTACTCACCTGGACTGCTTTGCTGTAAAGGACTGCTGCCTTGCTGTTGCCCTGCTGCCTTGCTGGCCTCTGGCTCTGCTGAAAAGTGCTCTCCAAGGGCTTGGATTGAGCTTGCCTCATGTTTCCTGAAGTATTAGGGCCAAAAAGACTTAATCTCTGCAAACAACTCCTTTTGCGGTGAAAAATCGATGCACAGACTGACGGAAATGACGTACAGCCTGCTTAGCCGGCCGCACCGGAATGACGCAGCCTGGCTCCTCGAGTGAAGATCGACGCAGCGCCATCATTGAAACTGGAACTTCGATGCACAGACCAGTGGAGCGACGCATTGCCGAGCTGGAACAATGCAGCCCGACTTCCTGTGAGAGGAATCAACGCAGTGCCTGACGTGTGACAGAAACTCCAATGCATCGCTCACCGGATCGACGCAGCACATGTAACTTCGTCCTACATGCCCATCGTCCCTGGGCGTCGAAATACCCCGCATCGCAAAGAGGATTCAAGTCTGCGTGCCGGAATTTGACGCAAAGCCCTTGCCGCATGGAAAAGAATCAACGCGTCCTCTGTGTGTGACTGGAAATCCAATGCACAACTACCTTTTTCAATGTATCACCTCCTTGGCCGTCTTCATGCGTGTAATTTTGACGCAAACCAGGTACTTTGTGCTTGCAAGAGACAATTGTTGCTTTTAAGAACTTAAAACTCATCTTATCATTACAAAAGTGATATTTCAACTTGTATTTATCAAATCTCGATCGTTTTGACCTTAATCTACTCAGATAAGTATTCTATATTTTTCTAAACCTGTGTCGTGTATTTATGTGCTGTTTTCACTGTGTTACTGCATGATTTACTTTACATATTGCCTTCTAAGTTAAGGCTGGCTGCTCAGTGCCAAGCTACCAGAGGGTGGGCACAGGATAGTTTGGATTGTGTGTGACTTACGCTGACTAGGACTGTGGTCCCTGCTTGGACAAGGGAATATACCTCTGCCAGCTAGAGACCCCATTTCTAACAGTACCATATAAGGAACTGTAGAGCTGCTCAATGCTTCTAGCTGGCTGAAATCCATGAACTGCACACTTGTCTTCTCTCAGTCCTCTTAATACACCACATGAAAACTGCTCCTTGGTGGTCATCATACATGGCATGGAAACACTTCCCACATAGGATCAAACAAAAAGACAACACCCTTCCAACCACAAACTCTACATGGCGTAGTTTGCAACCATGTAAGCAAGCACTTCAGTACCCTACAAAAGGGTAGTCAGAGCTATATGAATCTTGCTTTACAATGCAACTGTGTTCATTTTTTTGCTTTTGTGTTTGCCTTCCCCGGGCGATTGTCAAGACTTTGTCATACTCCTGTGTGTCACCTGATACAAGCTGCACTGACAAGGTACATGCTTCCTATTTGTACTGGCTCTGCTTGAAGAAGATCCTGCGACAAACAACGGGAAACTTGTAAAATCATCGTTTGTGATCCAGAACTCAGGGTGCTGCCAAAACATCTAATTCCATGAATTTCTCATTAATGTGTTATTTTCTCTCTGCACTTCATGCTTTGAAGAATAGCAATCGACGAGATGCGATATGACAAGTGTGACAACCCCTTTCTTCCAACCTTTGCAAAATTCAGTAAATACTAATTTCTCATTAAATAGTGAATTCCCATCTCCTATCTCCAAACGAAATAATGCCTGTCATTGCAAACTCTTGAGGTCGGGTGACATGCTAATATGTGACCTTTTGTTTGGGTGAATGGGCATCAGAACATACCCTAACAAAATATGTAATTACATGTTTATATCGTGCTGCATATGAAATGACTTACTGTTGCAATTATTCTTAAACTGACCTAACAACAAACTCCTCGATTCTTTAGCATTTCAAGAGTGTACTACAGTGCAATTTGTCAACAATGTACAATTAGCAAATGTCTGGGGTTTTTAATGATTCCTCAATACAGCACAGATACACGCCACACATTTTTAGGTCAAGAAAAGCAGCGCTTCTGCTTTTCCAACATGTTGGTATGTATCTGGGCTTTTAACAACGTCCACCTCACACCCATCATTAGCACTCGCCTGCGTGCTTGCCCTTCAAAAATCCTTTGATGACATTGATAAATGGTTCACATTTGTCCCTCCTTGGGGAGCTTTTGTTACTGCCTCGACCATCACCCTTGTTACATGGCTAATTGCACTTTTGCCGATAAGTTTGACTGTGAGTGAACTTCTTTTTCCTTTTGTGTGCCTCTTCAAGCTGATGCTCATGGCAGCCACGGTGCTGTGAATTGGCTCGCTTATGTGAAACTGTTTCACTTTTAATTTTCAGTTGATGTGGCAGTAAAAGTCTGGTTAGTAATTAACAATGCTAATAGCTCTAACTCGAGCAAATGTGAGACCCATTGCATTACGAATGCTTGTTTCCTCTGCAAGGGAGTAGCGAAAAAATGAAAATATCCCAGTTCGAACCACACTTCAAATGGCACCAAGCGATTGAAGCTATGGAGACGGACGCTCCCTAGAAGAGCTCCTTTCACCTTTCCATTTATCCATTTTATGCCCGTCCATCCATTCATCCACCAATCCAGGAATCCTTTGTATCAATTCGGCCGGCTTTCCGACCATCAGTCTCAAAATCACTCCATCCACCCATCTATTCTTTACATATCCACCCATCCTTCCACACCTACATCCTTTTGCGTTTCCCTCTATGCATCTATCCATGCATTCTCCCATCAAACTACCCACATCTACATTTTTCCATCTTCCATCCATCTGTTCACTCATCCATTTGTCCTTTCACCCATCCATTCTTTCGCTGTGCAGCAATCTTCTCACCTCACATTCTTTCACACTTTTCTTCAGCACTCCATCTATCAGCCCATCCTATCAACATTTCACCCTGTTGTGTAGCCATTTTAGCTATAGTTTTATACATGTTATTTTAGCAGACTAAGGGCCAGATGTAGCAAAGGATTTGCGCGTCGCAAACTGCGAAAATCGCCGTTTGCGAGGCGCAAATGCCTCTTTGCCATGCAGAAATGCATATTGCGAGTCGGGACCGACTCGCAATATGCATTTCAGAATCGCAAATAGGAAGGGGTGTTCCCTTCCTATTTGCGATTCGGAGTGGTATGCAATACCATTTGCGACCGCATATGCGGTCGCAAATGGTGTCGCAGTTACCATCCACTTCAAGTGGATGGTAACCCACTTGCAAATTGGAAGGGGTCCCCGTGGGACCCCTTCCAGTTTGTGAATGGACCCAAAACTATTTTTTCAGGGCAGGCAGTGGTCCAAGGGACCACTGCCTGCCCTGAAAAAATACCGAAACTAAAGGTTTCGTTTTTTTTTTTAAGTGCAGCTCGTTTTCCTTTAAGGAAAACGGGCTACACTTAAAAAAAAAAAACGGATTTATTTACAAGCAGTCACGAACATGGAGGTCTGCTGACTACAGCAGGCCTCCATGTTTGCGAGTGGCTAGACTCGCTATGGGGCCGCAATTTGCGACCCACCTCATGAATATTAATGAGGTGGGTCATTGCGACCCCATAGCGAGTCGCAGATGGTGTCTGAGACACCGTTCTGCATTGCAAATTGCGACTTGCAATTTGCGAGTCGGAAGGACTCGCAAATTGCAAGTCGCAATTTGCAATTTTCCTGCATCTGGCCCTAAGCCTGCTGCTGTGCACTTTAACCTAGATATGTTTTATTCTAGCTTCGTTATATTATTTTAACAATAGCCACATTTGTGGTCTTGGTCTATTTTTCTCTATCTAGCTGTTCTTCGCCTAGGCCAGCACTGCATTCTTAACCTCATAGCTGCTGGGCCACCCCCCCCCCCCCCCAGTGCTGAGGCCTTTTTTGGCTATTTGGGGTAGTTTGCGCCTAGGCCTTCATAACTTTTTGTCCACATAAGCTATCCACGCCAAATTTACGTGCTTTTTTCCAACATCCTAGGGATTCTAAAGGTACCCAGAGGTTGTGGGTTCCCCTGAAGGAGACCAAGAAATTAGCCAAAATACAACTAAAATGTAGTGTTTTAAAAACAAAATGGGAAGAAAGGGCTGATGAAGAAGGCTTTTGTTTTTTTCCCTGAAAATGGCACCAACAAAGCATTTAGGGTGCTAAAATCACTATCTTCCCAGTACAGGCAGACTTGAATCAGAAAAACACATTTTTCAACACAATTTTGGCATTTTACTGGGACATACTTCATTTTTTTACTATTCTCGGTGCTTTCAGCCTCCTTCCAGTTACTGACAGGAATGTTGTGAAACCAATACTGGATCCCGGAAAGCTAAGCATTTCTGAAAAGTAGACAAACTTCTGAATTCAGCAAGGGGTCATTTGTGTAGATCCTACAAGGTTTTCCTGCAGAAAATAGCAGCTGAAATAACAAAATATTGAAATTGAGCTGAAAAAAACTGCAGTTTCTCTCCACGTTTTCCTATGATGTCAGATTTTCAAAATAAGTACCCCGTTATGTCTGCTGGAATATTCTGGTTGTGGGGATATATAGGTCTTATAGGTTCATCAAGAACCCAAGGTACCCAGGGACAATAAATGAGCTGCACCTTGTAATGGGTTTTCATTGCATACCGGGTATACAGCAAGTCATTTGATGAAATAAAGATATCAAGGAAACCTTTGAATTTCCGAAATGGGCACAAGATAAGGTGTTGAAAAGCTGTAGTATTTGCACATCTCTGAACTTGGAGGTTCACATACTAGCATATGAATTACAGGGCATTTCTCAAATACACTTCTGTATTACACACTGTCTTACATTTGGAAGGAGAAAATGTAGAGAAAGACAATGGACAGTAACACTTGTTCCCCATGTCTCCCTATAAAAATGGTAGCTCACTTGTGTGGGTAGGCCTAATGCCCACTACAGGAAATGCCCTAAAAAGCAACATGGACACATCATATTTTTACATTGAAATCTGATGTGTTTTTTGCAAAGTGCCCAGCTGTGTATTTTGGCCTCTAGCTCAGCTGGCACCTAGGGAAACATAGCAAACCTATACATTTATAGAAAGTAGACACCTAGGGTAATCCAGAATAGGGTGATTTATGGGGCTTTCACCAGGTTCTATTACCCAGAATCCTTTGCAAACCTCAAAATTTGGCACAAAAAACACTTTTTCCTCATATTTCGGCGCTGCAAAGTTCTGGTATCTAAAAGGAGCCACAAATGTCCCTCCACCCAGCAGTTCCCCAAGTCTCCCGATAAAAATTGTACCTCACTTGTGTGGGTGGGCCTAGTGCCCGCGGCAGGAAATGCCCCCAAAACACAATCTGGACACATCACATTTTCCGAAAGAAAAGTGACCTGTTTTTTTGCAAAGTGCCTAGCTGTGAATTTTGGCCTCTAGCTCAGTCGGCACCTAGGGAAACCTACCAAACCTGTCATTTTGACAACTATAGACCTAGGGGAATCCAGGATGGGGTGACTTATGGGGCTCTCACCAGATTCTGTTACCCAGAATCCTTTGCAGACCTCAAAATTTGACAAAAAAAAACACTTTTCCCTCATAATTTCGGTGGTAGAAAGTTCTGGAATCTGAGAGGCGACACAAATTTCCTTCCACCCAGCATTCCCCCATTTCCTCTGATAAAAATGGTGCATCACTTGTGTGTAGGCCTAGTGCCCGCAACAGGGAATTCCACAAAACACAACATGGACACATCACATTTTCCAAAAGAAAACTGAATTGTTTTTTGCAAAGTGCCTCGCTGTGGATTTTGGCCTCTAGCTCAGCCGGCACCAAGGGAAACCTAGTAAACCTATAAAAAAAATTTAACTAGACACCCAGGGGAATTCATAATGAGGTGACTTGTGGGGCTCTCACCAGGTTCTGTTACCCAGAATCCTTTGAAAATCTCAAAATGTGGCAAAAAAACTGTTTTTCCTCACATTTTGGTGACAGAATTTTCTGGAATCTGAGTGGAGCCACAAACGTCCTTCTACTCAGCCTTTCCCCAGGCCTCCCGAATAATGGTACGTCACTTGTGTAGGTAGGCCTAGTGCCCACAACAGGAAATGCCCAAAACACAACATGGACACATCACATTTTCCGAAAGAAAACTGACCTGTTTTTTGAAAAGTGCCTAGCTGTGGATTTTGGCCTCCAGCTCAGCCGGCACATAAATGGGGTCTTTGGGTGGCAGTCAGGTTACTCCCTGCCCGAGCAATGACCTTCACTCTAGTCAGGGTAAGTCACACACAATCCAAACGATCCTGTGCCCATCCTCTGGTAGCTTGGCACTGAGCTGTCAGGTTTAACTTAGATGGCAATATGTAAAGTATTTGTGCAATAAATCATGCAGTAACACTTTAGAACACCTCAACAATACACCACACAATGTTTAGAAAAATATGTAATATTTATCTGATAAGATGCAGGTCAAAACAATCAAGATTCAATAAGTATACGTTGAGATATCACTGTAAAAACTGTGTCTTTAGTTCTTAAAAAGCAACAAATGTCTCTTGCAAGCACAAAGTACCTGGTTTGCGTTTAATTCTCTGCAAGGGACCGCAGAGGAAGAAAAAACGGGGAGATGTACTTTTTTTTTCTGGCGCACACAGATGATGCGTTGTTGAGTTTTCACACAGGGCAGGCTTTGTGTCGATTCCCTGTGTAGAGACTGGGATCCTCTTCAGGTGGCAGGGTTTTCGGACGCCCTGGGGACGATGTGCTGAAATCCTCGGTGCAGGACGAAGTCACAGGGGCTGCGTCGATCCGGTGGGTGATGCGTAGAAATTTCTGCCGCACGGCAGGCACTGTGTCGATTCCTCTCAGGAAGTCAGGCTGCGTCGTTCTGGCTCGGCTTTGCATCGATCAAGTGGGCCGTGCGTCGAATCTCCTGTCGCAATGCTGCCGCTGCATCGTTCTCCTCTTTGGGAAATCAGGCTGAGTCGATCCAGTTCGGCATGCAATGATTTTCTCACTGCGATGCATGTTTTGCATGGTTTCTTGCAGGCTGTGCAACGATTTTTGCCGCACAAAGAGTTCTTTTGCAGGAATGAAGTTTTTTTGGTCCTGAAACTTCAGGGAACAGGAGGCAAGCTCTATCCAAGCCCTTGGAGAGCACTTCTCAGCACAACCAGAGAGCAGCAAGGCAACAGGGCAACAATAAGGCAGCAGTCCTTCTCAGAAAAGCAGTCCAGGTGAGTCCTTTGGGCAGTCAGGCAGTTCTTCTTGGCAGGTTGCAGGTTCTGGTTCAGGGATTCTTCACCAGTGGTATCCTGTCCAGAAGTGTCTGTGAAGTAGAAGTGTCTACTTCAGAAGTGCCTTGTGGAGTAGATGTGTCTGAGTTGGTAGGGTCAGAGACCCTGCTTAAGTACCCAAATGTGCCTTTGAAGTGGGGGAGACTTCAAAGAGTGTCTTACAAGTGCACAAGGTCCCCTTTCAGTTCCATCCTGTCTGCCAGGGTCCCAGTAGGGGGTGTGGCTGTCCTTTGGGTGAGGGCAGGCTACTGTCCTTATGCAGATGTGTACAAGTGTGACTGAGCATCCTGTGTTTGGGGTTGTCTGAGTGAATGAATACGGGAGCTGTCAACTAAACCTAGCCAGACGTGGATTGAAAAGCACAGAAGGATTTGAGTGTAGAGAAATGCTCACTTTCTAAAAGTAGCATTTCTAAAATAGTAATATATAATCCAACTTCACCATTAAGCAGGATTTTGTATCACCATTCTGGCCATACTAAATATAACCTGGCTACTCCTTTCAGATCTGGACCTACCACTCAAACAGTATATGAGGGTAGCCTTAATGCTATCATATGAAAGGAGCAGGCCTCACAGCAGTGTAAAGCGAATTTAGGCGTTTTACACTACCAGGACATGTAGAACACACATGTTCATGTCCTGCCTTTTACCTACATAGCACCCTGCCCTATGGGCTACCTAGGGCATACCTTAGGGGTGACTTATGTGTAGAAAAAGGGGAGTTTAGGGCTTGGCAATTACTTTTAAACACCAAGTCGAAGGGGCAGTGAAACTGCACACACAGGCCCTGCAATGGCAGGCCTGAGACATGGTTAGGGGGCTACTTATGTGGGTGGCACAACCTGTGCTGCAGCCCACTAGTAGCATTTAATGTAAAGGCCCTGGGCACATGTAGTGCACTTGACTAAGGACATACAAGTAAATTAAATAAGCCAATTGGGTATGAGCCAATGTCACCATGTTTTAAGGAGAGAGCATACGCACTTTAGCACTGATTAGCAGTGGTAACACTCACAGAGTCCTAAAGCCAGCAAAAATGAGGTCAGAAAAAGAGAAGGTGGAAGGCAAAAGGTTTGGGGGTGACCCTGCAGAAAGGCCATTTTCAACATATCCTCCTTTTCAGCCTTAAGCGCCAGTGTAACCTAATCAACACACTGATGGACTTCCCTGCTTAAGGTGATAGAAAATGGACAATGGCCATTTGCAGGGGCATTTGCCAGTTCTGCGCCTTTCTGAACTCAGTGAGGCTCCTCTGTCTGTGCTCTCTGGGGCCACTGAACTAACCTATGGGGAACCCTTCTCCTCATCTGAGGACCCATCTGTGAAGCTCCTAACTTTAATTTGCTCACAGATGCATCCCAGTTTGCAGACAGTACCACTATGGCCAACAAAGTGACGTGGCCCATCCCACCCCTTGGGTCTGACTTCTGTCCCCAACCCAGGGAAAACTCTGTCCACAAGGACAGTAGCCAAAAGGGGCCACTGACAGCTGTCAGTGTTAGGAGCCAGGCCCCAGACCATCCACTGCTAAGTGGAGACCCTAAGTGGGGCCTTTGGATGAGCTTCTCCTCCAGCTGGGGGGCTGGTAGGGAGCTCCCAAGGGGCTCCTGATGCATCTCAGAATAGGGGGCAGTAGCCCCAGGGGTCTTGCACCCCTTCTCCATTCTACCTCCCACCAGTTCATGTGTGGTACCCTGACACTGGTCACTCAGCCCAGGGTCTGTACCCTGAGGCTGAACAGGGGACAAGGGTGAGTCCTTCCTCACTTTGCCCCCACATCTGGGCTCCCGTACCCTCCTCTGGGCAGTGGTACAGCCAGATAACTGAACTGTCAGGGCACCCTTAGGGGTCAACCCTGTCAGTTCTCCTGACACTAGGGGTAACTCATTCCCCAGAATTCAGTCAATGGGCAGCTTGGGACTAACTATGACCTGCCTCTGGGTCACCTCCCCACCCCATTCCAGGGACACCAGGGCCATGGGGTGGAAGAAATCCTCCCAATGGGCTGGAGTCACCCTACACACCTGGCCGGTGTACTGCTCTGGTGAAACTAGTCTCTCCACCATCATGGTAAGACTAGCCCCTGTGTCCCTCAGAGCGGTGACTGGGACCCCATTCACTCCCACCCGGTGGAAGTGACGACTCCCACCCTCAGAGATCACCATCTTACCTTCTAAGTCCATCTTCCAACTGAAGGAGATGAAAGCATGGACTACGACCTGCCCCTGGGGACTACTTTCCCCTAAGGCCACATTGGCCACCCCTGTAGAGGTCCCAACAGTGGGTGAGTTCTTTGGACAGACAGAGTCCCCCTTCCTATGCCCTATCTCGGATCACTCAAAGCAGCGAGTTGGGAATGGGATGCTTTGGGCCACCGCCCACCAGAACCACCACCCTATTTCTCAGATGGGGCATGGGAACCCCTAAATTCTGGGACTTGTCTGGGTCATCTTTAACCTCCCCCTCACTCTGTTGGGGGAACCGGAACCACCCTTCTTGGGGTCACTCCAAGGTACCTTTTTGGACACTCTCGTGGTAACCTAGAGGTCTGCCTCCTCAGCAAGCTTTCTAGGATCAGTCAGCTTACTGTCAACCAGGTGCTGGTGCAACTCTGCAGAACAAATACTGAGCATATGCTCTCTCAGAATTAAATTAAATAACCCTGTATAATCGTTTACTTTACTGCCCAGCACCCATCCATTCAGTGCCTTACCAGAGAAATCAAAAAAGTCTACCCAGTTCTGTGTGGAGAGTTTAGTGCTGTCCCTGAACCTCTGACGGAAATTCTCAGGTGTCAGCCCAAACTTGGCAAGCAAAGCAATTTTCATGGGGGTGTATTTGTTTGATCCTTAGGATCCAATGCAAGGAGTGTGTCCCTCCCCACTATTGGTACATACCACCACAAGGCCACCCCCATTGCTCTTTAGAGACCCCATGAGCCCTTAGTGCAACTTCATAAGCAGCCAACCACTTGTCAATGTCATCTCCCACCGCATAACTTGGCACTACATTTCTGGGTATACGAACCTTCCCTTCTCCTGCAGGTCCTGAACGTCTGCTGCCACCATCACTGCTGGACTGAGACTGTCTTGCCTTAATATCCAGCTCCTTCAGACTCAGTTTATGAGCCAACAAAAGCTTCTTTTCAGCCAATGCTCTCTCAGCCTCAGCTTGTTTGGCCTCTCTTTCTGCTTCAGCCTGTTTGGCTTCTCTCTATGCCCTCCTCTCCTCTTGTTGATCTTCAATTTTTAACTTGGCCATTTTCTCTCTCCTCCTTCCTTTTCTCTGCGATCAGGCCATGGCTATAGACACTGATCCCTGGTTTAGCAGGGGGCACAATTCCAGGGGGAACATACCCCACCACTGGCAAAAAATCCTCTGAGGGGCCATCCTCTGGACCATCCTCTTCAACATCTTCATCAGAATGATATAAAGTGTCTTTAGTTCTTAAAAAGCAACTAATGCCTCTTGCAAGAACAAAGTACCTAGTTTGGGTTCAATTCTCAGCAAGGGACCGCAGAGGAGGAGTTGCGTGGAAAATGGGGAGATGTGCGTACATTTTTCTGGTGCACACAGATGATGCGTCGTCGAGTTTTCATGCGGGGCAGGCTTTGCATCGATTTCTGGTGATGAGACTGTGATCCTTTTTGAATTGGGGGGTTTTCGGATGCCCCGGGGGTGATGCATTGAAATCCTGGGTGTGCAGGACAAAGTCATAGGGGCTGCGTCGATCCAGTGGGTGATGCGTAGACATTTCTGACGCACAGCAGGTGCTGCATTGATTCCTCTCAGGAAGTTGGGCTGCATTGTTCTGGGTCGGCTTTGCTTCAATCCAGTCGGCCGTGCGTAAAATTTCCGGTCGCAATGCTGCCACTGCTTCGTTCTCCTCTTTGGGAAATCGGGCTGCGTTGATCTGGTTCAGCGTGCAGTAATTTTCTCCCCGCGATGCAGGCTGTGTGTGGTTTCTTGCAGGCTTTGCGGCAATTTTCACCGCACAAGGAGTTCTTTTGCAGGAATGAAGTCTTTTTGTTCCTGAGACTTCAGGGAACAGAAGGCAATCTCCATCCAAGCACTTGGAGAGCACTTCTCAGCACAGCCAGAGAGCAGCAAGGCAGCAGGGTGACACCAAGGCAGCAGCGATTCTCAGAAAAGCAGTCCAGGTGAGTCCTTTGGGCAGCCAGGCAGTTCTTCATGGCAGGTTGCATGTTCTGGTTCAGAGATTATTCACCAGTGGTATCTTGTCCGGACGTGTCTGTGAATTAGAAGTGTCTACTTCATAAGTATGTGAATGAGGGCTACTGTTAACCCGGGAGTGATCCATTCCTGATGCAGGCACTGGGCACAGGCACACATGTGGGGTTGTGTTTTTATCAGGACAAGTGGAGAAACACTGGGTGGTAGGAATTTTGTGGAAACCCTGCACATTGCTGTAGTTTCTGTGATGAAAAAGCAAGGAAAAATTGTGTTTTTAAACAAGGTTTCGCTTTTGCAGGGTATTCTGAATTAGAAAACTTTGTGAAATAGAAACATGCCACACTTCTGTGGACTGCTTCGGGTGTCTAGTTTTTAGAAATGTCTGGGTGTGGTAGTTTTCCCTATATGGCCACCCAGCCCAAGACCAAATACTCAGGTCTTACAAAAGGAGGCTTTTTTGTGGTAGATAATTTTGATGTCTCCACAATCCATGTTGGGTGCTTCCCTGTTGTGGTCAGTTGCCCACTCACTAAAATGAGGCAGTTTTTCTCTGGAGACTCAGTGGAACACTGGGTGGTAGAAAATGTGTGGCTGCCTGCAGATTCCAGGACTTCCACTCACTGAAATGCAAGGCAAAAGTGTTTTTTAAGCACATTTTGTGATTTCAAGGGGATTCTGGATGAAGGAAAACTGGTGAGAGCCACGCAAGCCCTGCACCCTTGGACTTCCCTGGTACTAGTATGTTAAAGTTAATCCACCACTCACGCTGGTTGGTTTTAGCACCTCCAGAAATTATGGTTTTAAAGCATGAATACTTATCAAAGTATCTGAATATTGAAACAAAGCCTTCTGAAAGTGGGCCATAAAGCCACGTCCAAGCACCAACCTCTTTATGGTCCAGTCACACACCATTCTCGCACAACAAACAATCCTTTCATACCGCCGGCCACAGGCCTAATCCAAACAATCACTGCACTCACATTAACTTAGCGCTGCCAGACAAGGGCCCATCACATTCATACGCCACAGGACGGAATAAGTTTGACTACATTTTACCACCTGTCAAGTAACCGCCTCCTTCTTCCTGAACATTACCAAAGGCATGCGTAAAAGTCCTTTACTAATGACTCCCATGAAAGCCACTGAGGCTCAGGAAGACATGTTTTTCATGCGCCTTTAGTGTACTCACTGTGCTGAATCCAACTCCTTCCAGTTTGTGGATGCAAGTTAGGAGTGTCTGAGTATGCTTACAAAGTGATTCCTCGAACTGAGTGAGCATATCTACCTTTGAAACTAAAGAGACACATGCTGGGGAATTCTCGAGATGTTCCATAAAGAGAAGGTCATAGGCTATGAAATAAGGTAGGGTTTTGCACACAGGGGAGTCCAGAAGAACATAGCATATGTCCCAGCCAACATTATGTGCAGTGCTGTGACTGTAATGCACTTATCATACAGCAAACTGACCATCTACTAAGTTCTGATGGAGGATGAATGTGAAAAGGATGTCATCATCCTTCAGTGCTGGGATGGCATCAATGGGCTTGAATCCATAGGTGTAGATGATGTACATCTCTACTACCTTTACTATCTGCCTTCTACCTGTACAATATCCTTGTGAAGGCACACCTACCATACGTTTTCCTTACCCATTCACCTCTCTGTTCTCATCAGAGTCCTGACTAATCCTGTATAATTGCCAAGTGAACCTATAATAGTTTGTGGATGCAAGTTGGGGGTGTCCGAGTATGCCTGGGGAGGCCTATTCCTCGAAATGAGTGACCATATCTACCGTTGAATCTAAGGCACACATGCTGGTGAAGAAATCCTTAGGTCTCTAAGGTAAAAAGTCAAACAAATATCCTGTGGAACTCATTCACCAACACTTCTACTTTTGCTTTGAAAGTGAAGCTACAAATTGAGTTTGCACACTTTCAAACAAGTAGAAATGTTGTTGAATATGTCCAACAGGACATATGTTTGACTTATTACACTTACTCTGGTTCTCGTTGGCAATCATGGTGGTCCTTGTGTGGCATACATAAATTCCCTAACAAGCACTTCAAAATTCAGTCATGCTTTTAACATTCTGCCACACAGAGTACTCCGTGACAATGTGGCATATGTTCTGTCCACTAGTATGTGCAGTATGGGGACTATAATGCACGTTAATTGAACAGAACACCTACCACATTCTGACGGTGGATATAGGTCTCAAGCAGGCCATAAGGAAGTCCATGATTTACTGAATTAGATAAAGTAAAATTCTGTGGCTGCTTGGCTAACGAAGCAGTGGCCCATGGACTTTCGGTATCCATTCACAGCCACTGAAAGGATTACCCAAGGGCAGCTCCACCTCAGTCGATTTCCCAGAACTTTGCTTTAGCACAATACAACATAAAGCAAGTAGGGACACAGAGGCCTGGTTGAGTTGGGCACTGGGGACAACTCTCCTGCCGCTTTCCATGCTTTGAGCACACTTTACAACGAAAACATGAACAAACCTCTTTGGGTGTTTTAGGATTGCGATCAGCAAACTGTCGCGCCTGCAGCCTTGCCACATCATCCAGAACATATGAGGTGGAGGCTGCTGCTGCTTCTGGAAGAGCAGCGAGGCTTTCAATTACAGTCAACTGGAATTTAAGGAAAGTCATGAGTCTTCCTGTGGTTGTCTGACGGTAAACAACATATGAATTGTATGTTGCCATCTGGATCAGGTGGGTAAATGGTTTCTTCTCCCAAGTGCGAGTTTTACGACATGCATTGTATGGTTGAAGAACCTGGTAGTTCTTGTCTACTCCCCCCATGTACTTATTGAAATCACCTATACGGATGGGCTTGTGAACTTTGGCCATACCACCCTAAACCGTGATGGGGGAAGCGCTCTCATCATGAATTGTAGTGAGCACATATACATCACTTCTATCCAAGAACTTGACTGCGAGCATTTGGTTGGAATGCAATGCAGTACTCTGGGATTTCTGGAGCTTCTTGCAACAAGCTCCTGTGTCAATTCTTTGCGGTTACAACGAACTGTACTGCAGGCCACAGTGCCAGCTTTGTAGAGCTCATTGAACAGCTCTACTCCTGTATAGAAATTGTCCACATAAAGGTTATAACCTTTGTAAAGGAGTGGCTGGACAAGTTCCCATACAATCCTACCTGTGACCCCTAACGCGGGAGGGCAACCTACAGGGTTTAGGGTAGAGTCCTTCCCTGTATACACTCTCAAGCTGTACACATAGCCAGAAGAGCTCTCACACAGCATGTACAGCTTCATGCCACAGCGATCTCTTTTGCTCGCAATGTACTGTCTGAACAGCAGCCGTCTTTTGTACAGGATCAAGGACTCATCGACTGCTATATTCTTTTCAGGAGTATAGATCTCTGGAAACCTGGCAGACAAATGTTCCACGACAGGCCGAATTTTGAACAACCTGTTATGGTCTGGATGGTCCCAGGGCAATGCAGCAGAATTGTCATTGAAATGCAGCATGCGCTACAGTAGCAAAAATCGATCTTTGCTCATGTATGGTGCAATCCATGGCCAGGAAACTGTTCCAGGAAGGCATTGATGGAAAGGAGAGACTCTCCCCTTCCCATCGATTCATCCCTGGCATCTGGGGAGGCCGTTTTGGCATTTGTTCCCCCACCGGAGTAGGGAGAGGACGCTTACCTGCTCCTCCGCTGCTCCAGTGGGGAAAAAAATGTGACATCAGCGTGTCACAGTGGGGTGGGGGGTGATGCGGACGTTCTTCCACATCTCCAGGGGTAATAAAAAAAATGCTCCAGTGCATTGCACCAGAGGATTTTTTAACCCTCTCCCTAGTGGACCTAGTGGACCATTTACTGTCAGATCTGAAGATTTTCCCTGTGGAACATGTCTTAAAGGAAGAACTACTGGACGTGAGACAAAACTTCTGGATGTACTGTTTAAAATCACTGCATCCAGATGAACTGAACATCACTGACTATACCACTTGATTTCTGCAAATCTGAAGAGTTATCAGGGCTGCATTGATTACACATTCCAATTGGAATCTTTACTCATGATGCTTTTTGAAAATCCAGCAGTCAGCTGTGCAGCCACTGACCAAACCATCTCGTACTACCTCAGGAAGGCAGAAGCCAAAACGTTGTAGTGGAAATATATTTTTGTTCTTTGGTGAGATCATCTGTTGAGTCACTTCTTTCTTGGATATTTCTATTTCTTGTGACTCATTGTATCATTTGGTATCCAGATTTGTGACCTGGCTGGCTGTTGTTTTCTTGTGATCCTTCATCTTTTTTCTTGTTTTCTTCCTCCAGGGACCCCTCTTCTTCGGTTTCTGTTTTGGGTCCTGAAAAAAGAGATGGTGGCACCACCAGATCTGTAATCCAATATTTTTATTTTTATTTTAAGTCATAAAGTGCTCGGTGCAAATAAATGGAATTGAATGTATATATGTGTGTGTGTGTGTATATATATTAACTGAAAAAAACTAAGGTTACAGGGATGTTACAGTTTAGGAAATGGAATTAAAAAAATATATAGAAGTACAAAACCATACAAATTCACCAGTTCTAGTTAGAGTTACCTCAAGTAACTATGGGCCAGATGTAGGTATGTCCCTGACACTATCTGCGACTCGCAAGGGGGTCGCAAAGGCCCACCTCATTAATAATAATGAGGTGGGTTACAATATGCGAACCCCTTGCAACTCGCAGCACTCACAGGGATGGTGGCCTGCTGGAGACAGCAGACCACCATGTCTGTGACTGCTTTTAAATAAAGCAGTTTTTTTTTTCTAATGCTGCCTGTTTTCCTTAAAGGAAAACGAGATGCATTACAAAATAAAAAAATGAAACGTAGGACAACTGCCTTCTCTGAAAAAATGTTTTCCAGGCCATTCACAAAGGGGAAGGGGTCCCGTAAGGACCCCTTCCCTTTTGCGAATGGGTTACCACCAATGTGACACTGGTGGTAACTGAGATTGCTTTGCGACTGCGTTCTCGGTCACAAAGCAATGCAGCATTGCGCTGTGACTTGCAAATAGGAAGGGGAACACCCCTTCCTATTTGCGACTCGCAGTCCTGTTTTGCGAGTCGGTAACCAGGTTACCGACTCGCAAAATGGGAATGGGGCATCATGATGTGGGTTTTGCACGTCGCAAACAGTGAAATTTGCTGTTTGTGACGTCCAAAACCTTTGCTACATCTGGCCCTATAACTCTTGTCCTAAGGCAACTATAACTTGCACCCCCACCATGCACAGTTTTTTCATCAAAAATCTTACTGCAAATATTACATTGATATTGTCAATGATATTATCAAAGATGTCATGAGTGCTGCAATTTGTGGGTTACTTAGCAGTGCATGGCGAGGGTGCGAGTTATAGTTACCTTAGCTTAAACTGAAAAAGTGGTTCCACCTATGACCTATCTCACAAGTTGCAAACACCTTCTTTATTCTGAATATGGGTAATTTACTGATTAAGGAGGTGGAGGCTTTTCACACACTGGCAATGTTATACATCAACATTGTAGGACATGGGGACCCCTTTATTAATTTTGCTGAATTGGGATTGAGGTTGATCATTCATATCCTGACCCTTTCAAGCCTAAATCTACATTTATACTAGCAGAGCATAGTGATGATCTGCATTTTTTTGAGAGTATTGTCACAAATGAGCTTAAAAGGTTATGATACAAGACAACAGGAATGGGGGCCAGAAACCTGTCAGGTGATCAATATACTGACTTGGATAAGTTACGAAGTGATCCAACTATTGTTATTCGACAGTCAGAGACGGGGGTAATGTGGTGGTCCTTTCTAAATCAGACTACATCAAAGAGGGCAATAGGTAGCTGAAGGATCCAACCTCTTATGGTGTTAGCAGCATGCAGGAGGTTACTAACTCTGATCGG
Source organism: Pleurodeles waltl (assembly GCF_031143425.1). Taxonomy (NCBI): domain Eukaryota; kingdom Metazoa; phylum Chordata; class Amphibia; order Caudata; family Salamandridae; genus Pleurodeles; species Pleurodeles waltl. The sequence goes on from NC_090445.1 coordinate 471,853,097, forward strand.
AGATACTGGCAGGTGCTGAATGATTGGAAAGATCAGGGAGTTCTTGAATGGGAGGAGTACTTGTTTTTGAAATGTGAACATCCCCCCATCCCGGTAGTTTATTTACTGCCTAAACTACACAAAAATGCCCGACGACCACCAGGTAGGCCAATAGATTCTTCAGTAGGGTCCCTACTTGAAAACACATGTAAATACACAGACCACTACCTGAGGCCCTTTGTATCAGCACTTCCTGTCTATGAAAGGGACACAACACACTTCCTCACATTGATAGAGGGCTTGCATTGTGAAGATGACTATCAGGTAAAAACACTGGATGTGTGTAGCCTTTACATGAATATCAAACATGAGTTGGCAGTTAGACATTTCTTGGGGCAATGTCCATCTCGCTATTATTGCATACTGAAATGCTTTTGGATATGGTGTTTTATTGTTTAACCAACAATTTCTTACTAGTTGATAAACCAGTGTACCATCAGATGCAGGGCACTGCGAAGAGCAATTAAGCAAATCTTTTCATGGGCTGGTGGGAGGAGCAGGTGTCCATGCAGTTGCCTGATTTTAATGAACATGTGCTTGTATGATTGCTCTTTGTAGATGATATCTTTGTGATCTGAAAAGGGGATGAATTATCTGCAGAGAATTTTGTGTCAGAACTTAATGACAGCCCCTTTAACATTCAGTTGACTGGACAAATTAGCAAAGATACAGTTGTCATTCTGGACATAGAATTAGAAGCCAAGCAAGGGAAATTAAATACTAAACTCTACAGAAAATCTTTGGCAGGAAACAGCGTATTAAGTGCCTCAAGTTCCCATCCATCTAACTTGATTTACAGTATTCCATATGTGAGCTATTGCAAGCCAGGCGAAATTGTAGCACTGTGGAGGCTTATGAGAAAGAGAAACAGATGAAGATAGATGGGTTCAAAGGAAGAGGTTATGATACTAAAGTGATCAATCAGGCGATCAACAAGGTGAGTGCCTTAGAACGCACAGAACTGATGTAGGTTACATTGAAAAATGGAACTGAAGCAATGAGATTTATTACTACATACTCCAGCCATGCTCATTCTGAATGAGATCTGGGATATTCTTAAAACTGATGCCATCCTTAGTAATAAACGGTCAGGATACACCACAAATGACTTTCCAGAGGAGTAGAACTGTTAAAGTCACTTTGGCCCTCATTATGACATTGGTGGGATGCCGCCTACCACGCTGACATCCGCCAATGTACCACTGCGGTGGTGAAAATCCGTGCACCATATTATGACACACAGACACCAGTCTGACAGAATACAGCCACATAGACAAATCTGCCAGACCAAATGTCCGTGATAAACTGCTGGTCCTAAAACCCATACCGTTATGCCAACAAAACAATGCCCATCACATTATGACCCACGAATCACCACGGCGGACATTCAACAGCGCTAAACCATTGGCGGTACACTCCGGCGCGGTCAGAATGGATACCCACATACAAAACAACACTACATTGGCCATTACCAAGAACACACACCTGGCACCCTTACACACACCACACCCACAGACCCACACCATTATAAAACACACACACACACATTACCCACATTACCCACAACCCTTTACCAACAAGATTGACATGAAGACATGAAGAGCACAGAGACAACTAGACACACACACCACTCACACCCATACATCCCTCACGCACTCCACATCACACACCCTACCACATTACCCAGCACACTCTCACCAACACACATCACACAACACCCATGGCACCAGGCACCCCCGTTTCACTGAGGAGGAGTTAAGGGTCATGATGGAGGAAGTTGTCAGGGTAGAGCCACAGCTGTTTGGAGCACAGGTACAGCAGATTTCCATTGCCAGGAAGATGGAGCTATGGCGTAGAATCGTGGACAGGGTGAACGCCATGGGACAGCACCCAAAAATAATGGACTACATCAGGAAGAGGTGGAATGATCTACGGGGGAAGGTATGTTCCATAGCAGCAAGGCACAAGCTCGCCATACAGAGGACTGGCAGTGGGCCCCCACCTCCTCCCCCACAACTCCCCGCCTGGGAGGAGCAGGTACTGGCAATACTGCATCCTGAGGGACTCGCTGGAGTAGCCGGAGGACTGGACACTGGTGAGTCAACATTTAACACTTATCACCCCCCCACACCTGCATGCCATCACACCCACTCACCCTCACTCCCATCACTCCACTCCACCCCACACAATGCAACAATGCAGATGACTATCCCCCAACGGCAAGCCCTGCATGCTATGCCAATGCGTGGACACCCCTCCCAGCCCTGCATGGACACCCATCACTAAAGCATGCACAGCATAGGGAAACTAACATTCTCACAATACATGACCATGCACAAGCAAAAGGTGGGAGTGCAACACCAACGATAGAGGGGAAGCCGTGGTTGTACAATATGTTACAGGCATGAAGCATATTATATCACTTACATCCCCACAGATGCCCCAGCCAATGTCAGTGGTGAGGAGGTGCCACGACTATCCAGTCCCCCCCACAGAAGATGCCCCCAGTAATGACAGTAACTCTAGATTGGATGGCCCATCAGGTACCACTGACAGCTGGTTACCCAAGCCCACTCACAGACCACCACAGAGCCTCCCCCATCAGGATCCAACTCCACAGCACCCTCCCAGCATACTGACACCTCTGCCCCCAGGACACATCATTCAGCAGTGTGCCCACCTGTACAGGGACCCCAGGCTACACCTTGCCCCCCAAGACAATCAGGGACCTTGGATCAGTGGCAGTGGCCACACCATTCAGGGGACAGGGGCACAGGCCAACAGGGACACTGGGAGGACTGCTGTGGACCAGGGAGAGGACAGAAACAGGGAACCAAATCTCCAGGAGGCACTCTCTGTGATCCTGGGAGCCTAAAAACATTCACATGATATGATGGGCCAGATCCTTGACAACGTGCAGGAGAACAGGCGGCTGCAGGAGGGACAGTATCAGGGGATGAGGGAGGACTTGCAGGCCATCAACACCACTCTGATCTCCTAAGCAGGGGTGCTGGCAGACATGGCCAACATCATGAGGGAGGCAACAGCACACCAGTGGGCCCCTTCCACAAGCCAGCCAACTGAAAGCCCTCCACTTCCGTTGCTGCTAGTGACCAGGAAGCCCTGCCACAGGACCCGCAGGCCAACAGCATCCCTCCCCCTGCAGAAGGTGAACCACTCTGGGACCCAGACAGAAGCCAGAGACAATTGCCAAGACCACCACCAGGAAATTAGAATCTCTAGATTGTCCCCCTTGTGTCCCACACTGCCACCTTGTCCATCTTGAACAGCCTTTGCTCCCCTTCCTATGGCCACTTGGACACTGCACGTCTGCTACAAACAGACTGGAACAATACCCTGGACTTTCCTCCATCCTCATCCCATTCCATTGCACTTTCCCCTAAATTTCTTAGCACTACAATAAATACCCTTGAACACAACTTAAATGCTTGTATGTCATGTGTTGAAACAGTGTATGATTCTAAGACCTGTTCACAATCCCTTTTGTTCTCTCCTTATCCCGGATACAGCCCCATACAGCTGCTCTTGTTGCAGCTTTGTTCTTTCTCCTCCCCTTTATGTGAACTCCTTTTGTTATAAGTCTAGCCAAATTCCTTCTCTATTAACTTATCTCTTATCCCTTTCATTTTCTTTAGCCTAAACTGTCGCTCATTACCTAAGCATAAGGACGATGTTCTAAACATTCTCATGGACCGACAACCTGACGCCCTTTTCTTAACTGAAACTTGGCTCAATGAGAGCTCTGGACCCGATATGGCTTATGCGCTTCCTCCTAATTATACCTATCTTGGAAGAAATCGCATTGATCGAACTGGTGGGGGTATAGCTTTAATTTTTAAAACAGAGTATACATGTAAATGGGTTGATCTGGATTTTAATAACTGTGAAGCTGGGTTTTTCAAACTTTTATTAACACCTAATTTTACTCTTTCCGGGGCCCTTATCTACCGTCCTCCTGGCCCCGCAGGTCTTTGGGCAACGTCCCTTCCTGATCTTATTGCTCCCTTATTATTAGAATCCACTAATTTTTTGATCTTAGGTGACCTGAACTTACATTTCAATGATATATCTTGTACTACAAGCGCTACTCTTTTAGATAACTTAGCGGCATTAAATGTTTTTTTTACATAATTCAGGCCCCACGCATAAGGCAGGACATCTATTAGACCCTATTTTTTCCAATCTTGTTACGATTTCATGTAAACAAGCCATCCCCATTCCATGGTCTGATCATTTTTTGGTGGAATTTTCAATTGCACAAAAACAAGGTCCGACTTTTGCCTCTTCCTTCACCAAATCTAGTACTTATAGGAATTGGAAAAATCTAGATATTAATGTTATGAACTCGATGTTGGAAAAATCTTTACCTTCAATCACGAGTATAAGAGATGACGGGGTTATTGTTGACTGGCTTTCATCTGCCATTAATGAATGTCTTCCTTTATCTAATAAAAAGAATAAACAGGGCTACCAGCATCCTCCCGCCCCTTGGTTTTCAGAAACCCTTAAAATAGAAAAAACCAAATGCAAGAACCTGGAAAGGAAATGGCGAAAAAATTATGATCCAGACAGAAAAGCTACTTACAAACTAGCCCTTCTTAAATATCATCGATTATGTAATACCGCGCGCGCCGATTATGCCACTGACATTATTTTACAATCTCAGAACTGCCCTAAAGTGCTGTTTGAAGTAGTACAGGAACTCTCAGGTGACTCTCGCCTATCTAAGCCTCCTGACTTGGACTTCAAAAAATGTAATGATTTGGCATCCTTCTTTGTGGATAAAATTGACAAAATTTACGCTGAATTTCACAATTACTCTAATCATCCCGGTATTAGTATTAAATCTCAATCCAATCACTCTATATTTCCTTCTATCATTCAAGAAACAACCCAAGCTAATAATTCTAACTCACTTAATGAATGGCTCCCTATGGATACTGCCTCTTTTTTTAATATTCTCACAAGTATTAAATCTGGTTCCCCGCAAGATCCTATCCCTACTACAGTACTTCAAAAGCTAAATCCCCCCGTACTGCTCTTCATTATGCAGTTCCTTAACTTGTCTCTTACCGAAGCTTATGTGCCTGCATTATGGAAGCATGCAATGGTTCTCCCTTTACTTAAGAAAACTAACTCTGATCCGGAAATTTTCTCTAACTTTTGTCCAATTTCTCTTCTGCCTGTTTTTTCCAAAATTTTAGAAAAACATGCTAATCTTCAATTATCCCAGTTTGTAGAAACTAGTAGCATTCTCCATCCATCTCAATCTGGTTTTCGTGCTGGCCATTCAACTGAGGCGACCCTATTGGGCGTGACTGAAATCATCCGCCAACAAACTGACAAAGGAGAAACTGTAGCTCTTATCCTATTGGATCTAAGCGCAGCGTTTGATACTGTATCTCACTCATCTCTCCTAAATATTCTTAATATCAAGGGCATTGGCGGCAAAGCCCTCATGTGGTTGTCCAGCTTTTTAGCTAAGAGGACTTTTCAGGTTTTCTCCCATACATCTTCCTCTTTGACTCACGCATCCCCTTATGGAGTTCCCCAGGGCTCCATTCTTAGTCCTTTGCTTTTCAATATATATGTCAGTCCTTTGGCGAGCATAGCAGAACAAGCTGGTTTAACTATCTTTTCTTATGCCGATGACACTCAACTTATTTTTTCACTCTCCTCCAAAGAAACCGTTAATCCTCCCTCTTTGCAAATAGGACTATCTAAGATAGCCAATTGGATGCATTCTAATAAACTCAAACTTAATGGAGAAAAGACAGAACTCATCATTTTTGGAAATAAAAAATCTCTCTGGGGCCCCCAACATTGGCCCTTGGAATTGGGTGCCCCCCCAATTCCTTCCCTCTCAGCACGTAACCTGGGCTTCTTGATTGATGATCAGCTGACTATGAAAAAACAGGTGACCAAAGTAGCTTCTACCTGCTTTGCTATCTTGAAGTGGCTTCGTAAAATTCTCTGGATGCTTCCTGTGGCCGCCCAGAGAACTGTGGTCCAAGCGTTGGTTATTTCTAGACTGGACTACGGAAACGTGCTTTACTTAGGTGCGAATAAAGAAGCTCTTCACAAATTGCAGGTTGTTCAGAACTCGGCGGCCAGGCTTCTTTGCCAACTTCCTAGAATCACGCCTACTTCTGGTGCACTTCATGAACTTCATTGGTTAAGAATTGAGAACCGTATCAAATTTAAAGCCCTATGCTACATGCATAAAATTAATACGGGCTTAGCTCCCAACTACCTTAAAATCTTGGTCCAACAATATCGGCCCTCTCGTTCTCTTCGATCTTCTAATCAACTAAAATTCCAGGTGCCCAAATTCCGACGTGCTAAGATGGGGGGACGCTCTTTTGCTTTCCTTGCTCCCTCTCTCTGGAATTCTCTTCCTTCTTATTTACGACATGAAAAGGTGTTCATCATATTTCGAAAGGAGTTGAAGACATGGCTCTTTAACCAGTAATTGCCCAAGTGGCTCGTTTGAGCCTGCCTCTGTCATGCACTGTTTTTAGCGCCGGGAAACCTTCGGGTAGCTGTGCGCTATATAAAATCATTAAATAAATAAATAAATAAATAATGGAAACAGTTACATCCGTTGTAGTCAGCACATCAGTACACAGTTGTCATTGCACCAATATCAGTAAAATGATAATCCATAGGTGAAAAGTGGGTAATACCATCATGCCACTGCCACACAGAATACACCAATAGTCATAGAAATGTGAAGTTGCACTGACTCACCTGTGTGTCATTGGAAGTACTGACGGATAACTATGGTTCTGTCATCCTCATCCTCATCTTCAGCCTCTTCATCCTCATTGTCATCAGGGTCTACTGCAGCCACAGGGGCATCTCCAGTCTCCTCCTCCTGCAAAAAAGGTACATGGCGTCTGAGGGCCAGGTTGTGCAAAATGCAGCATGCCACGACTATCTGGCAGACCTTCTTGGGTGAGTAGCACAGGGATCCACCTGTCAGATGGAGGCACCTGAACCTGGCCTTCAGGAGGCTGAAGGTTCTCTCGATTATCCTTCTGGTTCGCCTATGTGCCTCATTATAACGTTCCTCAGACCTTGTCCTGGCATTCCTCACAGGGGTCAGCAGTCACAATGGGTTTGGGTATCCAGAGTCACCTGCAGGTATTGAGGGACAACATTTAGCTACACACTTTCCTATGAGGTTAATAGCAGAGGCATACATGAACATACACTGGGTGGGGACCAAGGCTCACCTATCAGCCACACCCTGTGCCTCTGTAGTTAGGCCATCATATTTGGGATGCTGCTATTCCTCAGGAAAAAGGCATCGGGTCCCGACTAAGGATACTTAGCATTGACTTGGGAGATGTACTGGTCTGCCAGGCACACCATCTGCACATTCATGGAGTGGAAGCTCTTCTGATTCCTGTACACCTGTTCATTCTGGCGGGGGGAGACAAATACAATATGTGTCCCATCAATCGCCCCAATAATATTGGGGATATGTCCCATTGCATAGAATCCAGCCTTCACAGTGGCCAAATCTTCCACCTGGGGGAATGCTATGTAGCTGTACATGTGTTTCACCAGGGCAGACAATACTCTTGCCAAAACAATTGAGAACATTGGCTGTGACATTCCTGCTGCCAAGCCCACTGTCACTTGGAAAGAACCTGTTGCCAGGAAATGGAGCACTGATAGCACTTGCACAAGAGGGGGGATCCCAGTCAGATGACGGACAGATGAGATCAGGTCAGGCTCCAACTGGGCATACAGCTCTGTGAATGTGGCCCTGTCTGGACTATAGGTGAGTATAATGTGCCTGTCCTCCAGTGTAGCTAAGTCTACCAGGGGTCTGTGCGGTAGGTATCTAAGCGACACAAGAGTGAGTAGGCTGTCACAATTTGAACAACTAAACCACAACATCAGTCCACATGGTACACTTATGTATTGGGACAGTGTAAATGTCAAAGTATGTGCCTATTTAACCTGTGATGCAGTAATTGTTGATAGGCCTGTCCCCACCAAAATGGCGACCTCCTGTCCTGTATGGAGGGACAGGTGGAAGTGAGGTAATTCAGCCGACGTTGGGCGTCGTGGAGGGAGGCAGTCTTGCACCGCCATGCAATTCCTCATTGGATAGTATTGGGCCCTATGGAGTACAGTGGCCAATGGGGATGTACACCAGTGGTGACAGTGTACACCGCCGTGTGACATGACCGCCATTTTCTAACTCAATCCTCACTTGTTTCCTGACCTTCAACAGGAGAACACCTACACTGCGTGTGCTGCTGTGACCTGTTTCTGGAACCTACTATGGCTCGTGTGACCGGGTAAAAGGCCCCAGCCTTCACTTCAGACGAGTTGGAGCGACTGGTGGATGGGGTCCTACCCCAGTACAGACAGCCTTATGGGCCTCCAGACCAACAGGTGAGTACACTTTGGGCACAATGCATGTGGCATGGATGCATGGAGATGTGTGTGAAGGCATCATGTAAGGGTGGGTGAGGGGATTGTCTGTTGGTGGTGTACATGTTGTGAGCTTGATTATGTGTGTGCCAATGGTGATGGAATCGGGTATGGTGGACCATGTGTGTGACAGGTTGGAGTGTTTGTTTAATGGAGTTTTCCTGTATGTATTGCCTCTGCAGGTCAGCAGCCATCATAAGAAGGGATTATGGCATGCCATCGCCAAGGACGTGTGGACCCTGGGGGTCAATGGCAGGCAGAGCACTCACTTTCGGAAACAGTGGGAGGACCTAAGATGCTGGGCACGAAAGAGCGTGGAGGCCCAGCTGGGGATGGCCTTACAACGAGGAAGGGGTATCCGTCGGACCCTGCCCCCTTGATGGCCCGCATATTGGCGGTGGCCTACTCTGAGCTGGATGGGTGCTTGAGGGAATCACAGCAGCCACAAGGGGTTGAGTACAGTGGGTTTCATTATATATTTTGGCTGGTCGGGTGGAATCCGGGTGGTGGATGTGTGTTAGTGGGTGCCCCTAAGGTCAGGCCACACATTGCAGCGCGGGTCACCTGAAGGGTAGTGGTTGCATGGCAAATATAGGTAACCTAGCTTGTTAGTAGTCCATTTCAGGCAGGGCATCCTGGGTCCCAGGTGTGCTGCAGTTGGCAGTGCGTGGTCCTCATCTTGCCTTAGTGACTAGCCATATCACTGGTAGTGCAATGCATAGTGCTTAAGCCTGTTCCCTGTGTGTGACGGTGAAGTGCATGCCAATAGTGGTGTTGGTGCAGTCATTGACCAAGTGTATCCTTTGTCTCTCCCCCCCTTTCTTGTTTTGTCATCCTGTCCTTGTGTGTATTAGCGCCATCTGGTGGAGGAGCAGTGGCACTGGCAACAGAGAGAGCTGCATCCCACAGGACCCTGGAGGCAGAGTCCACAGAAGCCAAGGGAACCAGTCAGATGGATGGCGAGGGACGCACCACGGCAGAGACTAGAGGAGACAACACAGACTCAGATAACTCCTCCGATGGGAGCTCCCTGGTAGTGGCAGACACCTCTGTGACCACCCCAGATGCAGGTACAGCCACCACCCCTGTACCAGCACCGCCCTCCCAGCAGCCCCTCAGCGAGTTGCCCGTGTCTGCTCACCCAGGAGGGTGGGCATCTCCTTCGCCCCAGGCACTTCAGGCCCTACCCCAGTGAGCCAGTGAGGAGGCTATTGACCTCCTGAGATCCATCTCTACAGGGCAGTCAACCATAGTGAATGCCATCCAGGGGCTGGCATCCCAGATGCAGCAATGCAATGCATTCCTAGAGGGCATTCACAGTGGATTGGCGGCCCAACGGAGATCGATACAGGCTCTGATGGCAGCCATTGTCCCTGTTTCTACCGTCCTCCCTCCAACTACCACTTCCCAGTCCCATTATCGTCAACCCCATCCCATCCCAGGCACACATACAGATGAGCATGCACACAAGACAACACCCAAGAGTGGCACAGGCTAACACAAGCACCACACTTAATCATGCAAGCACTCACACAAACACAATACAGTTGCAGACACGACAACATCCACTGCCTCCACTGTCTCCCCCTCCTCCTCCTCCACCACCTTCCTCCGAGTCACGTCCACACTCATACCTGCATGCACTTCATCAACATCCACTACCAGCATCACCACGTCAAGCAGAAAACACACCCCAGTGGCAGACACCTCCACAACAGCTGTGCACGTGTCCCCTCCGTCCTCTCCCACCCTGTCTGTCCCTCCCTCCTAAAGGACACAAATGCAAGCATTCACACACCCAACAGCCATCCACCTCAAATCAGCATACTGCCCATGCACCAGCATCCAAGACCAGCAGACATACACCTCCAACAACCAGTCCCTCATCCTCCACTCCCATTACTCCTCCCTCCTTCCACCCCACTGTCCCTAAAAAGCTTTTCCTTTCCCAATTTGACCTCTTCCATACCCCTTCACTCCCCATCCTGCCCGTATGGGCAGGGTACTAAGGACACACCCAGCACCTCAGCCAAACAGTCCACGAGGACAGTGTAAGCACCACCTACTCATGGTGGTAAGGATACCACACCTCCATCGAAGAAGGGGAAGAGGGCTGTACCACCTGGAAAGAAGGGGAGGGAGCCTTCACCACCTGGAAAGAAGGGGAAGGAGCCTGCACCACCTGGAAAGAAGGGGAAGGAGCCAGCAGCCCCTAGAAAGAAGGGGAGGAGCCTGCACCACCAGGCAGAGAGGGGAAGAGCCCATCCACCCCTGCCAGGAAGTGTAAGGGATCCACGCACCATGTACTGGAGGAGATGAAGTACTTCACGCCAGCAGAGGCTGTCAGGCTGACACCTCCACCAATACCAGCTGTTACGGGCCCCCACCACCAGCTGAGGAAGTGCAGCCATCAGACAGTGCAGAGGCTGCCCAGGAGGCTCCTCCATCCACCACCACAGTACAGCCATCACACAGTGCAGAGGGTGCCCAGGAGGCTCCTCCATCCACCACCACACTGAAGCCGTCACTACCAGCGGACGCCACGTAGGCCACACTCCAGGGGCTGATGTGCGAGTTGTTCCCTCCAGAACCAGTGGGGAAGTCACCCACTAGAGAGACTGTGGCCTTGCACTCCCCAGCAAAGGGAAATTAGCATGTTGCCCCCTCCAGGACCAGTGGGGAAGTCACCCACTCCAGAGACTGTGGCCTGGCACTCCCCAGGACAGAGCAAGGGGCATGTTGCCCCCTCCAGGACCAGTGGGGAAGTCACCCACTCCAGAGACTGTGGCCTGGCCCTCCCCAGGACAGAGCAAGGGGCATATTGCCCCCTCCAGGACCAGTCGGGAAGTCACCCACTCCAGGGCCTGTGGCCTTGCACTCCCCAGGACAGAGCAATGGGCATGTTGCCCCCTCCAGGACCAGTGGGGAAGTCACCCACTCCAGAGACTGTGGCCTTGCACTCCCCAGGAAAGAGCAATGGGCATGGGGCCCCCTCCAGAACCAGAGGGGAAGTTCCTGTATTCAGCCGAGGTGCCCCCTACCACATCCCCCTGAGGTGCCTTCCCACTTGCAAAATGATGCCCCTGCAGTGTTCTATCCAGATGTGTCGGGATACAGGTTGGGCCTTGGATTTTGCCCTGTGGCCTTCTGTGCCCTTATGACTTTAGACTGGGCATTGGCCCTTTATGAACATCTGTAAATATATTTGGATTGTGTGGTGGGTTTTGCTATGCTAATACAGTGTCAGTACTTCAGCAATATGGTCCATGTTTTATTATGCCATGTGTGTGTACCATTGGTTTACGTGTGCAGCTGGACGTGTGTATGGTGTGTGTGTGTCTGGTGTGTGTTCTGCGTGTGTGTGTCACTCTTGTTTTCCTCCCTCCCTCCCTCTCTTGTGTGCTAGGCGGCAGTACTCACCATCGTCATCTTCGTTGGTGTTCCAGGTGAAGCCAGGTGAAGCGTTATGTATAAGATCATTGGAAAGACTTGCAGTTCGAGTTCCATGGCAGCATAGTTCTTTCCTGTCTCCAATGATGAGTCCTTTCACTTCTCAGCTCTGTTTCCGCCAGGCTTTTGTTGGCGTTGGTACTTCCCCAGAAAAGATGGAGGTTTGCAGTGTCTTAATATGGTGGGCTGTACTTTGTTTTCTGCCTGGCTGTTGGTGGCTACCACCGAGGTGAGTGTTGTTTCCGTCCTGGCGGTTGGTGTGGTATATATTTGTTGTCTTTGGGAGTTATTTCCACCATGGTCATAATTTGGCAGAATTTACCGCCAGCCTATTGGCGGTATTACTGCCACTTTATCACTCACCGCCAGGGCCTTCATGTCATAATATGATCACTTGTGAGAGGGAGGTTGATGGCCAACGCAATGGTTTCTTATGCTGCATGCAGTGTAAGACTTGTGTCAACAGCTCCAACTGCTGTGAGATTAAGATTCCCGGCAGCAAACGGACATTTAGATTTAAGGGGAGTTTTAATTGTGACACTACATATTGTGTATATTGCCTGGTGTGGCCATGTGAGAAATGGTATGGGGCAGTACCATTCACAAAGTAGAGAAACACATTTTGGAACACAAAAGATCTACAGTATATGCAGCAACAATCAACAATACCCTGTAGCTGTACATTTCTCTGAGTTACTTTACCAAAATGAGAGGTTATTGAAAATGTTGGTGACTATACAGTAGGACCAGACATTCGAGGGGGAGATAGAGAACATAGACTGAGAGTTCTGGAGTCAACGTATATTTTGGACTTCAGCACTTTGTGCCCTGGGGGTTTAAATTCAAGTGAGAAACTCAGTGTACATTTGTGTTGAGCAATATGATTTTTGCTCTTCTCTGAGTCCCTGTATGGAGTTTGTACATTACAATTGCTTTTAATTTATGTGTTTCATGTTTTGTTTTTTATACAGATGAAAACCATGGGAATCAAAAAGTGCACTTTATGGTTCTCTTCATGTGTCGTCGTAAAGCCACTCAATTTTAGGTGTATTTTTGGTGGCACTTGTTTGTATGGACATCAATTTGGAAACAGCAGTTTTGGTACTTTCTGGTTCATGGTCTGTTGGTGAACACAGTGGGTGTTTTTAAGCATGCCTTAGTCTCCTGGGAAATTATTTCAGTGCGTTAGCCCACAGGGGCATGATTGGTTTAACTTTGGAACAATTGGGTGTCAGAAGTACGTGTTGACATTAGCCAGATCATGGTTATCACTGTCCTTCGGGATGTTTAAAGACAACATCAATCCATGATCAACGCCAGATGCATGGGGGTCTGTAGTGCAAAAGGAAGGTGACCTTGCAGCCAGTATGGATTGGGATATTATCCAATTCACATAAATATGTTGTACTTATGCTTTAGCTCTATTTGCCTCTATGCATGCTCACGATGGGCATATTTTTTGGTGAAAATTTAATGTGCTGAAAAATATTTAGTGCACGCTGGGCTTGGTAGGAGAATGTGATATTATAAAATGAAGGAATCAAGTGCAAATAACCAGCAATATGCACATAGGACCACTGTCTTCACACGTACTATACGGGTTCGGATGATTAAGTGCTGAGTAGTGCATAACATTGGATGAGTACCATGGTCACCCGTAAATTCTGTGAAGAACAGGAGTTTTTCAATATTATTAGACACCGTAGCTATAACTCTAAATATGAAGGCTGGGGGGGAAAGGAGATGTATCTGACAGAGGCACATAATTAATGAATATGTGAATAAAGAATTACGATGATGTATTAACACAATCTTGTTCCTGGAGTTTATACATTGTTGTAAACTGTATATACATTAATGGCACCTAGTACGCTAATTATGAATGTCAACTAATATACGTGGGTGTCACTATAGGAAATCCATGCAGTTGTTTAATTCAAGACGTTGCAATGTGCCCGTTATGTGGGTTAGTACTACGAATCCTGCAGCAATTACCACTTGGCCATGTAACAATAAGATTATGATGTGTTTCTAATGCCAAACAGGCTAAGATGGTCATGATGGGTGATAGAATCTCAGGCCGTTTTGCTGACCAATGATGTCCTTTATTTGTGTTTACTGTTTGTCAATTACTGAAATACGGTGTGTTTGTATTCCCCTCCTTATAGTTAACAAGGCTACAACCCAAACGCATTGGGCAAGGACCTGCTTGCTAAATAAAGTGTGTTAAGCATCACTACCAGGAGTGTTCGAGGAGTTCTTGAGTTGGAGAATTCTTGGTGTTGCTTATATCTATATATATATGCACACACACAAACACATTCGTGTTGGTGTGCCTTACTACTATTGTCTATGATATGAATCAATAATACTTTTACCGACTTAATTAGAAAGTATACAAGTGACTCCTTCAGTAACGTATTTCTGTACGGTACGGTAAGTTATACTCAGTTTCTTGGGGAATATTGGGTTGCCCTATTTGATGTGGCATCAACGTTACAACACCGAAGACATAGTGACTGTGAAAAATGTGAACATCACACAAAGAACAAGTATAGCTAATGAGCCATGCCAGTTCAGCAGGAGAGTGGTAAGGGTGTGTTATATAGCCAGTGGTGCATTTCGGGGCACACTGTTTCAAATATATTACTAAAGCATAGTGTGGTAGCACATAGTCATTTATAGAAACATTTTTCCTTTGCTATAGTAACAAAATGTGAACAGACGCGCAGTTTCACTGGCAAAATTATATAATGCGCAAACAATAATATTTGGCAATCGAGCCTCAGGAAATATTTATCTTTTGTACATCGCCAAGTAAAGTCTCTTGGTTTGCTTTCAGCCTATTACATCTTTCTATTCAGCACACTTCAGAATAACGCAAATTACAGACTTACATTTATTCTTTCCTAAATGCTATGTTTAGGATATATTTATACAGTTCACTTGCAGGTATTTGAATGTTGTGTTATGGATGTTATAAAAAAAACTGACATCCTATAGCCTTTTCTTTCACACTCCTACCTCTCAGCTAGGTTGTCAGATAGTTAGCTTTACAAAATACTTTAACTTTGCAATTAGAGAAAGGAAAGTAAACACCAATCTCCATGTAAAAAGAATAAGCAGCAATCTGTCAGACGTCATAGTCTGGAATTTGACCTCTATCTTTGAACATATAGCAACTGGGACAAGATAAAAACACAATTTAAAGGCATCTTAATTGCTCATTTACCTTCTGAACTCCTACTTCCAGCACCTTTGTGTCACACTCACGCACGGACTAGAGGTTCTAGGGGTGAAATGGTAATACAGATGGAGTGAATCCAACACGTGTTCCTATCCTACCTTAGCCTGCTCTTCTGTGAGTTTATAACCAACCATCTCACTAACAGCCCTGAAGCCCAGTTTTGGAATCCAGTCCATGGAGAGGAGCAAAGTCACTTTTCTGGGTGCCTTTGCAGGCTCTTAGAGCAGCCTCGTGGCCCGCCCACCTGCTCCTGACGTTGGGCTTCCACCAGATAACAGCACAGCCTCAACCATAGGCCCACCGCCAGGCAGCAGTGTCACCATCTATTGGTGTGGGATACTCGAGGGTGGGGGCCACAGGTGATTGACAGCCTGAGCTGAGCGTGAGGTGCCTGTACGAGGCTGGTAACAAAATGAACATCCGCTTAACCGAACCCCTCTACACTCTCCATGGACTCTATTCCAAATGGAGCCTAGAGATGTCAGGGGGCCTGGTGACAGTAAAGATAATGGCCTAGCTAACTTGCTAGAGTCTTCTCTCTCTCTCGTGCCGCAGTCCTACACACTCTATTTTGGCCCTTTCTTTTTTATTTTCCCTAATAAAGTCGCAGACGGATTTGTAGAACTTATTCACATTTCCTGGTATAAACACATGGGATCATTAGTTACTAAAAAAATGATTTGTGTAAGGAATTTGCTTTATCATATTTTGTGACAGCATTTATTTTGTTGGAAATAATTACCGCCTGACATGATTAGGAAGAAAAATGAAACGTGCAGAACGTGTGACTTTGGTTCAAGCGCCATGGCAAAATATTTTCCTGTCGTAAACGTTGTGAATGAATTCCACTTCTCACTGTTGACATCAGTGGGTACACTGTTATATATTATTATAAAGAATGTTAAAAGTGATCTGGCTGCCCTGTTGTGTTTGGCGTAGACAGCCTGGAATACTTATCAGTATGTACATTACCCAGAATTTTTCTTCTTTGTCCCAGTACTTACTTCAACGCGTTTTAGTTGTTCCTCCTCCAAAAGCCACCACCTTTAACCCCTTCGCTGCCAGGCCTTTTCCCCCTCCTGTGCCGAGCCTTTTTTTGGCTATTTGGAGCAGTTCGCGCTTAGGCCCTCATAACTTTTTGTTCACGTAAGGTACCCACGCCAAATTTGCGTCCTTTTTTTCCAACATCCTAGGGATTCTAGAGGTACCCAGACTTTGTGGATTCCCCAGAAGGAGGCCAAGAAATTAGCCAAAAAACAGTGAAAATTTCGTTTTTTTAAAAAAAATTGGAAAAATGGGCTGCAGAAGAAGGCTTGTGGTTTTTTCCCTGAAAAGGGCATTAACAAAGAGTTTGCGGTGATAAAATCACCAGCTTCCCAGCTTTCAGGAACAGGCAGACTTGAATCAGAAAACCCAATTTTTCAACACAATTTTGGCATTTTACTGGGACATACCCCATTTTTATGATTTTTTGTGCTTTCAGCCTCCTTCCAGTCAGTGACAGAAATGGGCATGAAACCAACGCTGGATCCCAGAAACCGCAACATTTCTGAAAAGTAGACAAAAGTCTGAATTCAGCAAGGGGTAATTTGTGTAGATCCTACAAGGGTTTCCTACAGAAAATAACAACTGAAAAAGAAAAATATTGAAATTGAGGTGAAAAAAACATCAATTTTTCTCAAAGTTTTACTCTGTAACTTTTTCCTGCAATGTCAGATTTTCGAAAGCAATATACTGTTACGTCTGCTGGACTCTTCTGGTTGCGGGGATATATAGGGCTTGTAGGTTCATCAAGAACTCTAGGTACCCAGAGCCAATAAATGACCTGCACCCTGCAGTGGGTTTTCATTCTATGCCGGGTATACAGCAATTAATTTGCTGAAATATAAAGAGTAAAAAATAGCTATCAAGAAAACCTTTGTATTTCCAAAATGGGCACAAGATAAGGTGTTGAGAAGCAGTGGTTATTTGCACATCTCTGAATTCCGGGGTGCCCATACTAGCATGTGAATTACAGGGCATTTCTCAAATAGACGTCTTTTTTACACACTGTCTTACATTTGGAAGGGAAAAATGTAGAGAAAGACAAGGGGCAATAACACTTGTTTTGCTATTCTATGTTCCCCCAAGTCTCCCGATAAAAATGATACCTCACTTGTGTGGGTAGGCCTAGCGCCCGCGACAGGATATGCCCCAAAACACAACGTGGACACATCACAGAAAACAGACCTGTTTTTAGCAAAGTGCCTACCTGTAGATTGTGGCCTCTAGCTCAGCCGCCACCTAGGGAAACCTACCAAACCTGTGCATTTCTGAAAACTAGAGACCTAGGGGAATCCAAGATGGGGTGACTTGTGTGGCTGGGACCAGGTTCTTTTACCCAGAATCCTTTGCAAACCTCAAAATTTGGCTAAAAAAACACATGTTCCTCACATTTCTGTGGCAGAAAGTTCTGGAATCTGAGAGGAGCCACAAATTTCCTTCCACCCAGCATTCCCCCACGTCTCCCGATAAAAATGATACCTCACTTGTGTGGGTAGGCCTAGCGCCCACGACAGGAAACGCCCCAAAGCGCAACGTGGACACAGCCAAATTTTTGAAGGAAAACAGAGGTGTTTTTTGCAAAGTGCCTACCTGTAGATTTTGGCCTGTAGCTCAGCCGCCATCTAGGGAAACCTACCAAACCTGTGCATTTCTGAAAACTAGAGACCTAGGGGAATCAAAGATGGGGTGACTTGTGTGGCTGGGACCAGGTTCTGTTACCCAGAATCCTTTGCAAACCTCAAAATTTGGCTAAAAAAACACATGTTCCTCACATTTCTGTGGCAGAAAGTTCTGGAATCTGAGAGGAGCCACAAATTTCATTCCACCCAGCGGTCCCCCACATCTCCCGATAAAAATGATACCTCACTTGTGTGGGTAGGCCTAGCGCCCGCGACAGGAAACATCCCAAATCGCAACATGGACACAGCCAAATGTTTGAAGGAAAACAGAAGTGTTTTTTGCAAAGTGCCTACCTGTAGATTTTGGCCTGTAGCTCAGCCGCCACCTAGGGAAACCTACCAAACCTGTGCATTTCTGAAAACTAGAGACCTAGGGGAATCCAAGATGGGGTGACTTGTGTGGCTCGGACCAGGTTCTGTTACCCAGAATCCTTCGCAAACCTCAAAATTTGGCTAAAAAAACACATGTTCCTCACATTTCTGTGGCAGAAAGTTCTAGAATCTGAGAGGAGCCACAAATTTCCTTCCACCCAGCGTTCCCCCACGTCTCCCAATAAAAATGATACCTCACTTGTGTGGGTAGGCCTAGCGCCCGCGACAGGAAACGCCCCAAAGCGCAACGTGGACACAGCCAAATTTGTGAAGGAAAACAGAGGTGTTTTTTGCAAAGTGCCTACCTGTAGATTTTGGCCTGTAGCTCAGCCGCCACCTAGGGAAACCTACCAAACCTGTGCATTTCTGAAAACTAGAGACCTAGGGGAATCCAAGATGGGGTGACTTGTGTGGCTCGGACCAGGTTCTGTTACCCAGAATCCTTCGCAAACCTCAAAATTTGGCTAAAAAAACACATGTTCCTCACATTTCTGTGGCAGAAAGTTCTAGAATCTGAGAGGAGCCACATATTTCCTTCCACCCAGAGTTCCCCCACGTCTCCCGATAAAAATGATACCTCACTTGTGTGGGTAGGCCTAGCGCCCGCTACAGGAAACGCCCCAAAGCGCAACGTGGACACAGCCACATTTTTGAAGGAAAACAGAGGTGTTTTTTGCAAAGTGCTTACCTGTAGATTTTGGCCTGTAGCTCAGCCGCCACCTAGGGAAACCTACCAAACCTGTGCATTTCTGAAAACTAGAGACCTAGGGGAATCCAAGATGGGGTGACTTGTGTGGCTGGGACCAGGTTCTGTTACCCAGAATCCTTTGCAAACCTCAAAATTTGGCTAAAAAAACACATGTTCCTCACATTTCTGTGGCAGAAAGTTCTGGAATCTGAGAGGAGCCACAAATTTCCTTCCACCCAGCGTTCCCCCACGTCTCCCGATAAAAATGATACCTCACTTGTGTGGGTAGGCCTAGCGCCCGCGACAGGAAATGCCCCAAAGCGCAACGTGGACACAGCCAAATTTTTGAAGGAAAACAGAGGTGTTTTTTGCAAAGTGCCTACCTGTAGATTTTGGCCTGTAGCTCAGCCGCCACCTAGGGAAACCTACCAAACCTGTGCATGTCTGAAAACTAGAGACCTAGGGGAATCCAATATGGGGTGACTTGTGTGGCTGGGACCAGGTTCTGTTACCCAGAATCCTTTGCAAACCTCAAAATTTGGCTAAAAAACACATGTTCCTCACATTTCTGTGGCAGAAAGTTCTGGAATCTGAGAGGAGCCACAAATTTCCTTCCACCCAGCGTTCCCCCACGTCTCCCGATAAAAATGATACCTCACTTGTGTGGATAGGCCTAGCGCCCGCGACAGGAAACGCCCCAAAGCGCAACGTGGACACAGCCAAATTTGTGAAGGAAAACAGAGGTGTTTTTTGCAAAGTGCCTACCTGTAGATTTTGGCCTGTAGCTCAGCCGCCACCTAGGGAAACCTACCAAACCTGTGCATTTCTGAAAACTAGAGACCTAGGGGAATCCAAGATGGGGTGACTTGTGTGGCTCTGACCAGGTTCTGTTACCCAGAATCCTTCGCAAACCTCAAAATTTGGCTAAAAAAACACATGTTCCTCACATTTCTGTGGCAGAAAGTTCTAGAATCTGAGAGGAGCCACATATTTCCTTCCACCCAGAGTTCCCCCACGTCTCCCGATAAAAATGATACCTCACTTGTGTGGGTAGGCCTAGCGCCCGCGACAGGTAACGCCCCAAAGCGCAACGTGGACACAGCCACATTTTTGAAGGAAAACAGAGGTGTTTTTTGCAAAGTGCCTACCTGTAGATTTTGGCCTGTAGCTCAGCCGCCCCCTAGGGAAACCTACCAAACCTGTGCATTTCTGAAAACTAGAGACCTAGGGGAATCCAATATGGGGTGACTTGTGTGGCTGGGACCAGGTTCTGTTACCCAGAATCCTTTGCAAACCTCAAAATTTTCTAAAAAAACACATGTTCCTCACATTTCTGTGGCAGAAAGTTCTGGAATATGAGAGGAGCCACAAATTTCCTTCCACCCAGCGTTCCCCCACGTCTCCCGATAAAAATGATACCTCACTTGTGTGGATAGGCCTAGCGCCCGCGACAGGAAACGCCCCAAAGCGCAACGTGGACACATCACAGAAAACAGACCTGTTTTTAGCAAAGTGCCTACCTGTAGATTTTGGCCTGTAGCTCAGCCGCCACCTAGGGAAACCTACCAAACCTGTGCATTTCTGAAAACTAGAGACCTAGGGGAATCCACGATGGGGTGACTTGTGTGGCTGGGACCAGGTTCTGTTACCCAGAATCCTTTGCAAACCTCAAAATTTGGCTAAAAAAACACATGTTCCTCACATTTCTGTGGCAGAAAGTTCTAGAATCTGAGAGGAGCCACAAATTTCCTTCCACCCAGCGTTCCCCCACGTCTCCCGATAAAAATTATACCTCACTTGTGTGGGTAGGCCTAGCGCCCGCGACAGGAAACGCCCCAAAGCGCAACGTGGACACATCACAGAAAACAGTCCTGTTTTTAGCAAAGTGCCTACCTGTAGATTTTGGCCTGTAGCTCAGCCGCCACCTAGGGAAACCTACCAAACCTGTGCATTTCTGAAAACTAGAGACCTAGGGGAATCCAAGATGGGGTGACTTGTGTGGCTCGGACCAGGTTCTGTTACCCAGAATCCTTTGCTAACCTCATCATTTGGCTAAAAAAACACATGTTCCTCACATTTCTGTGGCAGAAAGTTCTAGAATCTGAGAGGAGCCACAAATTTCCTTCCAACCAGCGTTCCCCCACGTCTCCCAATAAAAATGATACCTCACTTGTGTGGGTAGGCCTAGCGCCCGCGACAGGAAACGCCCCAAAGCGCAACGTGGACACATCACAGAAAACAGACCTGTTTTTAGCAAAGTGCCTACCTGTAGATTTTGGCCTGTAGCTCAGCCGCCACCTAGGGAAACCTACCAAACCTGTGCATTTCTGAAAACTAGAGACCTAGGGGAATCCAATATGGGGTGACTTGTGTGGCTGGGACCAGGTTCTGTTACCCAGAATCCTTTGCAAACCTCAAAATTTGGCTAAAAAAACATATGTTCCTCACATTTCTGTGGCAGAAAGTTCTAGAATCTGAGAGGAGCCACAAATTTCCTTCCACCCAGCGTTCCCCCACGTCTCCCGATAAAAATGATACCTCACTTGTGTGGGCAGGCCTAGCGCTCGCGACAGGAAATGGCCCAAAACACAACGTGGACACATCACATTTTTTCATAGAAAACAGTGCCTACCTGTGGATTTTGGCCTCTAGCTCAGCCGGCACCTGGGGAAACCTAGCAAACCAGCGCATTTTTGAAAACTAGAGACCTAGGGGAATCCAAGATGGGGTGATTT
Source organism: Pleurodeles waltl (assembly GCF_031143425.1). Lineage (NCBI taxonomy): Eukaryota > Metazoa > Chordata > Amphibia > Caudata > Salamandridae > Pleurodeles > Pleurodeles waltl. Next base: position 471,874,826 of record NC_090445.1, read on the forward strand.
GCGGGGCTCTGACCAGGTTCTGTTACCCAGAATCATTTGCAAACATCAAAATTTGGCCAAAAAACACTTTTTCCTCTCATTTCGGTGACAGAAAGTTCTGGAATCTGAGAGGAGCCACAAATTTCCTTCCACCCAGCGTTCCCCTAAGTCTCTCCATAAAAATGGTACCTCACTTGTGTGGGTAGGCCTAGCGCCCACGAAAGGAAATGGCCAAAAACACAACGTGGACACAACATATTTTTTCTCAGAAAACAGAGGTGTTTTTTGCAAAGTGCCTACCTGTGGATTTTGGCCTCTAGCTCAGCCGGCCCGGGGGGGGGGAGTAGGGAGGAAATGCCCTAAAATAAATTTGACCCCCCCCACTCCCCCAAACCCCCCCTGCCCAGGAGCGACCCTTGCCTACGGAGTCGCTCCCCCTGCGTGACATTGGCGCCAAAAAACAAATCCCCGGTGCCTAGTGGTTTCTGCCCCCTTGGGGCAGATTGAGCTAAAATCGACCAATCTGCCCCCAAGGGGGGCAGAAATGGTCTAAACACAGTTTGCCCCCCAGGGGAGCGACCCTTGCCTGATGGGTCACTCCCCATCTCTAAAAAAAACAAACATACAAAAAAAAAAACACAAAAAATAAATCTGCCCTGGCGCCTACAGGTTTCTGCCCCCCCTGGGGGCAGATCGGCCTAATAATAGGTCGATCTGCCCCCAGGGGGGGGCAGAAAAGGCCTTCCCAAAAAAATGCCCCCCCTGGGAGCGACCCTTGCCCAAGGGGTCGCTCCTGTTGCGTAAAAGTTGCGGAAAAAAAAACTCCCTGGTGTCTAATGGTTTCTGCCCCTCTTGGGGGCAGATTGGCCTCATCAAAATAGGCCAATCTGCCCCCAAGGGGGGCAGAAATGGCCTAAATATATATTGCCCCCTAGGGGAGCGACCCTTGCCTAAGGGGTCGCTCCCCACCTAAAAAAAAGAAAACATCACAAAAAAAAACGGAAAAAAAAACTCCCTGGTGCCTAGAGGTTTCTGCCCCCAGCCTAATAATAGGCCAATCTGCCCCCAGGGGGGGCAGAAAAGGCCTTCCTAAAAAAATGTCCCCCCTGGGAGCGACCCTTGCCCAAGGGGTCGCTCCCTTTTGACAGTTTCATTCCCAAAAATAAAAATCCCTGGTGTCTAGTGGGGTTTCAAAAGCCGGATTGCAAGCAATCCGGCTTTTGAAACCTGTGAGAGACTTCAAAGGGAAGGAAATACATTTCCTTCCCTTTGAAGCCTCTCGGGGCCTCCCCCAGTGATTGAAAGAGAAATGCAAAAGCATTCCTCTTCAGGGAGACCCTGTGACTAATCAGCGCGCGTGGGGGAAGCACACAGAGGGAGCGAGAGCGCTCTCTCTGGGCTGTGTGCCGAGGACGTAGTGGTTACGTCCTCGGCACAGCAGCACTGTGCAGCAGGACGTAACCACTACGTCCGCGGCACAGAAGGGGTTAAAAGCTGACTTTTATGTTTATTAACAGTAACTTTCCCTCCTTCCTGGTACAAACCCCACTGCTCCCAATTCCTTTTGCTGACATTATCAAGCCCTATTACTAGATAGCTGAGTAAGGCAAAGGGTAGGGTCATAAATTCTGGGAGGAGGAAGAAAGAATGGTAGTAATGAAAGTTACCACTTAAAAAAGCAGGCATTATCTCCTTCCTTGTCCCATTCCTTACTTTAATGAGGAAATACCTAAGCACTATGCCTTTATCACAGTCTGATAAAAATAAAGATACCAGAAAAAAACATGCACTAAACAAAAGTGCAAAACAAAACAACAGTTTAATTTTCACACTCCCATAGTGACTGAATGGATTAAAAATGAATGATGTCAAACATCACAACAAAAAGGCATTTATCAGACACTGTCTAGATGAGTAACTGTGAACTAAAACAAATTCAGACACCTGAGACACGTTTAATCTACAATTAGAAATCACTATAGATGGTGTATACAACCCAGGGAGCAGTTCAGCAAGTATCAACAGTAGAAACATCAGCCATTTCAGCACAGGAAGCCACCATTTCCCAAGTGGAACGACCCAGAACTGAACGAAATCCCTCCCAGAGTGCTAATAAGCCAAGGAAATTACAGACTTACTCCACCTGCTCACCGTAGTTTTAGAAGATTTGGACCTCCTGTGGCAGGGCTAAAATTCACAAACTGCTGAACTGTCTGAAAACAGCTGTTCTTTTCAGGTAATCGTCAATGTTCTTCCCACACCTAAAAGCTGAATTAGGATGAATGATTTGAAGGAAGAGCTTGCTTTTAATGCAGTAAGAACTATTTCCTTATTCCGATAAAAGGTTAAGCTTAATTATTTAACCAAATAGGAAAAAAAGACCTACAGAAAGGACAATCCTATCCCAAAAAAAACCTTTCAATAGAATTTACAACAAGAAGGGAGCCCAGCTCTTCAGTTCGTCTTGATGAAGTGATGGCAATTAAAAAACAAGCTTTGAGGGTAAGACCGTTTTCTGAAATCTCATCCAGATGTTCAAAAGATGGCCCCCCCGGACAAAGGATAAAACTAGACTCAAGACCCACCCTTGGCAAGGAGACCTTGACATAGGGCTCATGAGATCAAAACCCTGAAACAACATTAAAATTGAAGGTTCCACAGCAGAAAAGATTTCCCATGGTCACCTAAATAATTTGATGGCTGAAAATTGAAGCCATAAAGTGGCTAAAGATAACTTCTTGTTGAACCTATCCTGTAAGAACTGATAAATCTCTTCTGAGAGAGACTTTAACAGAGATAATCTCTTAAAATTACACCATTTATCAAAGGAAACCCAGTGATGACTTCCTTATAGATCATCTTCTAGAAGTCTGAAGAGTCTCAGAAAGAGAATTGAGAAGACTTGTATTGAAGAAAACCTCGCTGCTTAACCTCCAAACGGACAGCCTAAAATGATGTAGAGTGGATAAAGAAAGAGACTGATGAGTCAAGGGTGATGGAGATAATAGAAGACTTCAATCTTCTTCCACTGTAAGGAGACAAAGAATAGAAAAATGAGTTCTTCTTGACCAGTATGGGACAACCATGGCTACTTATAGCCTTTCTTTCTGGATCCTTGTTAAAAGTATTAAGAACAAGAGAAGAAGAGGGAATGCATACAGCAGGAATCTTGGCCATGGACAAGTCAGAGCAACCATCTCTATTGCCTGACGTGCCTGAGACCCCAAGAAGAACATTGCCACCTGGCAGTTCATGTGTCTGATAAAGATAAAGTAGATTGTTCTCAGTCCAGGAACAAATCAGATGAGTTACAACGTTGAGATTCTAAGATCCTGTGCTGAAATGACAATTCAAGTATGACTTTAGATCCATGTTGTTTGCTCGAATAATTAGTGCTCTGCCTCTGTGCCGACTTGAGGATACCTGAATTGCTTTCTAAACTGCCATTAATTCCCTCCTGCTGGAGGACTAAACCTTCTCTATCTCCCCTCAAACAGCTTGACCTGTCTGAGACCCAGTACTGCTCCTCAGCTCATGATGCTGGCTCTATGGTCAAAGTCTCTGAGTGTGGGTAGGTGAAATACATTTCCTGCTCAAAGGTTGATGGACTCAAATACCAAGCTAGTTGGTCTTGGATGGAATCAGTGACTGAATGAGAGCCTCAGACTCATTCTGGATTGGAGACCAATGATGGAAGATGTGTAGAACCAGTTGCTCCAGGTGAAGGCAACACAAAAGAATGGCAAATAATGTTGCCGTCTAACTGCTGGTATGAAAATAGAAGAGTGTAAATATATTACCATGTCACTTTGGACTTGAAGTTATTCTATTAGTGGAGCCTCAACAATAAACATTCCTGATGGTATCTTAGCTTCAACCTCCTCGACACCGGAATAAGTATCTTCCCCAGATATATTCTGACATATTCTGAGATTCCGATATGCCATCCCATGGGACAGGATGAGATGTGGCTTTGTCAAATTGATTGGAACCCAAAACTTTTGTAAGATGTTGATCACAACTTTGGTATCCAGTAGAGTCTGTTTTTTATGTTTCCAAAACCTTTATTGAAAACAAACAATGGTTTACAGAATAATAATGAACATTTTCAATGTCTCAAAGATGATACATAGATACATAAACATACCTTTCTGCACCCATACGTCACATATTATTACAGGTGCCCTTACTTCACATTTACAAACCTTGAATATATATGCACTGTGTAGGTACTTATGTGAATTTAGATATAGAAAATCTAGACTTCCTGTTGATATTTTTTTGATATTTTTGTCCTCAATATTCGATCTCACTGATATTGAGGTTCAATATTCAGGATGGACAACTCTGTGTTCTGCTACTCATGCTATTCGTGCATTGTCTCTCCTGTTGCATTTTTCCAGGTCAATTACTTTTTGTGTTCAATTTCTATGTGCCTGAGGCCCATTCCTTTAGAGTGTGTTGTTGAGAGGGTGACTGAATCAAAAGATTGTACTGGTGAGGATGAATCATTATTCCTTTGTTGTGGAGAAGATCCTTCACAGTTTGTGAATACTGTGTGGGCTGTCTTTAATCCAAACAGAAGCACCTGAAAATATATTTGTTGATATGAGATAAAATCTAAGGAACCTTTGGTAAGAAAGAACAATTAAAATGTGCAGGAAAGTATCCTTCAGATCGATCTTGGTCAAAGGGGCCTCCTTTTGAGATTGGACGAATTATATGCTGCAACACGTTCATTTTAATGTGTACTGTTGAAATGAACCGGTTAAGGTATGCTAGACCTGACAGCCTTAGGGTGGTCATCCCCCAACTTTTTGTCTGCCTCTCTCAGACCCTGTTTTTGCTGGTTTTAGGACTCTGCACACGTAACCACTGCTGACCAGTGCCAAAGTGCATGTGCTCTCTCCCCTAAACATGGTAACATTAGTTTCTACCCAATTGGCATATTTAATTTACTTTTAAGTCTCTAATAAAAGTGCAGAGGGCCTGTAAAGTAAATGCTACTAGTGGGCCTGCAGCACTGGTTGTGCAACCCACATAACTAGGCCCTGAACCATGTCTCAGGCCTGCCATTGCAAGGTCTGTGTGTGCAGCTTCACTGCCATTAAGACATAGGAGGTTATTACAACTTTGGAGGAGGTGTTAATCCGTCCCAAATGTGACGGATATACCACCAGCCGTATTACGAGTTCCATAGGATATAATGGACTCGTAATACGGCTGGTGGTATATCCGTCACTTTACTGTCACTTTTGGGACGGATTAACACCTCCTCCAAAGTTGTAATAACCCCCATAGTATTTAAAACTACTTACCAAGACTTAAACTCCCCTTTGTACATATACATCACAGTAGGCCCTAGGTAACCCATAGGGCAGGGTGCTCTGTACGTCAATGGCAGGACATGTACTTATGCGTTTTACATGTCCTGGTAGTGGAAAACACACAAATTCATTTTCCATTGCCTTGAGGCGTGCTCCTCTCGCAGGCCAACATTAGAACTGGCTTTATATACTTTTAAGTGGTAGATTCTGATCTGAAAGGAGGAGCCCTGTCATGTTTAGTATGGCCAGAATGGTAATAGAAAATCTTGCTTTCTGGTGAAGTTGGATTTAATATTACTATTAGAAAGTGGACATTTCTCTGTACTTACTGCCATCTGTGCCTTACAGTCTGTCTCCAATCCACGTCTAGACTGTGCTGCTTAACACAAGACTCTCAATCACATCTGCATACTGAATGGGTTTCCTTGGGCAGGAAGGATTGGGGGCTCTCTCTTACACTTCAAAGGCCAGTGGCCTGCCCTTACACAAAGGACAGATAAACCCCACAGGGACCCTGGCAGACAGGAATGGGCTGAAAGGGGAAAGTGTGCACTTCAAAACCACTCATTGACATTTCCTCCACTTCAAAGGCACTTTTGGGTATGTATACTGGAGCTCTGACCCCACCAAATCAGACACTTCTGCATCTACACCTGGACTCTATCAGAAGGACTGCCTGGTTGCCCCAAGGACTCATCTGGACTGGTTTGCTAAGAAGGACTGCTGCCCTGCTTGTTGCCCTGCTGCCTGCTGGATCCTGACTCAGCTGGAAGGACTCTGCCTTCCCCACAAGTGCTCTCCAAGGGCTTGGATTGAGCTTGCCTCCTGTTCTGAAGTCGCAGAGCCACAAAGACTTCATCCCAGAGAAGAAAATCCATGTGCATCAGAAAATCTACACAACAACTGCAGATATTGAAGCAGTGCCTGCCTTGCAGTGGAAAAATCACTGCATCGCCTACTGGATCGACACAGCACCTGCTCCTTCTACCAGCGCATCTAAGATTTTGTCGCTGGGTGTCAAAATATCCCCTCATTGCAGTGAGGAACGAAGGCTTCGCTTCTGAAAATGGATGTATCACCTTGCAGCATGGAAAGAAAAGATGCATCGTCTGTGCCACACCACAAATCTGACAATGTGCCTTATTTTTCATTGCATCTCCTCCTCTGCGGCCCCTATGCATCATTATTTTAGATTCTTAAGGAATGAGACTCTTGTAAACCTTTAAAAAGTGATATCTCGACTTGTGCATATTGGATTTTTGTCATTTTTATCTTATTTAATTCAGATAAATATTACCTTTGTCTCTACACTGGTGTGGAGTACTTTTTGTTGTGTTTTCACTGTGTTACTCTATGAGTTATTGCATATTTACTTTACACATTACCTTATAAGTTAAGCCTGCCTGCTCTGCACCACGCTCCCAGAGGGTGAGCACATGATAATTTGGATTGTAGTGTGTCTTACCCTGACTAGGATTGTGGTTCCTACTTGGACAAGGGTGTATACCTCTGCCAACTAGAGACCTAATTTCTAGCAAGGTATTTTAAATCTATGATTATGCTAAACTCTTCCGAGGATTTCTATACCAGGAACACAACTAAATAACAGCCTGGCCCTTTATCCTGCTAAGGAAGTGGAAGAAGGGCATTTATCCTAAACAAAGACAATAAACTATCTTGGAGTGCCTACCTCTTTACTGGGTCCTTTGGCCAAAGAGTCAGGATGAAATGAGATTTTCTGAAAATATCTGAAACACCCATTGGTCTGATACATACATTTTTCATACTTCATGAAAAAGAGTGAGGCATCCGACAACTCATCGGAATCTTCAATTTTTCTGGAATAGTCAGGAGTGCTCTTACCCCCGTTGCCAGATAAGAAGAAACATTCCTTTGGAGAAAAGCATACCTTCTTTGTCTATTTAGATCAAATCTGTTCTTGTTGCCCCTAAAAGACTTTTGTTTATGACAAAGAGGTTGTGTGTGTTTCTAACTTTTAAATGATTCACCAAGAACTTCCTCCAATTCTTCTTAAAACAGTCTATTACCAGAAGAAAGTGATCCTCAGCAGATAGTTTGTTTGTGATGCATCAGCATTCCAAGCCCTTAATTTCAAGTGACACCGTGCAGCCACCACTCCCCCAGAAGTGACTGCTGCAGCTCTTGTAGTGTCAGATGAAAACCTGATGAGAAAATCTGAAGGTCTTTACCAGGAACTGTAAGGCATACAATACATATTTTTCAGACTTCATTGATGAATGTAGTCCAGCGCTAGCTCTTTAAAGCACCTTCTACCCCCTTATCCACTGGATGAGCTACTGGATGAAGTAAAAAAGGTTGACCAACTAAATTTGCCAACAGTGGTTCAACAGCAAGGTATTGCAGCAGTTCTATATCTCAGCCATAGGATAAAGCTCAGTAATGGTGGCACTGAGACTATCCAGATCCTTGAATTCCTGTTTCAATAGACAATCTGAAAATAGAAAATATTCTCACACGAGGCCCCTACACATAAGACTGCGGAATAAAATATTGAAAACAATGGTTCACAATCCCTGCAAGTCAAAAATGCTGAAAATATCACTTGAGAGGTCACTGTACACCTTCTTTATAAAAACAAGGAAAGTGTCCAAGCAACTATTAGACAGCACTTATAGAAAAGTAGAAAGCAAAGAAGGGCACAAAGTTAAAACAGAAAAAGGGATTGGGAACAGTAGAGTATGTAGCGTGGTGAGGTTGGTGTTAGTAAACATATAAGACAGCTTGAAAAGATAGTGACTTATGGAGAAAGAGAAACTGAAGCTCATTGATTTAAGGAATGGGACAAGGAAGAAGATGAGGAGGGTTTACAAATGCTTAGTTTATCTTTTGACTTTTGGTGTTTTCTTGAGCTCTAGGTATGGTCTTGCAGCATTTCAAATTGCTGCCCCTCAGGCTCAATTTGAAAAGAGCGAGGATTAGCCAGTGTGAATATTACATGATTAGAAGTTTGAAAGAGCTGGGCAGGTGGCCTGCCCTTTAGTATGGGTGGGTGGGTGTGTCCCCCTGGGTGTGCCTCCCCGACCTTGTCCAATAGGGAGAAGAAGCTTTTCCTTAATTCACCACTTACAAAACGTTAAAATACGTAAGAATATTTACAGTATTAAGAATTGGAGATGTATTTCTCTGGTAATAAACTGCTAGAAGAAATAACACTGTTTACCATCCTTGTAGCATAAAAAGAAAATACTTTCTCATATTAATCCTAAAATTGCACCTCTATCCCTGCATACACATTTCTTTTTCTCTTGACTTAACTAAGATTGAGTTATATACACTTCAGTTTATACAGAATACGGCTGCCCTTGGCGCTTGCCAGGGCGATCCTGCCACGTAGAACCTACTGCTGATTCATCAGCAGATCCATCCACAAAAAATGCACTAAAAATGTACAGCCAAAAACCTACATTTCTGTTCAGCTATTTTAGATGGCATTACCCCACTCATCTTTGTGAAGATGTGCAGGACATTTTGTACTTCATATAACTTAAATTAAATATATCAGACGCTGGTGGAAGGATCTTTTTTGGTCGCTGCCTCCACTTTCTGGAACAAGTTGCTACTTTCTCTGTGGAAGGAGCTGCCCCATTAAAGCTCATCTAGCCCTACAAAAGTTCATAATAGTACCCTTTGTTTGCGTTGCCGTCCCATAATCCTGATAATAGCAACATGCCTTCGCGTGAATGTCAACGCTTTATGATCAGCAAAAATACAAATAAAACTACAGTGAATCACCTGGATATTAATTCAACATACACCACCATTAGCACGGACTCGAAATGTTTATTTTCAAATACAGTAAAACATGTCAAAAGTTTCTCCAGGTTGCCTTTTAAAAAAATCTTTTTATCTCATGAATCATTGGGCGTCTTGCTCGTATATAATCAGTTAGCTTCAAGTTAATAAGCATTCGTATAATTTATATTCCGTTCTCCCACCCCCTGGGTGAAAGACTGTACAATGTTCAGCTAATGTATTGCAAAAGAACATCAGAAAATTGCAGAGAAATGGCAAAATCATGGAAAGTAATGCAAATGATGGAGAGATGTTAAGTAGCACATCTAATATGAATTTACCATATGCCTGACAAAATGTGAAGCTGTTAGGATTTGCATAGATGTTCGCGTCTAGTGGCTCTAGGCAACTGGCGTGGAGAAAAAGGGTTGTGTGTTTGGTGTGGGGCAAGCAGATAGCGCCATATATTATAGTGCTGTAAAACCTGTCATCATAGGTTGGCGAAAACTGCCTGTTGTCATAGGACCGAGTGTCTATTATTATTATTATTATTATTCTGATGTAGGGTGACCCGATGAATGTATGTTTCAGGGCACCTTTCATTTAACTAAAGGATTCCGCGATTCACTTCAAACACACCAATTGGACTAAGGCACCGGTTTACAAATACAGTGGAAAATTAACGTTGACATCTGTAAACATGGCGCATGGTAGCATGGCTCTATATTTCTGCTCCCTTACTGTGCTGATAATGGAATCATAAAGTAAATACCCCTAAATGGCAGGTTGGTGTACTACAAGAGACCACAAGTTTAAAGGACATGACACAACATAATATTTACTATTGGAGAAGGCCATGCCAGAGAGTGTTAACTATTTTTTCCTTCTGTACTAGGGAAATTTGATCAACTAATGGTGGGGGTCCGTTCCGTTTGGATCAAAGCCAAACATTTGAAATTTTCTTATACATGGAATTCATAAGAACCTATATATTTCAGTACCCATTGTAGGAAAGTCATCCATTTTGCCCTGCTTGCCTCTTATTTCTGGACTGGCGCTGGTGGTTACTGACTCTGAAAGTGCCATTGGCTCTGCTAACCAGACCATGCGCCAGTGGTCTATCCTTCAAATGTATATGCTGACTGGTGTATTTCTAATTTGTAGGAACGCCCCACCTATAAGTCCCTAGTATGTGGTAGGGCATGTCGTTTTAGAGATCCTGGTGACCTTAATGCAGTTAAGTATGCACTGCTGTAATGATGCCATTTTAAAGCCAGGCTTAGCGTGGAGACTGGTTTTTAAAATGCATCTATATCCAAATCCTACTTTGGAATTAAAAGCACTTCCAAAGTCCAAATCTATCTTTATATTATTTACAAGTCACTGCTACAGTTCACCTAGGTGCCAAAAGGGTAAAGTGGGTAGCTATAAAAAGCAGGGGCAACATAAAATTTTTTTTATATGCCCTAATAGGGAAAACAGCCAAAGTCATTTTTCCCTATGGTAGTGCTGCTAGCCCCATAGGCTAACATTTGGAGGACTTTATTACATTTAATAAAGTTTGAGTTAGAGCTAAGTAGAAATATCACTCAAAGATTCAAATTAATTGTTGCATTAAATCAATCAATTGGCCAAGGTCGGATTTATTATAACTATTGCAGCCTCTTATGATTGATAATCCTTTGCCAGCCTGAGCCAAGCTAATTTTTGAGTAAGTGTGAAGAAGCCTGGGGTTGCAACAATACAGCCATTTGGTGAGATGAGATCTTCTTCTTGGAGACGTCAGGAAAAGGAAGGGGTATGGGTTGATAAGCTAGACTTCAAAGGCAAGATTCTCTGCAGAAAACAGATGTCACATGACCCATGCAACCCCACTTTCATGATCTCTAGCCAGATGGGAGCCCCCTAAATAGATTAGGAGAGAGGCTGGAGCAGGAGTGTAGTCCGTTATTAGCCACATCTCTGGGTTGGGTTACACAGACACATTTGTAATCAGAAAAGGACAGACTTTTCCCATTTTTAGTTTTTGGGAGAGTGTTGCATTCTTGGTTTAAAGTTTGCCACACTTCACATGAAGTGATTATACTAGAGGGAGGTAGCTCAGTTCATATTTGTTAGGGTGACCCCTACCCTTAAGCCCAGAAATGAAGTATAAATAAAGAAGCTTCGCAGAGTTCACTATATCACTGCCTGGAAAAGAAGCAGAGAAGAAGGAATGTGCTGCTGGACCCCTGGATTACACCAAAGAGAGAATTGCACTCTGAAAGATTGCACCTTCTGCACTCACAAGACTTCACAAAGAAAGGATTGTGCCTGACTCCAAAACAAAAGGAGTGGACTCTCTGACTATCTACAGGTACAAAAGTGCTGAAGAGGACATCTGCAAAACCAAAGAGAGGACACCCCAGCCGACTTGTTGTAACTGAATTTGTCCTGCACTGGGCAAGTGCATTATGGAAGACTGAGCCCTAGCCCCGAAGTGGCAATCCAGAACTTCTCAACCCTTGAGCAGTGAAAGTGGACATTTTTCTCCCCAAAGGAACCACAAAACAGCTGTCAATGTCAACAGAATGGATGGTAAGGGACACAAAGCTCTGTAAAGCTCTCCGCCCGCTTCACCAAAACCAATAAGAGTCAATGCAAAGCCTCACCGAACAGCTTCATCACAACCTATGTAGCATGACTCAACATGATGGAGGACTCACACGCAGCCCTTGCAGCTCTCAGTGGGCCTAACTTAGATCCTGTGCCCAGCCTGCGCTCCTTTTGGCACTACTTTTACCTAAATCTTTGGAAATTCATATCTCCAGTTTCCTAAATTGGAGTTTCCTAATTTTTGTGTCATTTTAAAAATAAGATGATGTCTTAGTTTTAGAAATTGGTGGTGGACTTTTATTGTGTTATGTCTTTTACATATTTACTGTTCTGTTGGTATTAAATGCTTTACACATGCCTCTCTTCTAAGTTAAGCCTGACTTCTCGTTTGTCAGGCTACCAAGGGTTGAGCAAGGAATAATTTATTGAGACTCGACTGCAGCTATTAGTGACTGTGAATATCCCCACTTATTAATAAGCCACTTTCCTACACGCATGACTTAAGATTCCTAGTGATAGATTGTATTGAGTGTTTGTTAAACTACTGAAAAAAAGGTGGTTAGTAAAACAAGATCACTTTGACCACTAAATCTTGAACAGTCAGAAGTAACAACACATTTCCTGGAGTTTTGCCTGGATACATACAGATGTTGAGAATTTTCATGAGTACTCTGAAACATATTTGAATTCCCACATTTAGATATCTGAACCCATGTGAGGTGGTAAATGCGCACAGTTGGATATTCCTGTTTTGTTTTTTATTGGACCCATTGAGTCGATGGGTGCCCCAATATCTGGGAACACCATGCACAAAGCCACAAAAATGGTGCAATGTATGTACCAAAACCTCAATGAACACATTTATGTTTTTTTAACATCTATAGTCAGAGACACTGGAATTGTAAAATCCTGCTCTGTTTTCTGTATCATTCAGGAATTGCCACACTTTCTTAGCAAAAAATAAATGTTATTTTTCGTTCAAATGAATCAAACTTTCTTTAAAAAACTGCTACCGTGCGGCTTGTCAATGTTCCTTAAGGCAAAGTCAAATAGATTGATAGAGGGGTTTTAGTTCGATTTTGAGTTACTTTTTAATAAAATCACAAATTCAGCCCTTCAGCAATGGAAAATATTTTTGTATTATTGTCCCCAAATGGTTGTACAAATGAAGCCTTACCAAGGCTAGCCTCATTCGTGGGCAGTTTAACTCTAGGTAATATTAGAAATATCGTCATGGGAGAGTTTAAAAGCCATTTTGATGCCACCCAAGCATAACTTAGAGACATGTTATCTCTATTTAATTTCAAAGACAGCAGAAAGCATCCCTATTCTTATGGAATGCCATGTTCTAGATATTATCTGTTCTGCCAGTGAGCATTGTAAGACCAACTGCCTTTTGTTTTACTATGGACAGATCATCTGGTGAGTCCATTCAACTGGCTATGAAATCCTTTTCTACAGGACTATAGATACCAAAGCAATTGAATAGAAAATATCATCAATCTATCTACCCCAGACAGAAGTGACCCTCATGATTTACAGTCTATTACAATAAAGCACTGGTCTGTGGACAAGGTGGCCCCTTGATAAGAAAATAAAAAGGCTTAGAAATAATTAAGCCCAAAACAAAAGGTTTAATAAAGAATAAAGAACTATGAGAACCAATCTTCAGCCATTAGAAAAATCAGGCATAACAATTACTTTCTCAAGTCAAGAATGAATCAAAAATGTATAACATTATCTACAAAAAGCTTTCAAGGATATGAACACCTCTGATTTTGCACAGTAATACAGGAGCTGATCGAATTACATGGCCCTTCTCAGAAATTGAGTTCAGTTCAGGACTGTGGCCAAGAAATTTGCTTGGGGGGGCATGGCCCCAAGTAATTACGGCAACATAAGAGTAGTTCAGTAGATGGGAAAATAAGCTTTATTGCTAAATTGTTTAAAAATTATTACATTTTTAGTAAGATTGTAAAGATTGCTGGTAGTAGGACAGGCAGTGAGAGTAGGTGGACACATTTTGTTTTTGAGATAATGTGGGAAGGGTGCACAAAAGGCCCTTTGGTTTGGTTGGTGAACACATAGACCTTATGTTTATTAAACAATCACAGAAGCATTAAAGTGCCAAGCACTCCCTTTCCAAGTCACATGATGGTTTTAGAAATGCATATTGAATCACAATGTGGAAGGGGCGTGTCTTCGGCATCCCTTTTAAATTTCATTTCAGAATGCTATGTAACAATTGCTTGTAACCATAAATTGGATCACAAACCATTCTTAGGTTACCAACTCTTTAAAAGTGGTGGTAACCCATTCAAAAAGGTGAAGTGGTCATCTTAAGACATTTTTCCTGTTGTGAATGTAAAACAAACGTTTTGAGTGTGTAGTGGTCCAGTGAAACTTTAAAAAACAATATTTTGAATGCACCACTGTTTCTTTCAAGACAAATGGACTGCATTTAAAATAAATCACAGGCATGGCGGTCTGCTGACAGCAAGCCACCATTTCTTTAATGGTCATCCTTTGGAGTAAGTCACAATTCACCACCTGAATCATGAAGAGTAATGAGGTAGGTTGGATCCTGCCTTACTCCGAATCCTTATTGGTGAACTGACCTACTAATACCTAGGTCGGTTCACCAAATAATTTAGCTGGCCAAAAAATGTATGTCACAAATTATGTACATCTGGTCTTAAGTTTCTGTTATGAATTGCTAATAATAATGGCATAGTGAATGTTCTTTGCAGAGGGTTTCACAAATACCAGAATTTTATTATTATAACTCTTATTTTTGTTGTTGATTCAAATAGATAAAGAAACTATTCTTTCCTCCCTTACATCTTCACACAACATAGGAAAGAACATGGACAGGGCAGCTTACAATGCTCACCATTGTTCCTTGTGGGTCTCTCCCATTGGCAGATACAAATAATATATTACTAGCAGCAGAAAACAAATAGGTCTGATACAATGGCCTAATGTCTACAGCTCAGTGAGGAGTGTGTCAGGACTGCCTACTGACCCCAAAATGTGGGACTGACTGTACTCACTTGTATAATTTTAGCTAACGCCTTTTGGTACTCTGGGACTTGCAGCCTCACTTTTGCAAAGAATGTATGAGCTGCATCTTATAAACTATTGTTGGATATAAGGTGGTGTGAATGAAGTTGACAACTATGACATTTGTCAGTTGTTGGTGGATAAGGTTGAAATAGATAGGCTACCATATTCCAATTAGAACACTTCAATCCATGTGATGAACTAATCTCATGTTATGTGAGTGAACTTAAATACCCCACTTATGTACAAGAAAGTCAGAAAGTTTAAAAGCATCCATTTGTTGTGATTGTGCATCTACTGTAATTTAAGTTTAAAACGTTTCCTCCTCTGCATTGTGTTGTTTTTCCTCCCATGTGTCTAGCATTGTGTTTTCCAATTATTGGGCTCTGTTCATACCCTGCAGCACCTTGTTTCCTCCCTGCAGTAAGATGACAAGCTCCACCTCAAGGGCTGGTCTATTAATGTATCTATTGACCTGCGGGTGCAGTAGTTGAGTCTGCTGCAGACCAGTAGTTCCTTACTCCTCCTGGTAAATGATGCTCAGTTCACCTATTTTATCTCTCCCATCAATGTGTCCGTCTTGGGCACTCAACTAAAAGGTAGAAGGATAAAACTGTCTATCTGTGGTGTGTTCCCTGTTTGTGCCTGATAAATGTGAGGGCCAGAGCCAGACTTTGGTTCCCTTCCATCTCTGTTCTCTTAATCTCTGAGCCCTTTCCCAATCCTTCCTGGGTGAGCTCCTTACACAATTGTTTTGGTGATTGATTCTATGTCACACATCCATAGTCTTCTTTGCAGTTTCACAATCCCTCAAATGGGTTACTCCTTTGTTTCTTCTGAGTGAACACTATACATCCCTCTTTTGATGTTTCAACAGCACCTCCAATTAGTTGTTCTTCTGTTTCTCCATTATGCTTCTAGAGAGTTTTCACATAATACTTTGAAACCTCCAATCCATGTATAAAGTCCCATGCCTAATGTCTTCATTATGGCTGAGTTGGAACACATCTAGTTATCTATGATAGTAAAACAGTATAGCTGCTCAACTACAATAAGTTATTACAGTTGAGTCCAGACATCAGGATGCCTGCTGCCAGAAGGCAGGATAAAAGGCAGCTTCACCTGTGAAAAGGGGGAGCTGGCCATTCCTTTTGATATAGATTTCTAAAAAGAAAAGGTGAACAGCAAAAAGGAGATATTCATTCCAGCATGTTTATTTTTTCCACACTGTAGGTTCTTGCAAGAATTTAGAATTTCTACAAGCTTCTACATAATCTGATCCACAGCCTTTTCAACCTGACTTGCATTAAACTTATTCTATTAGAATCTTGAAATAAATTAATATGTGCATTTGGAGAATTTAATTTCGCAGTACAGATTCGACTTTTGTGCTTCTTCTCTGTAATGAACACGAAAGAGCAAAAATCCAAGTCCCAGATAACCAAACATTTTGTGCCGGGTTTGTGTCACAAAAGTCATGCAGACCTGTGCAAAAATAAATTGTATTTACTTTCTACCGCAAAATGAGTTCCCTCAAAGAAATGCAAAGAAACCCTTATCTTTGAATTGCTCTTCAAAAGGGCATGCTGCATGGGTTTCAGGCATTAAAAAGAAGAAATGCTTTTGTTTCTCGTAGCTCTTCCCACTTCACATATGTGCTGCACTGCAAAGGGAGTATTGCATCAGTTGTATATGGGTATTCCCATGCAACCACTCATGTTTTGTGATGAAAAATTCTATCTACTAACAATAGTAGGCAGGGTTTTCTTCCCCAAAAAATGCCACTGGAGTTAAAAAGGAGAAATGTTTTTATTTCTCCTAACTTTTCACACTTTTCATACGTGCTGCACTGCACACATCCAAAGTGGTAAAAGTTTTAAAGTTAGTCTAAGCACAGTATTTTTCTAGGCGTAAATGGGCCACTTCGCTGTACATGTGGCACTAAGTGATTTCCCCAGAATGAGCAGATGCCAAGACTCATGTCTGGTTTCCCAGTTCCAAAGTCGGCAGGACAGCCTCCCCTAAAATACCTCACACTTTTCAACTAACATATCCAACAAAGACCAAACCACACAACAACCCTTTCAACAATGCACCTATTCCTGTCACTGGTATAGAGCTGTATACAAATAATGAAGCTAGACAACCTAGAGACTTGATTTAGACCTTGCAAGTGACAGGGTCAGTGCTACATAAAAACCTGTACAATTCAATACATTAGTTTTCCAAAGTTCAGTCTACATTTTATAAATTCTAACATTGTGTCCCAAACCCTGACTGCTTTTATGCATTAATTTATCTTCTTTTTAGGCCCAACCATATTTAATGCTCATATTTAAGGTAGCCCTGCATTGTTTTTAATACCAATCTGCAGTGCATGCATTTCTAAAATGGCTTTCCAGGTCCAGCCTACATTTTAAGCACACCTGCATTTTTATTTTTAGCTGTAATATGAACTTCTTACTCTAGTCTAGTTTCTGGAGTGCAAATCATGATCAGAGACATCTTAAGGATTTCGGGGGCCCTGGACCAAGTGTATTTTCGGAGTCCCTGTTCAGAACAGCTTTAAATGTATGATCCATTTAGAGCTCCTTCATGCACTCTTTGGCCAGGACACTGACAGTGAACAGGCACACTGGCCCAAATTCTAAATGTGTTTCCATCTAATAGTCATGTGTTTTCAATGGTGTAATACAGTTGCAACTTAATAGTATTACTGCAAATAATCTCCCATTTCTCATCTATGAAATCCTGATTCGATCGAAAAAAACTTTTTATGGATGTTGCATGGTGTTACAAAACATAAATACAACATTTTTTTTGCAAAACGTTGTGATAAACTCTCACACATTACCCATATGAAAAATATATTAAAGGAAAACAGTATTCACAACAGTCTATGTTTAAGACACAATCAAGGTCCTCAGGACAGAGCTAGCTTTATGAAGGGGCTGCCTGAAAAGCTGGGGTCCTGTGCTAGGACCTGCTTTTCCTATACCTTAAAATGTCTCTGATCATGATAGTCTGAAATAGGAGTGTTTAAATGCAAGAGGAAAACGGATTTGTTCATCGTCCTAAAAAAGAATGCTAAGTCTTAGCTTAAGAAATATTTATTCTTAACTGGAGCACACTTTAGCTTACATACTGTATTTGAGGTGAAAAATGCCTGGATGCGACTAAGCATTTCTTCAAAAACTCGTTGTCACTGCCCACTGCCAAGAACGTTTGGGGGGCAAGCATCAAGATGGGCACAGCTGCAATACATAGAGGGTGTTAGTGTCCACTCTGTAGGATCACCCTTTGTGTGCCAATCAAAATAGGCATAATGCTTTGACCCTTCTCAATCTTTCAATTGTGTTTGAAACAGTGGATCACCAAATTTATTTAAGACAACTGTAAGAGTGTGGTATTGGTCGCATGTTGTTAGAATGTTTTCATAGTTTTTTGTTAAGGAAGACATTCTGTGTCACAGTTGATCCAACTGCCTCTGACACCAAGAAATTGACCGGAGGTGTAACTGTCACTGCTATGTTTTAATGTGTTCATGGTCCCCAAAGTACATCTAATTCAATCCTATCGACTGACGTTATTCATGTAATCAGATGATGCATAGATCATCTTTAAAATAAAGGGGGGCCAACGTATAAGAGATTATAACCTTTCAACCATTGCCAAAGGATCAATCTGTGGATGACAGATAATCAGTTGAAATTAAATAGAGACAAGTCATCCATCGTGTCTCCACATATAGACTCTTCTTTAGGCCAGCTAAATTTGGAAAGATATTCATCTGTTTACTCTACCAGAAAGAATCAAACAGATTATCTCTGTGAGGGTAAATTATTACAATGTGGTCTATTTGGACCTTCTTGCTAAATTTCTGAAAAACCGCACTTGGTGCAAAATCACAGACAAGGTCTCACTCTTCATAACCTACACAAGAGAAACCACTGGTGTGTCTGATTTCTCCACTAAATCAGAGAGAGAACCTCCATGCTTTCACAGTGGAGCAGATGTCCTCTCCTCTGTGTTGGTGATTCATGGTTGGGTCCATTTGAGGCTTGTAGCTGGAGTTTCATCATACTCTACAGACAGATTTGTGACTCTCTTGAAACATTCTTGGAAACATAGTGCATGCAAACACATCAATTTCTCTTGACCTGTAAGTCCCAGGAGGCCAGACCCAAAGGACTCACCCAATAGCCCTGACTACTTTTGTTCAGCACAGAGAGAAGGCTAGTTCCACATCAGCTACAGGTTTCGCGCTTCACCTCTGCCCTTCTCACAAACTGAGTGATGACATGCCACCATATATTCCATCCGAGACTTTCTATTTTTCTGAATTAAGTAGAAGATGTCAAGGTAGTGAGAACAGCAGATCTGCTGGTTAGTGATGGCATTCTAACTATGTTACAGACTCCATCTTACTAATTTTTTCAGCTTTGTTAAATGTGTTGTATTTACCACAGCAATTTTACCACTCTACATTAAGGGAGCACAATTGTCACCAAGAGATCTCTGAAGAATGCAAGGTTTTGCCTTTAACTTTCTATCTTTCCTCACACCCCGCTCCTTGGATGGGCTACCCCATACTCTCAGTCTTGGACTTATTGACTATGACTGAACATTGCCTCGTGTAAATGCACATCATGGCCCCAAAAGTACTGATAAGTGTAAGATGGTAACCATTGGAGGTGATGACATTTGAGGCCTACATGCATATCAATGTTTCTGCACACTCCTGTTTGCATTCTTTATTCTTTCCTCATGTGTACATCACACTCTTACAAAGAGTAAAGTCTAACAAACTCAGCGACGACTGGTGTGTGCATAAGGACATTTTTCTCTATTAAAGAACACCTGCATAATGTAATTATTGTATGACAGTTACCAACCCCTGCACGTCCATGATTTGCTTGAGGGAAAATCTCAATGTGCCCAGCTTCTATGTTTTCTGCTATTTGTTGGCTGTTATCAATCTGAAGTAAATGTGCGGTGCTTACAAGCTAATGTGTCAATATTTTCTTCCAATAATTAAACCATAAATTTCGAATTTACATGTGAAAAGTGCATGGTACAGGTGACTTGTGCTGAAACAAACACATTTGATATATACTCGTTAGGGCAATTTTTCTAAATGTTTATTTTGTAAGAAATGATACAATGTTTACTTTAAGTGAGGCAGTCACTAGAAAATATGCAAACAGCTTTTGGATAATTAGTAGTAACCATATGTCCAAAGTCTCACTTGGAAAGTCCACTGTATACCACACCATTTGAGTTTGCTTTGGAAACATACCTAATATTATTTAGGAAGAGAGGGAAATTGTCCACCTAATTGGGAGCAGGCCAGTCATTCTAACTGCAGCACTAAACGGTATGGGCTCCATGTCTCTGGTCTGTCTCACTACACAGTAGACTGGAAACAAAGTAACACCTCTACATCATATTTGTATTCAGGAAACTTCTCATCTCACTTTAGAGACCCCAATGCTACTCTTAACTGAATTTTGAGGAACTTTAAAGTAAAGGGGCCTGAGTCTAAGTTTACGACTTTCATTATTCATAAAGGGCATTTACGAGTAGTATCTTTACGTCCGCTCTTGGGGTGGAGATTTGCCCTCCAGAGTGTACTCACATGCGGAGAGAACACTTCGACTGCGGAGAGTAAACTCCACACCGGAGTGTAATCTCTGCCCTGAGTGCGGAGGTAAAGATACTACTCGTAAATGCCCTTTGTGAATACCAAAAGTTGAAAACTTGGACTTTTGGTCTAAGTTTGGACCAAAAATCCACAATTACCTTTGTGAATCAGGCCCAATGTTTGAGATACCTTAAGGAGCAGAATATCTCAGATTTGGAAAGTACTCTGATGGTGTCCAAAATCTTCCAAACAAATTACCTTTCTGAGGCTCAAAGACCTGGATCAAAATATATTTTCCTCATTCCGACATAAGAGGAGGATACTAGCTCTTTCGTACCAGAGTGTCTTCTCAACACTCACATAGCTCTCCTCCATTACCTCATAAAAGCTGTAGCCCAGGTGGTGCTGGCCTGCTTGACTGTTCACTGTAGTCTTTGTCCAACTGAGAGAAGTACGATTTGTAAAAGTTACTGCAATATAACAGGGCAAGATAAACCATCTAGAGCATGTACATTTCTTGCTCCTATAAAGGTCACCAAGCGATACCTCCAACTTCCTTTTGCTTTTCACCTCAGACCTTCTACTTCAACACATTAACTCAAACAGTGTGTCAGCCTGACACAGTCTTCAGAGAATGAAGACATGCAACCCATTCAGCTGGCAAAGTGTTTTCTGAAGCAAACCGTTTCAAGATTTCTTTATTCACTGAATGTTAGTTGCTTGTTGAAAATGGCCCCCACTACAGGGTCACCCCCAACATTTTGACTTCCTGCTTCTACTTTTTGCTGAATTTGTTTTTGTTGGCCTTATGATTCTGTGCAATTTAGTGCTGCTAACCAGTGCTAACGTACTCTCTGCTTAAAACACGATGACATTGGATTAGACTCAAAGGCCATACTTAATCTATCTATAAATCCCTAGTAAAGTGCACTGTTTGTGCCCATGGCCAGTAGACTAAATGCTACTAGTGGGCTTGCAGCACTGATTGCTACTAAAATAGCCCACTAACCATATCACATGCCTGCCATTGCAGAGCTCGTGTATGCGGTTTTACAGTGCCATGTCATCCTGGCAAAATAAATCTTTTGTCAGGTCTAAACCTTCCCTTTTCATACATGTAAGTCACCGGTGGGGTAGGCCCTGGCCCTGGGAAGCCCAGAGGGCAGAATACAATATACAGAAAATGTATGACATGCTAGTCGGTAGTGAAAAACTCCCAAAGTAATCTCTCCTACAGGGTAACATGGTGATTATCTTATAACATTTTATTAGTGTAGTTTGCGTTTAGAAAGCGATAAACATTTCCAGTGTGGTGTCTCTGGAATCACAATTTAAAATCACATCTTATGATGAAGTATGATTTTATATTACAATTATGAAAATGCTACTTTTAGAAAATTGACATTTTCTTACTTTAGCCATTTGGCACCTGTAGCTTGTCTCTGATCACATGTCTGGGTTGGGCTTTGTGTACTCCTCCTAGACAGACACACACAATTGGAGTTTAGATTTGTCCCAATTGGTCAACTGGGGAAAGATAGGAGGGAGGAGTAGGGTACAGCCTTAAGTCTGAAGAGGCTGTACTGTCCAAAAACAAAGGGCTGCATAACGCCCTGTAGTGAATCTGGAGCCAGGGGAGGAAAGGTAGCAACTCTGCACACTTCAAAGGCATGTCTTTGAAGTTTTCCCTAATTCAAAGGCACAACTGGGTACAAGTATTGGATCACTGACATCCCACTTCAGTACACTTCTGGAGCTGTGAATACTCTGCCAGGAAGAAGGACTGGTGTGCTGCTGAAGGACTATCACTGTGCTGGATGCCTGCTTTGATGTGCTGGCCTGCTGCCTGCTGCCCTTTTGCCTGGGAGTGAGAAGGACTGGACATGAATCTCTCTAGCCCAAAACCTAGAGATACTCCAAAGGCTAACTGGCTGGCCTCCTGGTCTGATGTCTCAGGGACACAAAAGACTTCCAACCACCCTGCTTCTGCACCTGTACTCTGCCGCGAGTCTCTCTTGCCAAGTTGTGCCACCCCAGTCCTGGGCACTTGGAAGTGGAACTGACACATCTTCTTCCAAACCGATGCATCGCCTAAGCTGAGCGGGGCACCTGCTAACAGAAGTGCTGCATCGCCGCTGCTGCGTGGACTGGGCCCGACCTATCACCTTCACAACCACCAGTGCACAATGCTTTTCCCCGGTGCAAGTTCCTCACATCTCCATGGATGGCAGCCTCGATGATGAGGCTGATACTACGCTCCGTAGCTCTACCACTGATCAGGGCAGACACATTGTCTAGACTGAGCAACACACCCTCAACACCAGTCTTCACATCACAAGCCCAGTCAACAGGATCCTCAATGTCAGGATCACGAATCGCAGCCTTGCCACATCTCGGAACCGGCACATCGACTCTGCTACACATATTCGACCTGAATCTATGCAATGCTCGACAACCTCAAATTAAGGTACCTTTGTTGAGCTGGCCTAATTGGGTCCATTTAGCCAGTCCGTGCTCCATCGTGGTTAGCCTGAACTTTTGACTTTGTCCCTGTCTGGCACGACCAGATGACCCATTTTAACTCTTCATGCTTCTTAGCTCTATTTTCACTTAAAACCTTTCAAAATCAACATTTCAAGTTCTACTTCTTCGATGTTTGTTGTTTTGGTCTTGTTTTATTTATTAAAGTCAGAACTGTTTTTTAACTTAGGCCTTCATTACGAGTTTGGCAAGTGCAGAGGCCCACCAAACTCATCCCGCCTTCAGACCGCCTGTGCAGCCTGAACCCTGCCGGCCCTATTAGGAGTTCACCACTGGGACAGTGGGTGGAAACAGTGCTTCCGCCCACCAGCCCTGCGGTGAACAGGGCCTTAACATTGATGCCGGCACCAATGTGGCAGTGGGTGCAGCAGAATGCGCAACAGTGCATGGCCACTGCAGGGGCCTCCAGAGGCCCTATGAAACCCCCTTTCCACCAGCCTTTCCATGGCGGTGTAAACCACCATGGAAAGGCTGGTGGTAGGGGGACTCGTAATCCCCAGGGTGGCACTGCAAGCAGCCCTGCCCTGGAGTATGAAAACCACCGGGATCGCCAGGCTGCTGGCTTGTGGCAGGCTGGCGGTGTTGGTGGTCTGACCGAGCGGCTCTGCCACAGTCTGGTGGTCGCGTAATGAGGGCTTTAGTGCGGTATCTTTTAGTGTGGTGTTTTCACTGTTTTACTGTTTGATGTTTTGCACAAATACTTTACACACTGCCTTTAAGTTAAGCCTGACTGCTCTGTGTCAAGCTACCAGAGGGTGAGCAAAAGGTTAATTTAGGGTTTGCTTGACACTGACCCTGACTAGGACTGCGGTTGCGTTTTGACTAAGGTTCACACCCCAGTCAACCAACAACTCAATTTCTAACACAACTAAACAAGCCCAATCAGGTTTACGCAAATGCTTGATTGTTCTGTATTAAGGTCTTTCAGAAAAATGAAAATAGTTCTAGAGGATCTTACCTTATTGCTTGCTCTCATTGACTTTCTTCACGACAGTTCAGCCTATTTTTCCTAGTTATCCTTTTTTTTCTTTTTTTGTTAATTTGTAGTTATATATTAGTTATTATTTCCATAATTACACTACCTAGTATTTAGCATACCCTAGGAAAGCCAGTTCCCAAGTGATTTTAAAAAAAGCACCGCATCCAGTAGGTGGCACTAATATAGTCTTGAATATTTTAGGATCACATTGACCTTCAATAATGTAGAATGCATGCATACCATCGGTTTGTGCCTGCATTTGTAGGATGCAGTGGTGGCTAGAGTCCTTAGGATAAAAGCGTCTACCTGGCCTAAGAGGCACCGCTGTTCCCGACACTACTGTGGAAGATGGGTGTCCTGTGGCACATCTTTCTTTTTCACTGGCTTGTCATGCACGTTTTGCATACATTGTGGATGAAGCATTGTGGTTATACAGCATGTCTGTGGAACCATGTTCATTCTATTACAGCACAAGCACAAAAGTGAGGTACAATAAAATGTGTCACTATCCGCCGTCCATTGAGGCTCTAATGGAAAGGAACCACTATACTTTCAAACTGAATTCAAAACAAAGCAGGGCCACTGCTCTCCACCATGGATCATCACACCCCCTTACAATACAAAATTCATCGGAGGCACTGCTTTCTCAGTACAAGCCCCCTAGCTCTGTATCAAACTACCAGTGAGGATTTGACGCATTGAGGATATACACTTCAGCAGAGAATTAAAAACATAGCTATTTTCAAGAAAATTACATCATCTCAGAACCCTGAGAGAGAATCCAGGCTGATAATTGCACCTTCAAATACAGTATACTGTTTATAGCCCACAGATATCAGCCAGCCCATGCAGGACACTACTTTCAATATACTTGTACATTATGTAGAGATGATCTATTATCTAGCCTGAGTATTATATAGTATTGCCAATTGGTAGGCAACCCTTCTGTCCCACGCTAATACTAATACCATAACAGGTAGTGGCTGGCAGTTGGTTGGTTGGCAGTTGGTTGTAGTCCATTAAGGCTTCATAGTAACTACCTTATACTTCTTAATCCTGTTACACCCACATAAGACACAGGCCTTATCCATCATCCAGTATTGAACAACACATAAACCAGCCATTGCCAACTGAAACAACATGGAGTAACTGAAGAACTCTGTCACATTTAGATGGCTCATTGGAGGACTCTTATCTGTTCTACCACTACAGGTCCGAACTAGCTACATATTATGACTGCTATTTTACAACTCACAATGAACAATCAGATTTGAGTAACAAAGTCCTTCCCAGCAGATCTCCAAACATGCCTCCTCAGAACCACAATTATCTAAACAAAATATTTCAGACAGGACAACCCAGTGCTGTAACAGCTAAGTAGAGAGTGACCATAAGAAATACCATGACGAGATCTGCAGAGCTGCTCTAAATTGCCGGCTTACTGAAAACCATAATCTATGCGCCTTTCTCTCAGACTTTGTCATCCACATACACCACACTGCTAAGCTCTGTGTCTTATAGCACAATAACTGTACCTTGGTAGTCATCATGCACAGCTTGAAAACACTTCCAACATACATTTTAAAAAAGATAACACCCTTTTAACCACACACCGTATATGGTGTAGCACGCTGCCTATGTAGGCAAGTGCCTCAGTGTTACACATATGGGCAGTAAGCACTATATTAATGTTAAAGTACAATACAATAAAAAATTATAGTTTCAGAGGTAACTTGTTCATGCAATCTACCTGTGAAACAGTGCTGCTTTTTACAGAGAGTCTTTTCCTCTGCGCCTGGAGACTGGCCATTTGACCACAACCACTGTCTGGCTACAGCTGGTAGGGTGGGCATAGAATGAGAATAGCAGTACCTCTTCAGGTCTGAGCCTGTGTGCTCTCCTTTCTGAAACAGCCCCCCAACTCCCAACTTACCCTAAGATCCCTTGGTGCTCCACCTAATTAGTGCAGTACTGAAATATGCGATAAATGGCTTTGCTGACATTTTTTCAGTCTCCGTGTTCATATCAAATTTAAGATCATAATCTTTTTGCTCCATCAAAGGTTCATGCTGGACAATGCATCTTATTTGTGCTTAGCGCGTTGTGACATCTCTCAGATGAAGCATTATGCACACCCACGAAAATCCCACCAGGCAGGCTCTTCAGATGAGTAGGAAATAGTAAATGACACTATGACTGTTTATAAGGTTTTCTAATTCTATAAGATCCTGGATGATCCAAGCTTCCATTTAGTGGTAACCCTGTAGAAGATCTATTTTTTAATGTATGTATTTCACCTGGATTTGCATTGTCGATATTTTCTTCCTGATTTGTACCTATGCAAGCTTTGAATACCATCACTGGTCTTTTATAGCCTTTTAGCCCACTGTAGCGAGCTATCCTGGCCATTAAAGGCCAGCTCCAGTGTTAAAGGGCCGAGCCGAAGGCAAGGCCCTTTAATAAGGGAGCGGGTTTTTAATGCTGGTATAGCCTGGCAATGGAGGGCTATAAGGCTATTAGAACAATTAGCCAATAGAGGTAAGAATGTTCTAATAAATAAAACAAAGGCCTCACAGAACCCGAGGGGATGTAAATCCCCCCAGGCTCTGTGAGGCCTTTGTTCACAGCAACAGCTGTGAACCCAAGCATTGGAATGTAAGAACTCCAGGCTTCTACCGGCCATTAGAAGCCTGGAGCATTCCATTGTTTTCAATTGAGCTCCCAACACTCCAATGTTCTAAAATATGCATACGTTTGTCCAAACCCAGAATGTTGGTATCAATAGGCGAGTGTTCAAGTTCATAATAATGCACAAAGTCGTCCACCACTTTCTTCCCTATACATTAGTAGAGCGACTAAAGTCACACTATACATGAAAAGTTGCTGAAACAAAGGGAGTTATCGAATTAGACAAAAACTGGCACACAGACGCAATGAGTATGTGACATTTCTCAGTCATGGCTAATTCTTATGCAGTTCCTGGCCGTCTTTTAGGACTTGAAGAAGTGTTGCCTGGTGGGTCTGAAATCACCCCTCCAATAAAATAACTATGAGAGCCGAGCCAAACGTTCGGCTTTGTCGCTAAGAGCCCATGCAAGAGCCGAGCCTTGAATATATTTGGCTTGTAAGTTGTGAAAAGAAAAATCGCATGAGAGTACGAAAAAGTGGCTTCACAATAAAAAAAAATTAATTTTTTTGACAAGTAAAGCAGAAGCATTTCACCTTGGTACATCAGATTATATGTCTACATTGCGAAGAATGTTTTAAAAGTGAGAGCTTTTAAACATGAACTGAGAAACAATTGAGAGCATGCAGGAGCGTAATTTACAACCTGTCAATCTGAAGGAACTTTTAAGTTGACATGAAATGTAAAAGGGAGTTAACAACAATTATACATTTTAAATCTTATGAAGCCAATTTAACCCCACAATAAGGACCAGGAATCAGTGACTGCAGTTAAAAGGTTTATTTCAAATTATTGATCAGTCGAGTATATAAGCATGCCAGAAATATACTCGGAAGATGGAGTAATACAGCTAGAAAGCTGAAATATCGCAAGACGTTCAGTCTCAGTAGAATTAAATACAAAACAGTAACAGAAATATGGAAACTGAGAATTAGAAATAGGTGTTACATAAAGAAACTCCGTCTCCCTTGCCTAAAAATGAAATAGTTCTAAAGTCATCTAGTTAGGGCTTTAAATTAAAGAAGGATGGTTCATAGAGTGGGGTCTCAAAAGAATTTGGAAATGCAAGAAGGTGTCATTATAGTGAAAACTTTAGTAGAAGTCCACCAAGAAAAGGAATAAGTGTTTAGCATAAAGCTTTACACTTGCAAGAATAAAGGAAGCTGAGAGCTCTGTACCCCTTAAAGTCTAAGGGAATCTGCTCTAACTCCTATCGGTGTGAACATTAGTTAAAAAAAAAAACTTCAATAACATTCATATCTCTTTCCACCCCAAGAACCAACCATTTTGTTTCCTGTGGTGTGCATTTGCAACATCACCTAAGCTTCCCATCCCACAGACAGTTACCGCACTGTTGAGCATCTCTTGTTCCTAGTACACAATGAAAAGGAGGCTTCATCTACTCATTAGGTCTCCACACTCCTTGCCAAGAATTCTCTTCTCAGTTCTTTCTATCAGTAAACTAATACATACAATAATACTCCTTTCTTTAGCTGATGAAACCATGAGAACGCTCCTGCAAAGGAAAGAACTTGATGACCAAGCAAAGTATATTTAAAAAGGAGGCCTTTAGTTAGGCTAACTTTAACTAAGCATTTTATGTGCATTTTGAATACATGATTATACATGCACACATATAACTTTCAAATTAAATGCAAAACCTGAATAAAACAATGCATGTTTACTTTTGTAAATGTAAGTTGAAGGATAGACATAAAACATGAATAATAAATGCATGTAAGCATTGTAAATTAACATTAGTGCACATGTTTATATAGCTTCAGTTTCTCAGTGGTTATGTTTCATTAGCGCATTTAAATGTTTTACCCATGTTAATATTATTATGGCACACAGTTAATATAATGTCAGAAATAAATGCATAATTGTGCAACGATGATGTGTGAAGGATTGAATCTAAATTGTGCTATTCCACATTTCTTCTCCCGCAACCCCTGATGTCAATGCTATTAGTGATACAAGAGGTCATGTATGCCCTTATGTGGCCTAGTTTCTTATTATTATAGAAGAAGCAACATTATAGGCTATTAAATCAAACACAAAAACTTTTTTACAGCACACACACTGAAATCACATATTTGAAGGTGTCCCCAGAAGTTACAATGGCCAAAAAAGAGGCTTGGTGAAATAAAGTATTTGCTTAGGATCACACACTTTGATCAATCAGGGAAGGGAGGATTAATCACATATCTACTGGTTTCACACTCTGCTATTAAGCCACTAGATTGTATCTCTTTCTGACATCAAGCATTAATGCTTTGTACCTAATTATTGTAGGATGAGATGAGAGCATGGGTGACAGGCAGAATCCTCATCTTATTTTTGGGCAGTTTTAGATAATCCAACTTTGCCAAAGAACCGGGAATGAATTTATGGCAGACACCAACTATGTTACATTTTGTTCCAGAACAGGGAGATTTGAAGGGGTTCACAGGTGTAGGAAGCTGGCCTGGTGTGTGGTGAGTACCTAAGGTATGATCACGTTATCCCAGGTCCAGGTATCCCCTATTAGTGAGGTGTAGTCAGTGTCTGAATGAGCAGCCAAGAGTTATCTAGGAGATATGCAAAGTTTATGCAATACCACTGTAGTCACACAGCACTCACACACATCAAAGAACCACACAGTGTTACAAAAATAAAGGTACTGGAGATAAGTAAAACACACTATTATATGTATGGTAGGAGTCAGGAATTAGCATAGAATACAATAGAAAACAGTGAAAGCAATGGTAAGTACTGAAGACCGAGGGTGGACAAAGCCATATACTAAGAAAGTAGAATGCGAACATCGGGCCCCCACCCAAGGAAGTGGAATCGGTAGAGAGTAGCTGGAGGAACTAGGAAACCCACAAGGTAAGTACTAGTGTGCCCCCCGGTAACCAGTAGAAGAGAGGTAGGTACCTGATTCTCCCCAAACCCACCAAAAGGACTTTAAAGAAGGAAATTGCAAAACCCAGACAAGACTGCAAGAAACCAAAGGTGGATCCAGGAAGAGGAAGACCTGGAAAAGAAGGGGACCAAGTTGGACATTGGAAAGTCCGGTGGTGGCAGGAGCCACTGTAGTGTAGCCATTTTTAATATAGCTTCATGCACGTTAGTTTAACATACTAGGCCGCTGTGCACTTTGCTCTAGATACATTTTATTTAGCCTCATACTGTTATTTTACAATAACCAGTTTTACGGTCTTGTTTTAATTTCCTTCTATCACACTGTTTAGCTTAGTTCAGCATTGTGTTCTCAAATAAAGCATTCTTGATTGCCCTGTGCTTCAGTCAAGGCTACAGTCTGGTACATTCCCGGTAAACGTGGTAGAAGCTTAGTCTCCAGTGTTCGTAGAAAATACACATCCTTACATAGGGACATTTTCCTAGAACATCTGTGTGTTAGTTATAAAAACACTTCCTAGTACACATCAGAGGGAGATTCCGGCCAGGAACCTACAACTAGATGCTGACTGCCCTGTTGCAGATGCTGATGCAGATTACAGGCCTTTACTCAGGTATGAGGGTCGATGTACTCCCGGGGGAACCTGAAAGGCAGGCTTAGAGCTTCACATGCTGTGCTCGAAATATAACTTAGAGAGAACATAACCTAGCGGCACTATGATAGCTTTATTCTTGTGCTTCACTCTCATCGTTACTATTTTAATCCTACTGTGTTGTGTAGTTCTGGTTGTTGCAGCTCACGCTTTGCTATCTAAAATGCAGTTGTTTTATTAAACCAATCTTTAAAACTTAAACTGCCTTTGTCATTTCTGTGTGAGACCGTATTGTGAATGAGAGAACCGGTTGGGACCTGAGTGACCACGACTTCCCTGGGAAGTGCTAAGATGTCATGCGCTGGGCTGCCCAATTGTCTCTTCACTTTGGGAGAGATGAGGCACTGCTAGTTATCCGGAGCAAAACCCGGATTTAGAGTGACAAGGGTCCTTCACCGTGGGTCAGACTTAGTCCCCCACATTGTGAACGATCTTGCCACTCAAAATCCAGTAGTCTCATTAGGATAATGAGAGCCTACGCGACACCACTACCCACCCATCTGTGGATGCAGGACCAGTTCGACGGTGGATGAAGACAGTCAGCAGTGCAGCCCTGGAGCAGCTGTAGAGTTACTGGAGGGAGGCAGTCAACGTCACACGCTGGAAGAAGGATTGCAATCGGTCAGTGGTGTGGAAAAACCACCAACAAGCCTTGGCAAAGACAAATGTCATTGGAGAAGAAATGTGGGGCTGCCGGGGACCAGCAAGGGCCAGAAGGTCTCAACCCAAGGAGGGGAGTCCCGGGTGACCCTCAGCAGTGAGGAGAGTTACAAGAAGAGGTGCAGCCCCCACAGGCAAACTACAGGCAACAAGTACAGGAGTTATAGAGAGGGCAACTCAGCACACCTAGAAAGGACTTAGAAAAGAGTCCCTCATCGCAGGAGAAGCTTGCAGGGGCTGTGCATCACAGGGAAGAGTGCTGGGGATATACAGAGCCTGAAGATCCCTTGGAGGAGATGCCAACAAGCCCTGGTAGCTGCAAGAGATGGGGTGCAGGGGGGTACTGTCCTGCGTGGAGAGGCAAGGACTTACCACCTCCAAAGTTGGATAGCTGGCAGAGAGGACCAAGAGAACTACCACCCGTGATGTAGGATCCACGCAGATCTGGAGGAGAGGAGATCCATGCAGCAGGTCATCATTGCAGTTGGTGCATGCGGATGCAGGGTAGTGACTCTTTCACTACAAAGGAGATTCCTTCTTGCTGCTTGGTGCAGACCGAAGACTTGCCAAACTCAGAGCCTGCACAACTGGGGAAATGTTGCAGTTGCTGGAAGGCGCTGGAGAAACAATGTTGCAGAGCGGTGTCATCACTGTAGCTGCAGATTGTAGGTACCTGTGGAGTCCATTTGCAGTTCCAGTGGCCGGAAGTCGAAGTAAATGTTGGAGAGGAGTCCCGCTGGAGTCTTGCATGTTGAATCTGAGGACCCACCCAAGAGGGAGAACCTAAATATCCCTAAAAGGGGGAATTTGGTCACCTAGCAGAGTGACCACCTATTAGGAGAGGACTGTGATGTCACCTGCCTGACCTGGCCATTCAGATGCTCTGAGAGGCTTCTGCCCACCTTGGATTCAAGTTGGCAGAATCAAGTGGCCACCTGGAGGAGCTCTGCGCAGTGTGGTTACTCCCTTTCCATTGTCCAGTTTCACATCAGAAAAGGGACTGGAGGTCCATGAACCAATGCAGATTGGTTTATGAATGCAAGGAGGGCACCAATGTGCCCTTAAAAGCATACCAGTGGCTTGTAGAGGCTACCCCTCCCAAGCCATGTAACACCTATTTCCAAAGGGAAAGTGTGTTACCCCATCTCCCAAAGGAAATCCTCTGTTCTGCCTTCCTGGGCTTGAGCTGGTCAAGCAGCAGGAGGGCAGAAACCCGTCTGAGGGGTGTCAACAGTGTGGGCTGTACAGGAAACCCCAGAAAGTTGGTAGGAGCAATGCTGGGGTCCTCTAAGGAGCCCCCAGAGTGCATAGAATCATACAACCACTACTGCCACCAGTATTGGGGTATGATTCTGACATGTTTGATACCAAGCATGCCCATGTTCAGAGTTACCATTATGTAGCTAGACATAGCTAGTGACCTATGTCCAGTACACGGGTAAAATGGCTTCCCCGCACTCACGAAGTCCAGGAAAATGGAGCTGGAGTTTGTGGGGGCACCTCTGCTCATGCAGGGGTGCCCCCACACACAAGTACCTGCACCCTGCCCTTTGTTCTAGGAGAGCCTACCATAGGGGTGACTTATAGTGACCTGGTGCAGTGACCTGAAGTGAAAGGGTGCAATAACAGGCCTGCAGACACAATTTCCATGGGTGGCATAATACATGCTGCAGTCCATGGGGGACACCTGGTGCCCCAATGACCTGGGTACCTAGGTACCATATACTAGGGACTTATGTGGTGGCACTAGTATGCCAAATGTGAAGTGTGTGAAGTTCCAGCAACCAAATTTAGAGGGAGAGAGCACAGTCACTGGGGTCCTGGTTAGCAGGATCCCAGTGAACACAGTCAAAACATACTGGCATCAGGCAAAAAGTGGGTGTAACCATGCCAAATAGAGGGTACTTTCCTTCAACAGGATGTTGAGCAGAAACTGTTTTCCAACCTAGGGGTATACATACAAGCCCCTAGCACCTCCTTGCACCACCCTATCGTCATTTCGTAATATGCCAAGGCCAGATCAAGGAGGCCTTTTCCCCGCACCAGATTTACAAAGTGGCGCAATGCAAGCATTGCGCCCCTTTGTATCCCCTTCCGCTACATTATACATGTGCCATCCCCTGTTAGGAGGCCCAGAAAAATGGTGCAGTGAAATTTATGAGATTTCATGTAACCATTTTTCTCTTCATTTACGACGCCTGCCAAAGGCAGGCTTTAAAGTGACTCTCCAATTGTTTCCAATGGACCTCCCCACGCATTGCTGGACTAGTGCCATAATGTTTGGTGCTAGTCAACCAATGCGCCACAATAGCATAAAAAATGTTGACGCTGTTGTTTTAACTTGTTCCATGGAGTGCTGTATTGTAAATATGGCTCTACCATGGTGAGGTTAGGGTGGTGCAGGGGGCACAAGAAAAGTGGCACATCATAGCTGATCTGCCACTTTCTTGTACATATGCCCCCTAGTTCCTTATGTTACATGCTAAACAGCTATAGCCAGTAGACCACATCATCCCCATGAATGCTTGATTTGTTTTGGGACCTTTTGCTGAGCCAGACATCTGGCTCAAGCCTAACACGAGCTTTCTGTGGCTCACCTACCCCTACCAATTAAACTATCTCCTAAGAAGGCTTGGTGCTTACTTGGAAAAGTTTGTCTAAAATAGTCCTGCACAATTCAAATAAACACGGCCTCATTTCTCTGGTCCACCTAAATGTTGGAGGTTGCCAATGATCCTTAGCTGGAAAGTACAGAAGTATGTTGCAGGGCTGTTTGGGCCCAAGCATTGGCTTGAAAACCATCTTAGATATGTTTGCTCCCCCGGTGGGCATTAATTGACTTTTTAGCCAATAGTAGTGACTTGCTGTACATCATACGCGGTTAGTTCACTTGGAGCAAGACCAAATAAGAAATGACATCAAGCCTTGCAATGCCAGTTCAGGTGGAAATGTATGTTTCAGCCCAAATCTGTACTGAGTTATTTTGTAATGTAAATGTTTGTTGGCTATCTTGGTTGCACGCACACGGAAACACACATACACATCCCCCCACCCACATAGTCGCGCGCGGACGCATATACACACAGACTGACACTCTCTCTTTCTTTCTCTCTCTCTCTCTCTCTCATAGTCTATTGAGCAAACAACAAAATACAACTCATGCAGAAAATAAAGGTTCTCGATTGGGAATCGCAAAGACCTGGCGTTCAAAATATTCTGGTACTTAGCAACGTTGAATATATGGAACTATAAGTGGTCTAATAGTTAAATGAGCTTTGCAAGAAGCACACAACCTTTCCTGGATTCCTATTTTTTTTAGCACAAATGTTTGTTACTGTGCAAATTACTCTGTCAGAGCTCTTCTATCAGCCAAAATTGCGTGCACTTTGTGTCGGATTATATATGTCCCCCCAGCGTCAAACCATACATAAAAATTGGACGTTTACGGTTTTTATAATTTTGTGGGCCATCAAACAGCTTTTTAGTAAAATGATTCACTATGTAATAGCGTTCGACATTCTTTCACTGATCTAGTTTTTTCATAGTCCATTAATTATCTTCTCTTTTTAAATTATTAGTGCTGTAGCATGGTTGAGGAGAGTTTACTATGCAGAGAAGGAGTATATGATGGTAATAAGAGCATATGTCAGAGAGAACAGCTGAAAAACACAGCTGTAAGGATATTAAAACCGTAAACGTGGAAAGTATATTGACAATGAAGCAGTCTATTGATGTGCGCTCCGGTGACATGGCTTAGCATTATCAGTTGTCCCTCTCCCCTCTCTGAAAATGAGTGTAAATACGTTAACAGCTGCTGATCACTATAATTACCAACTATAACGTCAACAAGTATTTTCATCATCACCAGTGATAGAGCGGTCCGTAGTAATGATTTTACCTGTTTTCGGACGCTCTTTAGGCCGATGAATCTTTTGACTAAGTGGGACTCTCTGTACTCCTAATCGGTCAAGTTCATCAAATCAATAATCAATAACGAACATAAGCAATACCTTGATCGACATAACACTTAACAATTAATCCAGAATACATTTCGGCGAACCCTGACCTTTCAGTCAGGAATAATCACACCAGTTTATTGCAAAGTTAGTGAATTTATTTCCCTATATTAACAAAGCTAGCACAATATAGATGTGTCTCAACACCAAATGATAAACATATATGAACATTAATAGCTGTCCATAGCGGCGAAACAAGTGTAATCTATGTAGCATTTGAATCACAAGGCATTCGATAATAGCAATGCAAATCACTAATACGATAATTTGTAACTAACTAATTGCATACATTTAGTCAGCATAACAAGATCTCAAATTGCATCGTGTGACATATGGAATCCTCGTCTAACCTCAAATTAGCATCGGCATGTGGGACTTCATGCAAAAACAATTTAGCAACATTAATTTAGAAAAACTCCTAACTAGGGATCTTATCAAAATCAGCAGTTGGTTACCTAAAAGAAACACAATGCAATTTTACAATTTCCTTTCATATTTACCAATTACGATCAGCATACAAGGAAGTCTTCGTCTCACAGGTACTGTTTCTCGATCAGCATGGGTACCGTTTCGATTAGCATAGGACGGGGCAAAGGGGCAGGGGTGGACGGGGCAACTGCCTCACGGCGGCAAGGTAGAACTACTACTTCGTGCAAAGGGACAAATCAAAGTTAAAGTCTCTAGGGCAAGAATCATTTAAAGTCTCTTTCTCTCGATTAGAGAAAGCATCAAAGTCTCTCAAAATGGCGTCGCAGCAAAGTGGGCCATAATAGCTACGAAGTCTGCAAAATGGCGGGTATCGAGCTGGTAATGGCTACTTTCTTCTCGTGCACCTGGTTTTTATAGACAACAGTTCAAATCCAGTAGGGTCTTCCATTGGAGGGTTCATAGGTTAGCTTCAAATTGTCCAATCAAAAACGACAGTTCTCAAGCTTTTACTTAAGCATACATTATCCTTGGAGATGGGTACGCAAGTTGCAACATTTTATGCCAATTAACTCACTTTCAGAGCTTCCATTGTCCGCACCTGCAAATCGACCTTGGAATAAAGAGAAATATGCCAGGCTGGCACGAAACCTTAAGATAAGCATGTGAACGATCTCAGTGGAAAAGTACAGCTTCAAGCAAAAATACACGTTTATTAGCACAGTGGAAAAATACGAGCATCTAAACCGTGAGACCAGGCAACTAGGCCAAAGCCTCCGCTAAAGTCATGCTAAGCTAAAACATTTCAAACAAGCAAATCGTAGCACACGTTTATGATTATGTCGGATTAGTGCAATTCTAGTACACCACGTTATATAAAGCACGCGTATAAATGTTGGCAAACTACTCTGAGGGCACATTTTGTCCCCGTACAATCTTTATTAGTTCAGTTAAAGTCACACATGATTATTTCACACTACGTTTACGCTCTAATAAATGTAAAACCTTCATTTTCTGCTTCATCAATCCCTCCTCTGATGACTACTTGTCATCATACCAAACCATGCCCACAAATTTTATTCCATTAAAATTCTGTCAGTTCTCTTTTCCTTTTAATTCCCCTAGTTTGCGCTTTGTATTCCTCTGCCATTCTTTTCATAATTTTCTCTTCTTTTCTTCTCTTAATTCTTTCCATAATCATTATTATTCCCCTTTTTATTCCCCAAATTCCTAATATGCAAATTATAACTATTAAAATTCCCTCTATTATTTTTAACAATATTCCATTCCAAATTCCCCCAATCCAATGTCCCACTGAAGCAAGTCCTTTTCCAACCTTCTCCCACACTCCTGGTTCTTTCAGTTCCTTCAAATCTGCACTTTCTTTTGTTAGATTAGCAAGCATAGTTTTAATTTTCACACTATTGTCTGGAATATAAGTACAACAGTGGCGCGCACCAAGCATTTTGCAAACTCCACCATCCTTTGCTAAAAGAATGTCTAAAGCAAGCCTATTTTGAAGAGTCATAGCTCTTTCCGCTGCAAGTTCAGCATCTATCAGGATTATAGCACCTGAAAACTTCGTCAACATGTTATCCACTATAGTAGACAACTTTCTTATTTTGATGGAATTCAGCACAACTCCCAACGAAGGAATCATGGCTCCAAATATATCTCCTACCACAGCAGCTGCGGTCTCTCTTTTCTGGATACGATGGGATCCAGATGTCTTTTGAATCATCGATAGGTCATCCAGTTGATAAACCTTTGGGAACACTATACCCAAATAACATCTCCCCCACCACCCCTTTGGAAGACGATAATAGGCATTATACCCACAAATGTAATATACACCTGGAATGACAGGGTCAAGTCCGTCCATCATGAATGTCCATTTGGCCTTAAAGATAAACGTATGTTTACACTCACTTGCTCCTACAAAAATATTGTCATAATAGGATTCTCCTCGATATATACAAAATTTCCCTACATGCCAAGCATCTAAAGCTATTTTCCCTTGTGTCTTTATTGCAGCAAAATCATAATTATCTACTGAAGTCCTCTTATGTAGCTCTTTTTCTAATTTCGCCTTCATTTGTGCCCTTCTATCATCTGTGCGATCTAAAAAGCTTATTTCTACTGCAGAGAGCGAGCAGGTAAGGTTTTCCCTATGAGCGTGAGCCGTTTCAAAAGGTTGCATTGGCTCGAAAAATTCTCTCATTATTTTAGCATCCCAATCTTTAGCAATCTGGTTTAGCTGCGCTATTATAGGAACATATGCAAAGGTAACATCATAATTCGAGTAAAAATAATGTATGTTAGTCTGACCATAAAACCTAGACATTACTATACTACATGTAATCCCGTATGTAAGAGGCATGTGGTGATAAGTCACCCCTTCCTTTACTGATGTCGGTATCTGTGTACACACATAACAATCCTTCGCATCCATAGTCTCAACATATTCTGTTAGCAAGCGATAGAAAACATTATACGAAAGCTCTTTCTTATCATGCAAGAGCCTCTCATCTAATTCTAATCTTTTGAATGCGGTTAGTTCAGTGACAGTAACAGGAGCAAAGGTAGAAGCATCAATTTTCTCATTCTCACCCTTTCCATGCATTGTAAGCACTATTGCCATTATTATTAGTACACATGCAGTTACCAAGCCTATACACACATATTTACAATATTTCTTTCTACTGTTTTGTGTAGCGTACCCAGTCATGATCTGTATAGAATCAGAGAGCTGGAAGCACCTATAAAATAAAACTATTTAGCAATTCAGTTACAAAGCTGAACGAGCGCAATGTTCACACAGTCTTCTTCAAGAGGCCAGTCACTTATCGGTTAGCAGCATTTGTCTCAATTCGGCAATAACTCAGTCTTTATCAGTTCAGCAAGTCTCATCCGGTTTAGCAATGTCTCAGCTGGTTGTTTGTTTCACGTTAGATTGTAGCAAGCAATATCATTTATTACTCTTTCAATCGACAGAGTCCATAAAACTTTTCTTTTCTATTGGTATCTCTTCTTCTTCTTCGTTCTCGATGCTTAGAGATACAAACTCGTCAGTCCAATCGTCATTGACTGCATATGCCCATTCAGGACCGGAATATCTTCTGTTCGGTATCCTTTTCCTTTTCAATTTTGCTTCTCTTTTCGATTCTGCTTCGCTGGTACTTTCCACTTTTGTCAAGTCTTTTTCGTCACTTGAGGTTGGTACCACGACAGACACTTCCTTTCTTTTCTCTTTCACTTTTGGCCTTTCTCCGTCGTTCAAACCTTCTCCAGTCCTTTGTTTTACTGGTGATATACTTAGTCTCCTCTTTGCACCGTGTCCATTTGACGGACCTGCGACCTTTTCTGTGGAAGCTTGAACTTTTTCGTTCTGTCCTGCCTTGTCCCCTCCTTCTGGGGAATTGATCACGTTCTCCTTTTCCTTTTCTGTATCGTCTGCTTCTGGGAAAGCCCTCCTCTGATCAGGCTCTCCTGCTTTTTCACCTTTTTCGAGCCCTTCGTCACCGTTACTTTCGTCAGGCTCTGTATCACTTTCAGCTGCTTCAGGTTCCTTGTCACCTTCAGCTGCTTCAGGCTCTTTGCTACCCTCAGCTGCTTCAGGTTCCTTGTCACCTTCAGCTGCTTCAGGCTCCTTGCTACCCTCAGCTGCTTCAGGTTCTCTGTCACCTTCAGCTGCTTCGTCGCTGTCTGAACTTTCTCCTTGGTCTCCCCCAAGCAAGTTGGTCTCTTCGTCCTCAGAGAATATCTCTTTCTCTCCCGTTTCTGCCCGTTCGCTTTCAGTTCGGTTTTGCTCTGTCTCAGCACTCAGCACTGTTTTGTCAGACACTGGCAGTTTCAGCGCTTCAACTTCCTCCTCTGTGGGACACAACACTTTCTTTGTGTGACTGGCGTGAATCCAGTTGGGAACCCCGCACACTTCACAGCGGTAGTTGTCGTCAGGATCACTTGGAAAGGGCCTTTCCAACGGGGTTCCAGACACGACTTCCTCACGTGCTTCTTTACCACGACCCAGTCACCTGCTTTCAGTGCGTGTCCTGGACCTTGGATCGGTGGCAAGGTGGTCGCTTCCACCTGGTGAGAGAAAGAGCGAACCACGTCAGCCAGACCCTTGCAGTAGTCTAACACCATATCATCTGTAATATTCAAAAGCGCGTTTGCGGGAACTGCAGGAAGTCTCATAGCCCTGCCCATGAGAATTTCATGCAGAGACAATCCAGTCTTTCTATCAGGGGTGTTTCTCATTGACATTAGCACTAAGGGCAATGCGTCAGGCCATTTCAAATTTGTCGATGCACATATTTTCGCCATTCTCGATTTCAGTGCACCATTCATCTGACCCACCAGTCCTGAGGCTTCAGGGCGATAGCTACAGTGCAGCTTTTGCTCAATGTTCAGCGCTTCGCAAAGTAACTTTATCACCTCGTTATTGAAGTGACTTCCCCTATCTGATTCTAAAGAGATCGGGAATCCGAAATGTGGTATCAACTCCCTCAACAATAGCTTCGCAACTGTAAGGCTGTCATTTCTACGTGTGGGGTATGCCTCAATCCAGTGACTAAAAATGCACACAATCACCAACACATATTTCAGACCTCCATGCACAGGCATCTCAATGAAGTCCATCTGCATTCGACTAAAAGGCCCGCTTGCCCTACCAATGTGGCTCGCGTTCACAACTGTTCCCTTTCCTGGGTTCATCTGCTGGCAAGTGACACATCGATGGCAAACTGCTTCTGCAGCTTGACGAAATCTGGGGTTAAACCAATCAGTTTTGAACAATCTTATCATGGCATCTCTCCCTAGGTGAGCCTGCCCATGATAGAACCGCGCAAGCTGTGATAAGAGACTATTTGGCAAAACAAATTTTCCCTCATGTGAAACCCATAACTCGTCTGGTCTCTTTATACATTGTGATTTAATCCAGGAATCTCTTTCATCCTCCCTGACATTATTCTGTAGTGCTTTTAGTTCATCTATTGTATCTACGACCTTCAAGGCAAATGCTTCAGCTGGTTCGAGTTCCGGCTCACTTATTGAATTCCATTCATCTCTGAGTAATATACAGTTCAAGGCACAAAATCTTGCGACTTGATCCGCATATGCATTTCCCAGAGAAACATAGTCCTGTCCTTTCGTATGAGCACTACACTTTACCACTGCAACTTCGGCTGGCGCTTGAATGGCGTGTAACAATTCCCTTATCCTCTCCCCGTTCTTCACTGGGGATCCTGAAGAAGTCAGGAAACCTCTCTGTGACCATAGTTGTCCAAAGTCATGCACAATCCCAAACCCGTATTGACTATCAGTGTAAATGGTGACTTTCATCAATGCAGACAGTTGACATGCTCTGGTAAGGGCTACAAGTTCTGCTACTTGTGCAGAATAGACTCCTTGAAGCCATCCCGCTTCTAAGACCCCTGTTACAGTACATACAGCATATCCTGCTTTCAAAATCCCCATCCCATCTCTCAGACATGAACCATCCACAAAAAGGATTTGATCATTTTCATCAAGCTTAGTATCCTTAATGTCCGGTCGGGGTTTTGTGCAAAATTCAGTCACCTGAAGACAGTCGTGCTCGACGTCTTCAGCGTTCTCAATTTCAGCATTTTCTCCAGGGAGCAAGGTTGCTGGATTCAACGTAGTGCACCTTTTCAGCTGCACATTCGGTGAGCCCAAAATTATCGTTTCATACCTTGTGAGTCTTGCTCCAGTCATGTGCTGCGTTCGGGAGCGGGTCAAAAGTATCTCAACTGAGTGAGGGACCATGACTGTTACTGGGTGTCCCATCACTATTTCTTCACTCTGAGTGAGGCTGATACCAACTGCTGCTACGGCGCGCAAACACCCTGGGAGTGCTGCTGCGACCGGATCCAAAGTAGCTGAAAAATACGCTACTGGTCTGTTTACGCCACCATGGGCTTGAGTCAAGACAGACAAAGAACATGCATCACGTTCGTGGCAAAACAATGTGAAAGGCTTTGTGTAATCAGGCATACCTAAAGCTGGAGCCCTGCACATGCATTCTTTCAGTTCAACAAAAGCATCCATCTCATCTCCTTTCAGCTCAATTTCATCCAATGCATCCTTCTGGGTAATTTTCAGTAAAGGCTTCGCTAGGGTCGAGAAGTTGGGAATCCACTGGCGACAATAACCCACCATTCCCAAGAACTTCCTCACCTCCTTCCTTGTCTTTGGTGGACTCATTTGGAGTATACTCGTTATTCTTTCCTTCATTATTCTCCGTGACCCCTTCTCTATCTGGTGACCCAAGTATTTTACTTTCTTCTGACAGAACTGTAATTTGGAAGGAGACACCTTATGTCCATTCCTTCCCAAATGGTTCAACAGAGCAATGGTATCGGCTGTGCAGCCACTTTCCGTCTTTGATTCAACCAGTAAGTCATCAATGTACTGTACTAGGGTTGACTCGAATGGCAATTCTAATGCTTCCAAATCTTTCTTTAGAATCTGATTGAAGATTGACGGTGACTCAGAAAACCCTTGAGGAATTCGGCACCAACCGTACACTCTGTCTAAGAATTTGAAACAAAAGAGAAATTGGCTGTCCTCATGAAGAGGCACCGAGAAAAACGCTTGTGACAAATCGATGACTGAGAACCATTCGGCATCGCAAGGGACCTGGAACATTATCACAGCTGGATTCGGTACTACTGGGCAGCATTTGACTATAATGTCATTTATTTTCCTCAAGTCCTGCACGAGTCGGACCTTTCCACTCAGCTTTATTAGTCCCATTATTGGCGAATTACATGGACTGCTTAACACTTCTTTCAGTACCCCCTGTTTTACAAATTCGTCAATAAGTTGAGCAACTTTCATGAGGGTATCTTGTGGCATGTGGTATTGTGGGGTCTGGGGAAAGATTGCATTGGGCTTTACAGTCACTTTCACTGGTTCCACTCCTTTCATCAATCCCACCTCTTTCCCTGTCATGTCCCACACTTCCTTTCCGATTGTCTCCCGTAATTCGGCTGGAATATCTTCTTCAGTTATCATCGGGAAAAGACAAATCAGAGGATACTCTTCATCTACAGTTTCCATCTCGTCCCCCTCTACACTGTCCTCTTCTTCCCCATCACTGCTCGTCTGTATTGTTATTCCTTCGTTCGAACACATGATCGAACAACCCAATTTGCACAATAGGTCTCTCCCTAATAGTGCTATCGGGCTTGAGTCACATACCACAAACTGATGTACCCCTTGATAGTTACCGATGCTGACTGGTACCGGATCTGTAATTGGGTTCGTCAGATGTCTGTTTGCTACTCCCACCACTTGAACTGTCCTCCCTGAGAGTGGCAAATTTGGTACTTCACTGCTCTTAACAGTTGCACGTGTGGCTCCCGTCTCAACCAAGAATGAGACACGATGACCCATTACTCTTCCCTCTACGTACGGACCCCTTTGATCAACTTCCAAGGATGCTGCAAGCACACAATCTCCTTCTTCTTCTGAACTTTCACTCTCCCATACATTGTTTATTCCACTCTCACTGTGTAATGGGAACTGTTGTACGGTGCCATTTGTACTCATTACCTGACCCGAGACTTGTGGAGGAACCATCACTTGCTGCTGACTCATTGGTGCCAAGGGTATTTGCATTTGCTGATTAGGTACCATAGGTAACTGCTGTTGCATTGGCTGCATTTGCGTCATCTGCATACGAGGAATCTGCATCTGCTGCGGCTGCAAAGGTTGCAATCCCTGCAACTGATTTACGGTCTGAAAATTTGGGCTTGGACCTCTCATTTTCGGTCCCCTCATTGTCTGAAATGCATTGACATCATTGTTTTGCTGACCAACACCTGCACCTGCACCTTCCTGCACCACCATCGGGCACTCGCGTTTCCAATGACCGACAATTCCGCACACGTGACATGGCATCACCTTCTTCATTGCCTGCACACCAGTCACAACCGTGTTCAAATCCGGACCATTATTCACAAAACCTCCTCTACCTCTGCCTCTCGCCTGTGGCTGAAACGCCATGTTTCCCTGCAACTGCGGCTGCTGTTGCGGTACCTGCTGTTGGAACCCTTGCATCCCTTGCAAACCTTGCAAACCTGTCTGAGCTGCTTTAAGCTGCATCATCATCACCTTCTCTTTCAGCTTTTTCTGTTTCACTTCAATTTCGTCACTACAGTATTTCGCATAATTCAACACCTCATCAATCGGTTTCGATTGCCAACAAATCAAATGCGACTTTATCATCTGACTTATCTCTGGTCTCAGCCCTTCCACAAATCTGAACACAAAATGAAGCATGTCCTTCGCCTCGATTGTTTCCGTGCCACTGTAATTCTTAAACGCCTTCAACAACCTCTCATAGTAACTATGGATCGACTCTTTAACCTCTTGGGCCGTTCGATCGATCTTCTGCCAATCCACATTTTTCGCGGCTACCTTCGTCTTCAAATGCTCAATCACCTTATAGTACAAGCTCATCACCATAGGTGATGGTGCACCCGTCTCCCTGTCTCTCTCTGGTTCACTTGTCGGCCAACCTACCGCTCTTTTGCAATCCTCCCACAAATCTGCTGGAACCACAATCTCAAAGAGAGTATTCAGGTCTTCCCAGAGACATTTTGCAAGCTTCACAAACCTATCAGTCTGCTGATACCATTCAATCGGTTTCTCTCTCAGTTTGGGAAAATCATCCGTAAAAGACTGAATGTCGCTTCTGTGCCATGGTACATGTATTAACTTTCCCCCTGCTGTCTCCCTCATTGGTAACATAGTTACTGTATCACTACTCTGCGGTCTTTTCTCATTGTGCTCTGTAGCACTGTCTCTCCTCTTTTCCTTCCTCTTTACCCACCTGCTTTCCCACTTGTCTAGACACCTCCACACTTGGGCACTCTGCAGCAATTCTCTAAGGTGTGCCTTCATGCCTGCTGACCTCATGTGTTCAAAATCTGTGGTCCCAAAATCCAACCTGTAGCTTCTGCTCAAGTGTTTCATCTTGTCTATGTCAACCCCGTTTCTGTCAGCTGCTTCCTGCAAGCTCTTATGTACCTTGTTCACTTCCTTCGTAATCCTGGGACATAGATACCTCAGCTCTTCTTCCGTGTAGGACTCTAACCTATTCACACCCATAGTCCCTTCCACCAATTCTTGTGCTTCCATGTTCAACCTGACCCTATTCATATAGTCTTCTCCTT
Source organism: Pleurodeles waltl (assembly GCF_031143425.1). NCBI lineage: Eukaryota > Metazoa > Chordata > Amphibia > Caudata > Salamandridae > Pleurodeles > Pleurodeles waltl. The sequence goes on from NC_090445.1 coordinate 471,919,276, forward strand.
TCCCACTGGCTGAACTTTGTGTGGAATTTAGACTGTTGAACCATTGTGTCAGCTGTTGCGCATTCACCCCCATCAGCGTAGCGCTCACATCGACTGCCATTGATGGTTGCGGCAACTTTTCAGTGTTCGATGTTAGAGGTATTATCAGTGGGGGACTCGACCTCACCAGTGTCAACTGAGCACATATGGGACTAAACTCCATCAAGGTCCCAGATCCATTTGGCTGAGCCACTATCGGAGTTATCCCTGGAGTGTTTTCTATGCACCTTCTTTCTGTCCCATTCTGCAGCATTGTTCCCTGACCGCTCATACCTAAATTAGGCTGACTGTACAAAGGTACCGGTGGACCTACAGTAATGGGTAGCGATATCACATCTGGGTTCTGTCCATTCCCCTTGTTCTGAGGCATGTTCATTCCCACACCATGGGTCATCATTGCCGGCATGCCCATCTGGCTCCCCGTCATCTGAGTATGTGCGTTTCCCCCTTGTATCTGCTTTTGAGGCATCAAAAACTGGGTTGATTCGGCTTGTGACAATGTCTGGTTGTGACCATTCTGTACTCCCCTTACGGTTGGATCTAGAATCATTCCTGCACTGTTATCACTGTTGTAGTACCCTGGCATCTGCGGCTGATAATTTTCTGCTGGTTTCAACACGGGCACATCTGGATATATTCTCCTAACCTGCGGTATCTGCGGGGTGAACAATAAACTCGGGTCCCTAGACCCCGATGATGCTCCTGAACTCTGAGTTTCACTGTTCTGTACCGATGCTGGAGGGGCAGAACTGGTACTTGGACCTTGTCCATTCTCCGCATAAGGTGGTGGACGGTCGTTCAGCAATTGCATTATTAACTCCTCATCCTCTAACTCCTCTTCTCTTCTCAACTTTTCCTCGTCCTCTCTATCCTTGGAACACTTCCTGTCTGTCTTACAGGTAGCTTTCTTACCTGTCTCCTCTTCTTCCTTAGTAATTGCTGGAAACAGTTTTATCCCCTGCAATACATCTGACCTCCACACCTTCTGTGCATTATCCCACCTAGCGTCCGCTAGTGTCTTTTCTACCTTCCTCATCCTTGTTTCAAACTTATTTTTCTGTTGCTGTCTAGCCATTAATTCCCAAATCGCTAGAGCCTCAAACTGGGCTGGCCTTGGAGGCACCTTCATGTCATACATCGTGAATCTCAAATTCTCTAGGATCCTTATATTGAATGTCCCATGTATCGGGAATGCTACGCTCCCATGTTTCTCTGTCAACTTGTGCCATTGCTTTAGCCAAAGGCATGGAGCTACCCCCTTCTCTTCCATTACAATGTAAGCTGGTGTACCTTCGGGCGGCGTCTCCTCTCCTACGCTCGCTTTAATGTAAGACTCCCCCTTCATCGCACTCCTAAATGCTTTAAAGAATTTCATTTTCTCGTCTTTTTATTTCACAAAGTTTGTAATCAATAGGTGACTTTAATTCCCGGAATACTCTTCGCTTGCCTTTCCCCCTTCCAATCGAGCCCCACGGACTGCGTCCAATCCGTGCGCGACCCTTCTCTGCAACCAACCTATCCCAGCGCGGCTCCTAGTGACGTCACACTCACACACACTGCGGCTGACAAAGCCTCGCGGCTAGTCCTCCTTCACTCACCTCCTCCCGTAACAACTTCTTGCATGTATCGCGAGCTACCAAAAACTAAAACAGATCTGTCGGTTTACTACAGGAAGGGTAACACAGTCGCTTCAGGACCTTAGGGACCTTTCACTAGCCTCGGCCGCTATTCCGTCTTTCTCGGTCCCCACGTTCGCAAGCAAATCTGACCTGCAGACCTACTCTCAACTTGTCAATGATCTATTCTAGTGCACTTAGAATCTTGTCAAAGCCCGAAGTCGAAGTTTCTTTCACTCCCTAACACACGTACCGACCCGTTGACCACGCCCGATCAACCTACTAAACCGCCCAGACCACAACATAGATCAACATACTCCGGAGTCTCTTGACCTCGCAGGGCCCGTCTCAACAACAACAACCACGTGGACCTTTTTATGCACAAAGCGCCACACGCACATGAAGTTCGACGACTTCCCTACTCCCACACTCGGAGCCGCACCTCCGCTATTTCTGTGAAGTTCGACGACTTCTCTACTTCTACACTCGGAGTCGCACCTCTGCTATCCTCTAAAAGAAAGAAAAAGAAAAGAAAAAAAAAAAATAATCCCTCGCAACCTTTTCACACACCCTGCGGCAATAAGCTGTGCAAGCGCAAAACCCTAACTTCACTCATACCATCACTAGTACCGCCAACGCTGATTCCACACCTCCGTTCTCTCCATTCGCAAACTCCGAGATCCCGGGAAAGTCGCGGTGGACCTAGCCCATCATCATTCTGTCAATCTGTTTTACCCAAGAAAATCTAATTCAACTTCTCGAATGGGGTCTCAAAATGCGTAACCGTTAATTCAACACCATGTACTTTAAGAGTACAAGGTCCCAAAAGACGTAACCGTCCTCTGCTACCATCTACTGATAGAGCGGTCCGTAGTAATGATTTTACCTGTTTTCGGACGCTCTTTAGGCCGATGAATCTTTTGACTAAGTGGGACTCTCTGTACTCCTAATCGGTCAAGTTCATCAAATCAATAATCAATAACGAACATAAGCAATACCTTGATCGACATAACACTTAACAATTAATCCAGAATACATTTCGGCGATCCCTGACCTTTCAGTCAGGAATAATCACACCAGTTTATTGCAAAGTTAGTGAATTTATTTCCCTATATTAACAAAGCTAGCACAATATAGATGTCTCAACACCAAATGATAAACATATATGAACATTAATAGCTGTCCATAGCGGCGAAACAAGTGTAATCTATGTAGCATTTGAATCACAAGGCATTCAATAATAGCAATGCAAATCACTAATACGATAATTTGTAACGAACTAATTGCATACATTTAGTCAGCATAACAAGATCTCAAATTGCATCGTGTGACATATGGAATCCTCGTCTAACCTCAAATTAGCATCGGCATGTGGGACTTCATGCAAAAACAATTTAGCAACATTAATTTAGAAAAACTCCTAACTAGGGATCTTATCAAAATCAGCAGTTGGTTACCTAAAAGAAACACAATGCAATTTTACAATTTCCTTTCATATTTACCAATTACGATCAGCATACAAGGAAGTCTTCGTCTCACAGGTACCGTTTCTCGATCAGCATGGGTACCGTTTCGATTAGCATAGGACGGGGCAAAGGGGCAGGGGTGGACGGGGCAACTGCCTCACGGCGGCAAGGTAGAACTACTACTTCGTGCAAAGGGACAAATCAAAGTTAAAGTCTCTAGGGCAAGAATCATTTAAAGTCTCTTTCTCTCGATTAGAGAAAGCATCAAAGTCTCTCAAAATGGCGTCGCAGCAAAGTGGGCCATAATAGCTACGAAGTCTGCAAAATGGCGGGTATCGAGCTGGTAATGGCTACTTTCTTCTCGTGCACCTGGTTTTTATAGACAACAGTTCAAATCCAGTAGGGTCTTCCATTGGAGGGTTCATAGGTTAGCTTCAAATTGTCCAATCAAAAACGACAGTTCTCAAGCTTTTACTTAAGCATACATTATCCTTGGAGATGGGTACGCAAGTTGCAACATTTTATGCCAATTAACTCACTTTCAGAGCTTCCATTGTCCGCACCTGCAAATCGACCTTGGAATAAAGAGAAATATGCCAGGCTGGCACGAAACCTTAAGATAAGCATGTGAACGATCTCAGTGGAAAAGTACAGCTTCAAGCAAAAATACACGTTTATTAGCACAGTGGAAAAATACGAGCATCTAAACCGTGAGACCAGGCAACTAGGCCAAAGCCTCCGCTAAAGTCATGCTAAGCTAAAACATTTCAAACAAGCAAATCGTAGCACACGTTTATGATTATGTCGGATTAGTGCAATTCTAGTACACCACGTTATATAAAGCACGCGTATAAATGTTGGCAAACTACTCTGAGGGCACATTTTGTCCCCGTACAATCTTTATTAGTTCGGTTAAAGTCACACATGATTATTTCACACTACGTTTACGCTCTAATAAATGTAAAACCTTCATTTTCTGCTTCATCACCAGCACCCTGTCTGATGGAACTCGTAAAACTGACGTAAATACAAATGTACAGAAGTGAAATCAATTTATTTAGTCCTTGACATCAAAGTTAAATTTGAATGAATCTTGGTAAAATATCCTTTGGTGGCAAAGCCTCAATAACCATAGTTTGTAACTGCTGTCGACAGACAGCTTTTAACTTTTTGTTGTTGAAAATACTTGTTGCGGACAATACCAAAACTCAGGTGGGCTTTGGGTTCTCGTTTTGATTTTTTTATTCTAACCCTCCCCCACCTCGAGCTCCTCTTTTGCGCTGAACCTCCTCCTTCCCATTGTTCTTTTGCACCCTTAGGCCTCCTTTCAGAGTCTTTAAAAAAATCGGTTTTAGCACAGAGCCCCGATCACTTTCCTTACCCATTGTTGCTACCCCATCTCTGTTGTCACAGTCTTTTCAAGAGACTCGGCAGCTTCAGTTTGCAGTCTGGCTTCTACTTGAGAAAACTACACTGTCATGGACATTTAAATTATCTGTCTTTTATTTGCAACTCCAAGATTAGTGCCTTCCATCTTGGAACGGTGAATAAAGCAAAAAACAAAATGGCAGTCACACTACCCAAATGCATGCAGATATGACGATCCATTTCTGAATTTTTGTGCATGCATGCATAAACGTAATTGCACTTTTTCGAGCTTTATTTGCTAATGCTGCACAGCGTCGACAATTTTTTTTTCTTCTATTTTCTCCAATGCTAAACAGCATTGGCAAAGCTAATGGTTTGCAATGTTAGCCAAAAAGCAAGACCTATTGGCTTTGCTAACGCGAATTAACACTTCATTTCCCACTAGCATTAGAGATTCAACACAATATTCACTCTATAATATAATTGATATTTTAGAGTGAATATTGTGTTGTGTCTCTAATGCTTGTAGGAGAGGAAGTAGTACGGAAGTGGAAGGTGGACATCGGCAGTACTGTTACTACTAACAACACCAACTCAAACTGTAGGACTGGCTGTGAAGGTGTAGCTACTAGAACCTAGGCCCACACAGAAGTGTGAATCAGGTCGAACCTTGTACAAGGATTCTGGTCTGTCAGAGTTTGCATAGAAGCTGAGCTCAAAAACTATTTACATAGCCAATTCTTCCGTTCATGCCATATGCTATGAGCACCTGCTTAATGAAAACATGCCGGCTACAGCATCTGGCCCCAACTAGTGGTCTGTCCATGTTACCTGCATCCTCATTAATAAAATAAATACAGGCCTCATCTATAAATCTATAAATAGGTTTTGCAGCACCAGTATGGGGCTCTCAAAAAGCGTGGGACCTTGTGCAAAATGCTCTTCAGCTCTTTTGTGACGCCCCCGCAAGACCTTATAGAGGTAACCAAACATGTCACCTCTTTTAGTAGTTTGGCTAAAGATAAGGCTTCCCATCCTAAGTGTGGAGGTTAGAGAAGATTACTTTAGTACGTTTGAACAGGAAGGATAAATATTGAAAATAAATTAGTCTTTATGAAGTGAAAACAGGTAGATGGACAAAAGAGTTAAGTTTGTTTGGCCGAATGTACTCAGACGGCGGAGTAGAAAGAAAACAGAGTATAGACATGATTGAAGTTCTTAACAGTTATCAAAGAGGAAAACGTCTAAAGTGAAGCTCCACTCTTTAGAAAAAAGTTCTCAAAATCTCTTCTAGAACTCTGCACACTGAAAGTGGTTATGAGTCACCCTTGCATCGTCCAGGAGATTTTAGTTAGGGTTCTTATTCCACTGAGATAATATTGAGAAAATGAGACCATATCATGCGTTTTACAGTGTGACTAAAAGCCTTTGGGTTTGCAGGAAGTTCTGAAGGAGCACTTATGTAATATTTTAATACTTTCATTTTGTGCCAAGCAAGCTCAACATTCCTTAGTGGTGTAGAAGATTTCCAGACCCTCATAAAATCATTGTAGAGAAGGAAAGCACAACAATGCACTTCTAAACTCTAGTGTTGCTCATTTGGGCGAGGGTTTTGGTCTGTGAAACTGCTGCGGAAGTGGAGAACTTTTTGATGAAAACATACTGCTGGATGGTCTGTTATCAGACTCCTTTTGGGAGGAAACAGGACAGGCAGGAACTCCTGGGCCCCAACCCTGGTGGTTGAAGTTAGCAGCCACTGGTGTCTGAGGGTCCGTCCTGATATGGCTCTGCAAACTAGATGAAGTGCAACACTTTCCAACTTGACTGTCAGGATGGTGACATTGGACATTTACAGGCTTCTAATGAAGTAGCGTGGGGCAATAGGAACTAAGAACGCAGAAGTCAACCTAAAGAAACAATAACATCATTAGAGCTTAACATAACCCAGAGCTTCTCTTTAATGATAAATACATTGCTTTAATTTAACAGCGGAAGTAAATACTACACAGTCCGAGTATGAGTTCTAATAGTTCTAACAAGCACTACACTCTCCTTTTCTCGATTTCTCTATATTCGTTCTACCACTTGTTATGGTTGAGATCCTGTTTTTATCATTCTTTGAGCCTCCATGAGTTCAGGCAAGGATTAGGCTCATGCACAGGTGGCTCAAAATGTTCTTATTGATTGGAGGAACAACACAGTTCCATGGCTTTATCTTTCCTTTTTCAAATAGTCTAAAGTAGGGAAATTGGACTTTCCAGAACAGCTAAGTCTCTTGTCAGCTTGGTGCAGGCTGTGCCCACAGCCTACCTGCTTTGTTCATGGTAGTCCGGGATGTGTAGGGGACGTAGGTTGCACACCCATTCTTAGGGCTTGATTTGTCTTTAGAGGGATGGCCATGGTGGCAGCCCGGCTCAGGGCAAAGGTTTGTAGAACAGTCCCTGAGAGGTGGTCTGTGTGGCACCACCAGACTTTGGCAGCATGGCCCTCCTCATCAGCTGCAGTATTGCTTTTAGCAGTGGCAGTTGCAGCCACAAGGTCAGGCTCCTGGCAGTAGTGACTTTTGAAGATGTGCTGATCAGGATTCTCTGCTTTAGCAGTGACTCAACTGTCTTCTCCTCATTGGCAGCGGCAACAACCATGCCGGGCTTTGCTGTCAGACATACAGTAGTACAGTCTTGGTACAGCTCACACCTGAGATGTGCAGAGAGACTGGGAGACCCCTTTTACATAATTGGTCACTCTTGGATCACTTTCTTGGGTCACCATTATTTCTGGGGCTCCTTGCACGCACTGGGAATATGCTGAGCTTCTCCTTGAGGACAGTCTATCTTTCTCCAGGGCCAGGCACACTCCTTCTCTCTCGAACAGAAAGACAGGCATTGTAGGTCTTTAGGCAGACCTTCAGCTTCTCCAGGAGAAAATGTTTACATCTAGTGATGCCTCCTCACCTCTGGGAGACTAGCTGTCTGGCCAACACTAGCTCTAGTTGCACAGCAACTCTTTGAGTACTCTGTCGAGCACTGTCTCTCTTGGTGAAGAAGAACTTGGAACTGGAACAATGTGTTTTTTTTATCACACTTTTATACACATTTCCGAAATAGCAGTTGTGAATTCGCTGTATAATGTTTTACAACCATTGTGGATTGGTTTTCTTTCAATTGTAATTTTCAGGCTGCTCTTTTTTAATTATTTTATCATGGTACATGGGAAACATTTCTCTTTTCTTGTTTTCAGTTACTGTGCTTGTGTCAATAATCACCATTATACAAAACAAGGCTGAATGACCCTCCCATAGGAGTGTTACTCCTCTAACGCTATGAAATTGGTGGCCATCTGGTGGCTGGCCCACTGGCAGAAGTGTCTGACGTCAGATCCAACTGAGGATCTGCAACACTCTGAACGAAGTCATGAAACTGAAAGGTTGGCCAAGCTGCCATTTCTGCCAGCACCAAGTTCTTTAAAAGGTGTTGAAAAGACTTATGTTTTGCAGTCATATCTAATATTCTGAGTATGATAATTGACATAGCTTCTTCTAATTTTTCATGATGTATTCTATGCCATTCTCACTTCTCCCTTCCACGTCCTTTAATTTTAGCACCACTCCTTCCAAGCAGATTCTCAGTCTTATGTCGCAAAGACAAAGTTTAAAAATAAAAAGTTGTACATATCTGTTAGACCTGACAGCCTTAGGGTAGTCACCCCTAACTTTTTGCCTGTCTCCCTCCACTTTTTGGACACTGTTTTTGCTGGCTTTTAGACTCTGCGCACTTTACCACTGCTAACCAGTGCTAAAGTGCATATGCTCTCTCCCTTAAAACATGGTAACCTTGAATCATACCTGATTGGACTATTAATTTACTTATACGTCCCTAGTAATGTGCACTCTATGTGCATAGGGCCGGTAGATTAAATGCTACTAGTGGGCCTGCAGCACTAGTTGTGCCACCCACTTAAGTAGCCCCTTTTTCCTTGTCTCAGGCCTGCCATTGCAAGGCCTGTGTGTACAGTTTCACTGTCACCTCGACTTGGCATTTAAAAGTACTTGCCAAGCCTAAAACTCCCCTTTCCCAACATATAAGTCACCTCTAATGTGTGCCCTAGGTAACCCCTAGAGCAGGGTGCTGTGTGGGTGAAAGGCAGGACATGTACCTGTGTAGTTTACATGTCCTGGTAGTGTAAAACTCCTAAATTCGTTTTTGCACTACTGTGAGGCCTGCTCCCTTCATAGGTTAACATTGGGGCTGCCCTCATACAGTATTGAAGTGGTAGCTGCTGATCTGAAAGGAGTAGGAAGGTCATATTTAGTATGGCCAGAATGGTAATATAAAATCCTGCTGACTGGTGAAGTTGGATTTAATATTACTATTCTAGAAATGCCACTTTTAGAAAGTGAGCATTTCTTTGCACTTAAATCTTTCTGTGCCTTACAATCAACATCTGGCTGGGCTTGGTTGACAGCTCCTTGTGCATTCACTCAGACACACCCCAAACACAGGGTACTCAGCCTCACTTGCATACATCTGCATTTTGAATGGGTCTTCCTGGGCTGGGAGGGTGGAGGGCCTGCTCTCACACAAAGGACTGCCACACCCCCTACTGGGACCCTGGCAGACAGGATTGAACTGAAAGGGGACCTGGTGCACTTCTTAGCCACTCTTTGAAGTCTCCCCCACTTCAAAGGCACATTTGGGTATAAAACAGGGCCTCTGCCCTACCTCATCAGACACTTGCTGGAGAAGAAACCTGAACCAGAAACTACATCCTGCCAAGAAGAACTGCCTGGCTGCTCAAAGGACTCACCTGTCTGCTTTCTACAAAGGACTGCTGCCTTGCTGTTGGCCTGCTGCCTTGCTGAACTCTTGTCTGGCTGTGAAAGTGCTCTCCAAGGGCTTGGATAGAGCTTGCCTCCTGTTCCCTGAAGTTTCAGGACCAAAAAGACTTCTCTTTTTCACTTGGACGCTCCGTGCGCTGAAAATTTCTACGCACAGCTTGTACCGCGGCGAGAAAAACGCCGCACATCGACGCTGATCGACGCGACGCTCTTGGGACGACCGGAAATCCGAAGCACGGCTTCGCAAGGACAACGCCGCCCGACCTCTAGAGGAGAAATCAACGCGACGCCTGCCGTGAGATCGTAATTTCGACGTGCAGCCCCGCAGAACGACGTGCAGCTGGAAAACAAGCAGGAAAATCAACGCACAGACCCGGGACATCTGGTAATCCCCGCGACCCACAGAAAGAGACTGTCCACGCGCCGGAAAACGACGCACGACTTCCCCGCGTGGAAAATAACGACGCAAGTCCGTGTGTGCTGGGGAGAAATCGACGCACACACCCTTTTTACACGCCCCTCTTCCTTTGTGGCCCTCTGAGGAGATTTTTCCACTCCAAACCAGGTACTTGTGCTTGAAAGAGACTTTGTTTATATTCTAAAGACTTAAGACACTTTATATCACTTTTCAGTGATATCTCTGCAATTTCCCATTGCAACTTTATACTTTTGACCTACAATTATCCTGATAAATATTCTATATTTTTCTAAACACTGTGTGGTGTATTTTTGTGGTGCTATATGGTGGTATTGTATGATTTATTGCACAAATACTTTAGACATTGCCTTCTAAGTTAAGCCTGACTGCTTGTGCCAAGCTACCAGAGGGTGGGCACAGGATAATCTTGGATTGTGTGTGACTTACCCTGACTAGAGTTAGGGCTTTTGCTTGGACAGGGGGTAACCTGACTGCCAACCAAAAACCCCATTTCTAACATTGGTGATCAGCGGTGAGGATAGGACTTGTATTTGTGCAGTGACATACAGTAGCTAAGTATTTCACTACCTACCCACAGTTGAAGGTCAACTTGGTTTTTTTCTCTTTTTGCAAATCCGTTTTTTTTCCTGACAATTTTCAAAAACTAAATCCTCACTCAACATGTCTCTGACTGGGTCTCAGACAGGGGACTTTGACCTAGTCCAGTGGATACATATACGGTCAAACAACTAAGAGGATTCTGCAGGGCAATGAGGGTACCCACCCAAGGGGCCTCCAGAAAGAAGGACTTTCAAGTGGCGCTGAGGGCCTGGGCAGAAGCCCATTTAGACGATGATGATGAAGTGGAGCCAGAAAGTGGCCCCTCAGAGGAATTTTCACTATCTGTGGATGGTGTTACCACTGCAATTGTGCCCCCTTCCAGACCAGGGAGCAGTGTCTCTGTGCAAAGCCTGACCGCAGAGGAAAGGAGAGAAGAAAGGGAGTTCCAATTGCAAATGGCAAAACTGAAAATTGATGCTCAACAGGAGGAGAGAAGGGCAGGAAGAGAAGCCAAGCAAGCGGAGGCTGAAAGAGCAGCCAAACAAATTGAAGCTGAAAGAGAAGCCAAACAAGCTGAAGCTGAAAGAGCAACCAAACAGGTGGAGGCTGAGAGAGCTTTGGCTGAAAAGAAACTATTGTTGGCTCATGAACTGAGTCTCAAGGAGCTGGAGATCAAGGCGAGACAGTCTGAATCCAGCAATAATGGTGGCAGCATACTGACAGGACCTGCTGGAGAAAAGAAGGTTTGTATACCCAAAAATGTGGTGCCCAGTTTTGTGGTGGGAGATGACATAGATAAATGGTTAGCTGCTTATGAAGTTGCACTAAGGGCTCATGAGGTTCCTGAAGGGCAATGGGGGGTAGCTATGTGGGGTTATGTACCGCCATTGGGGAGGGATACACTCCTCACATTGGATCAACCTGATCAAAACACATACCCACTTCAGAAAGCCACTTTACTTGCCAAGTTTGGGCTGGCCCCTGAGGGATACCGTCAGAGGTTCAGGGACAGCACCAAACAAACCACACAAACATGGGTAGATTTCTTTGACTTCTCCAGTAAGGCACTGAATGGATGGGTGCGGGGCAACAAAGTAGCTGATTATAAAGGTTTATATGACTTGATTCTGAGAGAGCATATGCTTAACACTACTTATACAGAGTTGCGCAAGCACTTAGTGGATAGTAAGCTTACTGATCCCAGCTTGCTGAGGAGGCGGACCTCTGGGTTAGCACCAGAGTGTCCAAGAAGGTACCTGGGGGGGACTCCCACAAAGGTGGTCAGGGTTCCCAACAGAAGAAAGAGGGGGGAGATAAACTTGCAGATAAGGAACTCTCCAAAGGCCCCCAAAAGAATTCCCAGGGAGGGGGTGGCAACCCTTCCTTTTCCAGATTTGGGAAAAAGCCAGGGACATATGACAAGTCAGGGAAATCTAACCCCAAGTGCATGGAGTGTTACCAGTATGGTCACTATAAAGGCGATCCCCAGTGCCCCAAGAGGGCACCGTCCACTACCGGACAGGCACCTGGGTTGACTAGTGTAGCGCTCGGGGGGAGATGGACCCAGATAGCTTTGGGGAACAGGTAGAGATTTCCCTAGTATCCCTGGGAGAAGGAGAAATGGTGCCCAAGGCCCACATGCCCAAAAATACTTCCAAGTACCGGCAGTGGGTCACCATTGATGGGCAGAAGGTGGAGGCTCTGCGTGACACAGGAGCCAGTATGACTACTATCAAGAGTCAGCTGGTGTCAACAGAGCAGATAGTCCCTAATACATTCCACCAGGTCATAGTCGCTAACAATCGCGAGAGTCACCTACCAGTGGCTCTGGTTCCCTTTGAGTGGGGGGGGGTCTCTGGTACTCTGAAAGTAGCTGTGAGTCCTGCCATGCCTGTAGATTGTCTGTTAGGCAATGATCTTGAGCATACTGCTTGGAAAGAAGTGGAGCTCAAGTCTCACCTGGAGATGTTAGGGTTACCTGAGTGGGTCTGCATGACCACACGGTCCATGGCTGACCGAGAGGGAAGTCAAGGGCGTCTGGAGCCTGGAACGATGGCCCAGAGAGCTGCCAAGAGGAGGGACAAGAGGCACGGGAAACCGGCCCCAGAAGTTCCCGCAGTGGCTGACGGGGCTCCTGAGGAGGAGGCTCCCGAGCCAACTGGGGAAGACATTGCAACCCTAGGTGACTTACCTGACCTTGCTGGCTGGCAAGTTGAGGGTGGACCCACCAGGGAGGAATTCTGCAAGGTGCAGAAAGAATGTCCCACTCTGGAAGGTCTGAGGAAACAAGCCTCAAACCAGGCAGCAGGTGACGCCTCTGGCGATCACCACCTATATTGGGAGAATGATCTCCTCTACAGTGAGCTTAAGGTTCCGGCCTTTGGGGCAGCACGTACGCTGGTGGTCCCCCAATGTTACCGAACCTTCCTACTGGGTCTGGCTCACGACATTCCCCTGGCAGGACATTTGGGGCAAGGCAAGACCTTTAACAGGCTTGTCACCCACTTTTATTGGCCCAAAATGAGGACACACTCAGATAAGTTCTGCAGATCTTGTCCTACCTGCCAGGCCAGTGGTAAAGCAGGAAAAAGGGTTAAAACCCCCCTGATTCCACTTCCTGTTATTGGCACCCCCTTTGAAAGGGTTGGCATCGACATTGTGGGTCCCTTGGATCCCAAAACTGCCTTAGGCAACAGGTTCATCCTGGTTTTGGGGACCATGTCACCCGTTACCCAGAGGCAATCCCTCTGAGGACCGTAACTGCACCGGTGGTGACCAGAACTCTGATGGGGATATTTACCCATGTGGGATTCCCCAAGGAGATAGTGTCTGACAGAGGCACTAACTTCATGTCTGCATACATGAAGTCTCTGTGGGATGCATGTGGTGTAACCTACAAGTTCACCACACCCTATCACCCCCAGTCTAATGGTCTTGTGGAGAGATTCAACAAGACCCTGAAAGGCATGATTGGTGGCCTCCCTGAGGCCATGAGGCGTAAGTGGGACGTCCTCTTACCATGCCTTCTCTTTACTTACAGAGAGGTCCCCCAGAGGGGGGTAGGGTTCAGTCCCTTAGGAGCTTCTCTATGGGTACCCTGTCAGGGGACCCTTAAGCATTGTCAAGGAGGGATTGGAGAAAGCTCCAAAGGCACCCCCTCAGGACGTGGTCAGCTACATGTTGGCCCTCCGCAACCAGATGACCCGCTTCTGGAAAGAGGCCCAAAGTAACCTTGAGGCCAGTCAAGAGGTAATGAAACACTGGTATGACCAGAAGGCCACCCTGGTAGAGTTTCAACCTGGAGACAAAGTGTGGGTAATGGAGCCAGTAGAGCCCAGAGCTCTCCAGGACCGCTGGTCTGGCCCATTTGAAATAAAGGAGCGGAAAGGGGAGGCCACTTACCTAGTGGACCTCCAAACCCCTAGAAATCCCCTAAGGGTGCTCCATGTGAACCGACTAAAGGCTCATTTTGAGAGGTCGGAGATCAACATGCTTCTGGTCACAGATGAAGGAATGGAAGAGGAGAGTGAACCTCTCCCCGACCTCCTCTCTGCCCAAGAAGGTGATGGGTCAGTAAGCGGGGTCATTCTTTCTGACTCCCTGACTCTGAACCAGAAAGGAGACTGCTATGAGCTGTTGGAGCAGTTCTCCCCCCTGTTCTCCCTTACTCCTGGACTGACCCACCTCTGTGTTCATGATATTGACACCGGTGACAGTCTCCCTGTGAAGAACAAAATTTACAGGTTGTCGGATAAGGTGAAGGCCAGCATCAAGGAGTAGGTCTCCAAGATGTTGACTCTAGGGGTTATCGAGAAATCCAGTAGTCCCTGGGCCAGCCCAGTGGTGTTGGTCCCTAAGGCTACTGCCCCAGGTGCGAAGCCAGAACTCCGGTTCTGTGTGGACTACCGGGGTCTCAACTCAGTCACACGGACTGATGCTCACCCCATCCCCCGAGCGGATGAGCTCGTTGACAGGCTGGGTGCTGCCAAGTTCCTGAGTACGTTTGATCTTACTTCAGGGTACTGGCAGATCACCCTGACTGAGGGGGCTAAGGAAAGATCTGCATTTTCAACCCCTGATGGCCATTACCAGTTCCGGGTGATGCTGTTTGGATTGAAAAATGTCCCCGCTACCTTCCAACGGTTGGTTAACGGGGTCCTAGCTGGCAAGGATGCCTTCTGTGCAGCCTACCTGGATGACATAGCTGTCTACAGTTCCAGCTGGGAGGAACACCTGCTTCACCTCAAGGAGGTGCTTCAGGCCCTGCAACAGGCAGGCCTGACCATCAAGGCTAGTAAGTGCCAGATTGGGCAGGGTTCCGTAGTGTACTTGGGACACCTAGTGGGTGGTGGCAAGGTGCAGCCACTCCAGGCCAAGATTGAAACTATCAAGGCCTGGCAACCACCTCGAACGCAGACTGAGGTGAGAGCCTTTTTAGGCCTCACAGGATACTACCGCAGATTTGTCAAGGGCTATGGTACCATTGTGTCACCCTTGACAGAACTCACTTCCAAGAAACAACCTAGGTTGGTGAATTGGACAGAGGCTTGTCAGAAAGCCTTTGACGCCCTAAAGGAAGCCATGTGCACGGCCCCCGTGCTCAAGGCCCCTGACTAGTCCCAGGAATTTATCGTGCAGACAGACGCTTCAGAGCATGGCATAGGGGCAGTTCTAGCACAGCTAAATGAGGAGGGCCTAGACCAACCGGCAGTCTTTATTAGCAGAAGGCTATTACCTCGGGAACAGAGGTGGAGTGCTATTGAGAGAGAAGCTTTTGCTGTGGTCTGGGCACTGAAGAAGCTAAGACCCTACCTGTTTGGGACTCACTTCCGGGTTCAGACAGACCACAGGCCCCTCACATGGCTCATGCAGATGAGGGGTGAGAATCCAAAACTCTTGAGGTGGTCCATTTCCCTACAGGGGATGGACTTTACGGTGGAACATCGCCCAGGGGTTGACCACGCCAATGCTGATGGTCTCTCCAGATACTTCCGCCTTAGCGATGAGAGCTCCCAGGAGGTTGGGGAGCTCTCCCCACTTTCAGCTGGGGGGGGACACATGTTAGACCTGACAGCCTTAGGGTAGTCACCCCTAACTTTTTGTCTGCCTCCATCCACTTTTTGGACACTGTTTTTGCTGGCTTTTAGACTCTGCGCACTTTACCACTGCTAACCAGTGCTAAAGTGCATATGCTCTCTCCCTTAAAACATGGTAACCTTGAATCATACCTGATTGGACTATTAATTTACTTATAAGTCCCTAGTAATGTGCACTCTATGTGCATAGGGCCGGTAGATTAAATGCTACTAGTGGGCCTGCAGCACTAGTTGTGCCACCCACTTAAGTAGCCCCTTTTTCCTTGTCTCAGGCCTGCCATTGCAAGGCCTGTGTGTGCAGTTTCACTGTCACCTCGACTTGCCATTTAAAAGTACTTGCCAAGCCTAAAACTCCCCTTTCTCCACATATAAGTCACCTCTAATGTGTGCCCTAGGTAACCCCTAGAGCAGGGTGCTGTGTGGGTGAAAGGCAGGACATGTACCTGTGTAGTTTACATGTCCTGGTAGTGTAAAACTCCTGAATTCGTTTTTGCACTACTGTGAGGCCTGCTCCCTTCATAGGTTAACCTTGGGGCTGCCCTCATACAGTATTGAAGTGGTAGCTGCTGATCTGAAAGGAGTAGGAAGGTCATATTTAGTATGGCAGAATGGTAATATAAAATCCTGCTGACTGGTGAAGTTGGATTTAATATTACTATTCTAGAAATGCCACTTTTAGAAAGTGAGCATTTCTTTGCACTTAAATCTTTCTGTGCCTTACAATCCACGTCTGTCTGGGCTTGGTTGACAGCTCCTTGTGCATTCACTCAGACACACCCCAAACACAGGGTACTCAGCCTCACTTGCATACATCTGCATTTTGAATGGGTCTTCCTGGGCTGGGAGGGTGGAGGGCCTGCTCTCACACAAAGGACTGCCACACCCTCTACTGGGACCCTGGCAGACAGGATTGAACTGAAAGGGGACCTGGTGCACTTCTTAGCCACTCTTTGAAGTCTCCCCCACTTCAAAGGCACATTTGGGTATAAAACAGGGCCTCTGCCCTACCTCATCAGACACTTGCTGGAGACGAAACCTGAACCAGAAACTACATCCTGCCAACAAGAACTGCCTGGCTGCTCAAAGGACTCACCTGTCTGCTTTCTACAAAGGACTGCTGCCTTGCTGTTGGCCTGCTCCCTTGCTGAACTCTTGTCTGGCTGTGAAAGTGCTCTCCAAGGGCTTGGATAGAGCTTGTCTCCTGTTCCCTGAAGTCTCAGTACCAAAAAGACTTCTCTTTTTCACTTAGACGCTCCGTGCGCCGAAAATTTCGACGCACAGCTTGTACCGCGGCGAGAAAAACGCCGCACACCGACGCTGATCGACGCAACGCTCTTGGGACGACCGGAAATCCGACGCACGGCTTCGCAAGGACAACGCCGCCCGACCTCTAGAGGAGAAATCGACGTAACGCCTGCCGTGAGATCGTAATTTCGACGCGCAGCCCCGCAGAACGACGCGCAGCTGGAAAACAAGCAGACCCGGGACATCTGGTAATCCCCGCGACCCACAGAAAGAGACTGTCCGCGCGCCGGAAAACGACGCACGACTTCCCCGCGTGGAAAATACCGACGCAAGTCCATGTGTGCTGGGGAGAAATCGACGCACACACCCTTTTTACACGCCCCTCTTCCTTTGTGGCCCTCTGAGGAGATTTTTCCACTCCAAACCAGGTACTTGTGCTTGAAAGAGACTTTGTTTATATTCTAAAGACTTAAGACACTTTATATCACTTTTCAGTGATATCTCTACAATTTCCCATTGCAACTTTATACTTTTGACCTACAATTATCCTGATAAATATTCTATATTTTTCTAAACACTGTGTGGTGTATTTTTGTGGTGCTATATGGTGGTATTGTATGATTTATTGCACAAATACTTTACACATTGCCCTTCTAAGTTAAGCCTGACTGCTCGTGCCAAGCTACCAGAGGGTGGGCACAGGATAATCTTGGATTGTGTGTGACTTACCCTGACTCGAGTGAGGGCTTTTGCTTGGACAGGGGGTAACCTGACTGCCAACCAAAAACCCCATTTCTAACAATATCTTACAATCAAAGATAGTTTGCAGCAGAGCAAATCCAAGGTTACACAATTTTAAACAGCTAATGGAATAAAGATATCACTCCGGTTACAAAGATTAATGGAAGACAGGGTACTCACCAAAAACATCTGCCAGATGTGCAGTTCCTGAGCTCTTTTTAAGTTTAGGGGAACCACCATGTTTCTTCCCACAGAACCTACACTGACTCTGGTGATGGAAACCTTTGACCGGTTATCTGACCAGTGGTCTAACTAACAATGGGCTGTTAGTCAATGGACATCAAACCATCCCCCAAAGGGAGGGAAAACATTTTAATGTAATTTTTCCTGCATAGCTAATGAAATCTTGGCAGACCCCCCAGAGAGGAAACAGGTTTAATCATCCCACTGTGCTGGGAAAAAAATCCCAGCATGTCAAGGACAATTTGTCTTTACAGCAAAAAGCTCGCGATTCTAGGAGTTTGTAGTTGAAAAACAAAATATACTTTACTGTGTGGGCACATTGACCATGGTGCCTTCACAGCAAAGCTTCAGTGCCTTGGGTCGCTCCGCTGAAGGCACAGAGATCACTGTTTACCCTTTGGAGATCTCTAAATATATGGTCTGTTCTCTAACAGGTCAGTGAACTACACCCCTTTACAGAGCTGATGCAACGGCGTACAGCCTGCTATTATCTAAATAACTTCAAAAAATTGCTTCTGTGATTTAATACGCGATAATAAATACCACCTTTGCGTTATCAGCAGAACAGGATTGTGACATGGTTAAGAAATGAAGATGTCATCAGCCATAAACTCTTTAAAACAGTTGTGAATTTACACCATACTTGTCAGAAGGAGCCATTCCTGTTGCTCTGCTCCTGTCCCTGTGTTAACCATTATCGCATCATCCCTGGTTCTTGTGGGACTTTCTGACACCGAAGTGATTCTGGAGTTCTGACATTTCTTTAACTTTACTCAAATCTGTTATCCCAGTTACCACAACGTTTCACTCCTGTTGGGCAACCTCAAGATCTTTTCGAATCTTACTAATTGCTGAGCAATAGCGTGGCGGAGATTAACTTCGGAGTTCATGCTTTTGGCCGTGCAAACTGTCTCAACCTCATCTAATCATTGTGAGTGATTGAGTATCGGCTTCAATGTAAATCCCCCAATCTACAGCATCAGAGATTTGTAAAATGGGAATAAAACAGAAGTCCGAACAAATCCCATTCTTGTCAGGGGAAAATGACGAGTAGGGAAGTAAGAGAAGAAACACTGGATGTCTTAGCTTCGACACTTGACTGTTCAGGATAGCTCACACCAATCAACTAGAAAGAGGAAACGGACGTCGCCATGGTTGGTGCGATGATACAAACATGCACACCATATATAACATTGCTGCCTAGCATGTTTGAACACCAAACCTGTGATCCTAGGATTTTGATTTTTGGTCATGCCCACACACTAATCCCATTTACACACACCAACCTAGGTTCAGTCTTTTGACAATGATAGGTTATGTTTTGGGCCTCGTCCTGAACGGGGAGAGGTGTTCCAAGCACACATTATTGTGACAGGGGACTACCACACCTGTCATGAGTTTCATGCATGGAATGTGGTGGTGTCAGTGTACTGCATTAGTGAATTATAGTGCCAGGCTGTTAACTGTGAGACATGAATACATGCTTACAGACCCCTATATGAAAGGTTTTGCTGTTGATAATGAACCCGGAATCCTGAACACATTATCCTGCGCATTCTGCGTGTTGTGCCAGAATTATAGTGTGACAAACATGAGTGCCACAGGCCTTGGGGTTCCAGTATGGAAGCTCACAGCCTGGACCAGAATCCAAACATATAGAGCAGGTTACTTTCTCTGACAATCATATGGATATTGCTGGCATCTCCTAGATAGGAGGTGTGAGCACCTGATGCTAGGGTGAGGAAAGAGGAGACAGGCTTTCTTTAAAAGTACCAGGGCCCTTTCTGATACTTTGAATTGTAGATAGCTCTGACTGCAGTTGCCATTAGGTAGATGCTGGAGACACATGGTAAGGCTTGCAGTATCTGTTGTTATAGAAAGGAGTTGTTGGAAATGGCCCTTTCTGCAGGGGAATACCCAGACTTTTTGACTTCCTCCTCCTCATTTTCTCACCTTGTTTTTGTTGACTTTTTGTTGACTGCTGACCAGTGATTCAAATCAAATCAAATCATTAACATTTATAAAGCGCGGTACTCACCCATGCGGGTCTCAAGGTGCTAGGGGAAAAGGGGGGGTTATCGCTGCTCGAACAGCCAGGTCTTTAGGAGTCTCCGGAAAGCGGAGTGGTCTTGGGTGGTCCTGAGGCTGGTGGGGAGGGAGTTCCAGGTCTTGGCCGCCAGGAAGGAGAAAGATCTCCCACCCGCCGTGGAGCAGCGGATGCGAGGGACAGCAGCGAGTGCGAGGCCAGAGGAGCGGAGGAGGCGGGTGGGGACGTAGAAGCTGAGGCGTCTGTTGAGGTATTCCGGTCCCTTGTCGTGGAGGGCTTTGTGTGCGTGGGTGAGAAGTCGGAAGGTGATCCTTTTGCTGACTGGGAGCCAATGCAGGTGTCTCAGGTGTGCGGAGATGTGGCTGCTGCGGGGTACGTCGAGGATGAGGCGGGCCGAGGCGTTTTGAATGTGTTGCAGGCAATTTTGGAGTTTGGCTGTGGTCCCGGCGTAGAGGGTGTTGCCGTAGTCCAGGCGGCTCGTGACGAGGGCGTGGGTCACGGTTTTTCTGGTGTCGGCGGGGATCCAGCGGAAGATCTTGTGGAGCATGCAGAGGGTGAGGAAGCAGGCGGAGGACACGGCGTTGACTTGCTTGGTCATGGTGAGAAGAGGGTCCAAGATGAAGCCGAGGTTGCGGGTGTGGTCTGTGGGGGTCAGTGCGGTGCCGAGGGCCGTGGGCCACCAGGAGTCGTCCCAGGCGGACGGGGTGTTGCCGAGGATGAGGACTTCCGTTTTTTCAGAGTTCAGCTTTAGGCGGCTGAGCCTCATCCAATCTGCGACGTCCTTCATACCCTCTTGTAGGTTGGTCTTGGCGCTGGCGGGGTCCTTGGTGAGGGAGAGTATAAGTTGGGTGTCGTCGGCGTAGGAGGTGATGATGATGTCGTGCTTGCGTACGATGTTGGCGAGGGGGCTCATGTAGACATTGAAGAGTGTCGGGCTGAGCGATGAGCCTTGAGGTACGCCGCAGATGATCTCGGTGGGTTCTGAGCGAAACGGAGGGAGGTAAACTCTTTGGGAACGGTTTGCGAGGAAGGAGGCGATCCAGTCCAGGGCCTGGCCTTGGATCCCGGTGGAGCGGAGGCGGGTGATTAGGGTGCGGTGACAGACGGTGTCAAAGGCAGCCGAGAGGTCGAGAAGAATGAGGGCGACTGTTTCACCGTTGTCCATCAGGGTTCTGATGTCGTCTGTGACTGAGATGAGGGCGGTTTCAGTGCTGTGGTTGGTTCGGAATCCGGATTGTGAGGGGTCGAGCAGGTTGTTGTCTTCCAGGAAGGTGGTCAGCTGTTTGTTGACGGTCTTCTCTATTACTTTGGCTGGGAAAGGCAGAAGAGAGATGGGGTGGAAGTTTTTCAGGTCGCTCGGGTCAGCCGTAGGTTTCTTTAGTAGGGCGTTGACTTCAGCGTGTTTCCAGCATTCGGGGAAGGTAGCAGAAGAAAAAGAAGAGTTGATGACGGTTTGGAGGTGCGGGGCGATGATGTCGTCTGCTTTGTTAAAGATGAAGTGCGGGCAGGGGTCCGAAGGGGCGCCGGAGTGGATAGAGTTCATGATGGATTTGGTTTCTTCCGTGTTGATGTGGGTCCAGTTGTTGAGGGTGATGGCCGGGGATGCGGGTTCGGTGGTGTTTGGTTGGGTCTGGTGTCCGAAGCTGTCGTGGAGGTCGCTGATCTTGCGATGGAAGAAAGTGGCGAGGGATTCGCATAAATCCTGTGAGGGCGTGACGGCGTTGGCGTTGGCGCTGGGGTTGGAGAACTCCTTGACGATGCTGAAGAGTTCTCTGCTGTTATGGCTGTTTTTGTCCAGTCTGTCGGTGAAAAAGTTCCTTTTGGCAGCGCGTATCAGGTGGTGGTGTTCGCGGGTAGCGTTCTTGAGGGCGGTCATGTTGTCAGCGATGTGGTCCTTGCACCAGGCTTTCTCAAGGGCGTGACAAGTTTTCTTTGATTCTTTGAGGGTGTCAGAGAACCAGAGAGGTTTTTTGGTGTTGGTCTGTCGATGCGTGCGTTTGAGGGGAGCAAGGTTGTCTGCGCAGTTGGAGATCCAGTTTGTGAGGTTGAGGGCTGCGTCGTTGGGGTCGGTGGTGAGGGTGGGTTGGTTGGCGGCGAGTGCGGAGAGGAGTTGCTCTTCAGGGATCTTGTTCCACTGTCGACGAGGGATGGGTTGAGTGCGGAGGTGGCGGGTCTCGCGTCGGAATGTGAAGTGGACGCAGCTGTGGTCGGTCCAGTGTAGGGCGGAGGTGTAGTTGAAGAAGACGTGTTTGCTGGCGGAGAAAATAGGGTTGAGCGTGTGTCCGGTGATGTGGGTGGCGGTGTTCACCAGTTGTTTGAGGCCGAGGTTGGCGAGGTTGTCGAACAGGGTGGTGGTGTTGGGGTCGTTGTTTTGTTCCAGATGGAAGTTGAGGTCGCCTAGGAGGATGTAGTCCGGTGAGGCGAGGGCGTGCGGGGAGATGAAGTCGGCGATGGCGTCGCTGAAAGGGGCGCGTGGTCCGGGAGGACGGTAGACGAGGGATCCTCTGAGGGTGGTCCTCAGGTCGGTGCGAATCTGAAAATGCAGGTGTTCAGCAGCGAGAGGGGTGTCTTCGGTGGAGGTGGTGACGCTGATGGAGTCTTTGAAGACGATGGTAATACCTCCTCCTGCTTGGTTGGTGCGGTCTTTCCTGGAGATCTTGTAGCCTTCGGGGATGGCGGTGGCGATGTCTGGAGCAGAGGAGGCATTCATCCAGGTCTCCGTGATGAAGGCGACGTCCGGTGCTGTGGAGTCCAGGAGGTCCCAGAGTTCAACGGCGTGTTTGTGGACGGAGCGAGCGTTGACTAGGATGCACTTGAGGTGGTTGATGGCGCGTGGGCTTGTGGTCGTGGTAGTTGCGTGGTGGAAGATGCGTTTGCAGGAGTTGCAGGCGATGGGTCCATGGGTGCGTTTGGGGTGAGCTTGGAAGCAGGTGTTGGAGCGTCCTGGGTTGAGGGCGTGGAGGGTGGTGGGGTCGTAGCGGATCAGCGGGGCTTGGGAGAGCTGGGGACCAGGGATCGTGGGGCTGGGCGTGGGCCAGGCGCGGACGGGCGCAGCGGTCACCATATGAGGTAGGAGGGGGGGGAGGGGTCAGCTGGGGGCGAATGGGAGCTGGGGGGCGGGGGCGTGCAGGAGGTCGCGGCGGGGAAAGCGCGAGGGAGGGGGGACAGGTAGAGTGAGAAGAGCTGGGGAAGGGGGGTTTAAGGGTGGAGGGGGGTGAGTGTTAGGAGGTTTAGGAGATTAGGGAGAAAGATAGGAGTAGGGTTGTGAAGATAGGGGAGGGGGGGTTGTAGAGGTAGGTGAGGGTGAGAGGTAGAGTGAGAGGATAGGAAGATAGGTAATAGAGGGGGTGGCGGGAGGGGGGAGAGATAGAGAAATAGATAGAGAAAATAGATAGATAGAGAAATCGATAGATAGAGAAATAGATAGAGAGATAGGAAGATAGGAGGAGGTGGAGAGTGAGGGAGTTAGATAGTGGGATAGAGAGATAGAGAGATAGGTAGATAGGAGGAGTGAGGGAGGTAGATAGTGAACGGGTTCGATAGGCGAGATAGAGAGGGGGATGCGAGTGAGGGAGGGGGATGAGGCAGGAGTAGGAAGGCAGGCGCGGGGAGAAGAAGACGGAGGAGGCAGAAGACCAGAAGACCGGAAGAACAGAAGAACAGAAGAACAGAAGAAAGGAAGAACAGAAGAAAGGAAGAACAGAAGAAAGGAAGACCGGAAGAACAGAAGAAAGGAAGACCAGAAGAACAGGAGAACACAGAAGAACACAGAAGAACACAGAAGAAGATGAGGAAGAAGAGAGGCGACAGGAGAGGCTGAGAAGCACACAGAAGAAGAGAGAAGACGGGGAAAAGAAGAGTACAGAAGAAGATTACAGATGAGGAGGAAGAACAGAGAAGAAGAAAAGAAGAAAAGAAGCAGGAGCAGGAAAGAGGGTGAGTAGCGCGGGGCAGAGCGAGGGGCTGGGAGGTGGGGGGGTACTTACTGTGAGGTGGGTCTCAGGAACTCAGGAACATGGAGGAGCTGGAGGAGCTGCAGCGGCAGGGGGAGCGACCTACCCTTGGGTCAAGGGTCGCTACCACTGTCGCGCAGCGGCCGCCATAAGAGGGAGGGGGATGAGGCAGGAGCAGGAGGGCAGGCGCAGGGAGAAGAAGACGGAGGAGGCAGAAGAGCCGAAGGCAGAAGATAGAAGACAGAAGACGAGAAGACCAGAAGACCAGAAGAACAGAAGAACAGAAGAACAGAAGAAAGGAAGAACAGAAGAAAGGAAGACCGGAAGAACACAGAAGAACACAGAAGAAGATACAGAAAACGAAGAACAGAGGGCAGAAGACCACAGAAGAAGATGAGGAAGAAGAGAGGCGACAGGAGAGGCTGAGAAGCACACAGAAGAAGAGAGAAGACGGGGAAAAGAAGAGTACAGAAGAAGATTACAGACGAGGAGCGAGGAGGAAGAACAGAGAAGAAGAAAAGAAGAAAAGAAGCAGGAGCAGGAGAGAGGGTGAGTAGCGCGGGGCTGAGCGAGGGGCTGGGAGGTGGGGGGGTACTTACTGTGAGGTGGGTCTCAGGAACTCAAGAACCTGGAGGAGCTGGAGGAGCTGCAGCGGCAGAGGGAGCGACCTACCCTTGGGTCAAGGGTCGCTTGACCCAATGATTAAGTGCATATGCTATGTGTTTAAAACATGGTAGCATTGGCTTCTATTCACAGGGCCTGTAAGTCAACTGTTACTAGTGGGCCTGCAGCACTGGTTGTGACACTGTAGGAAAGTCCTCATTTTTGCCCTGGTCACCTCCAAACATTTTGGGCAGATACTGGTGGTTACTGACTCTTGGCTGTGCCCTGGGTACTGCTGACCAGCCTCAGGGCCAGTGCTCTGTGTAAAATGGATTATACAAATTAGGCTAATTATAATAGGCTGTATCAACCTACGTATAAGTCAATAGTGTATGGTAAGGCATGTAGGTTTAAGGACCCGAGCATAGGTAGTTCACCCATAGGTGTACTGCTGAGGTGCCCAGTGTCCTTTTAAAGGCATTTAAACATCATCTGGATCCCTGTTATTTATCCCGTAAGATTTATTTCAACACTCCCTCTACTGTTCCTTTAACAACAAGGTTGAGTCCGCCCAGGTAGTACTATCTTACCTGGGTGGGGCTAGGTGGTCAAATGATGAAGCATGACACTATAATGTGTGTGAGACCACCTAGTCCGTAAAGGGAACTCCCTCTTCTGAGACACAACAATAGCTATTCTTTCACGCACACCTCCATCTAGTATTTATCTACGCCTAACCAGTACGAGTATCTGAGGACGCACTAATCCAGCTGCACCCTCCTCTCCGACCTCACACTTCCAGTGGTTTATGGATTTGTATTTTTTGCTTTGGGAGTATGTGTGGGGCGGCAGGACTCCCGCCACTCTCTTTTGTGTTTTGATCCTTTTAAAGGCAGACCTGCCTTGCTGGCTACTTTTAAAATAAAGTTAACCCCAAATTCGACTTTGAAATTAAGAGTGCTTTCAAACTCTTCAACTACCTTATTTTTACATATGAGTCGCTCAAAAGATGTGCCTTAGTTGCCCCCAGGGTTAAGTGCAGTTTAACTTTAAGCAAGGACTTTATAAAAGATGTGTTATGAGCCCTGGTGAGGGAAAAATGGCTAAATCAGTTTTCCCTTATTGTAGCAAATGGGCTACATAGGTTAACATGGGGAGACTTTACTTTTAATTAATAAAGTCTAAAAAGGCGCTAGATATTTCAAGTTTGGTATCAAACGTATTGCTATAATACATCTAACAAATTACCATTGTTGAATTTTAAATATCTAACTCCGGTAAAGACTTTTAGAACTCTACCTGAAAGTTGCCAGTTCAGCTCTGTAGTGCCCTTCTCTGATTGACCAGCCTCTGGCAGCCTGGCCAGGATACCTTGATGAGGTGTGAAGTGGCCTGGGATGAACACAAAGGAAATGTCTGGGGGAGGAGAAAAGCCTCAGCAGATGGTGAAACAGGATGGAGGGAAGGACATTTGGGCCAGCAAGGGGACCTCCCCCATTTCCTGCAAAACCAGACAGCCAGATGTCCCCTGATTAGATTAGGAGAGGGCTGGAAAGGGGTGTGTTAAGGGAAACGTAGCCACACCGATGGGTGGGCTCAAGCAGACCTAACCACTGAGATTGCATTTCTGCCATTTTGGATTTTTAAGGAATGTTACTCCCTGGGACTGATTTCTGCCACACTTCCCAAGAAGTGTTGATCCAAGAGGGTGATGGCCTGCCTGTGATTGGAAAGTTGCCCCCCCTGCTTTCCACCCCAAGAGCAAGGATAAATATTGCAGAGCTGCCCCATACTTTAAATCCCTACAAAGAACCAGACAAGAAGAAGAAGGACTGCCATGCAGGACCTCTGACCTGCACCTGGACACTGCACTCTGAAGGACTGCACCAGCTGCACTCTTGGGCTCCCCCGCTGAAAGGACTTTGCCTGCCTTCATCTGCTTCAAGAAGGGACTCCCTGTTTGCTACAGGTAGAAAATAGCTGAGCACAGTTCCCTGCATCATGCCCTGAAGAAACTGACCAGCTCACCATTGACCAGTAGTCATTTTTGGATTTGAGCATGGTGCATTCTGGGAGTTGGAGTCCGAACCCTCAAGGAGCAACTCTGAGCTTCTGGAACCACGGGGTGAGTTGTGGACCCCTAAAGTACCTTCAAAGTCCTTCTGGGAGAAGATCTAGAAGTTTGGAGAAGATTGGAGCACTTTTGAAAAAAGGCTCTATAAGTGGACCGCCCCAAAATGGATCCCAGAAGCCATGAGAGACCCCAGGAAGACTACAACTGACCATGAACTGGTTAGGAGGACCCAGACAAGTCTCAGGTGAGGGAGAAGAAGAAAAATAAGTGCTGGTTCACTGCAGAGGAGCAGGAAATACTGGTGAAAGAGGTGACGGAACACCATCATCAACTTTTTGTCACCTCAAAATTGCCAATTGGGAGAAGAGCGGCAATTTGGCAACAAATTGTCGATAAGATCAACAGTGTGGCAGCAGTACGGAGAACAGTCACGAGTGCAAAAAAGGCTGGCATGACTGCAAGCGCAGGACCAAGGAAAAGATGGCACTGAACAGGAAGGCAGCACTGCAGACTGGAGGTGGGAGTCCAGCACCGCAGGAGGCCATGGACCACATGGAGGAGATGGTGGCAGCCGTCATCCCTGAGGAGATCGTCACAGAGATTCAAGGACAGGACAGCGCAGACTCGCAGGATTCAACACAGATGCAGGGTAAGTGGCATGGGGGACAAAAATGCCTAATTGTTAACTGCAAGCGGGGTGGTACATACCTACTACACAATCCATGTCAGCCATGATAATCAGGTAGTGGAAAGGGCAAAGGGGCACGACACGGGTGCATGGGCTGTGCAGGGGAAACCTTGGGCACAGCACAACACTACACCAACAACCTTTGCATGGGGGTGCTCTGCCATGCCAAGGCTGTTGGAAAGGCAAAGCCAGTCCAGGAAGGTAAGGTACAACGTAAAACTGGCCTGCTGTCACACAACAGCTGGTATTGTTGCTACATGAACTAGGGATCAATTTCCAGTCTCAGGCCATATCCGCAAGTGGTATCTACCATTGACAACAGTTGCCACTACCATCTGCGCTGTGTGTGCAGGTCAAGTAGCCAATGGCAGTTATGTGCCCATTGATCAAACACACCCAAAATAGAAGGTTCAGGATGACAATGTTATCAATCCCCTGTAACTACTAACAATGTGCAAATCCTGTCAAATGCTCATGTCTATAGGTGCTATAAACATCAGGTATTGTTATTAACATTATGAGGTACACAGCAGTAATGTCATACCCATGCTGCACATTTCAGGGTCAAGCCTGTGCCTGTGTTACAATAGCTGCAATGCCACCATGCAACATCTCACGTGTTATAGTGCTAAGACAACAGTATTGAGGGGGAGGAAAGAGGAAATAAGAGGAAATGGAACACTGCTAGGACCATCAGTGCAATCCAATGTAGCACACATTCCCTAACATCAGCAGTACACACTGTCAATGCTGACACCTGTATCGTGCCATGCCAATGCTATACATAGTATATGCTAGTTCTCAGCAACATATAGGTGAATGTGAAATATAAGAGACTGGGTCAGTTCCAGATTGTTAAATGTGGTGCAAGTGCCATCAGAACCCCACAGCAAATGCAAGGCCACACCATGGAAGTAGACGGAGGGTTGATAGGACAAGAAGGTGGCAACATACAATTTGGACAGAACCTACACCTAAAGCAGGTGACACAGACAATTCCCCAAACTGCCCACACTACATGTGACATGCAGGTGGGGCATAGGCCTGTGAGAATGCTAATATTAATGACAGGAACAATGAACAGGATCCAAGATCACAATGTTCAACTAATAGGAAGTCAGTAACATCACATTACAAATGTCACAACACTGACACACTAATTATACAATATCTCATTGCAGAGGACGAAGGCTCTCCTGGGGATATGCCTGTCCTGGACTTCCCTGATGACATGGATGACGAGCTGACAAACATTAGCCAGCAGACCCTCCAAGATGTCCTTGGAACCCTCCAGACCCCACCTTCAGTCGCAAGGAGGAGCACAGAAGTAGCAGCCATCACAGAGGAGCCACCCACCACTCCAATAGTATGACCTGCCAGCTCCAACCCAGCTGAGGACTCTGAGGACTCTGGTACCACCTTTGAGAGGACTGTAGTTGAAGTACAGCGGGAGCTGGCCAAGGAGGTGTGGGTGGGGATGCAAAATATGGCAGCCAGCCTTGAGGGGATGCGTTCGTGCCTGATGGCATCTGCAGAACAGGCAGCAGCCATGCAAACGCTAACATCCATCCTGCAAGGACTACAACAAAGTGAACTGAATTCACCACTGCAGTAAGGGAGTTGCCACAACACCTGGCACCCCAAACCTTTCACAGCATACACAAATGCAATCATGACCCCCCACAGGGCTGACCTGGCTGCCTACCACAGTGATGTAGCTGCTATACTCAAGAACCAGCAGCTCCTCCTTGCTGCAGTAATGCCCTTAATAGCCCCACAGTTGGCAGCTACTGGGATTTCTGAGTCCACGTCTTCAAACACTGAAGTGTATGTTGCCCCTTCAAACCCACCACCACCAAGGGCAGAGGAGATGACACACACATCAGAAGATGAAGACGTGGAACAGATCACCTTCACCCGTAGGAGTTCCCAGTATCACAAGTCCATGCCACATGGGCACTGATATCCTAGGTCCTGTGCTTGTTAACATGCCAGTCTCGCAACAGTTGGTCACATGCATTGTTCTCCAGCACACTGTTTACCTTGACACTATGCTCTGTGATTGTCTCTCACTACCTCATTGGCAATTCATGTTCCTCTGCACTGTATGACACTTCACCCCAGCATTTCCAGTAACATGTCCCATTGCACTTGTGTAGCATCATAATAGAAGGAGTCACACTAATGGACTCACAATCCTGGATTATGTAATTATTGCACTACAACACTTTCAAATAAATAGCACTTACACAACCACTTTGTCCCTGTGTAAAGTGACGCATCAACTGTGTAGGAGATTAGTGATGTATGTCACATGTCAATGGCCATAGAATGTCAATACAACTGCGTTGAAAGATTGTGGGCTGATAACTATGCACTGGGGCCTGGATAGTATCATCATCTGTGCTTCCTGACGCTTATTTCAGAAGTAAATTGAAAACTAACAGTATAATGATGTGTTGGACTGAAAATGTCTGCTTCAAGGTATATATAAGCTGAAAATCAATGTGGCTAACATCTCCTTCAAGACAATCTTTATGTATGTGACATCTGACTATAAACTTTCATCACACACACACACACCATACAGCAGGAATGGATGTGTATGAGTGTATGGACAATTATGTAAACTGGGAGTACAATGTAAGAAATGATTGGTGTGAGTTATGTATGCAAAACTACATAAGATTATAACATTATTCAGCTTATCAGGGTTCACATGAACATCAGGCTGCAGGCAGACATACCACAGTGCCCAAGATTCCAAATCAGGTCTCAAACGATGACAGATTTAAAAACACATCCAAACTACACAACACATTGGGAACCATAATAACCTTGAGTGGTGGGTGCAATGGATGGCAGATGCATTGAGAAGTAGCTTTGGTGTAGCTGCCAAAGTGCCAGCACAGTAGGAATTGTGAATAACCATGTCAATAATGGGATTCGGATGCAGGATGGAACACAAATGCAAATACTAAATTGACACTGTTCACCCATGCCAAGGCCCTGATCCCCAAGCATATGACACATACTGTAAAGGAGTTCCTAAATATTTATTTGACAGTAAAAAAGGATAATAAAACTAGGGGAAAAACCTTAACTAACCTAACCTATCCTAACTACACATTACCCACAACTGGCCCTAACTACCATAATCTAAACTTACCTATCACATTTAACTAAACACCCTAAACATCAACCCCTCACTCCCCTTATACGATGGGACACATGTAGGGCAACATATACTAACCTAAACACATCCTATCTTAGCCCAAACAAATCTATATTTTTTTGGTATTTATGTTTTATGTATATATATATATATATATATATATATATATATATATATATATATATATACACATAAACCCCAACATCATCCCCCACCCACCCACCCACAAACAAAACAACATGTAATAATATAACTCTCTCCACCCCCAACCTTCTTATACTAACTAACAGCCTACTCTAACCTAACACTGAGCCCCCTAAACCCATTAAAGATACGAACCAGGAAAGAGGAGGTAGGGGAGGGAATCATGGCTGAGGGTCAAAAAGTCACAAATTTGCCATCCGCAGGATCTTCTTTATACCCCGCAGTCTCCTGCTATTGCGGGACACCTCCTGCTACAGCCCGTCCATCCTGCGCAACATCCGTTGCATGTCTTGTCTCATAGACTGAAATTCGGCATTGTCTATCACTGCAGCTGGGGTTGCCTGTGTGCCACTAGTGGATGGCACTGCTGGTGTCGGTGCCGTGCTTGGAGGGGGAGGTGCAGGAGCTGCTGTCTGTGGTCCTGGAGCTGATGAGGTTGGCGGACTGGCAATGGTCGCTGTCATCCTTTGGGCGACTGTGGTCTGAGCGGTTGTGCTGGTGGTGGTGGCTGTTGTGGGCAAGGATGGCCCCCCTTGGGCAAATGCCATCCAGACCCCTGTGGCTCTCTCATAGTGATAACGTCGTGCCATATTGCGGAACCCAGACTCCACATCTAGTATGTGGCGGTACCGCATTGCCGGCCTCTGGAATTCCCTGATCTCATGGGCATTCATGTTGACAGCTGTAAAAATAGAGAAAGCCAAACATTAGTGACTTCATTGTGTGATACATCTACAGATGATACTGTAGCACGTCCTCAAAAATAGCTGAAACAGTCCAAATCACAGTATAGATCATAGAATGTCCCTGAGGAATGATAGACCAACGCACCCTACACATCTACTATCTAACAGCACAGCAATGCTCAAAAAGGTGTGTACCTACTTAAATGATCTGTGCATCATTGTACTGCCATTAGTCACATAACAAATGCTGCAAGTACTCCACATGTGACAGGCCAACTAATGACTATCTTCTGGATGATAATCAAGGCCCACAATATCTGTGATTTGTAAATGGAATTGCCTGGACTGTATGCAATTGCTAACCATGAGGGGGTATCCTAGGTTGGAACAAATGAATGTTGAAATTACATGCCTGTCTTCTACACTGGAATCCTCACACCTCGGTACACATATTTCATAACCCTAACCCTGTGCCTCAGGGGGTGATGGTCATGCAACACATACTTTCAAACATCAAGGACAGCCAGGAAGCTTAGGACAGCTGTCCATGGGTTTAGTCATTCCACCACAGGTAAGGAGGACTGCCAACTAGGATTGACTCAAACATTGGACAATCACATCCACATTTATGTTCCTATCTGCGGACAATTGTCAACATCATTTGATCTCACTAATACATTTCCCAAAACAAGCACATAGATGCAAGCACTCATCTGGGCTTGAGCTGCATGCACACCTATGACATTCTACTCAAGTGCCACATAAACGTAGCACAACATGTGGAGCTAGATGTTGCTTGGAAGTCAAACATACAGTCCAACATGTTCATTAGTTAACAGGGAGGCTCAAGTCTGTGGGTAATACTTCAGCATCACTGGTCTGTGTGAATCAGGGTATGGCTTGCTGACTAAATCATGAAAATGGCCACCTCCACATTTTTCATTGGCATAAATGTAGCAACAAATATCACCCTGTTCACCTGCCCATGCCTATAGCGCAGCACTAGAATACCAAAATATGACTCTCCGCCACTGATTGTCCAACTTAAACATGGAACAAAATGTCAAGCTCCAGGCAAGTCACATATCAGATCATGTGCCAGCACATCATACCTTGCAATGTGTCCAACACACAGGAGTCAATCACAGAACAGCTGCAAACACAACACAGAACTAACATATCAACACTTACTGTATGTGTCTGGGTCCGCAAATCGAGCCACTTCTCCAATTGTGTAGGGGGCTGGTCCATCTGTAAAACATGGAAGGGTGAAATGTGCTCAATGTCTGCTCACTGTACAAAACGTGGAACAACAAACACTGTGTGGCATTTTATATGATAGAGCAGCACCTCAGGCATGTATACACCTCTACAGACATACTACTGCAAACATGTATTGACCCTGTCACTCCAGTGAGTGAAAGACACACATATACACACATGCACTGGCCCTAACAATCATGTGGTGCCAAATATGATTACTCAATTTTGTGCAGAATTCTTTCTAGAGGGTACCCTATTTCTTCATTTGTTATTATGAGAGACATGCAAAGCCACATTGCTGGTGCACTTCAATACCAGTCACTCAGGTATTGTGGCTTGTGCATCAAGGGACAATGAGTTACTGTGTGATGCTCATGTGGTTTGAGGTTAGTTCAGGAATTATTGTGCTTTCTATGGTCCACTATATGTGTGCCTGTGTTGTATGTAGGTTACATATGCCATAATGGCAGTTTCCCCAGAGCCGTATATGACCCCTATGACACCATGATGGCAGGGATCCTGTGTGTTACTTGATGATAATGTTACGATAAACATGGATTGGCCATTTATCTAAATCAAAACAACAAAGAAATATATGCTGACAGAGTCTACTTTGATCATCCGTTACAGAATGCATTGGCACAGGTGTAGTCATTGCACCTGAAATGTGTTACTCAGGACCCTGTGTACCTATATCAGGTATTATAGATCACAGTTAGCCACATTCATTATCTTACATTTGCCAAGTTGGGTGATCAGTGGTTGTACAACGAACTGACACTGTCCCCTAATTGAAACATGGTTTAGCAAATGTCCTGCTTTGGCAATCTTGATGAGATAGGTCTCAATTTGTATGCACCTTGGGAATGGCAGCACTCACAGGAATGCTGGCCTACTGATCTTAGCATACACCCATGTCTGTGATAGCCTTCATACTGAGAACTTAACAATTGTACATATGCTGCACTAGATCAGCAGTGGTGTACCAAACGTAAACTAGCAAACTATATTGTCACTTTAAATGTATGATGGAAGCAGTCAGGGGTCCCTTGCACAACATCATGCAAATAAATAAGTTGTGACCATGCATTCACAAAGTTCAGGGATCCTATGATGACCCATTAACTTTAGAAAATTGCTTGGCTATAAAGTGACATAGATGGCAAATGCATTAGCTCTGTATCAGCAATTGTGCCCAAGGCAAAATAAAACACACAGGAACAATTAACTTAGAACCAGATATTTTTTTTATGTGTAACATTTGCTTCATTTTTTTACGCTACAGCTGTGGACAGTAGCACAAAACTTTTAGATATTATCAAGTGTGCATTATTTTGGCATCCATAATAAATTTAAATGCTGCACAAACCAAGTCAAAATATCAGCCTGAGATATTACCAGAGATTAGGAAGATCTTTGTACGTATGGCAATGAATACAGTTCAGACATGTATTCAAAATAATTGGGGACTACATTCGTTCCTTGCATTAGCATGTGAAATACATCTAATTCCTGGTACACTCACAGGCCATGAATAATACTTTTGATTGTGCAGCATTACCATACTCTATTGACGTCAAAGCGGCACTAACTTACAAGATCAAGTTGTCTTTTGAAAGTTTGTGCAGCTTTTGTGTCAATAAATGACAGTAATGCGTAGCAAATATTGTATACATCAGGGCCACTGTATGTTCAAATTGCATTCCACATGTCCACAAACATTGCATGCAGCATGTCACAACATCTGCCACTGTCACTACAGAGCATTTTACTGTACACATTAGTCTGATTTGTATTCACCAACAGGGCCACCAATCACCACACCCAGGTAGTCCAGCAGGTCTTGCTCTCTGGCCACAAGGTCAGCCCAGCGATGGTTAAGTTGGTGGTCGTTGCGCTGGCTGTTGAACACTCTCTTTAGGTGAAACAGCACCTTGGCCCACCAGAGCCTCCTCGCCTCGGTGTGATACCCCTGTATCATCCTGCCACCAGCCTCTAACATTAGGGGAGGAAGTGGGACGCCAGCCAAATGAAAGCCCCCAGCTCCTCCTCACCCATTCTCCCCAGACGTGGCCTTCCCAACATGACAAAAATTATATGGATAGGAAAGGGAAAACAGGGAAATACAGGGAAAGGAACTCTAAAAATGAAACTTAAAGAACCCACAAACAGCCCAACAATACCCCAACTAACAATACCCACTTCACACTCCCAACAGTTCAAAGACAAAATTAGACACAAAAAATGACAAAAACACACTTACACTGAATTACAGAGACAATTACAAAAACAACAGATGACAATTGAAATGGCACACAGGAGACAAAAGCACAATTTTAACAGATACAACTCTCAACACAGCCACACAGTCTAGAAGAATCACAGACTGCAAAGTGAAAGTACACCCACTGTACCATTTCTGCAAACAGGATATCCTATTACATCATTTCCTGTCTCAAATACGGTGTGTTTTTATTATGATGCGTGTAATTTAATGACGCTTACAGGCTTTGCGTCAATATTTTTTAGCTCATATGTTTAAAAATTCCCCTGCATTGAAGGATCAATATATTTTTTATGGATAACCTATTTCATGGGGTGCAGTGTTGGAATTACTGCTAGGGACCAATCGATGTATAATGACTGTGAGTGTAATTTGTAACACATATGCAGCATGTTTTGATGCATATGCATCTTTTTTATGCTTTTGCGTCAAAATATCTGTTTTAACTGTGTATTGTCATTCTTCTCATTTTTAACATACATGACGGCTATAACTATATAAAGATAGGCTGTTAGGGCCTGCTCTGTGTGTTCTAGTGTTTGGGCACATGTGGCAGACCACACTACTGCAGAACATAATACTCATGTTGTTGTGCCGGATTAGCACTCTTAACTGCCGCAAAAGCAACCCAAACATTTTGAATTAAAATTGGTATTCCCTAGTTTGAGCAGGTGGTGCATCAATAGAGAATAGCAAGGCTGCGCAACTTAAAAAATTCACTCACAGCCTGTGTGTTTATGTCTGTGAATTGGCTATTTCAATTGTTGTTGGGCCTCTGTGTGAACGTCACAAGATGTGTTTTGCATAATGTGCTTGTATGCATGTGTTGTAATTGTGGATAACCATCAGATGCCATCCATTGAGGTACATCAGTCATGATATGTGTTTGTCATATCTGTTGCGTCTTAGCTGTGTGAACTTCCCTGACTTTGGGGACAAAACATCTCCCATGACAAACTATACACAGGATAGATAGAGGGCGGATGATAATGGCAATGTTACAAATGTAAGCCATCACATGTAATGGAATGTTGGATCCCACTTCATGGTCACCTGTGTGTATACAACC